>NC_134949.1:82214230-82819051 GCF_965638725.1 Aptenodytes patagonicus | reverse complement strand
TATCTGAAGGTTTCTGTGAAATTGTGATACTATATGCCACTAGCTATCTCTAAAGCAAAGTGTCCCCTAACAACACACTGGAGTTTGGTACGTACTGAAGTAGCATGAGAAAAATCCTACCCCTTAGTGTTGAGGAACACTTGATTTAACAGTCAGGTTTTCAGTTTTCATTTTAACGAAACTTTAATTGTAAGATGTGACACAATGAAACAGTATATACTTGAAGGCATAGGCAAAGATGATATCACACGTAATACAGATATCTTTCTAAAATTACCACTGTAGATTAAAGTTGATGGATTCACATGAAGAAAATCAACAAGGAAAATCAGCCTGCAGTGAATCTGTGATAAATTTAGTGTTAAGTCAGTGGTAAGCATATATATGCATTAAAATAAGTAATTAAGCATTACGGTTCAGGGAATAGAAAATTAATTTTCTACTATTCAGATAGGCATTTTTGAGACTGCACTTACTACTGGACTTCTTCAGTATTGAGAGGATTGCAGCTTTTGCTAATGCTTTTTACTGACAGACAAATTTTACTGGAAACCTCGTTTGGAATTTGAAGTCAAACTACTGCAGCAAAATTCAGGACAGCTGCTGGAGAAGCACTTCATAAAGCTGCAGCTGCAACAATGTCATCAAAGACAAGACCTCCTTCTTTCAAAACATACACAGATTGAGTACCCATGGCTCTCAGCAGGTCTTCGCTTAAAACACCACAAGTTTAAAGGAGGAGGAAAAAATCACCAGCAAAACAATAATCTGCAGGCTTTATGCTCTACACAACTCCAAATTAATTCTGCAACTGCCAGCCAGTGGAGACTTCTCAACAACATGAATATAGTATGTTCCCCAAAGCAGCTTCCTTTGGTTACTAGACTAGCTATTCTGCTTCCTTCCCAGATGCAGATTTGTATTAAGGCTTTGGAGTGAAATAACAACATCAAGGACACACAACTGCAACTAGAACGGTAGCTTTTTACCTTGGCAATACCTTATTTTACATTATTAAAAAAAAAAAGACAAGAAACCATTGCTAAGCAGGGCGGGGAGGGGGAGGGAAAAATCCGCTTGACCAAATAATATGAGTCAGTAGTCTGCAGCCAAAGCAGAAAAATAACATATATACATATTAACTACATATATATTTAAGTCACTGAAGCATCTTGCTAAATTTCTAACACATGGGTAAAGGCTGTTTAATCTTGTTATTATTCATGCTGACACGAATACAAAAAGTAAACAGGAAACCACATCATGTTGCTTCATCTATCTAATCTTACTATTGCTGTAGGTAAGAAAATTTACTTCTTTACATGTTTCTCTAGCTTCACAGACAACTTGATTAAGTCTCAAATTTTGATCCCACTGGCTTTGCTGCAGGAATCCAATTGCAGGAAATAATCATAGGAAAGATTCATCAAAACACATATGGTAAGGCCAGCTTTCCCATTTACTTTTTAAATCAAAGTTCAGCAGAAGGGTAAAAACAGTAAAAGAAAAAGATATACCTGAAAAATAGAGCAAAGAAGCTGCAAGATTTGGGATAAAAATAGCTTGAAAATTTCTGCATATAACCAGTTCTGAAATGTTTCCAATAATTCCCCAGCTAAAAACCCAACAAAAAAAGGTAAGCAGATAAAAATAATGAGGTTAAAGTATCTCCACATAAAAGGACTTGAGTGTAAATGAGAAGCAGTACAAAAACCCCAAACAAACACTGAACTCTGAATATTCCCCAGCTGTAGTAAAACACATTTAGGAACAGAATAAACCATCCTTATGCACAAGGTTATCTACTCATTTTATTTGTGCAGTGAACAAAAGTTAATTCCCTCTCAAAACTGTACAGCCAAGATAATCTGTTAAGTGAAGGGACTTTGTGGTGGTGACCCTGCAATTACTCTAGGCTTATCCTATCCTGGTACGTGGACAGAGAAATTCTACAGACCACAACTATTTTTTTTTTGTTTTTTAATTAAGATGTGTGTCAGTTCTGGATCTTCACAACACAAATCCGGAGACCACAAGAGTGTCCTTGCATGTCATGGAAGCACAATGGAAAAAAGGATCTTCTGTATTCTGTCCTTGTCTTTATGGGGCTCAATTCTAATGTAATTAAAATGGTATCGCCATCTAGGGATGGAAGAGACCTTGACCCAACTTCTGATCTTTGCACTGAGAACTCACAATAATGTCAGAGTGGAACAATTGCCTCTTCTCTCTTGCAATTTGACAGCCTTGCAGGTGCATGCCAAAATGCCTTTGCTAAGCACATCCATCATTAACTTTCTAAGACTCTTTAGGATCCCCTTGGTGCCAAGAGAATGGTACAACAGGGACTTATAAAAAGCCAAGAAGTTGGCCTATGACTAAGAAAATAAAATTGCAGATGATTTGCTTAGCTTTAATTAATCCAAGCTGATCATATTGAACAGATTAAACTTTGCATCTAGTACAAAGTAATGTGGATTACACTAACTTAAAAAAGAAAATTTATAACTGCTGCTGTGTTACCAAAATACCTAATTGTATATACTCAAAAATTCTGAATTAAGAAATGTCAGTGAAATACAAAACATTGGAATACAAATTTGGTTACATGCATATAGATGAATTTGAAAGAAAAAGCAAATGAATAAAAGTTTTATTTTAATAGGAGTGACAAAATCTTCACCAAGTCCTCGTCCTCAAAGCATTCACTTATTCAGTCTAATAGAATATTAAATGTCTAACCTCCAAAATTCAGCTGACCTGTCTAACTTTCTCACTAGGATGGTAAAATAAGGGTATTCATGTTCATTCATACACAAGGATCCACAGTTTTTTCTGGTTTTTTTTTTTTATTAGCTTCTCCTATTCAATCTAAAGCTCTCATGAAAATGCCTATGGACAACAGTCACAAGTTGCATTAAATATGGGTAATTTCACACATCTAATTAAGAACTTTGAATTTTCTCTCTACTTAATCTCAAAACAGATTTTGAGAAAGTTGTACAGAACCCAAAATAACCAATCTCAAAACAAATGATCTGGTTATAATTCTCAGATTTCCAGAAGTACAGTATAAAATATTGTTCAATTATAATACTGAAGGATGAATCAGGTGTAATACAGGAGACCTTCAGTTACAGAGGACAGGAGGTGTGTCAGGATGCATCACTTCCTCCTGTCACACACAGCCTTCCTAAAGAACAACAGAAAGAAATATGGAAATGTCTTCTGTTTCCTCATCAAATGCTCGCAGAATAGAGGGACCCTGGATGACAGATGTTGCATTTCCTTGGACCTTGTGTTGCTTAATCACCTAATGATGTGAAGAACACCACCATGATCCACTATGAATACATCTGGGTGACATTAGTACAGTGTACGCTGCAAATCTTCATTAATGTGAACAGTCTATATCCACAGAGCAAGTTGAATGATTATGTGTTTGCAGACCAAATCCAAAGCTGATATACCTCTTACAATAATTATAATGATGCACATTGAATTAAAAACACAATACATCTAAATCACAAGGGTAGTTTTGAAATAGTGTAGTAACCAGTCATCTCACTGTTGAACATTATAATTCATTCTGTTATTTTTTCCTCTTTTGGCTTTGATAGCACAATATTTTCTCAGCAATAACACCACTTGATTTCAGTTTCAACTGGAATCTCGCCTGACTAAAGAGTACAGGCATAATCTCAGTCTTTGTAGATTTATACAGTGAGGCACAAAAGGATATATGAAACAGTTTTAAGTAAAGAATTTCAAGCTCTGGCAATTTTACTCTAAAGTAATTGCAAAAAACATACAATATGTTATGTATGTAGTTTCAACTAAATTGCCTTCATCAGCATAAATGATTACTCAAGGAGTTTGAAAATTGTAATTTTGGTTACTTAACAATTTCCTCTGGATTTTAATGAACCTAAGTAAGTGGCAGAGAATTGTATTTTTTTCCCCGTTCCATTTTTAAAAGACAGAGTACTATAATTTCTAGGAAATCAAAAATTCTCTTAAATGCATGGTGTTTCAGTATTGAAAAGTGGCAGAAAAACGCCATAAGATCCTCTGAAGAAAAATGTCTAATAGGATCTATAGATTGAAATACTATATTCCTCCATCAGAAACTACCATTTCATTTTAATATTTAGAAACAATAATTTCAAAGCTTATAGAGATCTAAAAGTTCAGGAAAAAATGCCAAGCTCACTTCTGTATCACATGCGGTACACTGCTTCAGTATGCCTTATTCACAGAGGAGAAAAAGGAGAGCCAGGTGCACCAACTCATCTTACACTACAACTTTACATAAATCCCTTATTTAATCCTTTGGATTTATACTGCTCTTTGAGTTGGGTAAAGGAGCTGTGTGAAAATGCTCCTAAAGCCTCAATGTAAATGTTTCTTTAATCCTATTAAAGCCACAAAACAGGCCCAGCTGAAGGAGCAGGAAACTGAGCTAAGGAACTCTCAGTGACCCCATCACTACTGTCTCTCTTGGCACTGATCTGTTGGTCACAAGTTCATCCTAGGCATGGCACAGATGTTCTGACATCAGGCTGATTCAGGACATCAATATGTGGACCCCTATAACACATATGTACATACCAGATGGTGTGTTTTGTAGTAACATGAAGTTTTGCAGTGGTAACTTAAAGCTGAATTATTAAAACAGTTGATACAAAAATAGAAGATAGGATTAAATGTTTTTTAAATGCAACTTACTTGCATTACACAGAACTTTGTGTTCCCCAAACATGACATTGAATTCAGCCAAAAATGATACAGCTTTATTGCTTTTCTTTTAAAGTCAGAAGAAGGGGAAAAAGTTAAAAGAAAAATACTCAAGGTGACACCACACTTTAAAAACTGGGAAACTGGTCTGTTAAAATGTGTTGGTGGTAACATTTAGGGTTTGGACTCTCATTAATGTGGCCCCAGGGAAAATATAAACACTCTTTCTGAAATTAAATCTTGAGTTTGCCCACCGCAGTCTTGTTTTCAGCTTTGGCTGCTGGCACTTCAGCCTGCAATTGAGGCCTTGCATCAAACGCCAAGCCAAACATTCAGGAACAAGAATGGTAATGACACCCTATTTTGTTCTAAGTCATATTAAAATATAGCAAGTATTAAAAAAAAAAAATCACTCATTTGAGATTAATAACTTAAAAGAAACTGATTTTCATAACCTCTCCCACTTGCACTTGCCTTCAAATAATAAACCTTCAGAAGAAAGCTGTGCTTGATGCTTGAAATCAAGCACACTTGCAAAACAATAACATCAAAATTCTGAAAATAACTGGCTAACACTGAAGGATGTAAGTTTTACCTACAGGAGTTCAAAAATAAATTCTCTGGTTTTGATGCGTGATTTTGCAAGTGACAACACAAATGGATCAATAAATGAAAGTCACCAATCCGTAACACAAGTTGTTCAAGAAGAGTCCTTCCTATTGGCAGTGATAAGATATACTAATATCATAATTCTGCTCCTGAAACATTTCATACCAGCATCTGTTTAAGTTCTCTCTCTTATACCCGCCTTCTCTTCCTAAACATGCTGCGTTCAAGGTGACAGTGTGCTGCTCCAGCTATAAGTTTTTTTTCCTCTCTCTCTTCTGAGACTCTAGCAGTAGCCTTCTGTAATCTCACAATGTAGGTGGATCGAGAGTACCAGATAAAATGTATGCTATATCCTCTGTCCCATGTAAGGAATTGGGTTCTCTTGCCCAAGAAGGGAATGGCCAGTCCTGCCTATCCTACCCTCAGCTTCTGTAATGCCACATGGTGCATGGATACTGTCCCCTATATGGGAAAACACAGTTTGGATCTACGTGGGATGTATGGAGCATCTTATATAACAACTGCTCTAGTACACTTCTCCCAGATGGGAATCTGGGTTGCAAATTAATCTGACTCAAAGAGTAGACTGTAAATGTCACTCAAAGCAGTGATTAAAGACTGCTTACCTGCCACTGGAGAAATGGAAAATTTGAAGAATGTGAAGTTACCAATTTACCAAGGAGACAGAGGAAAGGGTGTGCCAGGACTTCTAGCAGGACGCATTAGGAAATGTTCCGCTGCTAATGCACAGTGGTCACTTGAAGAATATGAGATTGTGATATACTCTAGACTTCTACCCAGTATACCGAGTGAATTCCAAGCTGGTTTTTTGTCTTTATTTTGAAAAGTAATCATTAAAATCAGCTCCGCAATGTGAATGACAGAGTGTGACCAAGTAGGTGCCAATTCATGGCCTAGCCTACTTCACTGTGCAGAAACCCGCCGCTTTTATTTGCACTCTTCCTGGATTTCGGTCTGAAAGCATTGGATAAGCAGATGCTGTGTGCTTGTCATGCCTTTCCTGAAGTAAATAATTGGAAAGAAGGCAGAGTGCTGGATCCTTAATACTGTTCTAAGCTATAGCTGAAAAGGGTTGGCAGCAAACACTTTTTAACCATGCAAGCACATCAGTACTCAACGTGAACCACATCAGCACTTTTCTTGGAACCATGAAGTCAACTGTATATTTTAAAAACCTGCAGCACTAAAACATGTAAAGGGAGAACTTTTAGTCTGATTTGTTTAAGAAAAACTCCATTGACCATTTTCTGTGATAATTTTGATGGATGAATAACAGAGCAACTATGTAGAGGTACACATATCTTCTCATATGGCCAGCCTTTAGGAATGAATTATGGGCAGTTCCTCAAACAATTTGAACAACCCAAAGGAATTTGCTGCCTTTCCTCAACAGGGTGGACAAATCTAATTAACGTGAATGTTTATCCTGAACTTCAAGCATTCTCTTGCAGTCTTTACCTTCAATAATTGAATGCAAGATATTAGTTTTCATCAAAAAATCTTATCTTAAAATATTAAAAAATGATCAACCTTGTAGACAGAGGCATCTTTCTCCATATCTTCCAAAACTCACTCTCTCTGAAAAAGTTTCAGATGTCTTGTCAAAAAATGTTGCCATCATCTCTATCTCAATTTTTTTTTTTTAAACTGATGAATGTTATTTCAAAAAACAGCTTAGCCCTTAGAAGATTCCCTAACAAACTCTGGCCTGCGCCAGTATTAGTGAAATGTGCTGATAAGGAAGACCCACTCTTCCCCAGGGAGTATGAACTGAGATAGGAGGTAAGCAAATCTGAAAATCTAATTTACAAACAAAGAATGAGTGGGCATTTATACTTAATGTCTAAAAGATTATTTTGAGAGTGATTTTTATGTAAGGTATAATTTGTTTAGTATCAGGAGAAATACCAGCACTTTTTTCAGTTTTAAGTATTTCATTACCTTTTCTCTTTTCTATTATTTTACTTTACTAATAAAAGTGAATTAACATTGGTTAATTCTTTGGTCCTGAATCTAAACAAAGTTAAAAATGGAAAATCAGAATTGAAAATACTTGTAATAACTTGTTTCATAGTAAAAATATGCAAATTTTACATAATAAAGGCACAAAAATATTCACTGCTCTGCTTTGTTGGACAAGTTCACAATTGTTAATTAAAAGCCAGATACAGTAACCCCAACCCACAAGGTAAGTTACTTTTTGCAACAGAAGTCAAAGGCGTAAACCTAAAACAAGATTATTTGACATAACCATGACAATATCTGGCCATTCATATTTGACTTCAGAGACTTTATATGTTCTTTAGCAAATCACTACCCTTAATAGACCACGCTTTTCTGAACTGACTGATGATTCAGTATACCAACCAACATCACCTTTAATTTTTAAAGGCCTGATCTTGTTTTGTTAACCAAACATTTAACAAAGTTTCTGAAGTCAGAAACTGACATCTTAACTGGAAATCTTGGTCTGAACACTAAATACATGGTAAGTTTTCTGCATGGAATGTTTGTCCTTGTCCATTTCTATGATCTTTATTGCTATTAGTTAGCCTGTTTCCTTTATTGTTTTTGTAAAGAAATCCTCTTCCTTCTTGTTCACTCTCCTTTCTGCACTGTTAGGTGATTTTATTTATTGGGGAAATTCTGTGTGTTAAGCAGTAAAAATAAGACTTGTAGTTCCAGACTACCTGCCTATAACCTCCTCACTCAGATTTTAGAACAGTTACATGATGTTGACAGTACACATAGAGAATAATTAATAAAAACACGTAATTGATCCTTGGGTTTAGATTTTTTTTTAATAGAATACTTCAGTATTGTTTTGAAAATACTAGATACTTCTCAATATTAGACTCCTCTAGAACTCCAGGTCTTTTAAATTTTCTCTGATCTACAAGCAATAAAAACAATTATCTGTGGTGCCAGCAAATAACAAGTATTGAACATAAACTACTTTTACACTCTTTTTTATAAGCATATGACTCAAATAATAGGCAGGTGATGGGAGCTGAGAACGCAGATAGCTTTGCAGAATATCCAGCCACCCACACATTTCTGATTTGAAAGAATACAATAAAGATATTGCCTGTGAACACTGCAAAGAAAATACTTCACATATTAGGAAAAAAAATCTACATAGATAACAGGGGTTATAGCAATTGTAACATAGATCACCTTCCACAACCTATATTGGTAAAGGTGCTTTCAAGATAGATTTTATAGGCTTTGTAGCTGATGTACAAAATCAAGGGTAAAAAAAAAAAATCAGTTCTAGAAGCGCATTCAGGATAAATCAAATCTGTATGACTATATGTAATTATGAAATGTAACACATGGAACTTCAAAAAAACTGAAATGGGATTTTATACCACAACCAAACCCAAAAAACAATGTACCAGATAGAAGACTACTCAAAAGGCCAAAAGAAAGGTCTAGTTGTTTTCTTCAGACAAAATAAACATACAAAATACACTCCACAAATCTGGTACATTATTAAAAATAACCCTGATACACAAGAATGGCCATGGAGGAAATTAGGGGTGTTAATCTGACTTACTCGTAGATATTTCCTGCTGTCTTGGGTATAACTTGATCACTATTTTTCTTCCTTTAAAAAGCCTTGTGACTACAATTCAACTGTGCACAGAATGAAATGCACAATTCCCTCTCCTAATGTTAAATACTTTTTTCTTTCCAGAATAATCCCACTGAAACTAGGCAAATGTATGACTTGCATGTTAAGGTACAGTCCAAGATGAGCTGACCCTCTATAAATGTGTGTTATTAGGGTAAACTCTAGTATTTTCCAAATATTCCAAGTCTTTTTCAGAAAAAAGCAAAAGTTTTCCAGTTCTTCTAGTTACATGGTAAATAGCTAAGCTGACTGTCCTAGCACATACCAAGCCCCCATAGAGGTAACCTCCCACGCATCCCACTGGCTGGACAAATCCGCGCAGAAAGCACCTGGTCAGGGAAGCAGGAAATGGGCCTGGAATTCTACTTTCCAAAAGTAATTGTATTATTACCAAACTATTGGTATATATTTTTATATATAATTTTATATATAATTTCTCTATACAAAGCCAGAAGAGAAACTTGCCAGCTTTTTCTTCACTTTACAGTAAGACAGACATGGCTTATACCAGCTTGCCAGTGATTCTTAAATATAAATAAAATACTGTCATTGAAATAGGTCCTTAGTTTCCATAATATCGGAAAAAGTGATCTATGAAATACTAAACCCAAAAAATATCTCATTTGGATATTCGCAATTCTGAAGTGTGCACTTATATTTTGGTAAATATTAGTCAGAGAAACGCAATGTTTAGTTATGCCTTCTTCTAAAGGTTATGAGGCACAGCTGCACAAATCATATGGGAACACACAGTAGTACAGTGAATTTCATTACAATGGTTATATCTTTGCTCCCAGCTTCTGTCCCTTAAATCGAGATGGGAGTGCATTTGTGACAAGTGCCTGTGTCTTTCAGGGAAACATGGGCTGCATAAAAACAAGTCTGTCATTCAAATATTTACTCAAGTCCTAACACAAAAGCTTTCCCCTGTAGGCCAAAATATGCCCTTTAAAGTCAATGAGAGCTGTGTACAATGTAGCAGACAAGATGTGACTGCTTAATATAATCAGTTTTGTTGTCAGAAAACAAGCAGTAAGTTTTCCTGAAGGAAGATGAATGTCAACGTAAATAGGAAAAATTAAAATTTGCTTGCTGGCTGGCTATGTGGGTAGTAGTTCAGGAATTACAAATGTAAGAAATGTTTAAGTACTCATTTCATGAGTAAAACTTTGTCATTTAGAAAGTTTCTTTAAATAACCTATTCAGCACAAGACTTATTTGGTAGAAAACTTTCTCTGTTGTGGCTTACTTTCTCCTGTGTACGCCAACTACAAGAATTAATTGTTTTCTCTGCACAGCTAATGGTCACAAAGATTAAAAAGTACATAAATAGTAGGCACAATAGTCAAGTACTGCATTTTTGTCTGCTATAAACATGCAAACTATAACACATTGGATGAATACTTTTTGAAGCACTCAATAGCAATGAAGAGGCAGTAAATTACTGATCTATGAGAGGTATAAACAACTTTCAATCCGTAGCACTGACAATAAAAATACTGGAATTGGACAACAGAATACTTTTGTAGACCTCCATTCCACAAAAATTCCTAACATTTGTGTGATTTTTAAGAGCTAACAATGTCTAGTTTTTAACAAAAGGCAAACAACATTTGCAGATTATGTAGAAGCCTGAACACTGTCCAAGTTTGAAAAAAATATGAAGCAGAGCAAAGAATTTCCTGACCTTTCTAACAACAAATAATTGGAAACAGATCTTAGTTTGAAGTACAGTAGTGACCAATTAATTGCTTTGATCATCATAATTTTTATAAGACTCCTGGAAATATTTTGTTTTTTTACTTTTATTGACTTCAGCCTTACTCAGTTTCTGGATAGTTTACAAGGACACCGTCAACATGAAAAATCACATTTCTGTCTGAAAGTTTCATATCTACTTGTAAGCAACCCCTAAGGTGACTAAAAATTAAGTGCATTTGTAAAACCAACTCAAAACACTATGCTATTTCTCTGTTTGCCTACTTTTCACTTACTGAACATGAGTGAAGGAACAACAGGAGACTGGAAGGTGAATTGTCTTACTTTTCTCAGTTCAGCGTGAGTCAAAAGAGTGGCTAATTGCTGCACAATATATCAGTTATATTCTTCCTTTCCTAGCTCTACATCTTCACTGATGAGGCAGGTATTTTAGAAGTTGTGAGACCTTACTTAGTCTGAGGTAGCCACTGGCAGAGAGGCGGGCATACATAAAACAGGTAAGAAGCAAGTATAATGGTGATATTCTTGAACTTTCTCATGCAACAGGGAGTGGTAGATATTACGAGGAACTAAAACTCAGCCTGAACTCTCTGGGTGGCACTCTAGTCTGTATAGATGTCTTCTCTGACAAACAGACATATACTTGCTTAAGTCAGTATTACACAGCAACTTGAAATTGGTAAAACTTAAATGATCTGATGTCCTGAGTTAGGAGCCCAGAAGAGCAGATTCTTTAAACTAAACTAAACTAAGACTTCTTTTAAACTAAAGGGGGGTAGATTTAGACTAGATAGAAGGAAGAAATTTTTTACGCTGAGGGTGGTGAAACACTGGCACAGGTTGCCCAGAGAGGTGGTGGATGCCCCATCCCTGGAAACATTCCAGGTCAGGTTGGACGGGGCTCTGAGCAACCTGATCTAGCTGAAGATGTCCCTGCCCACGGCAGGGGGGTTGGACTAGATGACGTTCAGAGGTCCCTTCCAACCCAAACTATTCTATGATTCTGAATGTTTGTATTCTTCCTTGGTTTTTATAAAGAATACTTTTACAACATGATAGAACAAAAACTATCAACATGATGAAGGAAAATTCAACCATGTCCACAAAGCAAGTAAAAAAAAAAAAGTGTAACTTTTACTTAAGTGTTTCAACTGCACAAAAGAGCAGGTCAAATACAAAGTAGGGGGTAAACCCAAGACATGCTCTTGTGTACTGCTTCTTCATGAAATATGCAGAAAACAAAACCATATGATGATACTTTTTTTTTAAACAAGAAATTCCAATAAAATTGAAACTAATGGAAAATATTAACTTGCATTTTTGCAAGTGCCAAACATCTGTTTCAGAGAAAATCCAGTTCAATTATTTATTTGACACTACTGGAAATAATTATTTTAAAACACAAAATGCACAGTACTGTAGACATTAAAAAGTCAACCACAGGAATGGGAAAAAAAATTAAGCACAAAGAGAAAACAGTGCATAAATGTCTTGCACAAAATCTAGTATGAATAAGGAACCATAAAGAGAAAAAAGTCCAAGTAATTAAATTATTTAAAATGTCAAATGACCCTACAGTAAAAACCCCAAAATGGGTAACTCAAAGAGTAAGAATTCCTGTAAAATAACTAGGAAAATTCAATTAAAGTTCTACATTCCAAGATAAAGCTAACATTTTTGAGGCACTTGTATTCACACTAAAATCAAATGGGATTTTCACTGTTTATTTAAAGGAGTATTGGATAAAGCTCCTTACGCAAAAAGGGTCATAAAGCTCTTCACTGATGATTACAGAAAGAATTTCCAAACAATTCTAAATGCAAAAATAAAACACTAAGGCCACATTACAGAAGAGAACAAAACTTAGAAGGGCAAAAACCTCTCAACTTTGTGACTACGTTTTAATCACTCTGTATGGATGCAGAACAAACTAACACAAAATGACTACTACTGTTTTATTTTGTCTCCTAATACATTTACAGATATATACAATGGACAGAAATACCAACTATCGGGAAAGTAATAACTGCACTGCTAGGACTCAATGACCCTCTACTGAAGAAAGCAGTAAAGCAGAAGGGAGAAGTGGTTGACCTTGTGACCAGAGGACTAGGCTAGAAAACATGTTAGGCAAAAAAAAGGCCCACGCTGCCAAGGATCATCCTGGCCCCTACAGTATCTCCATGTGAATGGCATATTTATGAACTGATGGATTCCTAATACAGCTCATGCCATAAATTGGAAAAGGATTACTCTAAGTGCTTCAAAATGACACTTCTATGACAACTTGGGGAAAGGAATTATATGTAACGGCGAAAGATTGGTTTGATAACCCGAAAAGTCCATTCCAGTCTTATAACCTTCCTATTCCAGAAAATCTAGTTATAAATAAAAGTGCTTTCAGAAGCCAATGTGCAAAATCAGAGATTCTGACACAGAATGAACAGAACCCCCACAACCATCACTGCATGTTTTTTAAACAAACCCTGGACTTGTGAAATATCATATTTTAGTCAATAACTACTAAATTGCTGGGGCAATTTTTGTGGTGTATGGCTAAGCCATGCATTCTTGCTTCAGTTCTCACTGATGAAAGACTAATGGGAGACTGTGATAGAAACTTTAAGTTCTCTTTTGAATCCTGAGATGCAAAAACTTGTCTCCTAATTTTTTGGTTAGACTGTTTCAGAACATGTACTTTATACCTGTCAGAACAAAGATGGTTTGAATTTGACCTTAAAAATCAAACTTCATATTTCCTACTATTCCTCCACTCCCCTACAAGATTTTAAGTTTACTAATCTTCATCAGGAATGTTTAGTAAAAATAAACACATAAATAAATAAATAAATGGTAGACTTATACTGGCAATAGTTTTACCACAGATTTTTTTTTACTGGACTCATTTGGTACTTCCTGATTTTGAGAAACAACTGAATTGGTCTTATTTTGTTTGTTTTTTAAACACACAATATTGCCAGAAAAATGAAGCCTGCCTGCACTTCAGTTGTCAATCTTAAAATATGATACGCCCTCCTTAGAATTAATAAATTTAACAATAATTGTAACTTACCTGCATGCAAAACCATAACTGGTCTTTTCCTGGAACTCACCAAGTTTACATTCGTAGTTTGAGACTTGAACTAAAAGTAGCAATTTAAACATTAAATATATAGCAGTTAATTGAGTGTGAGACCACTTCTAGATCTTGTCTGATACTGAAATAATTTTTATGCCAAAACTTTACAGTTCATGCCATCTGAAGTAAACAGGATCAATTACAGTGCATAAAATAAAATAAAGTATGCAAACATGTTTTTGCAGTATCAGGTCTACAAGGGTATTTTCCACTGGATAGTCCATTTGGACAACTAGACCAAAAGGTAACAGGTAATTTACTTTTCTTTCATGTTTATTGCAGGGGAATAGAGCACGAGTTTTTTTCCCTAGCTACCGTACAGCATACCTTTGGCTCATAAGTTTAATGATACTAGTATATGCAACCAACAGGAAAGAATAACAAAAAAATCCACAGAAGCTAATTAAGTATAAATATTAGTAATATACTGAATGCCCATCTTTTTCTTTGTTCTATATGCAGTTATGGTATATAAAGCCTCACAGAAATTAGAAAAGGAATGTATAGGCAGTTGGATTAGATGATCATTGTAGGTCCCTTCCAACTGAAATATTCTATTCTATTCTATAATTCATATGGAAATATTTACTTCCCAGTATGTTTTACTGCTGGAATGCAGTCAGATCCATGCACTATTTCATCTGCTAGAAACACAAAATGTTGTGTGACTACCTAGCTAAAATATTAAAAAAAAATAAATCCCCATTTATTAGTTATTGGCATTGAAGATCTCAACTATTTCATCTGAAAACACTGAATAGATCAAAATTCACTGAATTCAGTCTTTTTCAGACTTTCTGAATTACTTAAAAATTGTTTCTATTAAGTTGCTTTTCTTGCTTTCTAACTGCAAATTAATTAAAAATATCATCTCAGCCAGTCATACAAAATGTTACTATCTTTCAGGAATTGTCTTCACAGAACAGCAGGCACTAAACTCAACTGTGTAAAAAGAAAAATCTGTAGTTCCACATTGTGAATACAAAGAAAAGGCCGAAACATGGCCTTTAGGAACGCCTTCATTACTTCAAAATAAGATTAAGAAGCACGTGAGATTAATATACTCCAATACTGATTTTATTTTATTCAGATACTACTTTCCTGTTATTTTACAATTTATTTCAAGCTTATTTCCTGTTGAGAAATCAAGTTACTCCTGTAAATCAGCTGGCTTGGCTTCTCTCAGACCAATGGATTTTGAAAATTCACCTTTACTACCTTATAACAATTGCTATCTTCCACTCTACAGCTTCATGGACTGGTGCATCTGGTGCAGGCTGCACCTCATTTTCTTCACATCTTGGATCAGCGAAAGGAGACAGAGCGTAACCAAACGACTAGGGCAAAGGTGTTGTCCAAACATTACTTTACACAGGAAGCTAACATACTTCTCTTGTTCTTCCACTCACATATATGGAATACTTTTAACATACCTCCAAAATGTCAGTGAATCTTGTAACTGCATTGCACACAGGAGCAAACACAAACATGAAAGTTCTTGCACTTTGGGACGAAGCTATGTTTATATTCACAAAATTCAGCGCTAGCAAACTGAAGCAGAGAGTGTTCAGTGAATGGGCCAAAGCCCCACATGAAGTCCATACAAACTGGAGCATGGATGGGCCTAGCCTGTCTTTATATTCCTAACAGAACATCATGTACCCATTAATCGTCTTTAACCAAAAGTATTACAAAAGCAATACAGTTCTACAGGTCAGTGGTAGGGCACTGCTATGCCTCTGTCTCATAGTCCAGGGATCACAGTTTGGGAATTGTAATACTAGGCCATAGTTTACATGCCATTAGACTCTACTGCTTGCCCTGATCTCCAGGTAATAAATACAAATATGAACGTATACACACACATACATGTAAGAGCCTACATACAGGCACGCACATATATGCTACCGTATCAGCATGACGTTTTAGCAAAACAAAACTGCTAACCCTTAAAAAAACCCTAGAGCTGTTTCACCTAATAACAGGGAACCCCTACACATACATTCAGTATAAAAACAAACACTAGCATTTTTAAAGAATTAATGCAAAAAGCTGGTAAATGCTTCCCAGTCCAATCAGTAACACAGGCACCGTGAACCTCAATGGCTGTCCTATGTGATTTATTGTATCTTGGGGCACTTAATGTGCTGGGGCCTGTCACAGTACTGGCTGTTTTCAGAGCAGTCAGATGGCCAAAGACCACAATGCAGGGCCAGAGATTATAGGATTATGAACATCAGGCAACAAAAGACAATACCAACAAATGAGTTAGTGAATCTTGAGCTTACATCAAAATGGATAGACTTTGGATACTCACGGACAAGTGCTTCCTTACTCTTTACTCAACTCACTCTAACCAAACTGAAAGATTTTGCTTCCCTCTACACCCAAGTCTCATGGATATAGGTGACACACAATACTGCGCTGTATCCATGCACTGGATACAAACCAAGAGTAACAACATCTATTTTTAAGACAAAAGTGAAAGTAGCACCTTGCCATTTAATCGTACTTCAGCGCCTATCTCCTTTTTACCTGTGTGCTACACTTCACCTCGCTCCCCTCATTTCCCACCCCACTAGCAGGAAGGTAAAGCATTGTTTTGCCTTCCTGATACTTACACGCAAAAAAGGACATATGAATATGACAAGGTCAGATACACCTTCAGGCAATTAATAAAGATAATTTTCTGGACATGTTGTGGATGTACCTTTGCTGGAGAAAGCAAGTCTGGCTAAAAGGTATAGCAAGTGTATTCAAATTTGACTCAGAAGAGTTCTTCAAGGTGTTATGAATGTTTATATAAACCTCTACAAGTTTGATAGCTATGGAAGATGTCTTTGAACAGATATGACAGTCTTATTCTATTTCAGTTTTGAAGCATGCTTCGGAATGGTGGTGGTTATGAAATAATCATGAAATAATAAAGAGTCAAATTCCTGATTGAAATTTCCTTCACATCTTAGATATCTAGATTCTTAAGATGTTACCTGCAGCAACATAAAAAACATTTTTCTAGTATAAAATTCTTCATTTAATATAGAACAGAGAAAATAAAACTAAGATTGAAGTACATAAGTTGAACTGTTGCCAATATAGTGCTATATATCTTTAAAAACTTGGGATTATATTTGAAGTATGAAAAAGGCATAACCACAATGTATTGCCCGTCTTCCATTTTTTGTGTGAAAAATATATGTTGCCATCACAGTTTCACTTTTTTTTGCTTTCGTTTGCAGTGTCCTTTAATCAAAGGTGAAGAATTGCCAACAAATTCTCCACTAGCTTTAGAGACTTTGTTTGGCTTGAATACAGAGCAAGTTACATTTGTTCTTGTCTTATGTTGGGCATTTTAGCATGATGATATTGTTCCATTGCTTTCCACTTCCTTCTCTTAATTTTGATCTTACCAACCTCTCATTTTTATTACTTAAAAAAAAATGCATTGAAGTTTGCTTGTTTGCGCATGAGAAAATATGAACAGAGAGACTATAAATCACTTTTTGTTTCACTCATACTGAATATGACTCATTTGTAGGTAACAATGTCAAACGTGTAAAACTACTTAGTTTAACTGAGTTATTTATCTGTGAAAGGCTTTGAAATATGGTGGATCTATAAACACTATATAAAATTTTATGCATATGACATCAAATTATTTAGACAAGAATTTTATCAAAGGCAGGGCATTTAGTTTCCTCAGCTCTAAAGAACTCCCATTGAAAGATTACTGATCAGGAAAGAAAAGGGTTGAAAAGTGCTGTGTAAGGACAAAGGAACATCAATTACTTGCTTTTTGCTGAGTAAATTTCTACTCATTCAAATAATCCCATGCATATGTCCCATATACTAAGTGACTGTTAAACTGTACATAGGTTGCTGATATGCTGGATTCAGGGTTGGCAAGTTTCTGAACACTTAAATCGTATAGCATCTTGGCTCTCAAAAGTAACCACTATTTTAGCACTAGCATAGCTAGCATATAACTGAAGTCAGTTTTGGAACTGCAACAGGAGATTTCTACGGTTTACTTTCAATGTATATATTATGTTCACACAAATGATTTCTACAAATAATTATCAGATCAATCTATTTTTAAAAAGAAAGACATTCACAATCAATTCTTTCTAGCTCAAAGTAAATATTTACTATTATATATAGTACAGTATAATGCTGGACTACATTTATAATGTACTGCAAAACTTGTGGGATTGCCAGATCCAACTTTTATAAACTGTTATAGAAATTCTTCTAAGAATCCAAGTACAAATACAACTGTAAATGCTCATTAATATTTTAAAATATTCATAGCAAATACGTAACTGGCCAAATACGCAACTGATTTTCTTAAACTGATATCACAACTATTATACTTTTAGTAAAAGAAAACTTTAATAGAATAAATGACTAAGCAAGTTAACAAGCTACTTTGAAAACTGGTATATACTACATTTACCATGAGGGATGAAATGTACTTTGTACTATTACAAAATAATCTGGATATAAATCTGTTTATGAGTCTTTTCCTGAAGCACTTAACCACTGCTAACCACGTACAAATACTGTTGTGTCCATGTCCCGTGGTTTGAAGGATTCTACAACCTTATTTTCAAAACAATGATGAAACATATACGGTGTACACTACCTTTGCAAGTGTGTAACTGGGACTCTCCCTGCCACTCAAAGAAAAAAAAAACATCACTGAATCTCAGCCAGGAAAGCAAGGCATTTTCCCCTGAGTTCTTTCTAGGAATTCCTTCCATAAGCTGCTACTTTTTAGTATAGTCCATAAAGTATATTTATTACTCTGACAGGTGCATGGACCTTTGACCAAGGTCCATTTACTCTACCTCTTATGTAATGATATTAAAGCTGTTATGCCAAATGATTTGGAGTTAAAAACATCTTCCACTCTCAACTTAAATACAGACAGACTTTATAAATCTTATGCCAGAAAGAGCTAGCTGTCCTTACATATGATTTTTTTTTTCCCAAATGAATGGAAATGTGTCAATTGATCAATAAGGGAAAAAAGTTGACTGAAATACTTTGATATTCAAGAACCCTATGGAATGAATGGAAATGATGGTCCTACTAGATAAACAAAAGAGGATTTTGTTTCTTTGAAGATGATATTTCCATTGTTTCACTGATTTGTGAAAACGTCACAAGGACAAGACAGACTAACAGTAGTCAGACAATGCAATAATGACAATGAGCTCCAACTGTGTGTAGGTGGAAAGAAAATGGAAGAAAGTCTCTCTTCCTGATGCAAATGGAAATCTAAGAGATTAAGGACAGATGAGTTGCTATTGAAGTGCCTGCAGGAAATTACTGCCAATTCAAAATAGTGTGATCTAGCTGTCAACAGTGAGGAGTCTGCATTAGATGGACTAGCTGATCTGCACTAGCGGTCCTATTGACCAATTTATTTATGATACAAGTTATTTTAATAGTAGACCTATTTTCACTTTCCCCAGAGCTTATCCTTTGTAAATGACCAACTTCAGATATAAACAAGCTCAAACATCTTTATGGATCGTGTTTTCCCTGGACATCTGTTTAAATGTCTTTGCCAATAAGACCCATACTGCTAAATGTAACACTTCTCCATGCACAGCACAATGGAAGAGAGCTCATCCAATACTAATCTTAACTAGTATTAGAGTGAAACTTCTGAAGTTAAATCCTATTTCCCATAATACTATTCAGCCCATAAAAGCAGGGAATAGAAGAGGCCAAACACATTATTTCTACTTCCTTCTCAGGACAATATTACCAATTAGATTCAAGCTTAGTGATTTTGTTTATTAAGAATACAGAAATAACTGAATTTGATCTCGGGCTGCTACCGCCATATGAAAGAGGTTTTTTAATTTTTTTTTTTGTTGTTTTTATTTTTATAAAGAACCTCAAAGGGGAGAAGTGTGTTAATTTTTTTCTCCTCCTACTGAAAGCGAATTAAACTGTCTTTTAAGTTACATTTTACTGTTTATGAACAACCATTAAACTGCAACTATATAGCATTAACAGCATACCTGAAACCAAATTTCAGAACATTACAACATTTCATAACAAGACCAGTGCACTGGCTATAAATCATGCTCAATAGAATACCAATATATTTTCAGGCTGTCATATAATATGGGTTGAGAGGAAAAGTTAATGACCTTTGTGTGCATGCAAAACTGCACAATAAAGTTCATTTGTGAACATAAAATAGCATCTGTTATTGATACAGAAATACTTTCAATGAACTGAACTCAGATCACCATTTGAATTTGATAGACTGCATTTATGCTCCATCTTTAAGTTACTGTAATAAGAAATACTGTAGAAATGGAATACATTGGTTGAAATATACTTTTCTGCTTTTTGGCTTGTGATGAACTTAAAATTCTACAAATACACATGAAGAAATACATCATAGTAACAGATTGTTTGAAAAAAGGAGTGACAAATCTGAAGACATAGCTCCCGATTCTATTTTCTTGTGCATTTTAAGACAGGTTTTAGGATTAATAAGCTTCACCAATTTCTCACTGCATGAAGTGAAACCCATTAGCCACTGTTAACTCACCCTTTTCTGCTCTTTAATATATTCCATCAGTTCCTCTCTTGTCCTTTTCACTGCTTCTTCGATTGCCTTTTCACTTCGTTTTTGCTCTTCCATTAAGGCTTCCTTGACCATTTCCTTTTTAAAAAGAAAACATGTAAGTGTAAATATTAAAAGTATTTCACAAACGTAATACAGGTCATCCCTTTCCTTCCTACTAAAATTTTATCTTGACCACATTCCTTTCTCAATGATAGTTATCCTAAATGTATGCAATATCTTTACAAAAATTTATGAATTCCGTACTTTGATCACTAAAGGGCCTAAAGAAGAATGAAATAATCACTTTAAAGCTGTGTTAATAGATACATAATGTTTCCCGAGAGCAGAAGAAAAGGAAGCAATACAGGTATTACATTCCAACAGAAGCAGGGATGTACTAGTTGCTATTAATAAAATAGAACAGAATAGAAAAGTTCCAGTTGGAAGGGACCTACAACAGTCATCTGGTCCAACTGCCTGAGCGTATCAGGGCTGACCAAAAGTTAAAGCAAATTATTAAGGGCATTGTCCAAACGCCTCTTAAACACTGACAGGCTTGGGGCATTGACCACCTCTCTAGGAAGCCTGTTCCAGTGTTTGACCACCCTCTCAGTAAAGAAATGTTTCCTAATGTTAAGTCTAAAGCTCCCCTGATGCAGCTTTGATCCATTCCCCCACGTCCTGTCACTGGATCCCAGGGAGAATAGATCAGTACCTCCCTCTCCACTTCCCCTCCTCAGGAAGCTGTAGAGAGCAGTGAGGTCGCCCCTCAGTCTCCTCTCCATACTGCATGGCTGTTCAGAACTTACATAAGGGCTGTTCAAACATCACAGTAACCAGAGTCCTAATGACAATGAATTTGTTTCCAAACCTTGGGAAATGCCAGGGTCATTCTGTACAGAGCAGTAAAATGCAACAATGGACACCCACTCCCCACGTTAGCATTACCCTACAACAAATCTGATTCAGTACTAGAAATGCATCACAGTAGAGAAACCAGGAACCACTTCTTAAAACATAGGATAGCTTAATTTATTTTTTTTTTTTATTTAATTATTCACAGGCTTTCAGGCTCTGGTAAAAATGACTGAGTCTACCTTGTACATACACTGGCAGGCTTAGAAGAAATCAATTACTTTGGTGCAGTACTTAAAGCATTTGATTTAAAGTATTCAGTTAAAGCACCATACTTATTTATATGTGAATAATGACTAACATAAGGAGAAATACATAACTTGACAATGTTTGTGAGATAGAATGACAAGCATTTTATTGCTTTGTTTACTAATTAAGAAACATTTGTCAACCTTTGTGACACCTGCTTTAAATACAGAATCTCAGAATGCTAACATGCATTCTTGGTGCTTTACAATTGTGTCGTCTTTGCAGAAGGTATTTTTGCAGGAACTCAATGGTTTTGAATGGATTTACTCTGGAGAACAGGTGGAATTCTAAGGTTTTGGAAGAAGATGATATTTATGAAGTTACATAATTCATCTGTACGTATGAGTGGTATTTTACCATATGCTATTAGTGTACAAAATGAAGAATACCACCACAGAATTGGACCAAACCCCATTTTTTTTAAAGACTCTTCAGTGGAAATGTTTCAACTGAAAAAGAAAGTGTTATTTCTTACCTTTAGCTATTTACTCCTTTTCAGCCAAAACTGAATAGTTTCTGCAAAACTATACTTTTGCTATCTTTATAACAGAAAAAGTCTAAAATCCCAAATTTGAAATGCGCAACTACGTAGTCCCCACTGTTCTGGAATACAGCAAATATGAAAACTGTAGTTGTGAAAAGTGATTATAATTTTTTTCTATTTTAATTCAGTTTACCAAAGAAAAATCCTGAGACAAAAGTCTCTCTCACTGCAGAACTCTGGCAAGACTAACGGAAATTTACATATTATAGAAATATGCTGTTCTTGTAATTACATTCTCATGCCAGCTTAATTTGTCAAACGGTCCCAAAATACTGTCCTGTATTAGAATGAAAAAAAATCCCATCATTTACCTCATTAAACTCTTAAAAGCAAATTCAAGAACTGATAAGGTGCTATATCTTAATATGTAAAAAAATTTACATCAATAAAATAATTACAATCAAAGTATGTTAACTTTTCTTGATGTAATGCTACTTGAAAGACTACATAAACAAAGGTCCAAATAAAAATACATTTAAATTCTACAAGTCTATTAAAAAAATGCAAGAAAACAGAAACCACTAGGAATACTTTTATGGAAGACCATTTTATTACACCAAGATTATAACAGAAAAAATGAAATTGGAAAGAATTCTTTTCCATTTACAATGGCAAGTTCCCAAAATTAAGAACAGTATTAATTCTCTGAAGAATATACAGTTACGGATAACAGTGAAAGCAAAGTTGTATAACATCCTGTTGAGGCAATAAGCAAAGCATACCGTAACTATGCTAGTTTTTACTCTTTGTTATCAATACTTATTTCAAGAGCAACAAGTTGACAAAAAAAGTTATTTTCTAACATTCTATATCCTTATTTGTTTTACCACAAGAAACAAAAGATTACTGATTACTTCTATACTATTAAATAAAGAAGTTGTCTTAACTTTTTACTGTCTTTTTTTTTTTCTTTGTCACATTCATAATACTTATAAAGTAAGAGTTGTATAATAAGGAGATCCAAGGGTCCTCTTAGCTTCCACAGAAATTCCAAAAAAGGGAAGATTTAAGAATTCAGCCAAGTCCCTCATTGTTTTTCAATGCCTCACTCTACAGCATAAATGTTAGTTTTTTCTATATATTCACAGCATCCAGCAGTTCAGAAAAATTTGAATAATCCTGAACCAGTGGATATTCCAAAATCCCAATATTTCAAAAAGCAAATACCTATTCCAAAAGGTAACAGGAATAGCTAGTATGTTGAACAGCTATTCCCAGTTCTTTAATCCCTGTGCTTTCTTTAGTCTTATATAGATTTTCTAATTACACAGTGGATGACTCAAAATTTGAGTGAGAACAATTGCCATACCACATAGTAAACAGAGCTTTACTTTAGTAAAGCCTTTGACACCATTTCCTACAGCGTTCTCCTGGAGAAACTGGCTGCTCATGGCTTGGACGGGCGTACTCTTTGCTGGGTAAAAAGCTGGCTGGATGGCTGGGCCCAAAGAGTTGTGGTGAATGGAGTTAAATGCAGTTGGCGGCCAGTCACAAGTGGTGCTCCCCAGGGCTCAGTATTGGGGCCAGTTCTCTTTAATACCTTTATCAATGATCTGGATGAGGGGACCGAGTGCACCCTCACTAAGTTTGCAGACGACACCAAGTTGGGCGGGAGTGCTGATCTGCTTGAGGGTAGGAAGGCTCTGCAGAGGGATCTGGACAGGTTGGATCGATGGGCTGAGGCCAAATGTATGAGGTTCAACAAGGCCAAGTGCTGGGTCCTGCACCTGGGTCAAAACAACCCCATGCAGCGCTACAGACTTGGGGAAGAGTGGCTGGAAAGCTGCCTGTCGGAAAAGGACCTGGTCAACAGCCGGCTGAATATGAGCCAGCAGTGTGCCCAGGTGGCCAAGAAAGCCAATAGAATCCTGGTTTGTATCAGAACTAGTGTGGCCAGCAGGAGTAGGGAAGTGAGTACTCGGCACTGGTGAGGCCGCACCTCAAATACTGTGTTCAGTTTTGGGCCCCTCACTACAAGAAAGACATTGAGGTGCTGGAGCATGTCCAGAGAAGAGCAACAAAGATGGTGAAGGGTCTGGAGCACAAGTCCTGTGAGGAGCAGCTGAGGGAACTGGGGTTGTTTAGCCTGGAGAAAAGGAGGCTGAGGGGAGACCTTCTTGCTCTCTACAACTACCTGAAAGGAGGTTGTAGTGAGGTGGGTGTCGGTCTCTTCTCCCAAGTAACAAGTGATAGGACGAGAGGAAATGGCCTCAAGTTGCGCCAGGGGAGGTTTAGATTGGATATTAGGAAAAAATTTATTCACCGAAAGGGTTGTCAAGCCCTGGAACAGGCTGCCCAGGGAAGTGGTTGAGTCACCATCCCTGGAGGTATTGAAAAGACGTGTAGACGTGGCACTCAGGGACATGGTTTAGTGGTGGACTTGGTAATGTTAGGTTAATGGTTGGACTCGATGATCTTTAAGGTCTTTTCCAACCTAAATGGTTCTATGATTCTATGACTCATCTACCACATTCTAGTTAACCAGAAGTAGTACTGATATATCTTCCAAATATATAAATATTTATTACTTCATAATAAAAAGTATTACAGGGAACATAATGCAACCGAAACTGAAATCTCACTATTTCAGATATATATCAACTATACTTACCATCTGAAAATTATCTCAACAGTCACAGTCTGCCATGACAATGGTAATTCAACAGAGAGATCATGTAGCCGTCAGACTGGACAATCTCATATGATTGCAGACAAAGACTTGTACTTTAGTGGGCTTCATCCCAACATTTGTATTTACCAGACTCCTGGTAATACTCCAGAACACTTCTTATTTTTGGCGATTAAACTTCACCAACCGTACTCTAGTATGAATCATATGGTTCTATTTCTCTGTGATTTGAATGTCTGTTTCTCAAATGAGTTTAAACATTATCCTGCTCGCTAAATTCAGGAGAAATGAAACAGTACAAGAAAACACACAGCTTTTTTCCCAGACCTATGTCTTAAAAAACAGACATTACAACTGCTAACAACACTACTGAACTGGCTGATTTAGTTTGCACTGTCCCTTACTTGCAGCTCACAATAAGCAAACAAACATCTGCGTAATAATGACAGACCACTCAAGACTATCAAAAGAGAGCTTTGCTGTGGTATCAGTGAACTGGGAAGAAAACTCTTTTATCCTTTCCATCCAGTTTTCAGAAGACTTCAAAGAGCAAACATCATACAACACCAGTCCCCTAGCCAACTCAGTCACGTATTTTTGCCCTGCCCTTCAAATTAATCAGTGATACTAGTTTTTCCTTCTAAGTCATAGAAAAGTAATCATTAAAATCAGCTCCGCAATGTGAATGACAGTATGAGACCAAGTAGGTGCCAATTCATGACCTAGCCTAAGAATCTTCACTCCTTCTGTATAACCTTTCACAAAGTGCTCTCCTCAAAGTTCTCAAAGTCACCATCTGTCATTGCTCTATTTCTGTCAGTAATTACAGTAAATTACCAACTGATATGAAGATTATCAAAATTCTGATATTACCTATTACTACTGTTTAACAAAGTCCTAGCTGCATGTACATCCTGTCAGCGTATGTGCTTACTTTTCCTTTATCTCTTTCATTGCTCTTTCCTGTTGCTATATCTACCTTTAGATTTTATCCTAATTTAGATTTTGGTTGCAAAGGTAAAAATTGGCCCTTATTTAATCTTCAGCTAAAAAGGGTACAGTATTATTTGAGGGTCTTAGCGTTATTTTAATAGGTTCAAGAAAATGGGAAAGCCCAGTTTCCCATAAGAAGCTGAGGAAGAACACTCGACAAATTGCACTTGAGGTGCAACTCTTTTTTTTTTTTTTAAATATCTGATCAGAGGCTGGAGTACTACATTATAGTCACAAAGTTAGCTTCTTTACAGGACTTTATATACATGTGCTTGACACCAGTTAGAAGATTAGGATACCTAATAAAAACTAAAATAAAGTTACTCAAGTACTTAATTGACAAATCATATTCAACCATATATTAGGAATCACAATCACGTAATCACAATATATTCTGCATGAAGACAGAAAGAAAAAACAGTGTACTGTTTTTATATCAGCGAACTGCAGTCAGTATTTTAAAAAAAAAAAAACAACAAAAAACCCCATATGATGGTTTGCAATTTTATAGGAAAATTCTTTTGTTTCCACACAAGGATCAGGTGGCAGTACTAAATTTTATCTAGGAAATGCAACCACAGACTGCAATGTTAGTGGTTTTTCAGAAAACAGTAACCCTCAAATTATAATGTCTGTGGTTACAAACTACTACAAACTACTTCTGAAGTCAGACATGGTTAAAGTCTGCATGCAGTGGCCTACTCCTTTTCCAGACTTTGCAAGCATATTAAAAATAAACTGATCTAAAGGCAGGGATCTCTTTCCACTCAGTGCTACTAACTTGTGTGCTTCCTCACACACTCAAGTTTATACAACATTTTTTTTAATGAAAAATGCTTTTCTGTGTCCTTATGGAGTCACCATGGTCTCCATAAACACTAGACACACTAATGTTTCTGCAAGAAGGTAGAAAAACAAGAAGAAAGTGAAACTGAAAATACTGGTTGGATATCTTCTTGAGAGAAATGTAAGCAAACTCTCCCACTGAAAGTTGAACAATATAGTAAAGCCAATAGAAATTGAAGATGTCCTTTGAAGAGCAAGTTCTTCTCCAGCACATTATGTGATCCTGTATTATCCATAGCCTATTCGGGTAGGAATCATGATATTGAGAAAACCCCCCAACAACTTCTTGTATGAATCCACAAGATACTGAACATGAACAGCAATGTTATGATAGTCCAAGCCTGTTGCTGAAAATATATCTTTTCTTCTTCCAAAGATTAACACTCTCCCACCCAATCAAAATCCTACAAAGTCTAACAAGGTTATTCCTGGAATTGCAATACCAGATATGCCATTTTGCTGGGTATTTCAGAAACACAGAATAAATGGAGTATTTCAAACTCTGCCTCCCCCATAGGATTCTGCAACCTATGTATAAGGTGAAACAAATAACAAATGGACAAAGAAAGACTGATAAACTGATACTATTTTATATTCCCTTAACTGGCAATACACTCAATGCTTTGTATATCATAGATGAGAAGAGTTTTGAGGATGTATTTAAGGAAATGAAATTAATATTATATGTCACGTGGAAATCCTCCCAAGTACAAAAGCATCATAAAAGAAGGGAAAGCGATGCCAATATCATGAATGTTTTATAGGTAGAAGTTGATCTCCTAGTAACAAATACTATAAATAGAGTGGATAATGATGAGAAAGAGACAAAAAGCAAACTGTGAAGCAGAGACAAAAAGCAGTTTATAGCCTATTTAACAAAAAGAGTGATGGAAAGCCCAAAGTAAAGGGCTGGAAAGTGATCATTATGGCAGTATTCTGAAAGGACAAACTATAATTGTCAGGACAGAAAAAAAAAAGATGCATTAATAAAAATACAGGAAAAGTGGGAGCTTGGATGGAGATTGTACCTATGTTGGTATATATGATATGTCATCTCTTACAGATATGATGCCTAAATGACCAGCAACATGTAAACAATTATATTTACAATTAGATCTGAAACAAAACCATGATACAGTCCAGATCAACAAGCAACATGGTTGGTGTTGAAGGTACCAGAAATATTTGGAGAGTGGGAAAGAAGAAAGGAAAAGACTAAGAGACCTATTGAACTTCAAGTGATAGTGATGCATTCATTAAGTGCTATCAAAGAGTTTTATCAGTGTTTTTAGTGTAGACAAAAATAGTGCTCAAAGTGGGCATGGAGGAAAAAGTGAGTTAGGCTTCCAATTCAATATGAGCCAAGAGGCAATCTTGCACAGAAAGCATAAAGCAACTATCTAAACCTAGGGAGGCAATAGTTCCGATTCCTGCTAAAGAAGCATATCATGGAGTACCACAGAAAACTACTGCCAAGCAGCTACCCAGTGGTATCTTGCCTCTCCACAACACAGGGGTTCCCAAACTAGCCTATCTCCTGCCCTGCCAAAATTACCAGATAGCCTGTTGCATCACACAGAAACAAGACGCAAGATCTGCAAGTTACAGGAGGCACAGATCATTGGAAAACACCTCTATCTTAAAAACAGTATGATTTCATAATAAAGTTGTAGGGAATATCATAATACTATGTAGCACATCACTTAAAGTGGTAGAAGAAATAGATTTTTGCACCATCATCATGGGAATAGCAGCTGAATGCATGTTTACACATAAGCAGTTCAGGAGAAAGTATATGTATGAAAGAGATGAACAGACAGGATGGAAAGAGATTACAGGAGATCAAATGAGAGAAGTTCTGCAAGGACAACCCTGAAAACTATTGTGTATAACAAATGAAGAAAATAAAGACAGATAAGTGGATTCACAATATGAAATTCATTCACAGATTTCAAAATCAGGAAAGGGGCACGCGCTTGCACTCAGTGTTCTCTACTTTTTTAAGGTAAGGAAACTGTGGTGCCAACAAACAAAATCCCATAGTTTTGACACCTAAAAAAGATATGTCAGGGAATCTATCTGCAAAAATAGTCTTACTGGACAATAAAAGGTAAGACAAATGTATAATCCCCATATATTTTCTTTTTTCCTCATTCTATCCTGCAAAATATTCATTATACACCTACTGATTTGACGCATGAGAAAAAAAGAAGTCTTTTTTTACAGATTATTGGGCTAAGAAAGGGCCATTCTACAGCTAATAAATCTGACTGAAAGACAGAGTGGGAAATAACTTTTTAGACAAACTTTTTTATTTATCAATACTTCCAACCTTCTCAAATACAGGGCAATGAGGAAAAATATTTAGACAAATAATAATTTTCAACATAAATTTAACAGTTAAGTTAAGCAATAGTAGAAAAGAAACAAAAGCCAGTTCTTTAAGTATACAGCCAATGCCTTCATGTTTTCACTTATATATCTTTTGTTCACTTACATATGACTAGGTGTGGAAATCCTTAAGGCATTCAATACAAAATTGATTCAGCCTTGCCAAAACTATCAACAGAAGCACTCCCTCAAGCAGGTGAGCATGAATACCAAAAAACTTTTAATAATGTAGCAGATAAGTAGCCATTAATTTTCTGGGATTAAGCACCATGTGTTCTAGATGTTTTGCTTTTACCTTCTAAGTAATGGCATATACTGCTACTCATGAACTCATGGAAAAACATTAAATATACTTTAAAGCTCATACAGTACAGAAGAATCAAAATTTTTTCAACTATTTAGATGTTTGCCAGTAAAATTACATTAATACATCCCAAGATAATAAATTATATATTTATTGTTCTGCAAAGAACACCACCACATGAACCCTCAGGAGTGTGAACATATTCAAGTGTCCTGAATGCTTAGAGATTGACCTAGCAAAGACTATTGGGAAGTTCACATTTTTTTTCCATAAGCCTTTTAGTTACCTTTCTTGCAAAAATATTTGTTCTTTGTATATCTCAGTGTATCTCAGTTGTGGCTTGGCTGAATGAAACACTGCAGCCTCAGTTTTCCTGAAATACTTTCCCATTGGTAAGATCATTTTGCCTCAATGCTTTTGCTCATGTCCAAGAGGAAGCAGAGTTTATGTTAGTTCTTTTAATAAATTAAAGGCCTTTTTTTTCTAATTATTTGCAGCCTTCAGAACACTTGAGTCTCTAATGTATCTGCTGTGCGGATTATGGCAATGATGAACTCAGGCTCTTTTTCCCTTGAGAATTAGGGTAAACTACAGTAGATTATACACAGTATTTTAAATTTAAGCTTTCAGGAAATGACAAGGGTGATTCTTTGCTTCGAGTGCTTTAGGAGAGTTATTAATTTCAAGCTATGACATGGACCTAAATTTCCAGGGCTTATCCTGCAGCTGCCAGCTTTCACTTTACTTTTAATGACTTTTCTTTAAAACGAAAATTGTGGTGTATAAATTCTCTTTAGCTTCTTTTGCTACTTCTCTACCCCCCCGCCCCGATTTCACCTCATTTATGTAATTGAGTATTTAGCTTTGTAAAATTATAACAACTACCATGCAGAGAGCTCTGTGCAAGGTAGCATTATAGCTATGGTAGCTACTGCTATAGCTAATCTGCATTGCCCACTAATTATAAATACCATATATTAACCTTCAGTTTTATCCAAAATTGTATGGATCTCATCATCCCCCATCCCCAAAGAATTTTTGGATTTTAGTTTTTTCAAAGAGTAAAAATAAGCTGAAAGAAGATGACAATGGGGAGCACTGCCCATTGTTTTTTCACTGAAGTTTATAGTTGTACCCCAGGAGCTTCACTGCAATTTTGAACTCTAGGGAAAAAGCTTCTGCTTCAGCCAAGTTACCTGTTATAGTTTCTCCTTATCTAGAGGGCAACCACTTCTTTATTCAAGTAAGTGTTCTAGAAAAAATATTCTAGTGGAAGAATTTCACCAAGCATTTCTCTCAACACTGACAACTACCAGACATATTAAACTCTCCTTGCAGGGAAGTTACCACTGTAAAAAATGCCATACAATGTATCAAAAATAATAAATAAAAAAAAATACTGGAGACATGCCAGGCTACATCTAGCCTGCTGAATATATGAGTTCCTCATCTATAATGACTTTTCAGTGTGTTGTAAAAGAATCATGAGGTTACTGTGCAAACGAACATTATCTTTTGATTAAAGACTACTCACTTTCAAGGAGAGCTTATTCTCCCCGATTTAAAATGCAAGTCCACCCTCCCCAAAACTAAGAATCCTCTTCTGAATTAAAAAAAAAAAGAAAGGATCTCTTTTATAAAAGCACTACCCACCTGGATAACACATGTATAAAGCCTGAAGATGCTGCCAGTCTCAACCAAAAGGAAAATCTTTTGGACTTCTAATACCTTACAGCCTCTTGAGACAGTGCTCTACAAAAACTTTTACCATTTCCTTGGTGATACAATACATGTCATTTATCCCTTCAGAGTTATAAGGATTGAAAGAATAGTATCTTCAATTTAGTTAAAAATCAGACGTCTCTAAGTAAAGACCTCAAGTCACTGGAACAGTCAAAACTTTCAGGAAAACAAATGCAATATTCATGTTACTTTAATCCTTTAATTTCTTTAAAAAAAGGAGAAGGGGGTATGTCAAGGTTGCTCCATCAAGCCGAAACATTAACTCAGTATGTCTTATTTCCTACTTTCACTGTAAATTTATCTTTACTCTGCTGTTTCTTATTTGGTAACAAAATATTTGATATTAATCATGAGTTATTTATTAAACTGTCCCCAAGTCCCCAGATTTTTTGCTGGCAATGTTAAATTAATAAAATAAATCTTATATGGAAGTAGCATCTCCTTATCTGCAGACTCAACATCTATCTGACTGAGGACAAACAATTTTTTAAACACAAAGTTTTGTCAAGCATGAATATCTAACAAGTAGAAGCAATCTGCATAAAACTTCCAGATTTGCATCCACTATGGCTCTTCTTGCTGGCCACTCTGCAGCAACAACAACAACAAAAGTCTAAAAAAATACCTGTATCATCCCCGCACAGTAAACATTAATCTTTTCTTCTTTTAAACAAATTATTTAGAAGATGAAAGGAAATCTCACCACCTGATTCAGCAGAACTGTGATCTTCAAAGCTTTATTGTTCTTATGCTAAAATTGCCTGACCAAAGAAATGTTAACTAGCATACTTTAAGGTTTTTTCCAATTGCTTTCTCATATATAACCAAGTTCTACACGGTTCTTCTAGTGCATGTGTTTAAAAACTGGTGAAGAAAATAAAAATTTTTTATTTTATAAAGAAAATTAGTGGATAGTAAATTCCTCCTTTAAAACAAAGAATCAAGAGTCCTAAACATATTTTCTGGTCTAGAAGGCAAAGGAGAAGCCAACAAATTCATACCATTATGACACAGAAATCTATTTTCCCTCATTTTCATAATTTAAATGTTTTACAGATACACAATGGTGCTGCAGTTTTTAAACTATGTCTTTCCCATCTAGTTTATCAACTCTTGCCCCATGCATATGACAATGTCCTTTTCCCTAATGGTTCGTCTAGTTTTACTTTTCAGCGTTCTACATTGATGTGCGTCTTCTCTGTTCTTAATTTACAGCCATTTGTCAGAAACTCTTTTTCTTAAGGCCAGGGCTGTAGGTTCTTGGCTATGATTCTCAGTGCCTGCTGACACTGTAACCCAGCTTCTACTACCAAATTCACAATTCTCTTGAGGTCCTGTTTGGCTGTCAAATTTGGGGTCTCAATTTCTTCTGTTTTGTTCTTATTCAACTCTAACACAGACCAAAATATATTTAAATCACATAAATTATAAAGTGGGTTTCTATCTCTAAGAAAATTATAAAATTTTGAATGTCTTCAAGTTTTTCCATTAATTATTCCTAGAGTTACTTATGAGTGCCATCACCAGAAGCCATTCTGCCTCACCTATTTGCAGAAGACTACAGTGACCCTTTCTGATCTTCCTCTTTCAATTTTGCAGACTTACACTATTAGTGAAGGAAAATTCCTTCTCTTTAATACTATGCTTAATTTCTTTGTTTTAGTTCCAATCAGTAAAGCAAATCTCTTCCAATTAACCTGCAGCAGAATAAAATTAAATTTTAATCTAGGTTTCTATGACAATTACTAGTGTGATACAAGACTAAAAAAGAAAAAGATGGAGAAGTAAATATAAAAATGTCTTTTCTTTCTCACACACTGATTATTTCCTCTGGTGATAAATTGAAGAAGATAAACTAAGAGAAGAGAGATTTTGTTAAAAACAAGTCAGGCTTCTCTTTCCTAGTATTACGTTCCAAAATCATGCGTTAGTCAGAAAGAAAGTTCTCTTTCTTGAAGTAACAGTACTGCTTTTGAAGCTCTTTTTATATGTCTGATACTAAAAGATTGCATGTTCACTTACATTCAACTACACTTAATTGTTTGATTACTTGGTACTAAACATCATAACAGTATCAGGTGACAATTTTGAAGCAGGAAGAATAAAGAATTATACAGCACAAAGAATTAAATGAGGCAAGTGTTACATGGCCACAATTTTATATTTCACTATCTAAAATGTTAGACTGTATGTTTTACTTTTGGCCGTTACAGAGCTGACTTGACAGAGTATGTTGTCTAAACAATAACTGCAAGAAAGTCAATAGCGCAGTTACAGCTCTTGAAAGAGAAATCTTATAGTAAAAAATATAAATAAGAAACAATTCTGAGTGGAAGGCTCTACCCAAAAAAATTAATGTCCGCACACAAACTGCCTGTAGTTCCAAGTGTTTTTCATTGCTAAACCAAAGTCACATCTGACACCGTATATAAGCTATCAGTTGGCACATTAGCTCTGCAGGACTTCTTTTGTTGTCAGACAGAGAATTTTAGCAGTTGTTGTATGTTTATAATAGCAATGGCCTAAAGGAGGCAGGCAAGTTCTTGGCAGAGGTAACAAGTGAAAATTTCTGAAAGAAACAAATTTCTACATAAAAGTCCATCCTCCCCAAAGAATTTGTACTCATTAATCAGAGAATAAAGAGTGTAACTTCAAGTATGCTACACATTTATGTGAGAGAATTTTGGATCTCAAGAAAAATCTGCATTTTCCTAAATTGAAAATAGATTAGGTATTTGAAAAGTGAACCTAACTCAAAGAAGAAATCATCATATATTATAATATGAGATAAATTATTCCTGCTACCATCAAAGTTGTCAGAGCTATTCAGTATTAAAAAAGATGGAATTAACTAATGCCACGTGACTACATAACAGAGAGATATTTACAGGAGAATTAATCACAACACTCTCCAATACCTCAGTGCTACTCACTGTCACAACAAGTACACCACTAGATAAACCAACAGTATCAACTACTTGATCAACTAGCAGCTTCAGCTGAAAAACCTGTCCTTCTGAAAGGCCTGAATTTCTTCCTCAGAAAAGCACTGACATCTCAGTATATTTAAGACTTTCTCTGAAAGAGTACATCCATCAGCATTAAACTACTTCTAATATCATCCTGTCCTGTGACAACTTCAAAGGCAATATCAACAACAAGAAGAAACTCTAGCAGAACGCTCCACAGGGAAGGTAAACCTACCCTGAGTCACTGTCAACTTAATCCGCCACTCTCCCACCCCTGGGACATTTTACATGCTCCCCAAATCCATAAACATAGAACCCTGGCCGACCTCATGCATCCAGCTACAGGACTCCTTCACAAAAGTCTTCAGGATTCACCAAAACTCTCCTCAAACTTCATTACTATAGTCACCCTCCTGTTAATCTCTTCATGTTCCACAAGCTATAAAATTGCTGTCTTTTTCTTTACTGTAGTAAACAACTACTTTATTGCTCTCCCTTCTATTAACAGATCCTCTACACCACTGGTACCAATTCTCATTCTGGATAGTCTAAATGATTTGTATCTAACTAAACCCTGAGCAATTGTTCTCAGCTTGAATTTAGCTTTCAAGTCAGCTGCTTATCTTTTTGTTGTAGAGAAGAGTGAGTGTCTGAAGGCTTATCAGTATAGCAAAATTACAGTCTTGAAAACTGACATCTTATATAATATAAGCAACACAGTATAATAATGGCTTAGCATCAAACCCCAACTTTTTCTGTAGTTGATTAGGTATGAGGTTAATAATTCTGTTTAACACTGGAAAGGGAAATGGGGTCTGTTTCTAAAGAGTTGATTTTTAAACTTCTGTGATATGCTACTTTACTTCTATTTTACTTCAAATTCTAAAGGTTTTTTTTTTTTGTTATTAAGGACATTAAAAAAAAATACAGTAATATCAAATTCCAACACCTGAATGAAACATATCTTGTTTAAAATTCTTCAGACTATAACATTCAAGTATGCCACCAGGAAATCAGTGAATTTACAGACTGTTCCCCCAAATATTTCCAGCACCAGAGACTACAAAATTCAACATTTGGAAGAGTAATTTAACTGCTACTATAATATTTTAAATTAGTGTTTCCTACAATTGTTAAAAGCAGTGTTGGGAATGTGTTAAGTAACATACAATTATCTTTATAGAAGCACCTGTCTAAAAAGTAACTCTAGAAACATTTCTGGTTCGTTAGTGGTTTAGGTTTCAAATTTTCATAACCCTCTTTTTATTTTGTACCTATTCTATTTTTTTGTGTTAGAAAAGTATCTTTTTACCAGAAAAGTATCTTTTTACTAAGAGAAACAATAGAATTCCAGCATAATAAGGAAAAAATGTAACATCTCTTCTCTTCCATAGGTATAAAAAAGTCACCTAAACTGTCTACAACATAAATGCCAGTATCTGAGCTAGTCACCTTGGGCTCCTTTTGAAGTTAGTAGACAAAACCAGGCACTTAAGGGGCATGATTCATCTCATTTCAATATACGTACCTGAAAAGGTTGCAGGAATTTTGTTCTGAATGTGCCAACTTCTCTCCATACACATAGTCTAGATGAAGATAAACTAACAAGATTGATATTTGCAATGCACAGCAACTAGGTGCAGTGATGAATGATAGATGTCACAAGAAAATCTACCACAACATGAGGAAGACATTCAAAAGAAAAAATAAAATACACAAAGCAGGTCCATGGAAGGGTAAAATATACTAACTTGATTATGCTTTCTTTGCTCTTGCATGGCTTCCCAAACAGCCTGGGCAATCTTATGTCTGTCACGTTCTGCTTTCCACATTTTTCTTTCTTCTGCATGAATCTTCTCCATATTTTTCCTCTCCTCCTCTACTGCTTTCAGAACAGCCTCCCGCACAACTTCTTTTTCAGCCTTTGAAACAAATCAGGCACACATAAATGACCAAAATACCCAACATGGGTGCCTAATACATATTACTTCTTGTAATGAGATTTATGAGCTGACAAGATATAGGACATGAATATTTTCACTTCTGAACTATGAGCTTAAATTTATCTTAAGGTGCTACCAAGCAGGTATTACCACTGCACAATGACAGAAAGAAAAAGAAAGTTACAAGCCAGGATCTTAAATTCCCACCTACTGAAAACACAATATATCATAACTAGCTTACTTAATGCCAACACAAAAAACATGCAGCAGAAACCATGTAAGAGTAGGTACACCATGGGCCTCTCTACACTGCTTGGTATTCCCATATATGAGATATTCTTGCTCTTATCTACAAGTATCTAAAGTCCAAAAACAGTCTGAGTGCTTTCTGTGGCAAAGTAGCCAATACATACGTAAAACAAATGTGTCTTCCCTCCCAAAACTCCTCAGCGATACATTCTACAAGAAGTACTGTCTCATAATTTTTTTTTTCCCCCACTATTTATATTCAACCATTACATGTTTATATTCAACCATTACATGAAATCATCAGAAGACACACACTGAATTTGAAGTAACAAGGACAGCTCTACACATGCTGACCCACACAAATATATTTATCAGGAAGACAATCATTGCATAATATCTACAAATAAATAATGGCAGGCTGAAGTTCAAAATAAACAAACATGGGGTGACAAACCACACCCACACCCCCCTCAATTTTAATAAGCTTACAGGTCATTCCAATGCCCTTTGGTGGTGATTACGGAACTGGTCAAGTGAAGTTATAAATGGCAAAAAATAGTGGGTCCCTCAAATACCTACACTTATAAATAAAGCTGTTTCTTGCAATTCATTGGGACTTGATTATTTATTTAGACATATATAAAATATAATAAAAATGTAAGTTGAAAAAATGTCCTATTAAATTAAGATATTTTATTATACACACATTTGCCCCTAGATACCAACCATGTAACAGATGTTTCTTGTGTTACTGAATGTTATTCAGAGAGGTGCTCAGCTAGTGTGCATATACTACCTATGAAGATACACAGGAAATGATAATATAGCCTAACCAATTGTGCTAGGTAACATACATCACTAGTTTTCCCTAGCTAGCTCATTACATGTAACTGAAATTTTGTACTGGATTCTGCATCAGTATTAGAAATGAAAGATAGCTTAACATTTACAAAATTACTGTCCTAACCCCAATGCACTTAATAATGAAATAGACTGAAGAAATCATATTTAAAAAAGTGAATACTAACTTTTAGCCAAACATTAACTTAAATAAAATAACTGAAAACCTGTTAAAATGTCCAAATTTTTATGATTTATAAAATAGTTCTGTCCTCATTGAAAATGACCATATTTAACAAAAGTTAAATAAGACACAATGCTAATTGTCTTAAGATCATCAGTTGACCCTGCTACCTAGCTCTTCAAATCAAGATGTATTGATGTTAACTGAAAGACCACGAAACCAGATATTCAGGAAACACCAACAACCGAACTGCAATATTGTGACTTCCTGTTACAAACTAATTCAGAGGCTATCTTAGACAGAATAAGTTACATAGACTATCTGTATTAAGGAATAGGATATAACAGATACGTTCATGATTTATAGAACTAGCTTCTTTTAAACACAGATGAGAACATAGAGTTTGACAAATTTAATTATGAAATGAGTTGCTGAACTTGGCATTTGTAATGACACACATGGAATCCATATTGTATGTCTACTACTTAACAGGAGATACCTTTGCAGCAGCTGCCACAGCCTCCTTACTTCTTTGTCTTTCTTCATCCAAACATTTGTCAAGCACTTCCTGTAAATGTTATGAAAAATTAAACTGCAATACACAATAAAGGAGTGGCTAAAAATCATTTCAAACAGTCAAAGTGCTTGAGAAAGCTTCCTCTTCCTGTCAATGATTGTGACAGGATCATTCCCAAGGAACTCCATGGTGCAGATCAGACCTGTTTTTTTTGATAAATAAAAGCAATACCTTGTGTTTTTGCGACTGCTGCATCAAAGCTTCTTCTATCTTTTCTGATAACACTTCCTTCTCTGCTTCCAAAATGTTGAGAAGTCGCTGATGCTATTTGGGAGAAAACATCCATATTATTGTAACCACAGTCTGCTAGTAAAACAGACAAAAAGAACTCATCCAAGACGCTTCGGTTTGTCGGTTGCTTACAAACAACTTAAAATATAGATTCAGTTCAATAACACACACAGCACTCCTTTAATTGATTTCATGTCATGAAAAAAAAATTACAATAAATGTTTAGCTTCCTGATTATCTAATTTTTCCTCTCAGTCTGAAGACTATTAGGAAAGAAGTTGAAAAAAAAAAATCACTACATAAAGGCAACACTTACAAAATTTATAAAGATGATCTAAGCAACACCACACTTTAAACATTTAATTTAAACAGCTGCAGATTTTAAGTTATGCTTGCACTACCTCTCAGTTATACATATAGAGGGCAGAAGACAAATGTTTTTTTTTTTTTCAATCATTTGTGATACCATGAACTTTGAAAGCCAGGAAATGAGAGCAAAAGAGAATGCGTCTTTCTTCTAATTTTCTTGTAATCCAAAACATTTTTTCAGGGAGAAAATGAACACTGAAATAAAGTGGCCAAGTAGTCTATACATAGATGTATAATCTGTCAACTGTTCTTAATAACAACCCATTTATCTGTTTTTCACTAAACCAAGTAAAGCATTTCAAAGATGTGGGTTTTGTCTATAAGAGCTAAGCTGTTTTCCAAAACTAAAAATTATTACTGGAAATTATTGATGTCGGATATTTGTCATGAGATAATTGCTAGCAAATCAGTACACTTTTTTACATGTTATTTAAGAGATGATATCTTATAACCTTAAAGTATACTATCCATATATCCATAATAATATTTTACAAGATCACCAAAAGGAAAGTGTAACAGTAGAGTTTTATATTAATAAAAGTGTGTATCATGAACACACAATTTTATACACAAACACTTATGCAGGCAAATACCCCTTTCACCAGCATTTCTAAGAAACAGTCATTTCCATTTCATGAATATTATGTCTCTAATGGCAGCTAGAAATACATTACCAAACTGCAATACTATGTTCTGAAAAATATTTTTTCATTTGAAGAATAGAATAGAAAACTTCTAGACTGCTTTATAAAATAAAACACCTATCTGCCCTTCCAGGATAAACATGTAAAGAGGCATTTCCTTGTGAATTTACTTAAAATAGGGCTGAATGGAGCAGACATATTCTAATGGAAAACACCTGTGGAAGGAGTGGTGAAATTCACATCATGGATATACTTAATGATGTGTAACTATTCTTGTGGAGTCAGTATTTTCAGACATGAGCTTTAACTATCAGGGCACTTATCGAAATTATTTTTTCCCAGTAACTCAAAGGTGAAACAATAAATGGATTTTATTAGTTAAATGATCTCCATGACTCTTCACTTGACTGCACAGACTACAAATCTGTAATTTCACTTTTATTTGAAAGAATGACACAACAGAAGACAAACATATGCAAATATTTTATCAGACATATGCCACAAATCAACGTTTACTAATATTAATTGAAAGACTGAAACTTTATTTGCTTCAGTCAAGAATCAGCAAGAGACTTTCTACGGAGAGCTCATTAAAGAAAATCACATCTATCTTTAAGACACCTACATTAGAATGGCAGTCAGCTTGTTCAGCAAGATTAGAATTTTTAGTGTAAAACTTGCAGGCATTTAATTCCAGTTTGACTGTGACCATCAGATTTCTAGGTTAGATATGAAGACTGTGTATGCATATTTCAAGTTGCCATAATGGGCCAGCTACCAGATGTATGTTCCAACATTCCCCATGTGACTACAATTTTCAGCCTTTAAACTTCAGGGCAGTTTTAGAAATTTTATTTTACATATATGTGTAAGAAAACATTCAAGCCCAATCTGGAAGTCCTGAAATAATGCAGACATTTGCATTAATACAATATAGAACATGTATACATGGCCAATGGTGACAACTAATGTCTGTTTTCCCTGCAGATTAAATACTTTCATGACTACAGCCTTCCGCATGACCCCAACCTCATTACTCAGCAGTCTACTTTTCATAAACCTGTGGTAGACCTACAATCCTGAAAAATACAGATATTGGGACCAAAACTTTTTTACAATAGAGAAACCTGAAAAGTTCTGATCTTTAATACACCTCTGAAGTGAAAAATGTATCTCCTTCACTGCAGAGAAGAGTGACCAACTAAATCCAGAGATCAACTCTGTATAAAACAAGAAAATGTTACTCCAGCTGGTTGTTACAATAATAAGGAGTTTAACAACACCTGGACGTATCTGTCAAATTCAATCAATTCCATGGAGATATAGCATACCAAAGAAATGGAAATATAGACAGCAGTGTAAAATAAATGAGTTTGCTTCTTGTGGAAGCATAAAGGGAAATCTTTAAAATACAATATACTGCTTTTGCTTGCCACTTTAACTACAGAAAAGGTTGCCTAATGAGTAAACAATTACCATTAAAATGAAGGCTGCTGTGACTGCCATTTGCAGTATGATCACTTTAATTGAGCTTAGGATCTCCTATTTCCTTAGTAGATTAGAAAATCTAGATGGCATTACATTTTGAGTTTTATGGAATTCACAGAAATTCAGTAAGAACTGTACTAAGAATTGTATCTCTGTATTAAAACACACTAGTTCCTATTTTTCAAGATACTAGAGGTAACTTTGTGAGCACATTTAGAATGCTTTCAATGATTTTTGGCATATTTCAAAGCAACTTCTTTTATATTATATAGCATCCCCATTTCTCATGGAAACGTAAAATTTATACTTTCAAGATTGTAGGCCTTTTGTGAATAGCTTGGCATGTCCTTTCCTATTATAATGTAAATGTTTATTCATGTGGAATAATCGTTCCATAAATGGTTACCTTCATATCTGAACTTCCAAAAGTTCATATATCATCACAAATGTTGCAACAGCTGTCCATACAACCCAGTAAAGCAAATTCTCTTGTACTAGTCCTAGAGAAATACCTTGAAGAACTGTTTATTTGGCTTCAGAATTTGTATTTGGCCAAATAGTTTTCTTTTTCAGAGAGAAACGTACCTCAGCTATTAAATTACATAAATTATATGAAAAGAAATAAGTAACTGGAAATAGACAAAGCAGAATAAAATAATGTGAACTGCTTCTCCCTGAAACAGGTCCTGAGTCCAGAAAACCCATATTGCATAGTTAGCATAGATAAAACAAAAAGGATGAAAGCTTCCATTCTGCATGTAAATAATAAGCAATTTAATCAAGATCTTTCATTTTTTTCACAGTACTGTGCCCCACAGTAGTATTAACCCTCATACAGAGCCATGGAATCTCCTTGAAAGCTGTGCTTATTAAAATGATGTAAAGTGAGCTCAGTGGTATTATTAATCCATTTTATAGAAAAGAACGCACCACCTTGTCATCTGAATTCCTTTTTACAGAAGCACAGATCTTTCAAGGCATATTCGGGTACCTAGGTTATGCATAACACTTGAGCAGAAAATGTGGGAAGTTATGGACAGTAAAGGTTTCTGTGCATTCCCTCTTCTGACAGCGATCAAGGAATTTTAGCTATTTCTGTATAATGACAGCATTCTGACAGACTTTGAAAAAAGCAGTAATGCAAAGGAAATGATTAATGATTGTATGAATAGAATTCCAAGCTGTTAGTTTAAATGTCTCTGCACAGCAAGCTATTGTAACCCCTCTGGAACTAGTCTTTAAATTAGGGCAACTCGCTTTGTACTTCAGATTTTGAAATAATCCATATACCTTCTAAGTAGAAGTTATTGTATACAAGCATTAGGTACATTAATTTTCTAGATGTATGCAGAATGACTTTGGACTGTGGTACTAAATGGCCACGATGAAATTTATATACAGTCAGTGCTTCCTCAGTCGGTCTTTCAGATGAAGTTATTAAAGGGAGTTGAAGGTTAAAAACATATAAAAGGTGACAGTTTCACTTCAGCACTTACACATTTGAGAGCTTTCAAGTGCTCTTGTATTTTTAGCTAACAGGAAATAACAGGATGTTTTAGGTTCATTTACTTGGCTTGTAGATTTTTGTTCAACTATAGCAAAGGTCTCTTAATAATACAGAACATTGCTGAATTAAAGATCATATATGTGGAGTTAAATCCCTACACGTAAGCAAACTTATCCCATAACCCCCTCCTCTTCTTAACATAAATAAAAGCTATAGAAAAGATGTGAGTTGAATGAATCTCATTCAGCATTTCTAGTTTCCACAGGTAAGAATTATGAACATGTTCCTCTCTCTGTTAGACAGTATTAAAGGAATAAAGGAAGAGCACTAAGACTTAAGGCACCACTCTGAGCTATCTAAACACAGAATTTTGATTCCCGAGCATTGTAGAGGCTACTTTCTCTTAGGCTCATCCGGACATCAAAGTTGGAGGTCTCCTGGTAATTGTACCTGTCAGGAGGATATTGCCCATACTTCAACAAGTAAACCTAATAGAAGTCTTCAAGAAAGAGTGATCAGTCTCCTGTAAGTAGGCTAATGAGTTCATCAGACCTAACAGTCCTATGAAAAATAATCAAGTCTATTCCAGTTTTCCTGTGAAAGTTATGATGGAGACCTACTTATGGAGCCTCACATTTGGGAAAGAAGCACCTAACCTGTGTAGACTATAAGACAGTATCCATGAAGTTTCTAAATGGAAGTTGAAGTGAGTTTTTTCCTTTGTTAATCAACAATCTAAGAACCAGAAAACAGGTAGGAAAATTCTAAACATGTTGGAGCTTAGAATCCAATTATCCAGTTGTTATTAAACAAATATATCTTACTGACACTCTGGACTAAAATGCTAAAATGGACATAGATGAAAAGTTATGGCTACAGATAATCTTAAAAAAAAAAAAATTGTCCTGAACTGGAAACATGGTGAATGAATCAGCATGAGGCCAAAATAAAGCTCAGTGAAAACTCCAGTTTAGTGCAACAAGGACGTTTTCAGCCAGCGTAAGTTTACTAGGCTGAACACCCACATTGTGCATGTGATGTATAAGGCACAGCAGACTGTAGGACACTACGCAGAGATACTCAGCCAGATCTAAAAACCTTTAGCTTAGGTGCAACAAATAGTATAGCTCTTTAACGCATCACTTTGCCTAAACCAATTTCCATAGCCCAGCACCCTTACCTAGCCCTCTGACAAAGCCGTAATTTGCTTCCTTTTATTCCTTAGGCAGGGACTATAGGGTTGAGTGCAAAATTCTGATGTATAAAAATTCTGAAGAGCAAATTGTAGTGGGACATGATGGCCCAGTGAGACACAAGAAAGTGTTTTCCAATAAAAGAAAAAACCAAAACTTTTTAAGAAAAGTGCTATTCCAAAGTGGAGAGAAATACTAGTGTTTCTACCCTACTCTCTGGAAAGCAGCAAGAGAGGATCAAGAAGAGTCTTCTGAAAATCAACTTAAAACAAAAGGCATTCAAAAATAGGTTATAATGTTTTCCTCCCTGCAAGAAGTTCTCTAGGCAATGGTTCCAAATGAAAATCGTTTGATGTAGATTCAAATATAAATACAGAGGTCCTGTGGTTTTTCTTGATTCCTGTAAAAAAGAAATCAAAAAAGTCTTTCTTTTTTTCCTGGAATGTGAGTCACAGAAGACATTGTAAACAGGTTTAATCACAATAGCAACTAGTCAGTCTTTTTTGTTATTTTTATATATTAAATTTATTTCTGGGGAATCATGACACTTTTCTTTCAGGTAAACATCTTTTGAAGGATTACATAGTATATATTATAATAATTCATGGAGTGAACGAAATAATGCAGGATATGAGCTATTTTACAGCTGAAACACTGTATTAAAGCTATTAATAATGAATGCTCATTTAGTACAGTTATAATTCCTTGCATATTCCTATTAATCCTAAACTGCAAATTTAAAGAAAAATGGAAAATAGGGTGTCTTCCATGAACTGAAATGCTTTTTAAAAATATAGATGGTTTCTTCCTGGGCCCTGTACTGTTTCATTTAAAAGGAAACGAGTACAGGATTTCATCCACAAATGAGGATGCAGTTCTTTTGCTATAACTAATAGGCATCAAATTTATGTTTCTGCACGTTGGCTCCTTCACAATATTGAGTAAATCATCATGCACAGATCACCAAATTCAGTATGGATAAATTCATTTTGTTAACTGCTATTCATAGCTTATGTAAAAGTAGTCAGTTAGATAATAATTCAAAAACAAAACAGCAAACAACATCACAGAACAACCAAAGTTAATATTAGTATCCTAACACTAAACAGAAAAAAAAGCTTGCATTATTTGTAGTATCACTGCAACAAAATAGTATTTCACACTTTCAGAGATCTTCTGTCTGAGGAAACTATTTTCACGCACTAATGAAATGACACTTGGAACCTTCTTTTAATGGCATCGTTCTGAAAAACAGTATATTAAGACATATGTATGTCTAATTCACCCTTAGTGAATGACCAATTTTTCTTGTAACAAAAATCTACTGAATTTTTTAATCTAGTGAAACTGCATTGTAGTTAGTAGCTTAACAGAAGAAACGCAGGCATAATAAGAGTTTATCTCTCATCTCCAACATATTTTTTTTTCCTACCTTCATTACATATGGACATAGAACAATCCCTGTCCCTCGAGATTTGGGAAAAATTCTCTTGAGAAGCATTTATCAAATGTTTCAGTACTTCATTCATCAGCAGGAAAAATAAACGACTGGATTGGGCTTTTTAAGAATTCACCAATTCAAATTTGTTCACCTATTTTAACAAGAAATCTTCTTAACCCACAAAGTTCTACTTTTATTTCTGTCTCTCATGAAGGAATCTAACAGTAGGAAGAAATAACACAGGTTGTGGGAAACATTATCTCTATGTGAGAGGGAGATGACATAACAAAAACACACAATTATAGCATCATAATTTTGTAGTGTTATCAAAATATGTCCATTTCTACATCCTATACAAAATACTAACCTGAGGAAAAAGGCAATCTTATTAAAACACAAATAATAGTTTTCTGCTCCTGTAGAAAGGCTGGCTATATTTAACAGCATATTCTTTTATAATGCACCTTTTCTTCACCACTGCTAAACTATGCCCAAGTCAAATGACAAGATCTGGTAATCGTAACTGGTTTCCTACACTGTCCTCACTATCTGTGGCATCTGAGTGTTTGGCAGCACAAGGTGGAAAATCTGTCTGAAGAATTCCAACATCTGTTACATATTTCCACTTCCTCAAATTATAACTTATTACTGCATGGTTGAACTGTATCTTTTTGCCAGTTTGAAGTCCAAGTGGCTAACAAAGCAGCAAAACTTTTCTAAGAGAAAGCTCAGGAATCAGCAAAACATTATTAAACCAGAAAAGTTAAAACAATGAAAATAAAGAAAAATTATAATATGGTAATAAAATAACTAAGCCTATACTCGTACTCAGGGTTCCACTCAGCAGTATACAGACAGTATGTAAACTGTATAATTTGAGGCACATCAGAGGCTGAAATTAAGCTTAAAACATTTTGCTGCATACGTGCTTTATTGTTTTTACAAATAAAGTAAGCAGCTATACAAAGTCACCTAATAATGAAAATACTTTTCTCAGAAAGCATACATAGTAATAGAGACTATTAAAAAACCCACAAACTTTGAGGTTCTAAGGATACAGAAATAAGGAACTTCAGTAAAAAATATGAAAAAAAAAAAAGTATTAATTAGCCCTTCTGTTTTTGTGATCTAATCCATTTCACAGCCTGTATGAGTTCTCACAGAATTGCTCCATCTATCAGGAAAAATAAAAGGAAATGAACTCCTAAAATATGAGCAATATAAACAGCAAATTGTTCAGTAAGAGAAGATAGCAAAACGGAGGGGGAAAAAACAAATCATTTTTCAATAATAGCTGACAGAAAAATAACTGAGGAGAAAAATCATACTATATTACCTAGTTGTTCAGTATTGACAAGAGTTGATGATATAAATTCATAACAAGTAATGAAAATTTTAAGGAAACTTGTTATATAAGCAAAAGGCAGAAAGCAAAAATCATAGTAAAGAGCTACTCTCAAGTGGAACTTGACAAATCCAAGGAAGCAAATGCAATTTCCAAATAAGATTTTTGGTTGAGACTCTGAAAGTATCCTGGCTGAATTAACAGTGCAAAGGGACTGCAAAATCATCCTTTAACTAGCTTGCAATAGTGGGCAGATTCAAATGAAATTAGAAGACTCTGGTAAGGATTTACATTTTTTCAAAAAATAGATATGCCTTTGGATTTTAGCAATGTAACTTTTACTTTGGGAGGTAAATACTAAGCAATACTCAATACAAAGTCAACACATACAAAACCAAAACACAGAGTAAGGATAAATCAAACTTTTTGAGGATTTAAGGAAAAAAAAAAAAAAAAACCAACTAAAACAAAAAACACAACCAAACCAAAAAAAGCCTTCCCAGCACAGGAATAGCCAATTCTTGATCTTTTCACTCTAATTCGCTCTATATACGCAGAAATCATGGAAGTATTATGAATTTAGGAATAAATGACTCAAATTGACAACAGGATTCTAATAAATACTTTTTTCCCCCTTTACATAATCAGGAACTATCAGAGAATAAAGAAGTTCTGAGAAAGTCTAACTTTGCTTTTGGCAGAAGAGCGGCAGACCTGAAAAGACACATCTAGATGAACTATGTTTAAGGATAAGAGGTTAGGTGCAAAGTCAATTAGATGAAAACGTAATGGGAATGACTGATAGGAAGTACTTCATTTTGGAGGGAATGAATAAACAATTATTATTCCCACAGCAGCAAACTGCAAGACTTCTGAGAACTGAGATGAAATGCCCAAAGAAGGGGACATGATAAATACTCTCAAGAATTTCCAAACCTATCACAGTTGGAATTAATGAACCAGAAAGGTTATGTCCACCGCATCCTTCATTTTTTCAGTCTGCAAGTCTTCAGGATTATTCAAGTACCTACTACTCTCACCACAAAAATTGGCTAATGTCTCCTAAAAATGCAAATATTCAAAATTCTCTAAGAATCTAGTTTGCATATGCTCCCTTCAAGATCAGGCATGAAATACATTTCTCAAGTACTACCATTAGATGGGAGAAACATAGAAACTCTTTTGTTTACAAGAGGGGAAAAAAAAAAAAAAATCAAAGTTCACAGAATAAACATTATTATATAAACATGCTGCACATTATGAGTAGATATAAAAACAAGATTTGAAATAATAGAAAATTATACTTCCTGACTGTGGAACTAAGTTGCTGAGTGAAATAAAACATTTTCTCTGGCAGTCACTTGCTATACAAGACAAGTACTTTTTACATTCGACATTTTAGGAATTGTCGGGGGACTTACTGGTACTTTTCACAGAAGGCTATGCAAAACACATCAAAATGCATCATCCAAATACTGGAGAAGGTAAGGTATCTATCACATTCCAGCAGCTCATTACTATTGTCACACCAGTCTTCTGCTTGTCCACAAGCTGTTCTTGGAAGCATCATACACTTCAAAAAACTGAGTTCTAGCAAATGGAACTTTTATTCTGACTGACCTTTCAGCAAATTGTTTTCAAATTGAAGATAAACCAGTACTTTTCTGAGCGTGTCTCAAAAAAAGGGCACAAGATTCCATGCACCATCCAACAGATTTTGAACTACTATGTCATGCAAATGACAGCCAACATCATGATAGAGTGGAAAAAGAATTAAGGACATGGGGCTAACTCTACTTATCTTAAATGTTGTTGCATCTACAAATGTGAAATTTGTTTCATAGCTTCACATAAAATCATCACGAAAAATATCAATATGCAAAAGTGCAGAGGAAGCATTTAACAGAGTTCTTTCCTTTCTGTGTGACACTTCCAGTACTGTTCTGCCTCCGCAATTATACTAGCAGCTCCTTTGGCTTCTTAAACTATGGAAAAAAATTCAACATAATATACTCTATACCAAGGAAAACTGCAGGCCACACATCCTTAAGGCACATCCTTAAGGGTTTACTGAGTAGAAGAAAAGAAGTCCAGCCCAGGAAAGGAATATGGATGCAACTGAACTATAGAATTAAAGACTTCTATCCCTTGTCTGTCTTTATTCTTCTTTTACGTGAATCAAAATGGAAAATATGCAGACTAACAAAATTAAAAAATTAAAAGGACCACAGTAAAATATTTCCCCTTAACTACATCCAAGCATGAAAACACTACGCAGAATGTCCAGTTGTATCTCCTTGATTGATACTGTTTCCTCAGGAAGACATAGAGAAAAGGAGGAATATTGTCAAGTCATAGTTTAGAGATGGAAATGTGTGATCTGAGCCTCACTTCACATATACTTTAATCCCTCCCCATCCAAGAATGCCTGTGTCACACTGCTTAGAAGACAGTGAGGAAGGAGACCCATCAAGGTAAGGAAACAAAAAGTGCAAGATAAATAAATAGAGGGAAAATGATTTCTCATAAATGAGAAGTGATTTGCTGCAGGTATTTAAGATTTTATTTTACCTTAATACACAGATCATTGACTGTTTTAAAAAGAATATAAAAATCAACCTCAATATAGTTTACATTTTTAACACCATCTACTTTGCATAGTGAGAGAAATTTCTGATACATCATCATTTCTAGGGCTTCCAGTGAAAACAGGTCATTCCTTTTACATTGTCATGCTCATGGTCCAGCAACCTTAATGAGAAAATTCCTTAGAACATCCTAGTCCTACATAGTAAATACTTTTAAATAATAGATGTTTACTTACTCCATCTTTTTACGGTGCCTTTTATGGTCCGTGCTTTTTAAAGTTACTCAGTCTCTATGTCTTCTCTATGTTCAGAAGAAAAACCTACTTTGGTGTTTGAACAGACTACTTCTATTCAAACACTGGAAAACAGGGAAAGCTGAAAGACACTCTATTCCACATATGAAGTATGGAACAGCATAATATTGCCAGCGATACCTGCCTCTGCTAGCTGCATCCAGGATCCAGCCCAGGCAATTGCTTAGTTACAAAGTCTCAGTGACGAAACCATATTTCTCCATAAATATGAGATCTATTTAATGAACTTAAATTACATATATATAAAAAACTGCTGCTCTTTCCCACTAAAAATCAAAGTATACATAGCCTGTAGACCTTTTCCATGCCTCATGTCATAAGAGATTGCTAGCACTTACTAAAGAAGGTAGAACTATGATCTAAATTTGTCAGTAATCTCAGAGAGAGATAAATTTTACAGTCAGATGTCTGGTTTGGTTTTGGGTTTTCTTTGGGGTTTTTTGTTTGTTTCTGTTTTTAATATTCATACTTTACAAGATACATATTGTTCTACCCATGTGGCATCTCACTTCTAGCACTGACCACAATACCTGATATACTGAAGCACTTTTATTAACTTGCTGTTATATGTGCCTTCTTTTTCTGAGTATTAAAAATTTCTATTCAAAAGTTTGTTGATCATGTTTTTCAGTATGTATTTTCATAGAGCATGAGTTAAAACACAAAATCAAAGTTGGTGTTCATTTTCAGGACACAAATACGTTTGTCTCAGAAAAAGGATGAAATATGTGATTTTCCAACTTGTAAAAAAACTGACGTGTTTTCCAATGACATCTTCTCCAATATCATCAAATGCTAGAAATTTACAACTGACATGCATTGCTTTCCTAAATATTCACTATATGACGTGACTGATTCCTGGCATAGAGGAGAAGAGTTCTCATTGTCCTGTTCATTGATGAAGGGCACCATGACCCTGGTGCCCCTGAATATGCCATGAAAATGCCTGGTTTGCTTTTTGAAATGTTGATATGAGAGTGTGTGTCCTTGAAAAAAACAGCAGCCCTAGAGATTGTCCATTACAGTGATCATCAATTTCTTCGAGGGAACTGGTCCTTTCAACACATTCCAGGAAAGGGGGAAGGGGACCCATAAGCTCCAGACCTAGGGGACATTTGAGATTGGATATTCAAGACAAGTGACGTTAATGGAGTAAGAAAAGGGTAGATATAGAAATACCTGGCATCTGTGGACAGTAACTGAATAGTAACTGATACCGCCAGCTCATCTCTCAAGTGTTTGTTTAAAGAGCAATGGATAGTGATAACGATTAAGACAGAGGGAGACTTCACTGAAAGGCAGTTCAGTATAGTATGTCAGAGAGTATATTGAACTTCAAGCAGATGAAACTAAACCAGAAAATAGACCAGAACATTCTTACTTTAGGATCAGTGGGGAAGGCATCTGTCAGAAGGGCCAAAACAGAAAACTGCTCAGAATTTTACTTTGGAGAAGTTTCTGCAATTTTAGCAATGTTCTAAACCACAGACCTAAGGAGTTAGATCTAGTAGAAGAGTACAGTGAAAAGACAGCTGACAGACCTGAAACAAGTTACAGAACTTAAGACAATTTGTGTTGATGGGCTGATGGTTCCCTCCTGTAGATGATGATGATGTTACCTATAGCTAGCCAGTATGCTGAAAAACCTCACGCGTAATGATCAAAGATGAATTGCAGAAATTTGTCCAGCAGGAAACTGAGATAAAACCATAGAACTAGGCCTTTCACATCTTCCCCTATCCAGGAAGATACAGCCTTGTACACTGACTGTATCAGCAGCATGGTACCTCTCTAGACAGACTTTTAACATGCATCTCCATCACAGGCACACCACCATGATAAAATACAGCTTCAAAATCAGAAACTTAGATAAACTCTTAACAGTAGGTTAAAGACAAGCAGAGAAAAACAGCCTTTAGTCCTTCTCAAAGAGACATTTCCCCCTAAATTTTAGGGGGAAAATGGGATTAGGAGAAAGCATGAGGAAGGAGTTATTACATGAGATAATCTTTATTTTGTGGAACTGGAAATAAAACAGCAGAAAATTTAGAAGGAATGGCAAATGAGGACAAAAAGTTATGTGGGTTGACAAAGTTTTATGTGGGCTTAAAAGTTTGAAGGTAAAATACTGCTTGTAAGGCAAGAATATTAGTAGGGAACAAAAAAAAAAAAGCAGCTATGTTTGTGTATAGAACATACTTGCACTGTGTGATTACTGCTGCACCAAAAAAATTCTTTGCAGTGATACAGATACTCATAACTCTCCATGTAAAGGTGGATATGCATGTACAATCCCATAACATAGAATATTAATCAACTTGGTGTATAATCATTAGTAATCATTTCAGCAATCTTAACTGTTAGCACAGAACAAAATCATTTGAACAAAAACAAATGTTAAAACAAACACCAAAGCATACATTTAAGAACAGATGTATTAAAAAAGAATAAAAACATACTACACATTTCTCAGATCTCTTCCAGCAGAGATTTATGAGTCAACAAAATTTGCCAGTATAAATCCTATTTTATTAAACCTGGTAGTTCTACCATAAGCACTCACACTTGTCTACTTGATTAGGCTTCAAAAGCCCAGTTTTATATTGCAATTAAAGGTGGTAAACCTTGATTGAGTTGAATGAGAAATGACTTGGAAGTTTGTGAACAAAATGTAAACCTTTTCTGGGATCCAAAGGGGGTGTTAAATTGTGTTAAATGTAGACATGATGTGAACTGGGCACCTGTGTTATGTCATAAATAGTCTCCTGTCTTACCACCAAGAATAGGTCCCTTACATTGTCGGGTTCTCCCCAGGTAAATCTGAACCTCTTGAACATGTTTTCACATTTCTGTCCCCACCTTTTTGTTTGCGATGCAAATGTAACACATCATGGGAGCAGTATTTTTGCTCAATCTGTAAGTACACCCTCAAAAAATCTTCCTATAATTCTTCCAGATTTCATGACATTCACCCTTTTTTAACATTCAGAAAGTGATATCAAGTCAGTAAACAATATGCTCATTTCAGAAACACAAAACATTTTCTTAAAATTCATTTTTACTTGCTTTTTAGGCAGAGCTTTATGGTAATCATTAAATAACTGTAGTTCTGTGCAATAAACTCCTCATTCACGATGGAATCGGTTTCTCCAAACTATCACATCTTCCCTTCATACTGTTTATACAGATGCTTATATATTTAATAGATGTTTGCACTAAGCGTTAATTGATATGGTCAGAACAGTGAAATGGTCATAAAACACTGTTGGAAATGGTGGAATACTTCAAGTGGACTTTTGATGTACTTAGGTCTAATATACCCCAAGAAAATTAAATAAACAAACTATTATCCTTTTTATTTTTACTAGAATTATTGCTAACAGTACTTAAAAGATAACTGTTAATACTGTTAATTGCAATGTAAACAACTTCAGGATGCTATTAACAAATTAGCTTTTTTTTTTTAAACTTATATACTAATGTTCATCATTATTTTGATTCAAGAGCTGCACTTAAGTCAAACCAAGATATTTTCAAAAAACAAACCTGGTTTTTACTCATCAGTAATTGCTGTGATTTCAAATACTTGCTATGCAGTGTGCTTTTACTCAAGTCATGTTAAATGAGCCAGTACAGGCCTATTTACGTATATATATTTCTGAATATTATGTAATTCCTCATAGCTAGGGTTTTTTTTTCATGTAAGATTTCTATAAAATAAAAATAGGTTTGGACAACAGAAATTTGCATCTACCATCTAAGCTGCATCAAAAATATGGACCACAACCTTGTGCAAATCACATACAATCAAATCCTGCATTTAACTACATAAATTAAAAAAAAACGCATGTTTTCTCCAAGACTACAGAAAATGGCAGCTGTTAAAGGAGTATTAAGTTGCTCTGAGACTTTTTCTCAGTGCTACACTCTTTTTGAATCTGTTCTAAGCAGGTTTAAATGTTATAAAACCCTTGATCCCAACAGATGAAGAGTCATTATTTATTTTGCATTTTTAAATACTTGTGTTTATTGTTATGCTGAGCACACAAGGTGAAAGACTGATATTTTCTTTGCTGATCATATATATTAATATTTTTACAAACAGAAAAGAGCTGAAACTAAAAGAAAATCACGAAGATTTTTGTACGTGCACATCCATACCTGAGCATTAAGAAGTTCTTCACATTTGTGAGAATGTTTTTCAACTGCTAGTATATACTGTTTTTCAATAGCTGCTTCTTGCTGTTGAACTGTAGATTGTAGCAGTGCCTGCAAAAAGAAAGCACAGAGTATTCAACAAAGATATAACTGGGATGTTTATTGGTAACTGCAGATGTACTAATACTTGTGTATAACCAGAATGCGGAATGTTGTTATAAATTTGGAATGTGCAACTATTAAAGTACCTTTCTATGTAACACTACCTTGTTTTCAGTCAGGACTAAAATTTTTTGGATCTCAGATTTCTTGTACAGTCTGCTTAAAAGAGAGCAGCACACAGAAGATAGAGAGGGAGAGTATTTCTGTTAAATATACTCAGTTTAGTGGGACCACACAAGAAGAGAAGCATATGAAAGCTGCTGAAGAAAAAAAAAAAAAAAAAAAAAAAGCCAGACATATTTCCCTGGCTGACAAAACTCCACATCCTCTCGGCACAGTGTAAGATCCCATGGGCCAAGCATGATCTTCACAACCACAAGTCAAGTAAAAGCAGATGGAAATTCTGAGTAATTTAAAACATAAAAGAACGCCCCCCCAGGAAGTTCACACTCAAATGTGAAGCAGTGGAAGTCAAAGCGTGGAAAGTCAAAGTACCAAGACAGTAACAAAAAGGTGATAAAATTAGGAATTCTCTGTGTGTGCACACGCGTGCATGCACACACGTGTATTCACATGCACTTGACTGAACTCTGCAGAATTTCCAGCATCTGAACGCAAATAAGGAAATAAAAAAAATTTAAGATACGTGAAAAACCAAATTACCATTTGAGGAATTACACTCAGGCTTCCTTAAACAGTGGTGGTATTTTAACGCAGGATTTACTTAACTCATGCTATGCAAGTCTTTTTCCGTAATATTATAAAATATTTATATTGCTTTCCAAATATTCATTGGGCTATTTATACACGACATAGCAAACTATTTTTAACTAGTAATCAATATAGTGAAGTAGTTGAAATTACTGTGTAAGTTAAAACAGACATAAGTTTTATAGAAAACAGACCTTTGGCCCAAATGCAGACAGAAAAAAAAAATCCCGTCTTTCACACAATCTTTATTTTAGTGATATATTTACTTCGTGGAACATAACACACACACACTAAATACAATTTTGAATACTTTTAAAATGTATAAAAAAAACCCCCAACCTTCTGACAATTTTTGAACTACCTTTCCAGATTTTTCACTGATTAGCCTCTTATGCCAAAATTGTTGTTTTTCAGTAATACTATAGTATGGTAGTAGTTTTCAGCACAGGTTCAGAAAGATCTAAAAGGTAAAAAAATGGTGCTTAACATATACTTTAATCAACACATAAGAATACGTTTACTAGTGTTTGCAGGGAATTTAGCTTGCCATAAGTTTACTTTCATAAAAGCCATTTTCTTTTGAACTAAATTTAGTTCTTTCATTGATATAAATTCAGGCAATCACGAAAACTTAACTCTCAAAGAAGTATAACTTCTGTATGTGAAACTTTATATGCTAAATCCTACTGTGTATAAACTAGAATTGCCACATATCATTGGCAAAAAATAAGTCTGTACTTTGGGATATGGGGTTTTTTTGCTTAAACTCTTGTGACAAGAATTGTTTCATATAACTGGCACAAAAGAAAAAAGAAATCAAATTCTGATCTTAGGGAAAACAGTAACAGAATGGTCATTAAGTTGCAATGACATTTCTCAGATAGCTTCTTGCTCACACCAAGGACTGAGTCACTTTATGCACTTTATTATGCAAACTTAAGTGGCGACTGTTAAATTTGTATAAAGAACTTTCAGTTTTCAAGGAAATGATTATTATTCATTGGATGGCATGTAGTGGTTGTTAAACTTTTTAATTTTTTTAATTATTATTATTTTCTTTAGAAAATACATAAAATTCCACATTCAGAAACAAAAGCCTTCCTTTTCTATCATACACACTACTAATACAGTTTAAATAGTACCACAGAATTGATCCTGTATTTGACTATTCCACTAGTTGGCCGAGTAAGGAGAAAGAGAAAAATCCCCTTATGTGGCACAGTACTTCAGAGATAGCTTCCATGTTGTGCCATTAAAAAAATCTCCAGACAAAAATCTTTATTTTCTATGGAGAGATGCAGCAGATCAGCCAGTCTAACAGGCCTTTAAAATACAGAATAAATTATTTATGCCAAGGCCCAAATCTTTTCAAGTCACTTAAAAGAAGATGAGGTATGCCACATAATACCCTGAAATAGCAATAACTCCTTATTATAAAAATAAGATTTCCCCTTTCAAGAGGAATCTGAAGATTCTCAGAACCTTACGGTTTTAAGATATGCTTACAATCAAAACAGAATGCTGAGCTCTAATTTATTTTAAAGTGTAGAATGATTTTATTCTCATGAGAAAATTTCTATGCTTAGGACTGATCCTAATTGTCAGTACTGTCAAATAAGGCACTTCTATAAAACAAAGTCTACTCTTCTGAAGTATGAACAGAAAAGTGTCATAGAGAATTGGCATGACCAGACAAATGTATCTTGGCCTTTAAATTGACCTTCATTATTCTTCATTTATCATTGAAATCATGTCCCATATTTAATAAATTATCAGAAATAAGACAATTTTTAAAATAAAATAAAAGCCAAACTTGACAATTTCCTTTAATTCTAATCTAACATGCAGTTGTTGCCTAGGACACTACTATGTTCATTGCCTATATCCTACATCTGCCTGGCTCCAGCTGACTATAAAAAGTAAATATGAACATAGAGATGTCATAAAACAATGTCTTTCCAAGATTGTTAAAAAAAAAAGTAAAAAGAAAACAGAGTTAAAAAATGATGTAGTTTTCTTCTTTGTCTGATCACAAACATCATTTAAGGTTTCTTGATACAGTAAATACAGCAGAGATGCATGATATCCATCCAAAGCTTTTGCAAATTTCAAGATAGTCAACTACTTAAATTACTAATTAAAAACCCTAATTTACTAATTAACTAATTTACTAAACTAAAACATACATTTAGCTATCTGCTGATAGGCATCTCTAACTCTTATAGTTACATACTTCCTTCAGTACAATGACATTAAAAGTCTTTTGACTAATTGCTATTCTGGGCAACTACTTATCACTGCTGAAACACCACTTTCTTCCTTAATTAATTACACAATTATCCTGGTGGGCTGACATTCCATAAATCTGTGGCCACTGACCAAATATCAAGCTGGCATTCTTGAAGCAGTCTCCTTTCAATAGCTCATTGAATAATTTCAAGTAAGGTGACAGCAGAATGTAGCCTATGGCATCTGTTGCATGAAGTCAAAGGGTAGGATTTCAAAATCAGTGCTCTTGGTAATTCATTTCTCCTTCTATATATTGTGCAGTGAACTTCCTTGACACAGGGCGGCAAGGGTCATCCTGTACCAACAACCAGTGATGGCAAGAGGTGTCAGTCTCAATGTGGATCTGTTTCTACACTCCTATCACATTTGTTGCTTCAGTCTACACTTGATATAGTCATGGAGAAAGTGGTGGGTTCAGATTTTCAGGATTTCTTTACATTTATCAACTAGTCCTTCCTGCTTCTTGGCTTTTTTTTTTTCTCCCCTTCCTCAGCACAACACACTCCACAAGCCCTAACTACATCTGCCTTTAACCAAAAGTGAGGTCACCTTTTAGGTCTTTACTAGAGCCAAATAAACAGTCATCTTTTTCAGAGAGTTACTAGATTTTCTTTTCCCATTTGTAATTTCAAAAAAATCTTCTTCAAAAATCTTCTGCCTCCCAACCCCTTATGTAACTCATTGTATCAGGGAACAGTTTAAAGGACTGTGGTACCTTAGATAAACAACTACTTAAAGAGGTTTGCTTAAAATTCAAATACAAAGCCATGCATGAATATAATAACGAACTGCAGCCACTATAGTGGCTGCATAACTATAGTTATAAGTACACCATCATTTGAACTGATGCCTTTCCACTAATCAGACAAAGATGGAATTCACAAGGCTTATGTTCTAAATAATCAAAGTATATTTAGGTATAATAAAATAAGAATAGTAACATCTTCCCTCTGACTCCTGAAAAGAAAATTAAAAATATCACCACAGCTCCAAGTAATCAGACAAACATATACACATTGCCTTTTAACATTTCCTTCTTCCCCGTATCTCATGTTACACTTTTACCATTACTAAACTGGACAAAAAAATCATTAACTGGGAAAACCAAGAATTAATGTCTACACTGACATTGTTTTACTAGGTTTGGTTCAGTTATAATTCACTTTCATAGAATCATAGAATAGTTTGGGTTGGAAGGGACCTCTAAAGGTCATCTAAGTCCAACCCCCCTGCCGTGGGCAGGGACATCTTCAACTAAATCAGGTTGCTCAGAGCCCCGTCCAACCTGACCTTGAATGTTTCCAGGGATGGGGCATCCACCACCTCTCTGGGCAACCTGTGCCAGCGTTTCACCACCCTCAGCGTAAAAAATTTCTTCCTTCTATCTAGTCTAAATCTACCCCCCTTTAGTTTAAAGCCATTCCCCCTTGTCCTGTCGCAACAGGCCCTGCTAAAAAGTTTGCCACCACCTTTTTTATAAGCCCCCTTTAAGTACTGATAGGCTGCAAGAAGGTCTCCCTGAAGCCCTCTCTTCTCTAGGCTGAACAACCGCAACTCTCTCAGCCTTTCTTCACAGGAGAGGTGTTCCATTCCCCTGATCATTTTCATGGCCCTCCTCTGGACCTGCTCCAACAGGTCTGTGTCTTTCTTATGCTGAGGGCTCCAGAGCTGGACGCAGTACTCCAGGTGAGGTCTCACCAGAGCAGAGTAGAGGGGCAGAATCACCTCCCGCGACCTGCTGGCCACGCTGCTTTTCATGCAGCCCAAGATAACGATTGGCCTTCTGGGCTGCGAGCGCACATTGCTGGCTCATGTCCAGCTTTTCATCCACCAGTACCCCCAAGTCCTTCTCGGCAGGGCTGCTCTCGATCCCTTCATCCCCCAGCCTGTATTGATTCCGGGTGTTGCCCCGACCCAGGTGTCAACTTGGCATAATCTTCTTAGCTAATCAAAGCTAAAATTCGGTCAAGTTTTAAGCCTCAGACTTTAATCTATAGCTGTTTTGGCTTGTAGATCAGAAAATGATAGTAGAAAGTAGGACTGAGAAAGTTATTAGGAGAAGAAAAGGGTGCAAAGAAAATTAACACATCTAGATTCAATTCCTCTAAAACCAGAATTACTTCCAAAAATTACACTACTGACTTAAGGTATTCAGTGGGTTGTATTTGGTCAAAAAAAACTGGGACAAGAATAAAATACCTCATATATTAAAAATTAATCTATAGCTTGGTATCCTCAGTTTCAGTATAGGAACTTAAGATGACTCAAAGAAGTGACAAGAAACTATCAGAGTCAGATATGGAATAGCAAACCTTTAGGTCCCTTTCCAAAAGTCTATCAGGTATCAGATGGATTACACTCTGATGTACAGTTGTATTTTCTTCCTTTCAAAAACAAATGAAAGAAATCATTGCATGCTCCTCTCATCAGGACTAAAACCTGTGGAATTTAACCAAAAGCAGAGTGCAGACTCCTAATTTTCCTTTCCCAGAGAATCGGAAAATGGCTCTTGAACCACTACAGATGAAGCCAAATTTTCTAAGTTCTAAAATTTCAAAGATTCGTTGATTATAGTTCCTATTCTAATATCCGTATCTCTGGATTCTTGTTAGTAAAGCAGCCTTTAGAGTGCAAGGAATAACAAAATAATAGCCGAGTTGCAGAATGTGCTCGAACCTTGTAGATCCTTTGGGGGGAGGGGGGGGGCGGAGCAGGCAGAACATGTTCTGGTGTCTGTAAACTATATGGTTTAGTTGTATGATAAGGTAGTTTAAATGCTAGAATTCATTTGGGAGAAGTTCTATCTTCTACTTGCTATTTTGCCACTTAGAAATAATTCGTATTCCCAATGCACATTATACACCATCACCAAACTGTCTTATGTTTTCTGTTCATTATTTCTGGACATGTATACACGAACAACTTTGGGGAGGTTTTTAAAGAACAAATTCACATTGTTAATGGGAACGCTAAGGAGTAACATGCATGCTCACATTTAACAGTAACTATATACAGTGTGGCTGCTCCAAATGAATGCTCCAAATAACAGGACTTGTAGGATGACAATGACAGCAAAGCAAGTCTTCTTCTGAAGCTTAAACTATCAGAAACATTCCAAACCATTCAAGAAATCCTGCTTCCTCCCTCCTTTCTCATCACTCTCCTAACCCAAAAAAGCTATCAGAGAATTGATCCTACTTTTTCTTCACTAACCAAAAATGTCTGGTGGCTTCTGACAGAACAAAGAGAATGAAAACCCTTAAGAACAAGTTCTCTAAGGAGTCTTCACATCCATTTTAGTTTTATATATGATGAGTTATAAAAATCACAGAAACCATTATTCCCTCAAACCGTTATCAAAACCTTCACACATTTAAATGACAGTACAAAACATTTTTAAATTAGTTTGCAGAAAGATTAAAAGTAAATCCATCTTCATTTTATAAACTGGAATTTTAGCAAAACAAACTAAAACTTAACTAAGTAAATTAATCCAAACCCCTGTTTGAACTCAGATGAAGAGCTAACCTTAGCTTTAAGTATCATACATTAGAATAATTTTGGAAGACCCTGAGTTGAAACTAGATCCAAACATCATAATAAGAACTTTATCCATAATCACCATGGCGTGTCCTTAAGGGAATACACATCTGTATTGGGTTTGTGTAGCAAGGTTTTGGTAGCGGGGCGGCTCCAGGGGTGGCTTCTGTGAGAAGCTGCTAGAAGCTTCCCCCATGTCCAACAGAGCCAGTGCCAGCCAGCCCCAAGACAGACCTGGCCAAGGCCGAGCCAATCAGCCATGGTGGTAGCGCCTCTGTGATAACATATTTAAGAAGGGGGAAAAAACTGCCGCGCAACAGCAGACAAAGAGAGGAGTGAGAATACATGAGAAGCAACTCTGCAGACACCAAGATCAGTGAAGAAGGAGGGGGAGGAGGTGCTGCAGGCACGGGAGCAGAGATTCCCCTGCAGTCCATGGTGAAGACCATGGTGAGGCAGGCTGTCCCCCTGCAGCCCATGGAGGTTAACAGTAGAGCAGATATCCACTTGAAGCCCGTGGAGGACCCCACATTGGAGCAGGTGGATGCCTGAAGGAGGCTGTGACCCCATGGGAAGCCCATGCTGGAGCAGGCTCCTGGCAGGACCTGTGGCCCCATGGAGAGAGGAGCCCACGGTGGAGCAGGTTTGCGGCAGGACTTGTGACCATGGAAGGGATCCACGCTGGAGCAGTTCATGGAGGACTGTCTCCTGTGGGAGGGACCCCATGCTGGAGCAGGGGAAGAGTGTGAGGAGTCCTCCCCTCAAGGAGGAAGGAGCAGCAGAGACAACGTGTGATGAACTGACCAAAACCCCCATTCCCTGTCCCCCTGTACCGCTCAGGGGAAGGAGATCGAGAACTTGGGAGTGAAGTTGAGCCCGGGAAGAAGGGAGGGGTGGGGGGAAGGTGTTTTAAGATTTATTTTTTATTTTCTCATTATCCTACTCTGATTTTGATTGGCAATAAATTAAACTAATTTCCCCAAGTCAAGTCTGTTTTGCCCGTGATGGTAATGGCTGAGTGATCTCTCCCTGTCCTTATCTTGACCCACGAGCCTTTTGTTATATTTTCTCTCCTCTGTCCAGCTGAGGAGGGGAGTGATAGAGTGGCTGTGGTGGGCACCTGGCATCCAGCCAGGGTCAACCCACCACAACATCTTAATTACTCTATTATATGCTTTAGCAATGGTCAGAGAATTAAGTAGTCCTGGAATGCAATTGCAAGCACACTACATGTACTGTGGGAAAACTAGAGAACTGCATCACAGCATACAGACTACAGACTGAAAAACTGTACTGTACCCAATCTGAAAAGAAAAGTTTAAAGATCAGAAAATACAAATGACCACAAAATTTTATCCTGTACTTCTGCATGTTGTGTTATGTATAGAGTACTAGATGCTTTCTAAAATTTGTCCTCATCCTTGGAAAGGTAAAGGTGCAATGATTAAGATTTTGCCAGAATCATAGCACAGACACTCCAGCCTATTTTTAATACAAACCTATTTGCCCAGCCCTAGTGCATACTGTCTTAATTCTACTGGCAATAGAAACCACAGCTGCTTGCCCAGAACAGGATTTATTGTATGGCCAAAAGCTAGAATTTATGGGAATTCTTCTTGAATTATATAGCAAAAATGTAGACTGTTACCCCCAAATTCATCCCAAATTCCTTAACAGTAACAAATTGCCAAATCTCTTTCTCTCAACTCCCTCTTTTTATAGGAGGAAAAAGCTAGTAAAAAAAAAAAAAAGGCAAGAGGAAAAACAGAGCAGAGTTTATTAACCCCTCTCATCTCTTCTGAAAAACAGTATAAAAGAAATTTTAATCCGCGCAAAAAACAGACTTCTCAGATGTGTAGCATTGTTTGAAAATGTTAAACCAACTCACAGGAAACATCAGTGTGAAACATGCATCATGATGTACAGGCTGCTGCATTATGTTCTATAATGTTACTCAAAAGCACTGCTTCAAAACCCTTAGTCAATCCAAAGGAATATCCTCCCTGGTTTCTTTCCCCTGTTCAACCATCATTAACCCGCTTAAGTAACTAAATACAAGCCAGTACATCAAACACCTTCTTTACTTCAAAATTGCTGAGTCAGGATGGCCAAGACAAGTCATCTTTAAAAATAAAGTTACTTAGTGAAAGTAAAGTTTCCATGCTACTTCAAACATATGAACTATATTAAATACCAGTATTAATTTCAGCAATAGTACATAAGAGTTTCTATGCTTCATAGCATTAGACAATGATTCGTCTAATTCAGCATCCTGTCTCCACCACTAATTAATTTCTACTACTTTATTTAAGGGCAAAATATAATTAACCAATTGTTGAATGATAAAACAGAGCAGAGGGGACAGTCAAAATTCTTCCCTGACCCTTGGAGAAAATACATTAACTCAATACAACTTACTATTTGACTGGTTGTGTTATAACTCAGTTATCAGCTAGTACACATACTATATAAATAAAACTATTTAAAAGATTTCCGAAAATGTCTTTTTCAACAGAATCCAACTTATCCACTTCAGCCCAAGATACTGCATATTTTCACGATCAGGCTATTTGCAGGTGAGCCTCCTTTTAAGTGAAAATGAAACATGTCCATATAGGTGCTATGGAATAAAGGGGTTTTTTGTACAAGTAAATATTAACCAAAATGAAAGCAAGTAAACTCCTGCTTAGGTCAGAGTCAACTTGCAATTTACAACAAAGTAGGTTCTAAATGAAATAAAACAAAATGTTGAGTTGAATTTCCTGAATTGTTTCCACTCAGTCATAGCGTGCTACCAAAGCTTTAAACAGAGCTCGTGCTGTGAAATTCTACATATCAAGTAAAAAAGTATTTCCTGTGGAAAATTCTTATCACAAGTTATTCTTTACAAAAGGTCAACACATTTTGATGTGCATCAGTGTATGAAGAAGCTTCATGGCTTCACTAACCACTGTCCTGTTTACAGTGTGAACTGAATTTTAGTCAGGTGTTTCAAAGACATAACGTAAAAGACATTTGCATCAAATACAAGAATAGGGCAACGTGGTTTTTGTAAAGTGGTATAACAACTTCAGTTTCATTTTCAACTGCTTTTGGTATACCAGTAATGATCAACAACTTACAGTTTGAATACTATGCTCATTTTATCTATATATCTCAGTTTTACTGGCATGTGAGTTTAAATGATTTATTTTCCACAGAACACTGTTTGTGGAAAATTGGTTTCTGTTGCCAGAAACCAACTCCAAACTCACTCTTAATCAAACCTTTCAATTATTATAATATTTAACACCATATTTATTGTTCTATAGTCAGAACCACATATAAAAAGTCATCCTTACTAAAAAGGGAGAGAGAGATATGTTGTAATTTTTACAATTACTTTTAAAATATCAAGATGTTTTAATCAATAATAAAATATTTTTGATAGCCAGGTCTTCAGAATATTGAGACTTGATTGTACCTCGCTTTTATCAGAATTCTGTAGACAGATTTTCATAGTAGCATCACTGTTGTACATGAGTACTCCTATACTGTAAAAATGAAAAGGAATCTCTCCTTTTCTGGCCATCAGCTCTTCATGACAAAAAACAATACTGTATTATATTTAAGGCCCACTTGAATTCTAGTGCAACTTACACATGGACACGTATAGAAGTTGGAAGTGAAATACAAGCCCTTGCAACAACTTTTGAATTTACCCTTTTATTCATGTGTCAGGCCTTTCTGAGCCAGTATGTCACTTTGGAAACTTAAGCTAAGCTGGTGTTTTAAAGAGCTGAGAACTGGCCACATTTCAAGAGTTTTCCCTCCTCACTAGGGATAAACTATGTCTAAAAAAAGATACCCTGAATCTAGATTAACTTATTTTGTAATGAAATCTTTTAAATTTTCCTTTCTTAGAGGAATTAAGGAAAACCTTCAGTTCAGAGGTCTATTATTGACACAAATATTTTTGAAAGACAATCTGATGGCCCCCACATATCCCGTACTTTGCAAATCTATCTGTTTTTACATTCTGGAAGGCTGAAAAAACCCAGCCACCTAGCACTGAAAACTGACAGACAAAACTCTCACTGTAGGAAGGGCTGGAAAGGACTTTGCATCTTGATGCTAATTTCCATAAAAGGAAACACACATCTGATTCATGCAAACTGTCTTTTGGAAGACTAATAATTGCATAAAATAATCTAAGTAAATAAATACCATCAAACAAATGCACCTGCCTGTAACCTCATATTCTTTAGAGCTTACATTAGAGGATATTTTATATAGTGAGAAATATAAACAAAGCAGATTAAAAATCTTAACTTGTCTATTTACAGAACTATGACAATTTTAGAACAAAAGCTTGATTAAACAAGCAGAGGAAAAATCCTTATGTTGCTTGCAGTAAATATCTTAAAATGTGACATGATCCCACAAGCATCATTTCCAAGATCTACATTTACTTTTCTTTACCCTAGTTAATTACCAGGGATAAAAGTTTAAAAAAATAATGACATGAGAGACAGAAATTAAACAAAATTAGATAAACACGAGAAAGGGAAACTTGGCCTACTCAGAACACCAAGTTCATTTTTAATTTGTTTTCCCATGTTTTTTAATACAAATTTCGTGACTGTGTTGTAGATGGTTTATTTGTTGAAAGGAAGGTAAGAATGTCAGATGCTTGACAATGGCCAAGGGTTTTGAGGGTTTGTGCTACAAAGTGTCTAATGGTCTCTGTTAATGGCTTTCCCAGCACATTTGGCAAGCTAATATTCCAAAGACAACTGCAAGAATTCTAAGGGCTTTGGTATATTCAGATCCTTGAAGTTAGATCATTCAGTATTTGACTTCTTGTCTAAGCTCCATTTTTGACACTGTTGCCATATTAAAAAGGACCAGTCACAACAAGGGCAGGAATTGAGAGGTTTTGGTCTTAAACTTGAGTGCCCGGTCTGCCTAGAGATAACGTACTAATGAAAGATCAATGTGGAGAAATATTGTCCCTTTTACAACAAATAATTCCTCAAAATACAGGAGAGTGATTATCAGAAAGTGTAACCCATTTTCAAGCATAGAAAGATATAACAACAATAAAAAGTCTGCTGCAGTAAGTCTGCAAGGAGTAATAATTAGCTCTAAATGTAAGAAAAATGTGAGCTTTTGGTTACTAACTTGGCAATCTTAGAGACAGAATTGAAAAAAATGGCAAGCCTCTTTTCCTTTGTAGGCCAAAAGAAAGGCACTTTCACAAAACTACCAGTAGGTAGACTTATCTATGCCAGGAATACAGAAAAGGCAAGTAGTCAACTCTTTTCCACTGTTGTTCAAACCCGGAGTTTCAATACCTGATATAGAGGATTTTGGGCTTGAGGGATTCTGGGGATTATTTTCTGGGGCTAATGATGAATGGTTCATATTTTTACACAGCTATCCTTAAACAACCAATGTTGGGCATTCCATTCACTCATGCTACAACTCTGCTTGGAGTGGCATTACAAAATTATAATTGGCTGGTATCAGAGAGGATTAGTCGTAATTCGAACAGTCATGACTGCAACAGAATCTAATTTGGGCCATGAGCAAGCACTTGATTGGAATAATCTACACCAGTTCATTTTATTAAGAGCCAAAGAATGCAAAAATCAGACTGTATTCATCAAAAGAAAGATTTTCCTTCCTGTACCTTTTAAACAATTCAGTAGACTTGCTTAGGTGAATTTCCACAATCAAGGTGATTTGGGGATTAATTGGATAGCACTTAAAATCTACTGAAAATGGAAATCACTTCTGCATATGAATGATATCTATTAGTGTAACACAGTCTTAAATCCTAAAGAAGGCATATTTCATTTTCCCAGATGTCTGCTGGAAATACAATATAGCAGAGAGGAAACAGTCTAGGAGGTTCCTGGAGTGCGTGGAAGATAGCTTCCTGACAGAGCTGGTGAGGGAGCCAAGTAGGGAAGGCGCTCCGCTGGACCTGTTGTTTGTGAACAGAGAAGGACTTGTGGGTGATGTGACGGTTGGAGGCTGTCTTGGGCATAGCAATCACAAAATGATAGAGTTTTTGATTCTTGGAGAAGTAAGGAGGGGGTCAGCAGGACTGCTGCCTTGGACTTCCAGAGGGCAGACTTCAGCCTGTTTAGGAGGCTGGTTGACAGAGTCCCTCGGGAGGCAGTCCTGAAGGGCAAAGGAGTCCAGGAAGGCTGGACATTCTTCAAGAAGGAAATCTTAAAGGCGCAGGAGCAGGCCATCCTGGTGTGCTGAAAGACGAGTTGGTGGGCAAGAAGACTGGCCTGGCTGAACAGAGGGCTTTGGCTGGAACACAGGGAAAGAAGAGGAGAGTTTATGACCTTTGGAAGAAGGGTCAGGCAACTCAGGAAGACTACAGGGATGTCATGAGGTTACGCAGGGAGAAAATTAGAAGTCCAAAGCACAACTAGAACTTAACCTGGCTACTGCCGTAAAAGACAATAAAAAAATGTTTCTATAAATATATTAGCAACAAAAGGAGGGCTAAGGAGAATGTCCATCCTTTATTGGATGCGGGGGGAAACATAGCGACAAAGGATGAGGAAAAGGCTGAGGTACTTCATGCCTTGTTTGCCTCAGTCTTTAATAGTAAGACCAGTTGTTCTTGGGGTACCCACCCCCCTGAGCTGGAAGACAGTGAACAGAATGAAGCCCCCATAATCCAAGGGGAAATGGTTAGCGACCTGCTATACCACTTAGACACACACAAGTCTATGGGGCCGGATGGGATCCACCTGAGGGTACTGAGGGAGCTGGCAGAGGAGCTCGCCAAGCCACTTTCAATCCTTTATCAGCAGTCCTGGCTAACTGGAGAGGTCCCAGTTGACTGGAGGTTTGCCAATGTGATGCCCATCTACAAGAAGGGCTGGAAGGAGGATCCGGGGAATTACAGGCCTGTCAGCCTGACCTCGGTGCCAGGGAAGGTTATGGAGCAGATCATCCTGAGTGCCATCACGCAGCATATACAGGACAACCAAGTGATCAGGCCCAGTCAGCATGGGTTTCTGAAAGGCAGGTCCTGTTTGACTAACCTGATCTCCTCATATGACAAGGTGATCCGCCTAGTGGATGAGGGAAAGGCTGTGGATGTTGTCTACCTGGACTGTAGTAAAGCCTTTGACACCATTTCCCACAGCATTCTCCTGGAGAAACTGGTTGCTCATGGCTTGGACGGGCGTACTCTTTGCTGGGTAAAAAGCTGGCTGGATGGCTGGGCCCAAAGAGTTGTGGTGAATGGAGTTAAATCCTGTTGGCAGTTGGTCACAAGTGGTGTTCCCCAGGGCTCAGTATTGGGGCCAGTTCTGTTCAATATCTTTATCAATGATCTGGATGAGGGGACCGAGTGCACCCTCACTAAGTTTGTAGACGACACCAAGTTGGGCGGGAGTGTTGATCTGCTCGAGGGTAGGAAGGCTCTGCAGAGGGACCTGGACAGGCTGGATCGATGGGCCAAGGCCAACTGTATGAGGTTCAACAAGGACAAGTGCCGGGCCCTGCACTTCGGCCATAACAACCCCATGCAGCGCTACAGGCTTGGGGAAGAGTGGCTGGAAAGCTGCCTGGCGGAAAAGGACCTGGGGGTGTTGGTCAACAGCTGGCTGAACATGAGCTGGCAGTGTGCCCAGGCAGCCAAGAAGGCCAATGGCATCCTGGCCTGTATCAGAAATAGTGTGGCCAGCAGGAGTAGGGAAGTGATCGTGCCCCTGTACTCGGCACTGGTGAGGCCGCACCTCGAATACTGTGTTCAGTTTTGGGCCCCTCACTACAAGACAGACATTGAGGTGCTGGAGCATGTCCAGAGAAGAGCAACAAAGCTGGTGAAGGGTCTGGAGAACAAGGCTTACGAGGAGCAGCCGAGGGAACTGGTGTTGTTTAGCCTGGAGAAAAGGAGGCTGAGGGGAGACCTTCTCACCCTCTACAACTACCTGAAAAGGAGGTTGTAGCGAGGTGGGTGTCAGTCTCTTCTCCCAAGTAACAAGCGTTAGGACAAGAGGAAATGGCCTCAAGTTGTGCCAGGGGAGGTTTAGATAGGATATTAGGAAAAATTTATTCACCGAAAGGGTTGTCAAGCCCTGGAACAGGCTGCCCAGGGAAGTGGTTGAGTCACCATCCCTGGAGGTATTGAAAAGACATGTAGACGTGGCACTCAGGGACATGGTTTAGTGGTGGACTTGGCAGTGCTAGGTTAGCGGTTGGACTTGATGATCTTTAAGGTCTTTTCCAACCTAAATGATTCTATGATTCTATGATTCAGCACAAAATCAAGCATGGCTAATCATAAGTGAATTAAGAGAGTCAATGAATTCCACAATTCTGTATTTCACTAAAAGGACTAATCAGATTTACTTTACATTAGTAAACAAATGCTGTATGTAGGACTCCTTATTTGGTTATGCGACTACTGACCACCAGCATGTCTGATAAATATAATAAATTCCTAAAGATATGAGTAGTTAAAAAGTCCCCAAAATGTAAAATATTACTTTTATAATTACAAAAACATATTTGTCTCATTTACTTAAGGAAAAAAAAAATCTTAATCCTGTTCAATATTGAAATATTAACCATGAATTAACATTTTAAAAGAATCAATGAAATTATTTTCTCAAACAAAACTACAGAACAGTTTTTGCCTTTACTGAATTCTCTGATGTTTCACTGTTACTCTTTTTTTTTTTTCCCTTTAAGTACATGGTAAAGTGTTACTAAAATAGTATTTAAGTTATAAACAACCAACCAAAAAAAGCTTTATTTTTTTTAAATGTAACAAACTTTTTTGATTTTTCCTGCTACCCTGAAGAATAACTCGCTGCATGTTTCCAGACAAGGCTGGTTGCAGTATTTTACTCGGAGGCTGGCATATCTGATGTTATTTCTCCTCAGAGTACTGTGATCTCATTGATCAAAATATGGCAACTAACCACATGAGGCAACAGGAAGACTTGTATGAAGTATATTCATGCCATGGTTCCCTGGTATTAAAGAATGTCTTTATAGAACTTGAATATAAACAGTCTATGAGGAATAATATGCTAAATATAAATATTGCTTAGAATCACAGTATTCAATTAAATCCCTGATCTTTTGTGCCAAATCATAGAAACTGATAAACAAACTTTTTTTTCCAGATGGGCATATTAGATCTTTTCCCAGCTGCTGTTGACTGGTAAAATAGTTTTCAAAAAATCAATATGGCACATGAGTATATTCCTTTATCCAACTATACATCAAGAAATTATTCTGTAAAAGGGACAATATCATCCATGCAAAACTCTCCTTTGGCTCACACAAAGGCATTAAAATGGTGAAAAATTATGTCTAGAAAACATACGGAACTTTCATTGAATACTACAAAATTGTTGTAGTACATGCAAACATGTATGGTGACTAGAATTACTTTATACTTTTCTGCAGCCTATGACATGGGCTGCCTTCAAGCAGAGGGTCCTAAAAGCAACATCAGGTCCCCTACAGAGCAGTGCGCTCTCAGACTCACAACTTGGTAGGCCTGCCTTATATGTGAGGAACAGAGTCTACAAGCCCCATAGAACCTAATTAAAAAAAAGTTTTGCATAACATTAAGATCCCAAATTTTGCAGCAGACTTGGAATCTGGCACAGATAGCTCTCCTGGAGCTGCAGATCCTGACACCACCAGAAAGAAACATAAATTGCAAGTAAGTTTTGGGTATTTGCTGAAAACAAACAAACCTGCCTACCCTCCCTAACAAAGTATTGCAGGTTTCTTGACCAGCAGGTCCTAGACTCAGGCTTTCAGCTTATTACCTGAACCACAAGACCCAGCCTCAATCCTACCCTTTTTACCTTGCCAGTTCCATTCCAACACTAACTAATGTTGGGGAATTTTTATCATACCCCTTGAGGCAAATTAAACATGTTTGTGCTTAAATATAAAAAGATTTAATGAACAATGGATTGGGCAGTCCTACCTTCTTAAGCACCTCTACAAGGAGTCTGCAAAGATGCAACATGAGACAATTCCTTATATACAATTGCACCAGCACTGATCATGTGAGCATCGTCATGGGGCACCTTAACCCAGTGTTCAGTTCATCCTCCAGCATCAGCTCTGTTTACCAAAAGTGGTCCCTAAGCACTCACATTCCAGGATGGATTGCTACAAGACAATGCTGCGACATTTCTTATCTCATTACCAAGGGAAACCTCACTCCCTTACATGGAGTCCTTCTGTCTCTGGCATTCCTGTTTCCAGCAAGTTTAAACCATTCTGCAGTTGGGCCTTCTTGCCCTCCATGCCAGATCATTCCTTGGTCATGAATTACTGTTGCTGAGCAGTTACAATTTGAATTTCCCCTTCACTAACTACATTGTCAGATTTGTGTTCCCAGCTCACAGTTGCCTACCAGGTCTCACATCTCCCTTCTCATTCTCAAAACCAGCCGCCTTTTCCATTTTACATTATCAGGTTTTTTTCCCCTGTCAGATCTTCTTTACCTCTTTAGGTCTAATTAGAATTCTTAGCTTTATCTACTCCTTCTCCTAAATTGATTCAGTTTTTGTCCTCTGTGCATTTCTTACTAGAAAGTTTCCATAACAGTACAAAAGACACAGATTTATCCTCCATGGTAATTATTTTGTCTTAAGAGCTCAGAGGAACTAGGAACAACATGAGAGAAGAATTAGATTCAGCCTTATTTCATCCTTAACTCCTTCTCTTGGTGCTGTGTAGATAAAAACCTGCTGAATTGCTCTGTGAGGCTGCTTTCCTGCAAGTGCAGTTTGTTGAGACTGAAGAGGTCCAAAATGTGGATATGTGATAAATAATCAAACCCGAAGTTTACCACAACTGACTGAGCATTTTTGTTTTGTTCTGGTTTTAAGTTTCATTACTGAAAATGGCTAACCTACTTTATCTGAAGTTTCCCAAAGTGCAAAGTGAGAAAATATGTCAGGCAAAACTTCAGGCCAAACAGTCTAAATTGGAAGCAACAGAAAAGACGGTCTTAAAGTGAAAGAATTTAAGCAACCAGAACAAGCAGTACTAAAGAAGACTGCCTGTAATGCATACTTAATAATACTGTAGTAGTATATAATACTTGGAAATCGTGTTATCTTGGCAACTCATTTACCTTGAATTCTTCAACAATAATACTCAAGGCTTCATGTCCAGCTTTTCTCATGTCTTCTAACTCCTGCTTATGCTTTTCCTGTACAAAAACATAGAAAGATTATATACAACATAGGCACCCAACATAACAATTTTAATTAGGAGAGTAAAGACCAATTATTTTCCTCATTTTTTGTATCTTTCATGAAGAAATGCACATATCTTGACTCTTCAGATATTATATATATGCTCAATTCAAGTTGGTCCTAGTATTAAACTTATTTATCTTTATTTCTTAATTTTACTTTATTAGTCCCCAGATAATTCTAAATGGTTCTCTAATTTTTTTTTTTTAATTTTATTTGTTACTCTGACTTTTCTGGTTTCTTGGTGCACCTGTGGATGGCAGGACTTCCAAATCACTCTCTTAGTAAATGTTATTTACTGCTGATATTAATTAAAATGTTGAACTGGACTAGTATCAAATTCAGCTTCCTCAGAAGAGCACACCCTTCTCCTACTCATTACATAGCTCCTTTTTTATCTTTTTTTATTCTTAAGATTCCCAGGAAAGTGTTCTTGCATAAGACATCCTGAATATGTTTTTCAAATAAAGTTCTATTGTTTACTTTTTATTTTATTCACAGTATTATGTAAAAATATGTGGACAGGAACATTCTAATATTTTTGCCTTTACATAAAAATGCTTGCCTGTGGTTTGCTATCTGAGTCTGCAATGTGAACACCTCATTAGATTCTCATTAGCATTTCACACTTATCAATGAGCAGCACCACTTTTTCAAATCACCAATTAGAAAGAAGATGAAGAACTTTCCCTCTTCCCTCATTCTTTGCTTCAGGGATCTGTTCTTAAATGAACTAGTACAGCAGGTCATAGGTGCTTTAAATCACCTTGGAAAACTGGTGCAGAAAGCAGAAAGGCATTCATCACAAACCTTACCTTGCAGTGATTACAGGACAAAACCATTCACAACTTACACTACATATTTATTGCTTTTTGGATGGGATTCAAGTTGAAATTAATTAATACAATTCTATGATTCTATGATCTGTATGTTTCAAATAAGCAAAACCCAGCGTCTAACAAAGCACGTTCAATTTTATCATGAAAGGCCACATAACACCATTAAAAATAAATTAATTGGTCTGTAACTCTATATTTTATTAGAGACTTCTGCTCTGCCATTCAGTTCCTTTCTCCTGAAAGGGCCATCTTAGCAAAAAGTTTGAAATTATAGCTATACAAACTTCTTATCGTTGGCCCAAATATAATGAGACATTCAGATTCTCTTGAATAGAACTGGGTTTTTTTGTGAAGCCCTACAAGAACAACTGATATGAAGCAGGAGAATTGAAGATGGAAATATTTTGAAGTGTAAATAAACGACTAGATCAGAGAACAATGCACAACATCTGGGTACATTAGTTTAATCACATTGTGATGCATAGGTATCATTGACACCACAAACTAGCTAAACTCAGATGTTATATATATGTTAATAAAAAAAATTGCTGAGTCAGAAATATTTTTACAGTACAAAAACTACAGAACTGGTATAAGGGGGAAAAATGTGATCCAGTGTTTAACTCCAAAACTTCACAAATCATTAACAAATAAGTTCCCTGTGAAAAGTGAACGGGGGGGGGGGGGGGGGGGGGGGGGCGGGATAAGAAAAAAAAAGTAATTGCTACAGTAGCATATCCTGGATTCACAAATATGAAAAGAGAATTATACAGAAAGAGGAAGTTAATGGTCATTAATTATTCTAGCTGAAAAAACCCAAAACAACAAAACCAAAACAGAAGACAAAGCATTCCGTGTTGAGGAAAGTCTTTAAATGAGAAGAGTTAAAACAGTAAGATTTCCATCTAAGATCTGTCAGAACTACCTTGAACAATGAGACATAATGAATCAAGTGTGTTGACCAAGGAAGTAACATGTTTCATTCTGGTAAAAAGTACAGTGCCTCTCACTAGCATTACCAGGCAAATCAAGATACAAAGCAAAAAGTGCAGTTTGTCCGCTTACAATACATTTCTCAAGTTTTTCAGAATTGGTGACTTGTTCAAAGTCATATACTAAATGCGAATTGATAACACAAGTTGAAGCATCAACACCGTATAACTACCAACATGAAGATTTCATCCAACACATTTTAGAGTACTTACTTTCTTAGAATATTTCCTAAAGTAAAGGAAGAGAGTCATTAGTAAAGAACTAATAATAGTAAGGCATTGGTTTTGCTTGGGTCAGGACTAGCAATCAATTTCTACAACAGAAGTAGAAGAGAGAATGGAAGGGCATTATTACAAGCACACAGACGAAAAGTTTAAGGTCATATTGCAATGCTCCCTCCAAGTAAGGGCTTCATCCAGTCTGACGAACACTACACTGCCTTTTTTCTGTGCCTATTTGCAAGATTTTTCAGCTAAGACAGCAGGCCTGCAAGTTTATTTCTTTTAACTTGCAAGGGTAAATTTTAATTCTTTTGAGGATGGCCAGCCTTTTCTTCTGAAAGTCTGTAAAATACTGTTTCAAATTCTTATAGATACATCACTCAAATGCGTGCTTGGTCCTTGTAATATCTGATAAGGAGAAGACCCAAAGTCACTATAAGTAACACATTTTGGAAGTGTATGCATTGATTTACTGTCTAACAATGAAGATACATCAAAGCTCCTGAGTTTCATGATTTGGCTATGAACACAACAGAAACATTCCAAGAACAGCAGCATACTCATTTGATGAACAATGGTCATGTCAGTTCACAAATCCTCAATAAAATGTGTGCTTTCCATAGGAAAATGAGTTTAATGAATTGACATAACTACTCTTAAAATTATTACTCTGCTTGTAAGAAAGAAAAGGGAAGCTCTATGAAAAGTTCTGAATGGTGTAGACCTGAAATTAAAATGTAATATTCGGATTTCCTACCAAAGAGAGAAGAATTTTGTGGTTTTTGGCTCTTGTAGAATTCTCCTGCATGGTTTGCATGACTTTGGAGAGGTTTTTAAAGAACGCTGTTGTTTCCTTCCTTTATTTAATAAATGCTTTTAAGAAATGAATCAAACATGAGTTGAGAAGTTTGAAATTTAAGTAAAATCATCTTCAGAAGACTTTTACCCCCTCCCCTTCTGCCTTGTGATGGACAGAATCTCACATCAGAACACTGACAGTAATTAAACTTGGGAAGACAGAGGATTTTATTTTATTTTATTTTATTATAAAAATCTTGATGATCATTCCAGACAGCATGAGGCATTCTGTGTGGACACAGTATGAAAGTAGCAAGCAGGCAATTCATTGCTCAATGGTTATCAATGTTTCAATTTTTTCCATTTTGTGACTCTCATAGGAGGAAACATGTCATTGCAAACAATTTATGCATAAGAATACATGCTTTAATGCTACCAAATGTATGGGCCTTCAGAAATATATAAAATAAAACCTGAATGATAAGGATGAGAAAATGGGATCGAACTTTGAAAGTTTTCTTACAATCTAAAATCCAAGTGACTCCAGACTCTCCTTTTCTCTTGTTAAGTGCCTGTGAATCAAACCACTGTAGAGGCAGATGGATCCAAATGCCTGGTGAGCTTCCCAGAGGTGCAGTTCCCAAGGACACTGCTGGGCAGAGAAGCATTCTGAAGCAGCTGTGACAGCAGGAAAGGTTACTGACCACCAGCCATCCAGCTGCTTGTCACTGCCTGCCAATGCATTAGCACTTCTTTTAGATCTTTTAGCTGAATTGCTTCCTAAATCATTTCAGTCTAAGTGAGCCATTGTTAGCATAAACAGTTTAAACAGGGTTCTTTGTTAACATCCAACATTTTGACAGAAATGCAGGGCATGTGTTTTCACATACTGTGAAGTGCAAGGGTAACACATAGTACTCTGTTGAGAGGTAAGATCTGCAATAAGAGGATTTATGAGATCTGATGGGGGAAGAAGAGAGAGTAAAGACCTCAAACTTATTTTATTATATTCACTTACCCTTAAGTTGATATATTTTTCTGCTAACTTTTTAAAAGGCAGACTGTCTTGAATTGTTGGGGAAGAGCGTATGCCACCCACAGACTCTGCACAGATTCCCTACTAACCTTCCACTCTTGGCATGCCTGCACGTCACACATATTGCAAGAGCAGTAAGTGGAAGCATATACAAGAAGGGAAGAAAAAGGTACTCGCTGTCTCACTTTCTTCTCATCTAATTCAAAGCAACTGCAATTCTTCTCATTATCAAAAATGGATGCTCAGAAAAATTATTTTGTGTCAGTGCTCCTAACACATATCAAAAACAGCATTAAAAAGAGACTTGATACTGCAAATTAGGGCCAAACACAGCCACCTGAAAAGGAAGCAAATGGCTACATATCAAAGTACCTTTTGATAATAATCAGCCAACAACAGTAAACACCATAATAATTTCACAATCCCAGTTCTACAGTGGGCATAACTAACACCAAAAAAATCCAAAGTTTTGAAAATAACTGAAGAAATTAATTTATGTCATACCTATTGAATTTATGACATTTTCTCCAGAAGTATTTTTTTCCTCCACTGATTTTTCTCTTGTGATCAGAGCAAAAGAAATTTAATTTAATTCTTCCTCTTTTTTCATTAGGTTATCAATAATCACAATTTATAACATTAAAAAAGATCAGAGCAGTAATACACAGATAAAGCAAAAGCCAGTACTGCAAAGAAGCACTATGAGATCACATTTACATGGGGGAAAAAATGATAGAAGAAATAAAATCAATTCAGGAAAAGACCCAAAATTTTTGCCCACTTTCACAAATAATCAAATATGATCCATAAAATAAAATCCTATATTTTGGGGTCAACTGATAGTATGAGCTTTTTACATTACTTATTCATAAACCCTGTTTAAAAAAAAGCCAGTAAAAGCATACCAATAAAAGGGTAAGTTAAAACAAAGCACTCATGTTTTAACTGTAGAAATGTTTCTGTGATACCTGTTAAGGGCTGTATATTACTATACATGATGTGCAAGCCAGTTATCTGAGTTGATGCTGACTGCCTATGCTCTGTAAGGCTGTGGTATCTTCAGAATCAGCTGCAAGTCTGAGCCAACATCTTAGAAAGAGAGGTACTCTCTTCCCTCCTTATTTCTGTCCTAATGCAAAAAGGCAAACTGTAGTTCCCTGCAGGCAACTAAATTAGAAGATAAATTTCAAATCCATCTTACACAGTTTTGCTGTATACAATTAAATCATTAAGACTGTTCATATTAGACTCAATTCCTCCATTACATCAAGATTTTCCTCTCCACAAAAATTATCAGCTCTTTTTTTCTTTCAGAGCATCATTTTAAAAAATAGTAAGTAACATTTAGTATCATGATAATTCTGTTAAGAAATTGGTAACTTCTCAGTTGAAGATACAAGTTTCCTCCAACACACCCAAGTACAGAGGAAAAATAATACCACTGAATACAACAGAAAATAAATCACTGAAAAATCGAGTTAAACATGATGAGAATCAGTCCATAATGGCTAATTAATATACACACTAGAGTGTGCTATTGTATATAAGATTGGTCACTATTTCTGTTCATGTGAAATAAGAATGTGAGCTCTTCAGAACTAAGACACAGGATTGCCTCCAGGTCTATAGCAAATCAAATATTTTTACTTTTGTCATATCACCGACATTCTAGTGAAAGATACAGCTGAGAACCTAAAGATAAGGACAAACATTTTTGCCGGAAGGGAAGAAAGATTTCAGATTCCCCTATATAACCAAAAGAACATGCAGTATGCGCAACCTTAAGCTCACCACAGGAACCAAGAAGATACTAGCGTTTATTTTATACAAGTAAATATCATTGCTACCTGGACTACACAACAATAGAAGACTTTGAAGTGAGTAAATGAAGTGAGTTAGCGAACAAACTTTCATGAGCAACTTCCTAATATAGTGGTGAGGACATTTCCTGCTGAATTAGAACTGAGCTGAGCCAGAGCTGAGTGAGTGTGAACGGACCACTCTGCTGGGAGACATTAGAACTGATTAAATGTGAAAAATTCTGTAAAGGAAATAGTATGGAAGAGCCTGCACATGCCCAAAACTGAAGCATAATTATAGTTCCCATACCACGCGTAACTAAACTCTCCAAGTATTTGCAGTGTATAAGATGGATCTCTACCCTGTCACATTTAAGACATTAATATTGTGTTAAGAACAACTACAGTTTATATCTGCTCATTTATTCTACAGGATGTAAATACAGAGACTATCCACTGAGGAGGACATCAAACAAGAAAAACAAGAGCTAACTCACATGCAGAACAATCTGTTAATTAATACTAAGTGTTCTTATTATTAATATACATTTTGCTAGCAAAGCTGTATAATATGGTAAATAGCACAGTACATTTGGCTCAGGAAGCCTTCTCTGACTGCCTTCAGGTTTCTAAAACTTTATATAGATAGTTACTTCTTTGGGATAAAGCTACAACTGTGCCAGGGCATCTTATGCCACTGGTGCTTTCCTACTTCCCCACATAATCTAAATGATGGGACATAATAGCAAGAGAAAGCAAAGAAAGAGCAAACAGGAGAACAATCCCAGGGAAACTGACAAAAGAGAATGCTTCCATTAAACAACACAGTAAGCATGAAAGGAATTCTTATCTTCATTAGGACATTCTCATGTCTTATCTCAAGAGCATCAGTCTTCAGATTAAATTAAATTCCACTATTGTTCAAAGAACAACAAAATATTAACTCGGAAAGTGTTGCCAGCTGTCATCAATAGCTACTGATACTGAAGGTATAATACCCAACACGATTTTATATACTACATATATTTATAAATATACTTGTATTTATGTATTACTCTAGTATACTATATTACTATATATAAATACGTATGAAAAAACTACACAAGGAGAGTTTCCCTTCTTTCTCTAGATAGGAAACTGACCTGCAGATTGCAAAGGGACAAAAAAAGACTGCAGAAGATGAGGTTAACCCGATGAGTAGGAAGTCAAGCAAAACTGCCAGGAGGCCTGCATGGATGAACAAGGAGCTCCTGGCAAAACTCAAAAACAAACAGGAAGGTTGGAAGCAAGGACGTGTAACCTGGGAGGAATACAGACACATTGTCCGAGCATGCAGGGATGAGGTTAGGAAAGCCAAAACCCAGCTGGAATTGGATCTGGCAAGGGATGTCAAAGACAACAAGAAGGGCTTCTATAAGTAGAGATGACAAAAGGAATGCTAGGGAAAATGTGGGCCCACTGCTGAAGGAGATGGTGGACCTTGCCACACAGGACATGGAAAAGGCTGAGGTACTAAACACCTTTACTAGCCAGACCAGCCTTCAGGAATCCCAGAGACCAGGGGAAAGCCTGGAGCAAGGACAACTTACCCTTAGATCAGGTCAGGAAATGCTTAAGCAAACTGGACATAATTAAGTCCATGAGGCCTGATGGGATGCACCCGCAAGTGCTGAGGAAGCTGGCTGATGTCATTGCGAGGCCCCTCTCAATACTCTTAGACTGATCATGGCGACTGGGAGAAGTGCCTGAGGACTGGAGGTAAGAAAGTGTCACTCCTATCTTCAAAAAAGGCAGGAAGAAAGACTCAAGGAACTACAGGCTGGTCAGCCTCACCTCAATACCTGGGAAGGTGATGGAGCAGCTAATCCTGGAAACCATCTCCAGGCACAGGAAGGACAAGAAAGTCACCAGGAGTAGTCAGCATGATTTCACCAAGGGGAAGTCATGCTTGACCAACTTGATCACCTTCTGTGGTGAAATGACTGGCTTGGTAGACAAGGGGAGAGCAGTGGACATTGTCTACCTAAACTCCAGCAAGGCCTTTGCTGCTGTCTCCCTTAAGATTCTCATAGAGAAGCTGTTGACGTGTGGGCTTGGATAAGCAGAAAGTGAGGTGGATTGAAAACTGGCTGAACCGCCAGGCCCAGAAGGTGGCAATCAAAGGCATGAAGTCTATAGCTGGAGACCAGAAACTAGCAGCGTACCCCAGGGGTAAATGCTGGGTCTGATCCTGTTTAGTATCTTCATTAGTGATCTGGATGATGGGGCAGAGTGTACCCTCAGCAAGTTTGCAGATGACACAAAACTGGGAAGAGCGGCTGATATGCCAGAGGGTTGTGCTGCCATCCAGAGGAACTCGGCAGGCTGGAGAAAGGGCCTGGCAGGAACCTCGTGAAGTTCAACAAGGGGAAGTGCAAAGTCCTGCACCTGGGGAGGAACAACTCCATGCACCAGCGTATGCTAGGGGCCACCCATTTGGAAAGCAGCTGTGCAGAAAAGGACCTGAGGGGTCTCAGTGGACAAGAAATTGAACATGAGCCAGCAATGTGCCTTAACCACCCAGGTATCCTGGGCTGCGTTAGGCAAAGTATTGCCCCCAGGTCAAGGGAGGTGATCCTTCCCATCTACTCAGCACTAGTGAGGCCACGCCTTGAGTACTGTGTCAAGCTCTGGGCTCCCCAGTACAAAAAACTCATGGACATACTGGAGAGAGTCCAACAAAGGGTCACAAGGATGACGACGGGACTGGAGTATCTTTCACATGAGGAGAGACTGAAAGGGCTGGGACTGTTTAGCCTGGAGAAGAGAGGGCTCAGGAGGATCTTATCAATATATATAGATACCTGAAGGAAGGCTGCAAAGAGGACGGAGCCAGGCTCTCTTCAGTGGTGCAAATGACAGGACAAGAGGCAATAGGCACAAACTGAAACATGGGAGGCTCCATCTGAACATCAGGAAACACTTTTTTACTGTGAGGGTGATCAAGCACTGGCACAGCTTGCCCAGAGAGGTGGTGGAGTCTCCCTTCTTGGAGATAGTCAAAAGCTGTCTGGACACGGTCCTGGGCAACTAGCTTTAGGTAGCCCTGCTTGAGCAGCGGGGTTGGAGTAGATGATCTCCAGAGGTCCCTTCCAACCTCAACCATTTTGTGAATCACAATCATATTTATGAAGCCCTAATCTACTAGGTATTAGTCATGAGGATACTTATTTTTCCTCACAACTTTTCCACAGAAAGTACTAAAAATAACTTGCTACTGTATTACAAAGTAAACAACAGTGGAGTGCTGCATATTTATGGACCTATCACAGGTGAAGTCTTCCAAAGGACCCATTGCCTACAGTTCACTACGGCATATATGCTGTTTTCTAATACTTATTCTGGATACAACCTGTTATTCCTAGTTTCAAACATGTGAAGTTTCAAACCTCACAGTGAACAGTAATTAAAGCCATCATTTATGTTAACTATAATTGAACTCAAGATACCTTCTATGCCAAAAATTGGTAACATTTCCATCTGCAGCTTTGTTAACCTTTGAGAAGTCATCAACGCATGTTTTAGAAATACAACTAACTGAAATAATGCATATTGAATTTTCATAGAGTTGTACTATTCATAACACATAATGATGTTCATAGCACATTCCTAGGGGATAGCTTCAGTCTTTTCATGTATGTTCAAAAACCCAAGATGACTACAAAAAAAATTTGACAATCAGTCCAATAGCTTCAAAAGCACATAGGCAGAAATTCCACTTAAGCATGAATAAAAACTTTCTAAGATTTAATGCTAGAAGATATAAAGTAGCAACTCATGGCACCATTGTATGTAAAGACTCTAAGATTAACATATCTTTGAAATTTTTCCAATGTAATAAAAGGACAAATTGTTTTCTTCCTTCCTTGTTTTCACAGTATAGAAAATAAGTTGAAGTATAATGTAAACAATCCTATTTACTATGAAAATCAACAGAAAAAGAAGTTACATATTTATATTTAAATCTCCTTTTCATTTTCAGTATCTAAACTATTTTCTTTGGCTGCCTCTTGCTACAAAGCTCAGGAAGCAAACAAAAATACTTACCTCTTCTTCCAATCTTAAGTGCTTTTCCGATTTGTAAATACATTTTGGAACACTGAAAACATTCCAAATCAGACATGCTATCTGAAAACCAGCTGATCAACAGGTATTTTCCCATCAAAGTACAAGCAAAGTAGCTCAACACAAAGTGGTTGCCCTATTTATTCAGGGCTACAAATGCTTTTTGGTTTGTTCGTTTCCTGAAGACAATGAATGAAGGGTATGATGTGCAAGTTGAGCAAAAATGACAGAACTTGCAGGACAACCAGAGAGGCCAGAGAGACAAATAATCATCTTTTCATCAAGCTGTTGTATTTGTTCCATTAGAAAGTTGACAAGAATTTAGATCAGAAGATGAAATGAACAACAGTTTGGGAACCTGAGCATCAAATCAAGGAGTTTGGGATAATACAAATGCCAAGAAAAACAGGTACTGAAGAATATTATAGCAAAGCCTTATATAGACTTTCTCAGCTGAAGAACTGCAAGACAGATCTTGACCTTGTTGTTCAAGAGAGAAGAGGTTTATGAAATAAAAAACGAACACTTGTCAGTTAGACCATATTGCCCAACCCATAATGCAAACTGCATCTGCAACTTACTCCAACATTTTCCTTGCATCCAGAGAACTGCTATCAAATTGTAAAACTCTAGATTAAATTGTTGGTTATTTGTTTTACATACCTGACAAATTCAGAAATAATCTGAGCATGTAGGGGAACAAAAAAAACCAACCAATCCACCCACCCAAAGAGACACAAGTTACATCTTCACCAGAGACAACAAAAAAGTAAATCAAGAAAGCAGGACAACTAACTTCTCCCTTATTTTAAGATACAATAGTACTACTATGGTTTCTGACGGAAAGGGTTTGTTGCCTAACCTCAGAAAAATTCCAGCTAGAAGGAAGCATCTCCCACAGTTCAGAAAAAGGTATGCAAATCACAGATACACAGATTTTATAAGACAACCTTCTCACTTCTTGTTGTGTATCTTAGGGAACTAGTCATTCAGTTCCACATTCTGAATGACTGTATTTTGCTTACTGTAAAACCTCACACAGAACATAGATATGTTGCACAGTATTAGCTCCTATTCTAACAAGGCAGATGTATTTAAAAACACCAAAAATGTTATATTCCATACAACAGTGATTTAAGTTTACAGTAACTGATATTCTGATTAGTGTAACATTTCAAATACTGCATTAATCAGATTTTTGGTTCAGGCATTCCTGGCCCTGCCCTTAATTGCTAATGTCCTTTTGCTGGCAATGAGGTAGGCCAGATTGGAGTAAAATATTCCAGATAATTCAGGCTGGGGAATATCCCCTGGATTTGAGTTACGACCTTAGTGACTGGGGGGGAGCTATTTATTTTTCTCAGTTTATGACCAAAGTATTAAATCACAAAATCACACAATCATTCAGGTTGGAAGGGACCTCTGGAGGTCATCTAGTTGAACCTCCTGCTGAAAGCAAGATCAACACTGAATTCAGACCAGATTGTTTAGATTCTTGTCCAGTCAGACCTTGAAAACCTCCGAGGATGGAGATTTCACAACCTTGATGACTAAAACATCCCAATGCTTATCTTCATCACAAAAATTTTTTTTTTCCTTATACCAAGTTGCAACTTCCCATGTTTCAATTTATGACCATTTCCACTCGTCCTCCTGCTACGCATCGCTGCAGAGCCTGCCTAGCTCCGTTTTTCTGATAACCCTGTAGGTACTGGACATCCGCTGTTAGGTTCCCCCTAAGTCTTCTCTTCTCCAGGTTGAGGTCAAGATATACAACGTCCACTGCATTCCTCTCATCCACAGTCTAGGTGTTTCATCACAGAAGGCAATCAGGTTGGTCAGGCATGATTTATCTTTTGGTAAATCCATGTTGGCTATTCCAAATCACCTTCTTCATGTGCCCAGAAATGGCTGCCAAGAGCACTTGTGCTGTGATTTTCCCAAGGACCAAAAGGACCCAAAGGCTGGCAAGCCTGGATGCATACATCATCCTTCTTGTCTTTCTTCAATAACCAGAGACTTCCCTCAGTCTCTGAGTTGATACAGAACTCTCTCATAGTGACAGCCAGCTCTCTCATCACCTAGTCTCAAACCAGTCTACTCTCCTGAGTCCTCTCCTATGCTCTGTGGTCTGAAGCTGCTCATTTGTATAAATGACAACCTCACCTCTTCTTCTTCCCTGCCTTTTTAATGAGCTGATATCCATCATCCATACTAGAGATCCAGCCATAAAAAGTACCCCAACACATCGCTGTTATTTCAACAATGTCATAGTTCAGCCTCTGCACATGGAGCCCTAGCTCCTCCTGCTTGTTTCCCAGATTGCATGTATTTGTATATGCACATTTGACACGGGCCCCTGAAAATCGATTCAATTTTTGTGTTGCTTGATGAGTGGGAGTCTGGTTTTGGTTATTTCTTTTACCACTTCCCACCTCTGAGGCGACTAAACTCACACTTCTTAAAAATAAATAGATGTTAAACTCATACATGAGAGAAGAAAGATAGTCTTGCTTCCCTCCTTTGCAAGCAATACATAAGATAGACAAAAAGATATGACAGTATTTAGTTCCTAAGTCTGTGTTTAAGAACTTTGGCTTGGTTAGCAAAGATGATCACAACCTCCAGTTGCCTGTCATCAATGAAGTTCCAGCTGTACAGTATTTTTAATGGGAAAAAAAAAACCCCACACACAACAAGAACAAAAAAACAACCCATGAAAAAAAAAACCCACCACAAAAACCCCCTCATACTTCAGAGCCTAGATTCAGACCTAGACACCTAAAGAGCATTCCCTTGTGAAAACTGTAACATGCATTTATTTATTTATTAACTTGTGAGCTAATGAAAGGAGATAAAAGCCGAAGAAAAAAGGGATATCTCTATTTTACTTACTGTGAAACACTGATGTCATTGAACTAAAAGCAAAACTACTTACTCCAGAGGAGAAAAGTTAGATTTCTGGGGGGTGGGGTGGGTGGAAAATCTAATCAATCTATTAAAAGGATGATATATTCAATCTATTCTCTTTCTCTAAGCAAAGAAGTCTCTTAAATCACCAAAAATCAACAATTTTTTTTTTATTCAAGCCAGAGCACATCAGATGTAACATTCTGAAAAAAAGTCAGCAATGATTGATACCACATTAAGTTACTTATAGGTAACTAAAAGCTATTATCATGTTGGGTTTTAATTGGGTTTGGGATTTTTTTTTTTTTTTAAATTTAATTACAAATTGAAAAATGCAGACCTGCTAGATTTTAAAAACTACAGATCATTAAGCTATGTCATCTAATGCATTTTTAAAAAATGTTACTATTGTAGAAATTGACCACAAAAGGCAAATGGATTCATACAGATAAATATGCAAAATTCTAAATCTATAGTGAAAACAATAAAAATAGACATATATCTGTGCTTTTCAAAAGATACTCTCAGAGGAATAAAACTCAAGATTCTTGACAGTGATGTGGCTGTTTTATTTATTGTACACAGTCCATTTACTTCTCGATCTTGAGGATATCAAGACTTAAAAAAAGAAACTGAGAGAAAGATTCTTTGAGAAACAATACCATTTCTTTCGTAACAGGAGTCAGTCTTTTTGAAAGCAAAAGAGCAGAGCATTAATTGAAGGATGAAACATGAAGTTGGGGACAACGTTAGAAAAAAATATTTAAGTCAAATCTGTCCTTCAGCTGAAACCTTTATTTACTTCAGCTGAAGCTGTTCGTGGATATGCAAAGAAGAACTTTCCCACTATAGAAAGTCTTCAACAAGGAATGAACTGGGACGCGGGGGGGGGCGGGAATCAAACCCTGCCTAGCAACTTCTCTCCTGCCCAAACAAGGAACAGATAAAAGTGACATGAACAGAATTAACATGGATAAAATTTAATTTTTGTCTTCTTACGTCTTTCCTTTTCCCATTGTCTCAGTTTCAGAACTGCACTCCTGTCCAAGACTTGCACATGCATTCCTTTGAGGCAGTGACTGACTTTTCCATTACTGTATCTAACACCCATTCACTCTCTAGATCCTTTACACTTTGCCACTATACTGTTTCTAGAATACACTCCTCCCCCTCCCGCCTCGCTCTCTCCTTTCCTCCAATGATGGTAAAACCATGGTTCTCATCTTTGAGATTTTTTCTTTGGAAAACTCTCTCCACAGCTCCCTTCTTTAATCTAGTCAATATGCTGCAGTTTGAAAAAAGAAAACGGAACAAAACCTCAAAAAACCCACCAAAAAACCCCACCCAAAAAAAAAAAAAAGGGCAAGAACAGAGATCACACTTCCCCCCCACCCCCCAAAAAAAAAAATCAAGAGTAGGACAAAATAATAACAGCAAGAACCCTCCTGTTGCTGAAAAAGTGAGAGGGAGAAGCAAAGGGATTCTAATTTGGACACAAATATCACTTCCTCTAACTTTACAAACTAAAGACCATACATACGCCGCCCCTTTCGAGTCTCCCTCGATTCCTTTCTACAAGCCAGCTGGCAGGGATGCAGAAACAAGCTCACACTTTCTTTGTTGTGTAAGACAAATTAAAATGTAAATAGATTTTAGAAGGCTGTAGCATTAGGACTGAATTTGACAGAAAGCTTTAGCTGTATTTTAACTTTGTTTGAAACTTCTTGGTATTTTACACTATGTCAGACCTCCCACAAATTGGCTAATCCAGATGAGAAAAATCATGATTAAGACACGTTCTTGTTCTGAGCAGCTCCCCTCTTCAGAGGGGCACAAACATTGCTTACAGTAAGGCTCTTGGCTAAAAGTCTTTTCAAAAAGTGAAAGCAAATCCTGCTGGAATACAGCCTTTCCTCAACTGAATGCACGCAGATTTGTTAAGCATATGTAAAGTTATTTAAAAGACTGGAGGCCACATTTAAAAACCTGAAGTAGTGCAGCAGAGATTAAAAATACAAAATATCAAAAAATGAATAAAAAATTGTTTCTTCCTAAAAAATACTATTGGGTTTCTACTGTGCAATGGAAGATTCATCAGCTATGGCAGTGATTGGTGTCTGATAAAATAATTTAATTGGTAGTGACAGAATAGGAATGTGTTGAAAGTTTATGAAATACTGTCATAGGAATTGCAACATGTCTCAAAAAGCTGCTATTTTTATTTAATAAATATTCAGTTCTCAAAAGAATGTGCAAGACAGACAACCTTGATGTAAGAAGGGGGCAAGTACCAGTAGACCCTCATCCATGTGAGAACTCTCTCATGAAAACATTATGTGAAATATGAGATATCTTCAGACTACTCCTGTAGTCTTTGTTACAGGATAACTACAATATCCTCTTTCTCCCTGCATGTGAGATGTCCACTGTATTTTTGGCTGAATACCACATAGCCCTGAATAATTTTCCTCACTTAACACTGCCACCATATTATTAGTAAATAACAACAGTATACGATACCTAAGACCTCCTTATTCTAGCTTAAAACAGTAACATTGACTGCGGTAAAGTGACACATAGCTAAAATGAATCTTTATAAGCAAGGGGTCCAAGTCCCATTCACTGAAGCAACTTCTCACCACTCCAGCTGCATGCAGCTGCTTTCTGGCTGGTCATTGGGGGATTCTGTGCAGGTAACGGAATTCCCAGGTGGCAGAGATATCATCACACTCCATATGAAACCCAGGAATTGTTCTCCTCTAGTGACCAAAATTACATTTGTCTCTATTTACAAGGGGAAAGTTCCCTAATGAAGCAGATCCAATGGAAGTGATAACAATATAAAAAAATACCTGATAAACACTGAAAGACTCAAGAAGGAAGAAAAGGAGAGCAAAATCTCCCTAGAAGCAGTTAATTTAATCATAATCTAGTAAAGATTTTCTCATGTTCAAGCCGAAGTGTTTAGCATAACTCACTATTAAAACCATCAATGAAAATTGCAACGGCTACATAAAAATAAAAAGCATGAGATTAAATATTCCTTAATGGAAACAAGCATCAAGTGTCGTCTTACTTACAAAAGTAATTACAAAAATTACACTATCGTAGAACTGTAATAATAAGAATATCTTCTTAATAGTTTTAAATAGCAGTTATTAAATAGCACAAAGAGTTGTTTCTAGTTTTTGGGTGTGTGTTTGTTGTGGTTTGTTTTTTTTTTTTAAACAAAATATTTCACAAAACAGTGCCACAAAAGCAGGCAAACTGAAACACTGCCTGAAATTACTGTTTAGTTCATAAAGATGGAAATGGATATCTCCTTTTCTTCTTTATCACTAACAAGAAGGCTCTTCAGTCATAAAAATCAACTTTTCCAGTTACACAGTTTGAATATAAGGGACATTACTTCTTCCTTATGAGCTCAAACTATGTTTTTCCTTCTTAGCTTCCCTGAAGTTACCTAGTCTTATTTCAAACTCTCTACCTAGCAGATGAATGGGGATTTACTTTTCAATGTCACACTCACTTCTTTCTATATACTTATCTCAAAACTCAGACTATACCCTCAGCCCTTTGAAAACCTAGCACAGGAACTTGGCTTGTTCTCCCTACATAAGAAGGAACTACATTAAGTGCAGAATTACTAGCTGGAATTATTCTTAATATATAGGAAATGATTATAATACATGAAATTAAAAATTGTTCTCAGTACTTTATCACAGTATCTTGGATTATTTTTTAAGCATTAATCAGACTTGCATTTTCATATTTTAAGTTAAATTTCATTATGGTATTTATTTCTGGAAATTAATGTTGATCATCCTAAACAGTTATTTGCTTGAGGACACTTAAATTGGTAATGCATATCCAAAACGAAAATATTGTCTGTCTAGCAATACATTTAAAGTAATAGATTTATTTTTAAGGAATTGCATAGGACTAGGAAAGTCTGTTCTATCTCAACATCCTTCAAGTTTAAGAACAGATGTTTAGTTTTCATTAGTATCAGTTTTCTTTAAATGATAAAACTTTAGCCAGCAAAAGTAAAAAAGAGTTCTCAGTAGTTCAAGTACATGATTATTTTACATGTCACATGCTGTTCTGGACCTTTTAAGCCTTTAATGAGCAAAAAAATTACACAAGTCTCAGCAGCAAATTTTTTTTTTTTTTTTAAAGAACAGTAACAGTGAAGTAACTAAAAGTAATTAGTATCACTACGGTTATCTATAAGCAGAATCAAAAATAATCAGTGTAAGTATATACACTAGAAAACTGCTTTGACCTTATAAACCCGTATTTTTATTTGAAGAAAAAAAATAAAGCCGGAACTGCAATCTAGTTATGTTGGTATATAATTAGAGCTGACTTTTACCTTCCCTTATCTCCTCCATCTCCCAAACATTATTTTACCCTTTAAAGTTTCTCATAATCAGATGGCAGTTTTAAAACCTTGATGATATAAAGTTGCTATATTTATATTCTATTGTGATCACTGCAGTAACTAATAATTTACCACTGTAACTGCTTTCCCAATATCAGGAGCTATATAGAAATGACCTGTTACACACCTTTGCAGTAGTTTACAACACTAGTTATTTGTTGAAATTAAGATGCCATGCATTTTGCCTACACATTAAAATTTCAGCAGTTCACGCAAGTAAAAAGAGCCTAAACCTTAAAGGCATAATTAATGAGGAAGTTTCCAAGTTAACAGAGAATGCATGAATAAATTTAACTTTGACATGTAAGCCACATGAGTTTTTCTTAGTTATGTATTAACGTCCAGTGCATGAATTACTTAATTAGAATACATTTATAGAAATAGAGTTGTTTAATACTTGACAAATGATACATTTCAACTGATCAAACTGTTCCAACGCCAAGTGTGTACTTGTCCTGGTTTCGGCAGGGATAGAGTTAATTTCCTTCCTAGTAGCTGGTGCAGTGCTGTGTTTTGGATTTAGGATGTTGATAACACACCGACATTTTAGTTGTTGCTAGGTAGTGCTTACACGAGCCAAGGACTTTTCAGCTTCCCATGCTCTACCGACTGAGAAGGCTGGAGGTGCACAAGAAGCTGGGAGGGGGCACAGCCAGGACAGCTGACCCAAACTGGCCAAAGGGACATTCCATACCATGTGACGTCATGCGCAGTACATAAACTGGGGAAAGCTGGCTGGGGGAGCTGCTGCTCAGGGACTGGCTGGGCATCGGTCGGCAGGTGGTGAGCAATTGCACTGTGCATCACTTGCTTTGTGTATTATTATTATTATTACATTATTGTTATTGTTATTTTATTTCAATTATTAAACTGTTTTTATCTCAACCCATGAGTTTTCTCACTTCTACTTTTCCAATTCTCTCCCCCATCCCACCGGGGCGGGGGGGGGGAGTGAGCGAGCAGCTGTGTGGTGCTCAGTTGCCAACTGAGGTTAAACCATGACAGTACTATATATAAATAATAAATAAATATATATAAATTTAATATAGATTGAAGAAGTAAATTTAAAGGTGCTTAGGTGCTTAAGTAATAGGTTAATTAGGCAATAGTTTGTAGTTTATTAATGAACTATGAACCAAATAAGATGATTTAGTAGTTAAAGGGCAATGAAGGGACTATTCTTCAAAATTGTTCCCAAAATATCATCCTAATATTTGCTATGCATCTTATTTCTCCCAAGTATATAAATATGAAATACAAAAATGCTGTTAAAAGAATTGACTCATTTTGACTAACATAGTCAAATAAGATTTAGTATTTTGATAGTGAGCAATGGTGAAGTACTAACTATAATTACACCGTCTCAGATGCCTTACATTGAACACAAACAGGATTCAAATGGATCCAGAGACACGGAGTTGCTTTGGTACTGTTCCCCACATTTTTTAAGAAAGTACATGCCAAGTAACAGATAACCGACCTAGAAGCATTGTCTTAACAGTACAATTATCCAAGTTCTACTCTACATGGGTTTCTTAATTTTGAGTACATTTTGCACATTTCCAGTATCCCCCCAATAATGCAACAACGTACTATTTCTGCAAAAGCTAGATCCAGTGAAAATCTTGATGAGACAGGCTTGGTGGTAAAGAACTCCAATTTATCAGTGTTAAATATATTTGGACATTCCACAACCATCTCAATTAGAGTTTCCATATTAAATAGAAAAAAGAAGATGAATCATCCTGAACACACTCACTGTGAATGCACAAACAGATGTGCAGTAGCTGTGATAGACTTGTGACACACTGAACGTAAACTAGTCAATGCATTCAAATAATTTAGAGGAAAGACGACATCAAAACTGGGGAAAATAAAACAGGCTAAGAGATAAACAGCTCTGAAATTTTAATAAAACAGAGACTTTGAATAAAAATGATTGTCTAAAAGAAGAGTACATAGAGTAACATTAAAAAAAAATGTAAAGGTGAAGAAATAACGTGAGGTATCTGGCACACACTTGAAAAAGAGGTGGGCAAGGGATTGTTGCCATATCCATAAATACCTTTAACGGTTCAGCAAAAAGATGCATTGCTATCTGTGAAAGTGCCTTTTCTGAAATCCCCCATTTTCAGTGTTCCATAATTTTAAACCCTGCTGTGACCCGTGAAATTTCCTGGAATCTTATTTATAAATTTAGTTGCAGGTACAGTAGATAACTTTTTTTTCACACCTATTTTTCATTATTAGCATTCTGTCTCCTCTATGTCTGCACCTAAAACCAACCTAAATATTTCCTTAGAAGATGGTATTTAACAGGATGCAAGTCATATATTAGTTTTGTAAGAACACACACACATTTTCTAGTACTCCAGCCACAAAAAGCACCTACCTCCAAGACCTGTTTCCAATCTCCTGCAGAACACCTTTTCCAGAATCATAAATGCACTATTCTGGAAGGAAAGACCAGGAAGGTGACGACAGGGTGTTGCCTTTTATGTGAGAGAGGAGTTGGAATGCATGGAGCTATGTTTTGGGGTAGGTGATCAGTCAAGAACTTAGGGTCAGGATTAGCAGGCAGACGCAGCAATGTCCGCTATGCCTGCTATAGACCAGACAGTCTACAGGAAAATGATGTAGATGAGGTCTTCTTCAGACAACAGGAAGAAGCCTCACATTCACAGGCCCTGGTCCTCATGAGGGACGTTATCCACCCCAGTATTTGCTGGAGAGACAACACAGCAGGGCACAAGCAATCCAGGAGATTCCTGGAGCACATTGATAACAACTTCCTAACACAGGTGACTGAGGAGCAATCTCTAAGGCACTCTGTTGGACCTGATACTTAAAAACATGGAAGGACTGTCTGGGGATGTGAAGATCAGTGGCAACCTGCCTCGGTTGCAGTGACCATGAGATGGTGGAGTTCAGGGGAGGGGAAGGAGCAGGGCAAAAAGCAGGATCACAACACTGGACTTCAGGAGAGAAGACTTTGGTCTCTTTGGGGGTCTGCTTGGAAGAATCCCATGGGATACCACCCTAGAAAGAGGGCTCTAATAGAGCTGGTTGCTATTCAGGGATTATCTCCTCTAAGCTCAAGAATGGTCCATTGTGACAAGCAGGAAATCAAGCAAAGGCAGCAGGAGGCCTGCATGGATGAACAAGAAGCTCCTCACTAAACTCTATCATAAAAAGGAAGCATACAGGAGGTGGAAGCAGGAGCAGGTGACCCAGGAGGAACACAGAGCTGCTTTCCAAGCATGTAGGGATAGGGTTAGGAAAACCAAAGCCCACCTGTTTTTTTTTTAATTTGGCTAGGGAAGTGAAGGGCTACAAGAAAGGACTCCACAAGTGTGTTAACAGCTGAAGGAAGACTGGGGAAAATGTGAACCTGCTGCTGCTGAGTGGGGCAGGTGCCCTAGTGACAAAGGACATGAAAAATGCCTTCTTTGCCTCAGGTTTTACTGGTAGGACTGGCCTTCAGGAATCCCAGGCCCCTGAAACCCAAGGGAAAGTCTGGAGCAAGGAAGACTTATTCAACCCTCAGTGGAAGACAATCAGGTTAGGGAACACTAAAACAAAGCGGACTTAAACAAGTCCATGGTGCCTTAATAGGATGAAGCCACAAGCGCTGAGGGAGCTGACTGATGTCATTGTGAGGCCACTGTCAATTATCTTCAAAAGATCGTGGCGATCAAGGGATGTTCCCAAGGACCGGAAGAAAGCAAACGTCATGCCTGTCCTCAAGAAGGGCAGGAAAGAGGATGTGGGGAACTACAGGCCCATCAGCCTCACCTCAGTCCCCAGGAAGGTGATGGAGCAACTGATCCTAGAAACCATTTCCAGACACATGAAATACAAGAAGGTGTATAGTCATCATGGATTTACAAAGGGAAAATAATGCTTAACCAAGCTGACAGCCTTCTATGATAAGAGTGGTGGATGTTGTTTATCTCTACTTTAGCAAGGCTTTTGACACTGTCTCCCATAACATCCTTATAGAGAAGCTCACAAAGTATGGGTTAGATAAGTGGACAGTGAGGTGGACTTCAAACCAGCTGAATGCCTGTATCCAGAGGGCTATGATCAGTGGCAGAAAGTCTACCTGGTGACAAGTGGTGTACTCCATGGGTCAATACTGGGGCCAATTCTGTCTAACCTCTTCTTTATAACCTGGATGATGGGGCAGAATACACGCTCAGCAAGTTTACAGATAATACAAAACCGGGTAGAGTTAGTGATACACCTGATCACCCTGCCATTCAGTGGGTCCTTGACAGGCTACAGTTTAACAAAGGGAAACGCTAAGTCCTGCACCTGGGCAGGAATAACCCCATGCATCAGTACACACTGAGGGTCAAATGGCAGGAAAGCAGTTTTGCAAAGAACCTGTGTGGCAATGGTGGACAATTAGTCCACTAGTGTATTGACTACACCACTCAGCTTGGTGTCAGCCACAAACTTGCTGAGGATGTACTCAATCCCACTATGTCATTAATTAAGATATTACATTGGTCTTGGTCCTAGTACAGACCCTTGAGGGGCAACCACTTGTTACCGGTGTCCATTTGGACATCGAGCTGTTGACTGTAACTCTTTGGATACAGCCATCCAGCCAATTCCTTATCCACCTAATAGTCCATCCATCAAATCCGTATCTCTCCAATTTAGAGGCAAGAATGTTGTGGGAAACTGTATCTCAAGAGGTCCCTTCCAACTGCAATGATTCTGTGAATGAAATAAATGTTTTAGATGGAATTTTTCTACTTTATCACAATTATTTTTAGAACAGTATTTTTCAAACTAAGAACTGATATACAGGGGAAGCAAAGAGCTCACTATAAAGCATCATAGCAAAAATATAACATTGACATAATTGTCAAATACCATCAGATGTTTTCTGTGAGCCACTAACCTTTTGACTGATATTTATTAATTAAACAAAGTAGCACTGAGCTTTCATATGTGCTTTACTGCTAACGTTGCAATCAAAAGCAGCAGTCAGTCACAGCTATACACTGGATATTATTTACTCCAGGCCAAAATTCTGAATCAACTGTAAGTCTCCAGTTTCCATTAAGAAATACAAGACATTTTAAAACTGGAGAGATTTATGAAGATTCTTATGTGAATTAGTTAATCAATTCCCATTTAAAATCCCAGCTAGATTATATTAAAATTGCCTACATTATTTCTAGTGTCCATGTGTGGCAAAACTGAAATAGTCATTAAACTGGTTCAACACAGCTAGTATGCAAGCATAGAACCAGTTATGTTTAACCTACCTCAAGAGTTGAGAAACAGAAATAGGAAAGACAGCAAAACAGTATGGTATTTTTGCTTTTTACACGATCCAGATATGTCAAGTCATCCCTAAATCTCCAGAGCCAGCTCAAGAGAAAATCTGTTTCACAACCTTTGGTTGAGTCCATACTTTCAACCTCCTTCCCCAATCTGAACTGAACTTAAAGTGAAATTATTTAAAATCTAATTGAAACTGTAGCACAAAACAGGCTACAGCTATGCTTTTTTTGCTATAAGCATTCTTATACATTATCACTTTTCAGTAAAGAAAAACAGTAACTTTTCTCTTAAATTCATATAGAGATGTTTGGGGGGAAAAAAAAATCTCAGAAAAGCATAAATATTTTCTTCCTTTCAATTACCAAGTTCACAGATTTGTTGTAATAAACACATCAAAGTATACTTAGCTTGCAAACAGAAGTAAATCTGTCAGCCCCTGCTTCATCAGTTTCTCTGGAATGGAGGTAACCTTTGCAGTCAAAATGATACAAAATTAATTTCAAAGGTGAACTGCAGTTTGAAGAAAGAGCATGATTATTCATGCTGTACTTTATTTTAGGTTCAGTATAATGGCAACAGACAAATTCTTGGATGTTATTTTCCATCACTATCATTATTTTTTTTCCCTCAAGAGCTATCCACCCAAATAGAAAAATTGGTTTCTTTATCAAAACAGGATAAAGACCTATCTGTTTGCATGGGGGTACACTATATTTACTACAGTATTAACACACAGAGAATGCTTCCTCCAGAGAAAGTTATATCTTCCAATACAGGATACAAAATTTATTCATCATATGACCAACTAGCATTAGGAAACATGACAATTTCACCCTGTTACTTCAACCACAACTGCTTCCAAGAGCTTGTTTCGCTAGGCATCCAACTGCAAGATTGCTTCTTGAAATTACTTTAGGAAATGAATGTTCATACGAGGCAAGGATTGCCTATGTACATTAAAAGCACAACACAGGGGTCTTCCAGAACAGGAAGCTTTCTCTCTGGGATCATCTGTGTTCATTCCAAATAGGCAAACTTCGACACCTTTCTATTGTCAACATGAACAGGCCTATTATTCAAGGAAGATGTGTATTTCAGATTTCTCTCATGTGTCCTCAGGTTTCAGCCACTGAGACTCCTCACAATATGGACAGCTGATGGATCACATATTGTACGTCTAGCGCTGGCTAGAAATGGACAGCATTCCTGAATCAGCAACAAAACAGAGGCTGGGGAAGTTAGACAGCCCAGTTTGCTGTTCTCTCAAATGTTGGGAAGTACCCATATTAAAGGCAAAATTATACTCCCTAGTTGTCAACACTGGGTAAGAAAGGAAGAGGTAAAGGCAGATGGAAGGCACAGAGGGCTGAGTCCATCCATTAGGTAAGCAAGGTCAGGAACAAATGGGGAAATAGAAGAAGGAATAAAAACAGAGGAGGAGGAGGGGGCAAAAATCCAACGATGCAGGGAACTGGGAAGGAAGAGGTGCCTTAGGAAAGGCACAAACCAGAAGAGTTACCCCTAACTCGCAGTCATCTGTGCCCTATGCGCACCAGCCATTCTGTGTCCAGATCAGTGCCACATGGCATCACCGTTATAGGAAAAGGTCCCTTAGAAGAAGTATTAGCCCTTGGACAAGATCACATTGGGAGTAGCCAGGAGAGGTGATATCTACGATTAACTTCCCACTCTTCAATACCTATTAGTACCTTCTATTCACTTTTAACTGCTGTCCTCCTCCCCTTCTTGGAACACCACTGAACTTTCAGCCCTCAAAACCACAAGTCTCCAAAGCTGCTTTACCCTTCTCCGCAACTAACAACCCTACTTACTTCTGGAACATGATCTGCCATCATTGCAAAACTGAATTTTGCCATCATCAAGACAAAACTAGTTACATTGTTTCTTGTTCCTGGAATTGCAAAAATGTAATGCCAACTCTCCAAGAGAAATTCTTTTCATTATAGGAAGTTCAGCACATAACCACTAGAGCTAGTATTTACTTATTCAGGCATTTATTTCATTAATATTGAGATTACTACGACATTGTTTGAATCTAAAATCAAAGATTTTAATACACATTATGAAATATTATGAGGCTTAATTCAATTCTGAAAGCAAGAAACTCGAAGTGTGGTGGTGGGGCAACAGTTAGGACATATCATTTTAAATACTAAAAGAAAGAGGAAAAAAAATCAAAAGGATCCATACACAAAATCAGGCATCATCACATTAAGCCACATTATTTAACATTCCTTTTTCAACATCTTATGAATACAAGCAAATTTTAAATGTAGTAGGTGCAATTTTTGAGATTCATATTATGTTCAGTCCTAAATTATAAGTACATCAAAATCACTGTTTGTACAATTCTGCTTAATTTAAAGGCAAAATTGTATGATGAATCTAGCATTAACATAAAATTTTAATTCTTATATACCTTAAAGTATTTTAAGGTTTTTAAGCACCATCTCCAAAAACAAGGGGACAGACACAATGAAGTATGCATTCTATTTTATATGAATGTGTGTGATATATGGGTCCAATATATAAAAAAACCAAAATTAACAGGCAATATTAATCAGAATAAAAATAAACTCATCCCTCAGAATTAGGAGGGAAGAAACTAGCCCAAAATCTCAAGTTTACCTTTTCCTGTCTTTAGTAACTGTACTTTTCCTCATAATTTGGAGCTTTATAATTTAATGTGACATTTGCACAGGTACTCAAATGAAAAACTCCCCAAACATCAACAGTTACAGAAACAAATAAACAAAACAACATCTAATACCAGCAATGATTGTACTTAGGTTACCAAGCCATTTAATCCCAGTGAGGTGTTACTCTATGACTTAGTGAAGTTTCTTTGGATCATTACGTACTGATCTGTCAATGTTTTCTTCAGTATAAGCTTCCTCTCCTACCTTTCTAAAACGTCATTTAAACAGGGAGTCTATTTGGCCTGCTTTTTTACACACAAAAATATAATTCAAAATGAAATTATAGTATTAAGCTAATTCATTTTTAATCATGACTTTTTGCAACAACAGGAATACTGCTAAATAAAATAAGCACACTGAAGTCACTTTTTCAATAAAAATTTAAAAGACAGTTCCTAAAAAAAGGTGGAACAGAAACAAAGGATTCCAAAAGAAAAAATTTTTGGTGCTTTCAAAATAACTAGAGATTTGTTAAATTAGAAGAATAGATGTCAGTTGCCAATAGAAAAAAGAATCTATTTCAGAAAGAAGGATCGCACCACATCAACTATATTGTTCTTTAAAAAAACCAGCCTGTTTAACTTCCAGAAAGGGTTGATGATGGGAAAAAAATGTGTATAACCGCAAATAGAATTTTCCATCAGCAATGCAGTATTACTGCAAATGCGACTGTGTGGCAAATCAAAGAAATGGCACGGGAAAAGTATGATCCAGTTCTTAGTGAATCATCAAAAACAGTTGTCTGTAGATAGACCAAACATCAGAAGTCTTATCAGCTAAACAATCTGTCCAAAGAATTAAGTTCCTACTCAGAGCACTAGAAGCCAGGCACTATTTTCCCTTCTCAAATTAAATGTTCCCTCTCCGATTAGCAAATAAGAGAACATCACCTACTAAACAGGAGTATTCATTTTGCTATTGATGGTTTTACACTATATTACAAATTGGGGTCTGGTAGTTTTAAAATGCAACATTTATTCATTTCTACAACATATTGCAATGGGGCTGCAGCAAAATTTTAGATTTATAGGATTAAAATGGCCACTAATTCTGCATTATAGTCAAAAACATGTATTACCTGCTAGCACTAAATGTCTTGAAAATATGCAGCACCTCACATTTAGAGAAGAGCTGAGGTGTTAAAAGTTGAGATGAATATATGTATGACTATGTGATCAAAAAAAGGGAAAAAATAAGACTGACATACCGACAAAAAAAAGAGATCAGACATACATTTGCACCTGTTTCCTTCCTGTCTAAATAAGCAAGGAATTATAAGGCTAAAATTGCATTTATGCAACTTTATGGTTGCAACACTGCATACAAGTCAAGAAAACTAAAATTACACTTCCCACAGCAATTTTAACTCAGCTATATTTTGTATGCAAGGAAGTTAGAATTACAGTGTGTTATTCTGCCTCTTAAATGCTACAAACACCAAAGCGGGAATGTGGGAATCATAACTCTGATTTTACCAGCTTGTATGAATTCAATATCTCAGAGAGACCATTGCATTAAATATCCAAACAATTCTATAATACTAGTTAATAGCAATTTGTTTATTCTCTTTATAAACCCACTGCTGCCCCTTTACTGTCTCTGGTTGTTGCAGTAACATATGGAAACAGCATTAAGAATGTGAAAATACTACACGCTCTGTTCAGTCTTGATTTTTTTAAAGCTAATTTTATTTAGATGAAACACAGAACTTTTCTCTTTTACACAAGCATAGATGTGGCAACACTCCATTGTCTTCCATTGGTTAACTGCTAACACTATACCAAAGACTTGGAATTCTGCCCTCCCCCAATTAGGAGCAGTGATTATCACTCCCCTTCAATTCTTCCATTTTCAGTGCTACCAAATTAAGTATAAGGCTTTTTTCACACCTACGATGAAGAAAGTTTGTGACTGGTCCAGAACACAATTCACTTCAGCATGCTAACCCAACTCAGAAAAAATCTGTAATATGCTTTATGTTCCTACCTGGTCTTTCAAAATATGTTTTTTGTATCAAAAAAGCCTGAAAGCATATTTTATTGAAACAATTTTGTGACAACAAAACTGTGGTAACATAACTGTCACCCTTGACTGAGGCAGAAATCAATAGGAAAAGATAAAAGAAAAAGAATTACTGGCTTAGTTGACAAAGATTAATGAAATCTTCTCTCAGAACTAAGCACAGTAACTTCACAAAAAACTAAAAGAGTCTAATCTAAATAGCACCTTGTTAAAGATCTGACTAACTGACTGGCTCTATTACCTCCAAACCAGCTTTTGAGAATTCCCTATGTCACAAGTGCCAGAAGTCAGTTAATTAGTAAATATAAAGGTGCATGAAATAATGCATGTTCATGTAAAAAGCAGTTAGAACCATCTCATGAGGCATTTGTTTTACATATTATACTCAAATATTAACATAGAAATTTCATTTAAGAGGAATTAAGTCAATGCACACCTACAGCTTGGGATGCCAGAATCGGTTCAGTTGGAAGTCTTATCCTGAGAGTTCCCAAAGCTATGCCAGAGTTACCACTATAGTCTGCTTTTAAGCTTTTCAAGTCAACAACACTAATAACCAGCTGTTTCTACTGGAAAAAGAAATGCTAGCGAGACAGACATCTGTACTGTGTAGCTGCCAGATTTACTCAGTGTGTGGCCACAGGTGTTGACCCTAGTGTTGTAGGAGCCAAAGGAGAAAGACAAAAGGAATTGGCATTAAAAGCCGTACTAACAGAAGACATCCAACATTCAAGTTTCGTGAAAGTAATTTTAACTGTCAGCTCTTAGAAGCATGACTCACTTTTCTCCTCTGATTTGATTCTGGCTATATCCAGAAGACAACAAGAGGAAGTACATGAGTTTTTCTACAAAGTAAGTTGAAGGTTATGACCCTTTCATTGTCATTCTTGAAAACTGTAGTACCTGTAGTACCAAAGAGGTATGATACAGACAGACTGATACTTGCAAACCTCACTAACATTTGTACTACTTAAATACTTCTGCTTGAAGAGCATTGTGAAAGTATTAAAAAATAAAATCCACTAATTCTGTTGTCAAGAGTTTATGATGATCATTAACTTTAGCCAGTATGATACTCCATAGATCAGAAGGTTAAGCAAAACTTGTTTTTATAACATAGCTAAGCAAACATTTCTTTCATTGAGTAGGATGTTACACACATAAACAAGAAAAAAAAAGATTAGATGATTATATTACCGTAAGTTCTAGGAAGTACTGCAGCCAGGAATTCACTACAAATTACTACAGCAACCCTTAAGTACAAATGGGAAACAATGCAGTAGAGACTTAAAAACCATCCACAGCAGCAAAAGAATTAAGTGAAGCTGAATTACCAACAAGAAACTTTTTAAATGTTGTAAGTCTATAATATTTAGTTTGTCCTGCTACAACACTGGACAAAGACTGAAATCTTCAATGAAAAATTTGTCTTGTATGTGAGACTTCACACGTGTATTTAATGAACAATGTTGATTTTTGCAATGGAAGCAATTTTAATTCCATTGTCTAGCATCTAATTACACTTCACAGATGTTTATTATGCAACACAAACTATTCCATATTCTAGTCAGCTAATACTTTACAAATAATTGGCCATAGCTACTCTAGAACACGCTAAGTCATACTGTTAAACACACATCTACTGTGCAAAGTGGTTTTCTTTTTCTGTTCTATGAAACAGATCATAATACGGATGAGTGATCTGAGTTACAATAACGTACTTATGCAAGTGGACTATTAAACCTATATTCTCGCTAATGTCAAAAGTCAGGCTCTGATCTAAAGACCTTAGAAACTCTTTAAATTCAAAAGGCTTTGAAGCAGGCCTGTAGATACTTAACAGAATATTTATTGGACATAAATATACTCTATACAAACCCCTCCTGAAAAAAAGTAAGATATTACAAGAAAGAAGTTACCTGGAGTGTCTTGTAATGATCTTGATGTGAAATTACGTTTTCTTTTTTTTCCTTCAAGAAATCCATTTCTAGAATACTATGTTTTTCCAGTAAATATTCTAATTCCTATAAAGTTGACAAAATAAAATATGTGAAGTTACAAACATTTGCAAATTGTGAAAATACAGATTCAGTTAATCATTCCAACTAATTTCATTTCTGAAGACTATGACATTTGCTATCATAATATACACAGAGATAAAGGGCTGTGCAAGAAAACTCTGATTGCAGTCTTTGATTTTAAATACCTTATACTTCTTAAAAATATTGTCTCAATTTAAAGGCATGTCCCATAAGAAGTGGCTAAGGTCACTGGGTTTGTCTAGTTTGGGGAAAAGGAGGCTGAGGGACGACCTCATTGCTCTCTACAGCTTCCTGAGGACAGGAAGTGGAGAGGGAGGTGCTGATCTCTTCTCCCTGGGATCCAGTGACAGGACGTGGGGGAATGGATCAAAGCTGTGTCAGGGGAGGTTCAGACTTGACATTAGGGAACATTTCTTTACTGAGAGGGTGGTCAAAGCCCGGAACAGGCTTCCTAGAGAGGTGGTCAATGCCCCAAGCCTGTCAGTGTTTAAAAGGCGTTTGGACAATGCCCTTAATAATTTGCTTTAACTTTTGGTCAACCCTGATATGCTCAGGCAGTTGGACCAGATGACTGTTGTAGGTCCCTTCCAACTGGAACTATTCTATTCTAATTATTTCCATATTTTTAATAGCTTGTTCTGTCTTTCTGCATTTGAAAAGCAGCATATTAAATGTACTTTTAGCAAATGGTTTCACTAAAAAGGCAGAAATGCCATTACATACAGCCCTAATATCTCTACCTACATCTCCAAAATGAATTTTAAAATATTCTGAGATCGTGCAGACAGCCAGTCTAGAAGCCTGCCCAACATGAACCAACAGACAGGAAGGAGAATGACACTACTGACAAACTTCAAAATTATTTGCTATAGAAAGAGCTAAAGGTTTTTATTTTTTCTTAAAGCAGCTGTTGCTCCTACCAAACTCATTCCTACTATACATAAGCTGCTGGCACCCTTTCAGTTGCTCAAGAACAACTATTTCTGCAGCCATGCAGGAAGCTAGCATAGAAACAAATGACCTGCCAGATCACTGTACAGCTATTCAAACAAAGGCACAACTGAGAGGGTCATAAGGAGGACAGAAAGAGCAGGTCTGCTTAGTTCAATCCTGGATGAAATTGGACGAAATAATAAAAACAGTTCTTGAGATTCAAAGTCATTGATTCAACTGTAGAGACAGAAACCATTTGTGCAACACTTCTTCAATTCAGAGCCTAGCTCTCAACCTATCTCCTCTTATAGTCTACATTCATGCTTCCCTTCCAGCCCTCCTCTACACACTTAATTCATAGAAAAATCAATCCATTCCAGACCTCCTCATCTTTGGCTTTAGTTACTCATCCTCATTTTCATTTCCAACAAGCCATTTCCTTCTTCTCTAGCACACCTTGATAGCTATCAAGGAACAGTATTAAGAATAGTAGGAATTAAACTTACTCTCCAATGCCTCAGTGACCTTTTGCTAACTCAGACACATAACTACAGGCATAGGCCTGCTTGGTACTCTATCATATTCAGGTCAGAAGGAATATGAAGAATTTAGTTACCAGAGCTCCCAGAAAAAGTGTTATGTTCATAAAGATAGCCAAAGGCACTTTCAACTTCAGTGACCACACACTCACTCCCAAAACATGGGGGAACCACTACACCTTCTAACCACGTGGCTCCATGCTAAGAAAACTTGTCTTCCCCCCCCCCCTTTTTTTTCCCCCACTCCAGGAAAAAAAATATTTTTTTCCTGAAACTTTAGAAAAATTCAGCCTAAAATAGACACTAGACATGAAGAAAAAAAAAATGTATTTTGGCTAAATTTGGCCAATTTCTCTGGAATTTGGCTAATTTCTACAAAAAATACATTGCAAATCTCTGCCAGCTCCAGCTATATCTAAATCCTATATAAATGCCAAACATTTTCATTAAAAAACTATTCATACCTTTTTAATTTTTAATTTTTCTTCTTCAGCAGTGCAAAGCTTGATTTCTAGGTTTGCAACAGCTTGTTGAAGGTAGCTCTTTGGTTCATTTGTTCTCTGTGTCTCAGCATCAACCAAAGCAATGGTTGATGTAACTAAAGTCTTGTCTTCAGTTACATTCAGAGAGGCAACTGCAATATCTGCTTGAATCTAATTCATACAAGAAACAAAACAGTAAAGGAAATGGTAAAGGGAATTTAACATTCCAGTCAAGTCAAATTTCATTTCCAGATGACATTATAGAACTTAAGAACTGTAAATAGTAAGGTTACTTTTTTGAAACCACACTTCTCTGAAATTGGCCATTCACACTCTCATATGTAGGGTGTGCTAGCCAAAAAGAAAGCTCCAACAATGGAATAGCAGCTAGTAATTCTAGACGGATTCACATCAATCCTTCTGATCTCCTTGACTGCTTTTCAAGAATGCTTTAGGAGAAGGCTTTAAGAAGGAGGATGGCACAGATACCTCAGTTTCCAATGAGGTCAAAATACTCAAAAGAGGTGAAAAGAGACAGAAGGGAAACTGAATCATCGGTCTCAAAGCATCAGGCTTACAGGGAAATAAGCTCTCCTTGGATTAGTCACTCCACTTTTTCACCCAATGCAGACTGCAAACAGTAGCCATGGAAAGGGAATACAAATTTTTTTGTGTTAAAATAAATAGCTCATCTTGAGGCTAGACCAACAGAATAAGAGCAATTGGGACATGTCTAAAACATTTAGTTAATGCCATTTCAGTGAACCGTAGAAGTACAAAAACTGAAATGGAGGCTTCTAGAATACACAACCCAAAACAGATGAAACACTGATAATAAGCCCATATTCTCAGAAAAGCACAAAAATAAAGTAGGTGAGGTTTAAAATATTTTGTGGTATAATCAACAAAAGCCTAAACTTTTTTTTCCTCCTTATAAAAAAAAAAGGCAAAAACTTGTTTATATCACAGCAAAGGAACTTCAAAGGAAAAAGCGGTAAATTAATTTCAGCTGTCACATTTTCAACAACAATTTGAAAGCCAGGGGCACTTGAGATTTGGGGAGGGGTGGTGAAAGGAACATCTCAATGTGTTTATTAAGAGAGGTTTGACTGATCTGATTTAATCCATTCCCTTAGCACCTTTTATTCCAAACAGACACTCAAATAATAGATTGATTTTTCAATAAATAAGTATCTCTTGAAGGATTCAAAGAAGAAACAAACAAAAATAGCTGAGATCTTGACTGTACATGGATACATAAGATCCAGTAGATAAAACAGCCAGAAAGAAAACTGCAGTTTGTGCTCTGAATTCCCCTTCTGTAAGAAGTGAAGAGAACCTAGATGTGCTAATTCTACTTCTGAGTACTACTCAAGATTAGAGCCTGCCACTGCCAAAAATTGTGATGTTGGAATCTGAAAATTTGAAGTTTTTTTAACATGAAACCTCAAGAGGCTCTGGAGACACAATTATAGCAGAATACAGTTCTCCTAACATCCTCCTCTAACAGGTGTAAGAATATTTTATTATAGTTTTATGCCCACCATTTCACTTTAGCTTTATCCAAAAGTGCAAAGTCTGATCTCCATTTCAAAATAATGTTAAAGGACCTCCTCTCAACTCCCCTTCTCCCTTTAGTAACACTTGCTAATGTTGTATTCTTTAGTTTTAATTATTTCCTGCATTAAAGAGTTTATAGAACCACGGGTCTGTCAGTAGCTGATCAGAACAAGATGAGAAAGACTGAAACATGGCCTACAACTAGAATTTGCACACATAATTATCCAGAAGTAGCAAAGTGTATTTCTTATTTTTAGTAAGATTACCTAACCTATTTTAAAAAATATACCTAAGCCTCAGTATTCTGGAATATCCAAAGTGCTCTTTCCAGAGAGCACACAAGCTAAAGTTGCTGGCCTAGCTCAAACAAGAAAGGATACAGGTTATTCACATTTCACCGTTAGCCAATATCAAAAACGGTAGGATCTGTTGCGGCTGAAGAAAAGCATATTTGATCATCCTGCCAGTAATAGAAATTTATTTACCAAAACATTGTCAGAGAGGGAGATGAAGAGCTTTAAACACAGAAAATGACCCTGGCTGGCATCAGTCAGAGAAGCAGCAAACACTCCCCCCTCTCAAGAAAAAAACCCACAGCTTTTGGATTTCTAAGAAAATTTCTTAGGTATTATCTGCATCTGGGCACATCTCTTCTTCACTTTTTATAGGGTTTCCCCAGAACATTAGGCTGGGAACAAATACAAAACAGTAACTAATTCATTACTAAGACTGAACTATTGGAGCTGTACTAGCCACAGTCTTTCTGGAAGTATGAACATATAGATGCTGCTCAAAGGAAAAACAGTAACAGTCAGTTTAATCAAAACAAGTATTTTTTACAAGTTGTACCATGCTTTTAAATGGTCAGATTATGGAAGTCTGACTGAATCGTGAAATTCAACTTTCACCATGAGTAGCCCTAGGACTTGATGAGACTACCTGAAGAATAATAAACCAAGTAAATGCTGGAAATGGGAGGGTCGCAAACTAGCTCAAAATATTGATTACTTCAGAGAAACACAAGAGCACTTTCTAATTCAAGTATATACTACTATGCATCCTGAAACAAGGAACTTTACAATCAATAAACTTGTTCAAATACATGTCACTACAATCAATGGCAATAAAAATTCACTTGGGAGGGTAAATCTATTTAATTCTCATCCACAGCAATCTTGCATTCTTGTGCTAATCTCCAGGCAGAAATTCTTCTCCCTCCCTTGCTCACCTAATTGTTTAGTTAAAAACTAAACACTTTCACCCCCAAAAAAGAAGGTAAGACCAGTTCTCAGCAGTATTGCAGCCACAAGGAGAGATCAAGATCACACAACTAGGACCGCGTCAGATCAAAAAAAAAAAGTTAAAAATAAACTTTAAAAGTAATGGGGGGAAAAATAAAGTAAAATATAATAAAATAAAAAATAAAACTGAAATTAATTATAATTAAGTAAAAATTAAACGTTAATTCTCTAATTCTAAAGCCACTTGAGAAAACATACAAGTATGACATATATGTACAGCCATAATCTTTACAGCTTTAACAATAACATTTTTTTTTAGAGAACCTTCCTGCTATTGTTTCCTACTTTCATGCCTAGCATTATCAGCATGCCTTTAACTTTTAAAAGCTCTTTAACACACTCACCTCTCTTGCAGACCATACCAAAGTAGTATGGTGTATCCCAGTTATAGGATTTAAACATAATTTAAAAATTATTTTACTTCAAAGTCTGTATCACAGAAATCCAAGGACCACCTTTTGCTCTTAAAAGGCAATTCAATCTAAATTTGCACGGAAAAGGTACAAAGCTAAGACATTCAATACATCAAGTTCCCATACTGAAACACAAAAATTGTGGTTTTACCTGTTCTTCAAGAACAGCTGGGTTTATAACATTGTTGGCTGTTTGAATAGCTGTTGCCGCGTTATCGGTTGATAAAGTGAATGAGTCAGAAGGAACCAGGCAGGAAGAAGGCATAGAATGCTCCAGAAGAACATCGGGAGATATATGGACTTCAGATACTAATGCAAGAAATAAAACAGAAAATTCACACACAATATGAAGAAGCATTCAAAAATTACTTCTGTTTCTGAAATCTATACCTAGCAAAACCCATCACAGTAGCAACAAGTATAGTCATACTAATGTAAGGTTATATACCTCTAACAATCTAATTGCACTGAAGAATAATTCCATAGAAATTCCTGTATTTTTGAGTACTATCAACTTAAGGATATTCAAAATTGTAGTCACACTAAATTTAGACTTGTAACTTACACAGAGCTTTCACAAGACAACTGCCATCAAAAGCAGCAGTTTTAACTTTTGTCTCTTTCCACTCACATAACCTTTCAGCTTCAGCATGATCTTTAATCAATTTAAGTTAACCATAAAACCGTACTTACAGTTTCCTAAGTTTTATAAATTTTAATGATAAAAAAATCCTCAACTGTCTTAGAAGACATATACAAACAGCTTACCCAGACACGTGATAAAGGCAGTTTTACATTTTATAAGAGATCAAAAGATAACAAAGTAAATAACTCTCTAGCTAATAAAAGTTAAGTGTAATTAATTCTGGAGAGACACCTCTTCCATAGCAATTTCCAGTTATGCCATAGAAATGCTGAACAGTGGATCATCATTACCAACCCGGCACAACAGAAACTTGAGCACTTTTACGAAAGATTCCGACATAAACTAAATGAAAAGAAAGGAGAAGAGAAAGCTTTGCATACACTTTTAATTTAACAGCAAAGTCCTGCAAACTTTGATATGGTCAGCTACATGCATGCCTTTGCAGTAGACAAAAAAGTATATCCAATTGCTTTAGAACAAGCAGCTCACATTATCGTTACAAATCTGGTAAAATGTAAAAGATGCCACTATCCCGGAGCAAGGCTCAGTCTCTCAATACCACTGTTTAATACTGCACAAGTATGCATACATAGTGCAAACAAGTGTATACGTTGGCCTAAAGGCATTCAAAAGGACACACTAATCCTTGAATCCAGGCACTCTGTGTCCCATCTCCTTTACCTCCCAGTTCTGGGATTCAGGCTAATATAGAGGAACATGCAAACCTCATCTAACAAAAAGAAGAAAGAAAATAGACTACGAGAAAGAAAAATATCAGGATGCTAACTGCAGCAACAGTAGATTTGGACATGTGGGGGGAAAAAAAAAAAAACCAACAGCTGAGCATAAAAATGGAAGCTTGGAAGAAAAGCCTAGAGGACAGTACTTCAGCAAACAGAACAGGAACCAGTTTCTAGGTAACCAGGACAAAATAAAACAGGACTGGGACACAATTGCATCTTTAACAGTTCTCCAGAATTGGAATTGGGACTTTCAAGGCTTCCTTTATGTTCCATAAGACATCTGTGAAACCCACCGAAGAATTCTATTCATCTCTCTCCTACCCTTCCAAATGTCTGCTTACAAAGACAGTTTCCTATAACCATTACCTACTCTGTTAGTTCAAATGACAGATGACAGAGAAGATGACCTTTTTGCTTCTAAGAAAACAGTAAAGTCTCAGTTTTATGCTATCACTTAATACCCTGAATTTCAGTTTGAAATCAATTTCCAACAGATGGAAAGCCAACTAAAATAATGTACCAGGCAATTCTGACTGAGCAGACAGGCTGTTTCTCTGACTAAAACTGTCAACTCACAAGGAAAAACCTAGCATGACACTGATCCTTGTGGTGTTAGCATTCATCCTTTGGTGATGATCACCACAGTGTAGGCATAGTTCCCACATAAATAAATTATCACAAAAGTAAAAAAAAAAGAAACTGAGTCTGAATACAGATGAGGAATGGAGACTCACAGAGATTAAAGCTTAAGATATTAACATATTTTAGGGTATCCAATGCTAGACATAAGACTTCATTTTTCAGATAATAAAGTTTTATGTGGAACCTTCTACAATCAAATTGAGCTTTCAGTTATTTCAGTTATAGTAATGAACGCTTAGCATTTTGAGGGGCAAGAAAAAACAGAAACAAAACCCCCACCTCCTAAGTTGTCAAAAGAAAGCCTAGGAAACGAGGAGCAACAACTGGTGACCACCTCTGAACACTATGGTTTAAAATTATTCAACTAAATACATGACCTTGCAGAAGACAAGAAAAGGCGGCAATTTTCCAAGTTATCATTCAAACACCTTTTTTACAAAACCTTCTTTTCACTTTCAGCAATGTTAAAGATTCATAAATGAGACTTTCCTACAATTACATGTGCTATGTCTGTAATTCAAGCTCTCTTAATTCATTCCTCTTGTGTATATACTGGTGAAATTGCATTAGCATTTTAGTTCAGCTCAAAATTCGCTTATGAAGACGACCCCTCAATCATTCCTGCTTACCATGCCTTAGTTATCATAATAGAACAGTTTCAGAACCCCTGAAACAAAAACTTGCCTCTGATAAAACTACCTGACTGGACTGGAAAAGCAGTATGTACTCCATTACAGGTATATCAAAAGTCATGTGCTGAAGAAGGTTGAAATAAGATGCAGATATAAGCTATTGCCAGAACTGTAGTTAAAAAAAATCTGGTAGTTTCTGAACTGTTGACTTCCCAATATTAAGAATATTCTATCATAGGTTTGTATGTAAGAACTGACAAAAACCATGCAGTTTGTTAATAGAAGCAGAGATCAGTAACAGCCCGCAATCTTGCTCACGCAAGAAAAATTCGGTACCTCTATCCTAGTAATGAAGCTCAAACAATTATTAAAATCACTGGGGGATCAGAAATTCTGAAAACAAAACCAAGTGGATGAATATGAACTGTTAAATCAACAATCCATGAGTGGTATATAGAAATATACCACTGAAAAAATAAACATGAGTAACATTTACTAATTGGATGTTATTTATATCCAGCAATTAAGAGATGATATGTGAGCAGGGATCTGAGAAAAAAAGACCATATAATAATTCTTTGACATACTTTTGTAGAACATTGCAAACTACTTGCAGCACAGTTCTCCTACATGTACATTTCAGCTATTAAGAATAAACCCAAGAAACAAGAACTAAGTTTCCATCCTCAACTACCCATGTCTTCGATGATACAATTCAATGACCCTTTAAATTATACTGTATACACTATAAACTGTATCACTGAACATTTTCAGTTAAAAAGTAACATTCAGATAGAAAGTTTAAGACTGCTTTTGTGTGTCCAAATTTCAGTGATCTGCTTAAATCCCACCCCTACATATGGTTGCTCAAGCACAACTATAAGAGACAGGAAACTGTATTCTACAAGGCAGGAATTTCTGTCAACTGTAACGTCAGAGCTAGAACACAGGGATCTACAGCCTGCATAATGCTGAATAAGCAGCTTAGGAAAAGATAAACTGAAAATTATTGTATTTACAGACATCAACCAATTTACTTTTGCCAATACACAGCAAACTAGCACACAACAGAATATGTCAAATGCATCCTAAAATATATAAGTAGCAAACACCTAATAAAAGTAACCTATCATTGTCAGTGGAAACACTATCAATAGGAAACACTTGGCTGCTTCTCTACACATACCAGTTTACAGCAGTACATTAACATATAGAGAGGAAGAAAAACCACTTTGATGTGCTTTCAAGATGATTTCCTATAGTTCACAGCAGAAAGCTCTTCCCCACATTGTATTCTTCCAAAGCCAAACTATTCTAGAAAATAAGTAATTACATACACTATTACAGCATCTTAAATCTACGGCCATATGAAAATACTAATTTTATTTCCTAACTTCTTATTTAAGTAAAACTTATATACAGCTACCAAAAGTTTACAACACTGCAACCATTTAGTTGAACCTCAGAAACAAATCTTTCAGTATTCAATGACTACACAATGTAAGAAAACTGAGAGCTCATTCCCATCAGTTCTGGTTTGGTGGGGTTTTTTGTTTTGTTTTGTTTTTGTTTGTTTGTTTGTTTAAGAAATTGGTTTCCAGAAAACTGCCAAAATATTCAGTCAATATGACTGTCTTTTAAAGCAGTTTGGCAACGGTAAGGAAACAAGAGAGGAGGTGGTACGTAATCTAATAAACATGCAACAAGACAATCTTTTAACCATTTGTAAATTCTACACAGTCAAATCTGAAAAGTTGTATGACTCATTTTCAAAGCAGCATACCCCAGGTAATGGAAATGTTAGCAAATGAAAAGAGACCATTCCAGAGTTAAATGAGGCTGTATACCATTATCAACAAAGACTTTGAACCCTGTCCAATCATGGCAAGGAATGAAACCAGTTCCCTCCAATCTCCTTAGGGATATATTAGTTTCCTACTACTATTTCCCACCCCTCCACCACACCACCCCTCCAAGTCAAGATGTTCGTTTTCTGCAGAAAACCAAAATTTATTATGAAGAGAAACAACTGAAACAACAGCTGAAGACAGCACCCTTCAAGCCATGCAGATGTCTGCTTAAATGTCTGCACACTAGTACAGATCACCCCATCTCATATTATATAGACTTCAAAGCATCTGTTCTTTCAAAGCTGCAAACAAGACCATCAGAAATACTGAATTCTCAGTTGAAACATGAAAAATAGGCTTTGCATACATACAGTCCATCTGCATTGTTAATGAAAGAATATTAGGACAAGGAGAAAAATCTTCTCCGGTAATTTGGAGGATGTTCTGTTATTCAAGTAGGCATTGAGAATTCTTACAATGAGACCAAACACAAAACTTAGCCAAATTAAACCAAAAGGTAAATCAAGAGCTTCAAAATTATACATGCTACCTCCAGGTCTTCTTATAGAAAGTAAGCATACTGACATGACACAAAGTATAGAAAAGATTCCCAAAAGAACTTAATAAATAAACAAATAAATAGAGCTCTTCTGATGCACCTTTGCTCCAGGAAGTACACAAATAATGTTTCAGTCAAAAATTAATAAGTAAAAAAACCTTGGATCAATACAGACTGGAGGCCACATATAAAGACTAACAATTTTTCTAATGTACGTGGCCAAAGGATCAAAGAAAATTAAAGTGTTACACCGTAAGCAGGCAAACCAACGAAAGTTGGGAATGCGAGATGGCTCCACATTAAGACATGTAAACCTACATGGCTATGCGAGCATTACAGTCAGCAGAGACTGTGTCCATCAATTGTATTGACTAAAAGAAGATACTCGAGCTCACCCTAAAAGCTGAATTCAGCTTTTGGGCATCTGAACAGCTCTCCAGCTCATGGACTGAACTGATTACATGTCCATTAAACAAATGGAGGTCACCTAGGTCATGTAAAACACTGAAATTAAGATTTTTACACGTTAGTGCTAACTTCTATACAGTCGTGTTCTTGTCCCCTACTTCTTTTACTTCCATCGTCTCCCATGGTCCTATATGGTAGCTATAGGCTGTAGCTCTTCTAAATCTCCAAATGAGTTTCAACATGAGACAGCTTCTATCGAATCTACAGCGAATGGATCCAACCTTCCTTTTCTCTGGTGAAGCACCAGGTCAAGTTCTATCACTACTCAGAGCCTGATTTAAAAAAAAGGAGAAGTGTAAATAACTGAGACTATAAATGATTTCACTAATACTAAGCAAAATATTCAAAATCTATAATAGGAGAACAGGGACTGAAAGCAATAGCAGAAGCCTCATTTCCTCACAAAATGAAGCTAAAAAAAAAAAATCTCTACCTCATCCACAATTAACACTACCATGAATCTGGTCTCACCTAACACTTGTGAACAAAATCATTCTGAATCTGCACAGCTTGTATTAGAAACACCTGCACTTCCAACCCATTCCCAGATGGGAATTCTATCTTAATTTCACTGAAAAAGCATCTCTCACCCTGTTTTGTCTTTTTTTTTTTTTTAAACAACTTTTGTTTTACTTAGAACAATCCACAGCAGATAGATTCATGAGGCTCCACCTCAGCCAAAACAGTCCTTCTTTGGTGAAGATCTGCTTGGTTTTTCCATCTGCTCCATTACATGAGCTCCTTCTGATGTCCAGAGAATTCCTGCCAAAATGAAACACTGACACATCATGTAGAGACCCAGATCCTGTTCCTACTCTTCACTAAAAGCAACAGACACATTATTTATAACCTTAGAAAAGCAGAGATAACACCAGTATCTGTTGACATGCAAACACAGTACTAAATGTCAAGATCCTCCTTACAGGCATAAAGGTACACAACCTGGCACCTGCAGAAGTGCAAGAAAATTGACAGTTTGCGCATCTCTTCTTCAGGAAGAAAAAAAACAACCAACCAAAAAAAGTAGGCACTTCAATAGTCCCGTACACACTTACTGAATTGCAAACTAAAAACACTCTTAAATCTTTATTTTTATTAAGTTGCATAACAATGTGTTTCTACCGCTAAGCTTCTAAAGAAGAAACAAAGCAAAACTGACTTACAAATACTTATTTCTTTCATTGAAGTATCTTGCGTCTCAGTTGCAAGGAGCATTCTAGAGTCTAAAATACTTGAGAGTTACTTTCTTAAATAAAAAAGTGTATCAAGTTACCCCCACTAACATCTCTGAAGTTAATAACACCACATTCACAGTTAGATTTGGCCACTGTATTAAAAAAATAGCTCAGTTTAAATATTAATATTAATGTTCAATAAATGAAATTATTTGAGAACAGCATAACTACTACATTTTTTTCCTCAAAAAAGTTAGTTTATGAATCCAAAGAGCAAAACCCCCTGAAAAGTGTCTTACAATAACAAATCAAGAAAAGATGATGAGTTTTCTGGCCAGCCATAATAATTAATATAGTCAGCTTCTTTGAATCCCTTCTGGGAACCAGGTGGACTAGTGATAAGGCACTAGAATATTCCATAATTTATTTTAGAGTTCTTAAAAACTTAAATTTTTGTTTTCAGTTCTGAACAGTATTTAAGTCTGAGGCTTAAACATAGGACTTAGTACTCCATTACTGTTCTTAGAGAGATGTCATCTTTCCGAAGAACAACTTTTTGTTCCCAAAGTGTTTTGCTTTTTTTTTTTAAAATAGATTTTCCTCTTTTTCAACTGTACCAGTACATTTACTGAATCCAAGCTAAGAAACCACTGATGTTTGAGTAGTTCCCTCACATTTCTCCAAAGCCCAGACATTGAGCATACAGTAGTGATTCTTTTTAGTACTTCCCCATATTAAGTCTGGAGAGAAGAAAGAAAATCCATTACCTATATAATGACACTAAGTAAGGACTACTTGTTTCTAACTCAGTTCAACAATCAGAAGGAATAGACCCAATACAACAGGCGGTTCTTCGGACTTTGCTAACAGTAGTAGCAAAGACATGTAGGTAACAGGACTGCACAAATGCACGTTATTTTTCTTTCACTACTTGCTCATTCCTTCATATTCATAATGCATACTTTCTCACAGAGCTAAGGTCTTCAGACCAGCCCTACTTTCTATTTCCATGTTTATACAGCACACGGTATGATGGATTCTAATTCAAACTTGCAACCATGAGAGAGAAAAAAATAAATTTGTTCTCACTTTTACCATTTAGAATAAAACCAGTGTTTTCCTATTAGATGACACTGCTAGAGAAGCCTAACAGAAAGAGGTGCATACTCTCTGGTAATTGTCCTGGTGGAAGGAGAAAAAAATGGTATAATATTTCTGCTGTACAAATTCTTATTTTTCTCCCTTTCTGAACCAGCAACCACAATTAATAAACATTTTCTGATTTGAAGCACTGCATAGAAAAGACTATTTGCACATACCAATAAACATTTTATCATACTGTAAGTCTACTGAAAAAGTTAAATCAACATTCAAAAAAATAGCAAGAAGCCAAAGACAAATTTCAAGGGCAAAATTGCTCACTGATCAACACTGGGGCCTTAGAAATAATTTCCGATTTCTTCTTGCACACTGAGAAATACTGCAACAGGTTTCAGTGTTTTGTTTTATAACTTTTTATATCTTAAACATCAGATATGCAGGAAATTGATGAGATTAATAACGTACTCATCCTCTATAAAATTCACCGAATCCTGGGTGTATATAATGGTATCACACTCCAAATTTATCAAAATAATCTCAATAGCACCATAATACATTTGAATTTCTGACATTTTTCAGCAAACCTTACTGACTGACAAATTTCTAGGGTAAGACAAGAACAACTTATATATAAATAACATTGGGCAGACAATTCAGTTATTTCTCTTACTAAAAACATTAACTTACAAGTCTGCCTAACAAGCATTTTGATTGATCCTATTAAAATCTTGCCTCTTGCGATAAGTTAATTTATTCACAGCAACATTTGCATGAAAAAGTCATGTGACAATTTTACAGTAATAAAATATTCTGAATGCAAGGGTTTTTCTTTAATTTTGAAATACTTAAAATACCTTGGTATAACCTACCCTAAGACTTCTGTATCACTTACAAATCATACAAAAAAGTTCCGTGTTACTTACGACTCATTTAAATTCTACACACCTTATTGGATTTAAATTAGACTTCATGGGATAAATCCAATATAGCTGTGCCGTGTCTAATTTAATTAAACACATTCAAATATGCTAATGAATTCAAGCAGTATTTATGAAGAACAGTCAAAGCAACAAGATGAATAATAAAGTTATTTGGGAAAATATAGTTTTCTTATTATTTGTTTTCCTTTAAATTATACTGTGATGGATGAAAGCCAGTAGTGCCAGAAATAAATAAATAAAAATATTTGAAGATGATGATTTATGGAGAGGTCATATTGAGACAAATCCCTGTCTTATTTTTAAAACTATAATTAGTTGTCTGCTGGTTTTGGCTGGGGTAGAGTTAATTTTCTTCATAGTAGCTAGTACGGGGCTGTGTTTTGGATTTGTGCTGAAAACAGTGTTGATAACACAGGGATGTTTTCATTACTGCTGAGCAGTGCTTACACAGAGTCAAGGCCTTTTCTGCTTCTCACACCACCCCACCAGCGACTAGGCTGGGGGTGCACAAGAAGCTGGGAGGGGACACAGCCGGGACAGCTGACCCCAGCTGACCAAAGGGATATTCCACACCATATGACGTCATGCTCAGCATATAAAGCTGGGGGAAGAAGAAGGAAGGGGGGGATATTCAGAGTGATGGAGTTTGTCTTCCCAAGTAACTGTTATGCGTGATGGAGCCCTGCCTTCCTGGAGATGGCTGAACACCTGCCTGCCGATGGGAAGCAGTGAATGAATTCCTTGTTTTGCTTTGCTTGTGCACATGGCTTTTGCTTTACCTATTAAACTGTCTTTATCTCAACCCAAGAGTTTTCTCACTCTTCTGATTCTCTCCACCATCCCACGGGGGGGCAGTGAGCGAGCAGCTGTGTGGTGCTTAGTTGCCGGCTGGGGTTAAACCACAAGTTGGCATAATTTATTCACAGCACAATAATATAACAACAGGCAGAAATCTTTAGTTCCTGACCAAAGAATAAAATGTGGGTTGGGTGGTTTTTTTTTTTTTCCTAATGTTGCTAAAGTGATGTTTCTTTTTGTGAAAGCAGTGAAATCTAGACTAAACTCCCTCAACAGAATCAATTGCCAATCAGTAACACCTCCTTAATCTTTTAGTTCTACTGATTTGTATATTTATCCACTATCAATGAGCTTTTATTAATTTCTTAAAATCCAGACAGGCACCAGGCATTTATATAAACTAACAAATGTAGCTCTATAAATGTTTCAGCTTCTGCTTGAGATAGAAAATAAATTACACATCCTTTAACTTTAAAAACTGCTTAAGTAAAAAAGATCATTCCCCCCCGAGAGCAACTAAAAGACTTTATCACAGTCAAAGAAATCTAATGGAGGAAGCAACATGTTCAAGTCCTATTTAAGTTTATTTTTCGTATTTCCCATCATTTGCAACAGACCTTCCACACTCAAAAGAAAGAATATCCTTTGAGTGAAGAAGCTCCGTTTCTTCTTCCCATGAGATGCCAATCAGCCTTTGAACTGCATAAACTGTACTTCTCTTTCATTCCTCAAGAAAGTTTAACTTTGAGAAGTGCAGCCTCTGAAAATAATTACTCAGGAACATTCTTATGCTAGGTATTCACTGCTGCCCATTCTTTTATCGTGTGTATACACCCTCCTGGGTACTAATATTTACAGCAAATACAGAAGGACAGCAATACATTATTAAGAATTTTTATAGTGATTTTATCAATACCTGTAGGAAATGCTGCCCAAGCAATAGCAGGGGATGTAGTCTGATTTTCACCATTTCCACACTCATAACTCTCTGCTGCCTAGAAACACGAAAAAATTATTGTTATATATTTTACAAAATGCTATAAATTCTTATAAAAGTAGTTGAAAATAGTTAAATTTCAAAATTAAATCATTCAAATAACATACCTCAAATCCTCCAAAGTCATCGTCATCCATCTTTCAACTGGTACTAGAATATAGCAGAAACCTTTATTTAAAAACTAAAACAAAACCACTAAATTGTTATATCTCCTTTACTCATAAAATAGCAATAAATACTTTGTAAAACCAAAGGTATGGTATTAGTTTTAAAGGACAGACTTGGGTAGAACAAGTCACTGTAGTCAAACCCTAAAAGCCCAACAGTACGAAGTAACAAAATGCTCTACGCTGCAGGAAAAACAGGTATATTTAATTGGCCAGTCTCATAAGAGAAATGTGCTGATTTTATGATCAACTAGGAGTCAAAAGACAAAATGACTCATGTATTTGTACTTCAGTTATATGACAGATGAGTAGAGACCTTCACCTGAATACAACTGCTACCTAGCTCATCTACGTGCTTTTCATAACCTCATCACCTTCTCATTTAGAAATGAGCATTCAGACTTTCATCCAAGTACTCATCTCCACAGGTTACCTGAAGTCTTCCTGATTTACAAGTTCTACAAAAGATTAAGGGACCTAAGAACTTTTTCACAAAGAGGATGCAAGGGCTAAAACTGCAAGATCACTCTTAAGAAGCACTTTTTTACTGATCCAGATAGATGAAAAAATTGGGTATTCTACAATGGAATTTGAGCATCTTCAAGGAAAAAGATAAGCACTGCCCATCAATATTGTCAAAGATCTTTTGAAGGCAAGAATGCAGAAAAAGCTTTTCAAGATAGGAAAACAGAAAGATGGTACTTTAAAAGCTGTATCTATTGCTCTCAAGTATAGCAGTCAAGTGGCCAGTACCTCAACAAATGGTACTGAAAACAGCAGATAACCTAGTCTGGATATTAAAAATAAAAAATAAAAAAAATCCAGGAGGTAGGATTTCTGACCATCAGATTCCAAAATGAAGAATTTTCTTCATTAGTAATGAAGACGATCCAATTTAATGCAATCACAATCTACCGTGTACTTCATAGTTTTCTGTTCATGATTTAAAATATAAAAATATTTTCCATTGTTAAGTGGCTTTTCCAAATCAGCACAGTGATTAAATAAAAAAAAATTTCCTGCTTTTCCCATCTCTTCTTAGCTGTCTGGCAACATCAGCACAAACTGCAACTTAGAGAAAGACTGTGGTGAATTTCTGGAAATTTTTCTGCTACCACAGAGGTCCTTCCCTAGGTTTCATGGAGGGGCTGATTTAGATTTTACAAACTGATCAGCATTTTTGAGTTGTAGCCCTGAATTCTGTGGCATTTTGATATATTTATAGTTCAATTGCAGTTCCTTTTACAAAAATGCAGGATAAGTTACTCAGTTAATGAAAGTAACTCAAGATATACATGGCTGTTCAAAGAAGGGTATTATATGTATTTTTTAAAAAAGTATCATTCTGATAAGTGAATGAAGGAAGATCCAAAAACCCTTTAGGGTCTTCATAGAATGTCAAAATATTTGTAAAGTTAATTGACTTCAGTTAAAATAGACTATAGGCTGGCGAAACTTTTATTACTGTGAAAACACATGCTCAGAAACAGAAGAATTCAAAGGGTTTGGAGGAATCTCCAAATTAAAGTATTAGAATGTCAGAAAGTGACACTTTCAGTTTATATCTACTGCTGAAAATCACTACCAAGAAAGACTTCAATTCAAACACACATCTTCCAAAGTTTAACAAATTAATTTCCAAGTTCTTATTGATGAACTTAGTTTAAAACACCACTATCCACAGTGTAAGCAGACAGATTTGGTTAAATTAAAGAAGAGTATTGTCCAATATTCACAGGTGGTATAAGAACTAAATATCTTCTTAGGGACTGCAAGGGGTTTTGTTGGTTTTGGGTTGGCTGGGTTTTGTGTTTTATTTTTTAAGAGAAAAAGAAGGTAGTTGGGTATTTTTCCCATCAATGTTAACCTTAACCAGTCAAACATTCATGCATTCCATTGACATTCAAAGCTTTAACATATAACTGAAAAAAAAATAACACATGCACACACAAATGATAGCAATGGAACTTGTATAGGGAGAACACCACTGCTGAAGCAGACAGCAATGCGCAAACTGAGAATGTCAACGTATTGACACTACCTACTATTAAACGCCATCCAAAAAGAGACTGGTGATTTACATAGGCACTGCAAAATGCAGCGTTCAAGTAGCAATCAGAGCAGTCAGTTGGAGAAAAAGAGGCTTTAGAAAGGTAAATAGGTATTTTATCTATACACTATGTATCACATCAACAGATCCTACAGGCTCTACCCAAAGTTACTTCAAAGGACCACAGTAATTGCTTCAAAGGACCACAGCAGATTTTCTTCCCGAAGAGCAAGAGACATTATTCCCATTGTCTCAGAACTGGTTATGTCTCAACTGGAGAAAGTACATTCCATATTCAGCACTGTGTTTTAAAAAGACAAACTGGAACAAGTTCAGAGGAGCGCAACAGGAATTAAGGCAATTTTGGAAAGGCACGCTAAAATGGAGAGGCTTTTTTTTTAAATTAAAAAAGGCAAACAAAAATATCTATAAAATATGAAAAATAATGTTCTAAGAAGGAATTACTTTCATTTATCATCAAATGCAGCACTGACATAAGGCAGTAAAGTACAGAAGCCTCTGTAGGCAAACTGTGTGTTAAATACTAGTAAGGATTTCCAGGAAAGCAACATAAACCCGTACAAGAAAATTTGTAAGAACCTATATATACATAAAACAAAAGTAACTTTTGATAGAGAAAAAGGATGTAGGGCAGAAGAAAAAAAATGGAGAACAACCTGTTATTGAATCCATCATCGTTGTTATTACATTTCATATACAGTTTTCATAAGTCTGGTAATGACCACAAGACTATTTTGACCTAAGATTACCTTACCCACAAATTTTAACAGGCATTTCATGGCTGTAACAGCATGATTAATTTATGAATTATTCCACACATCATTTAAATGGAATAAAAGACCCAAGCAAGTCTCAGTAGTATCAATGGTGCTTTCACACCCAAGTGCTAATCCTCCAATTTCCAGTTCTTCAGAGATCCCACAGGAATTCTAGGCTAAGTGATTCTCAAGCAGCTAGGAAGAACTGTTTGCTATTTGTGTACTATAATATATATATAGTATATTCTATACTATAATATATAGATGTACACACACGTCTGTTTTCAAAGACAAAGCTAAGTTTCTAGTCCACCAAAAAGAAATCCTGATTTGTTTACATGATTTGTTAGCTGTAGGGAAAAAAAAAACCCAAAAACCAGCAGAATCAAACTGGCAAACTTAGCATGTATCACAAGTAAGCAGGCAGCAAATTAGGATAGAAAGCATAGATTAAGTCCTGAGGGACACTGACATAAAGGCACTTAAACTCAAAGGCTGAGGTGTTCCCTTCAGCCAAAGAGTGTTAGCACAAGAGCTTTTTACTAGGAGATGTCTTTCCAAAATGATGTTTCTTCTTGCATAAAAAGAAAAGGGTGCTTTCTGCAAGGAGAAGGGAACAGGGCCACACCAATGTTTTAAGAACTGTTTAGAAAAAAAATTAATCAAGCCTATTTTTAGCTAGGAGTCTTTCATAGCCCTGAAAAGTACACATGCATTTAGCTCTAAAAAATGTTGGAATAATTCATTGTAAACTTAACTGACAACAATGCTGAAAATATGACCAAATACACTATTTCTCAATTCCACCCCTTATTCTGGTGATGGAAATGCATTTCTGGCATAAATAAACAGCAGAACTAGCCTAACACCTCACATAGAACTGCAACAATTTTGGGAGCAGCTTTTTTTAAATCAACCATCTATTCCAAAATGGGTAATCAGACTTTTCTTTCCTCACAGACTAGGAACATTATTTGTGGCACCGGAATAGGAAAGAATACATTAAGTGCTGACAATCTGCAGAAGGATTTAAAAAATAACACAAAACGACGAAACAACCCACACAGTCTTACCATGACTAAATGTGGTCTCTTAAAATATGCCCGATACTGGAATTAAGTAACTGTAAAATTGGGCAACAAGAAGTCAACCTCAAAATTACAGATTCATAGAAATTATGGTTGGAAAAGACACAGTAGGTCATCCAGCCCAGACCATTTCCAAAACATTACAGTTCTCAAGACAGTCATGTCCTAAAAGGCTTGAGAAGCTCTCCAGTCACACTCCTGTGAGAAGAAGGAAACTTTTCATAGATCACGAATACGTAAACCACTGCATTTTTAGTAGATTTTATCAACAAATTTGTATTCATCAAATAATACAGTAATTTAGGCCAGAATTCAGACCAGCAGGTCATACAATCCAAGCTCCTGCTCAAAGCAGGGTCAACACTGCATTCAGATCAGGTTGCTCAAGACTTCCTTCTCTATGACTGATAACAATGCATGATGAATACATTCAAACACAGACAGCTGTGCACATCTGAGATGCCTGCAAGCTTTCCTACATAAAATGAAGTCACCAAAGCCTGACCATCAGCTTAAATATAGGTCATGAGAACTTTGTGAAATGCACTTACCTAACAGACATACCAAAATCATGCTTTTATATATAGGAAGATCAGGAGCCATTCACAAGGAATAAGACAGAAAAATGTAAGCTGGGAAAAAAGCCCCTCTTCCCCATTCCAGCTGTTAGGAGGAGAAGGAATGTTGTAATTCCACCAGAAATCCCGGTATTCTTCATATCCAAAGGGCAAAAGTGGTAGAGACACCAAACAGTGAACTAAGCAGGATTCTTAATTCACTTAAAAGTCTACCTCTGATTAGTAAGAATTCAAATTAAGTCCTGATCTATAATTTGATAAATCAAATATAAATTTGCCTCAGTAATAAAGACAACTAATTTTGCCAGGTACATTCAACTGGACGATATATTACCCGGCCTGTAATTTTGAGTAAGTAGCTAACTTACTTGCAGAATTTTGTACAGTTTAAAGGAACAACTTACAGAGCATATTGCTGTTTGTTTTGTCAGAACAGTATGTGTGGAGCTGGCTGAGGGTGGGGCTGCTGCATTTGTATTTCTGGCAAACACTGTCAGTGGTTAACCCCTACCTACGACAATGTATCGGTTTTACTTGCATGTTTATGCTTACTAAATGACTCATTCAATGTGTTCAATCTAGGACAGGCTTATTAGCTGTTTCTTCACCGGACATAACATAGACCGCATTATTTGAAGAATAAATCTTTGGCTGAAACTGCAGGCTCCAAAAAGCCAATCTGAAATAAGTACGAGATTAAAAAAAACAATAATAAAATTAAAAAAGTAGTCATTTAGAAGGCATATATACTGGCAATACCTTTGTGATAAAGAGCAGAACAGATGATAAATTTCTGTATCACAAAGTTCTAGACAGCTCACGTGCACTTTTCCTCATGGCTCTTCTGCCAAAACTCCAAGCACCTCTTAGCAATTTTAAAACAGGAACAAACTTTCTTCTTTTTACCTACCTGATCTATACCAATTACAGCTGCAGGATAAGCATATGGCATCTTAACAACTTATAGTAGCTACTAAATCATTAATTAGAATTTTTTGATTACAGAATACACATATCCCAAAGGATACATAGCCCAAGGAAGACCAGAATATCAATGTACAGCATAATGGAAACTAAAATAAATTTAGAGCACCTGTAAAATTTTCTAAAAAAAAATAAAATTTACATTTCTCACTTCACTCCTGCTTGAGATCTCAGCACTAAAAGTAACCTGTTTAATAACACTTAGACCATAAACAGGAATACTTTTCATTTATTATGGCCAGGAATTCAGTCGCATGAAAAACAATATAAACATTACCGAAGACCACTTCGGTATAAGTGGTCAAAATAAAAAATAAAGAAGAGCTACTGGCAGATTTTTTTTTCTTTTTTTCTTTTTTTTTTTTTGTTTTTGGAGATTGAGGAATTCTAACTTCCCTTCCTAGCAGTAAGGCTAAATTCTTCCAGCATATCTGCCAGGTATCAATTTCTAAAAATGGTAGCTGTAACGAGGTACTGAAATGTAGGTCATTTTTCATTTTTTTTCTTCAGAAAGAATGAAACAATATGATGCAGGAATTCTCAATCCTTCAAATCAATGGAGAGTTCAATCCTTTTAGTGTTTTATTTTTGTAACTTCCAATTCTGTAATTTGCCCCATAGCAATATCTTGTTTGCAAGGAAAAGCTTCTGCAGACTTTTTTTTTGTTCATTATTAAAGCACCTGACTATACAGTAAAACTGAATGGAAAAATTTCCTATAAAGATAGCATGATCCATGTGGCTAACATTCACTTAGTGGTTTGTTATTTAACGAATAGAGTTCACAGTCTTGTTACATAAAAAGAGTATTCTGTATTAGTTTTAACGGGAAAGCGCTTAACAGCTCCTAAATTCTGCATTAAATTTTCAGTATTTATCATCTATATCTAACAAGGAAAGTATACAATTGAGCAGGGGCTAACGTCAGAAGACCATGAGGGCATGAGACCAGAGGGAAATTTAGGACTGTCTTTCAATTTGGAAAACTGAAATGATAAACATGATTTTAAAAAAAAAAAAATCTTAGAAGAAACAAAATTAACACAAGACTTCCATAAGAAATTAAGAGTTTGTGCCAAAAATATAATAAATCAGTTACATAACAAGAAATTAGGCTAATTATTTCCTCAGAGATACTCGAAATTCTTCGACTATTAAGAAATATGCTACTTTGAGTGCTCATTAATAAATCTTGGATAAGCTATAATTTTTTAATGAGATATCTGTAAGACTTCTGGCTAGAACTGAAGGTAACCATTAGGCAGACCTTTTAAGAAGAAATAGAAATACAAGCTTTTTATCATTTCAGAGAATGGAATGCCCAAATAAACTTGGAAATTCAATTACATTTCCTACTTTTAGAAAGGTGGGGGGTTTTATGGTTCTTAATTTTTGGTTTAGGTTGTTTTGGGGGTTTTTTTTAAGTCATTTTTAACCACAATATAAGGCAAATACAGCTTCAAAATTTTAAGAAGATTTTTATTTTAAGAATATTATTCAAACCAATGAACTGTTGCCAAATGCATATAGCATCCACATCTCTCTATATTAAGAGATACAAACTTTGATTTCATACTACCTTAGAAAAAGAAAGCCTACAATTTTTTTTTCTTGAAGCAGAGCATCTAAATCCTTGTAGGCATACAAACTTATGTCTGTCTGTACATGCCAGTTGTTAAAGAAGGTGGTTAGAAGAGGGGACTGAGAACCTGTAACATCTAAGATGCAAGGCTGAAACTGAAACGAGTATTTCACTTCCTCACTCAAACAACTGCCCTTTCATCTTTCACTTCCTCACACAGACAACTGCCCTTTCATCTTTCACTCAGACAATACCACCCCACACAAAGTTGTTCAAGGGCTGTATGCCCTACCCTTATCATGAGACAGTGAAAATCAGGCATCACCAAAATGCCCATGTTCTCCATCATGTTACAGTGTGTATTTAGTCATATAATGGGGCATGTAGGAAATCCACACCACCATGAAGCAGAATGCGTATCAGCTCCATAATGAAAGGCACAATAATATGGCAGTTAGCACCTGTATTTGAACACACAACAGAAGCATGCCCAATCACATATTAAAGGAAGAGACTTCAAGGTTGTGGGGTAAAAGAAGAAGACAACAACACGGAACACATCACATTTTCTCCTGGGAAGTAAGGCTGGTTCATTTAAATCCCAGTACTGACTTAATAAACACTTACTAAATAAAATACCTTTTTAATTAAAAAAAAAAAACCACAAAGCAAGCAGATGCAAAACATTACCTATTTTACAGTAATAGTTGTTTATATCACAATTGATTCAACTGAAGTCTATGGGACTTTTAAGAAAAATGTGAGTCTGGCCCTTTGTAACTAATTCTTTTCCACAGCCCAAGTAAACCAATACAATCGAACATATTCAAGGAATCATAGAATAAATTTCATTCGGGAAGCATCTCAGGAGGACACCTGATGCAACCCCACCTGAAAACAAGGCCACTTAGACACTATATCAGGCTGTTTAAGATCACATACAGTCAAGTTTAGAATATCTGCAAGGACTCTAACAAGGCAACAGCAGTAAACACTAGAGCAGATACCCAGAGAATTTTCTTTTCTAATTCACCTTTGTCATCTATTCACTTGGAGATGAGAACAGCACATTAAGGAATGTAACAATAAAAGTCAAGGATTGATTTACACAAAATAGAATATGTAAAATAAAAGTCAATAGCTAAAACTTTTCTATCAATACCTACAGTGAATTTAAGAATTAAAAAAAAAAAAACCAACACCAAAACAAAAAACACAACACCTCCCGCCCCAAACAACCAATAACAAAATTTTTTTTACCACTTAGCCCTTTTCTCAGGAGACACCCCCTGGAGCAAAAGATCCAGATCCTGTAAGAAGCATGTAAGATTCTATATCCTATGATATGATACTTCATACCTAGCTTCACGAGTAATTTTGAAATAACACTACTTACATGTAACAGTGCTGTATGTAATAAAACAGTAGCAGCAAAAGCTGTAGCATTTGTATCAGTTTCACATTACAAGAACATCTTATGCAATCTGCAAGACTTCTATAACTGCCTTTCCCACTTTTATTTAAAAAAAGCATTTTTAGAAGAACAACGAACCACAGCATATCATTAAGCCTCATAAGGGTGGCAAAATTTTCAACAACTGCATAAAATCACAAACAAAACTTCTTCTTTAGCTGGATATAGTCCTTATTAAAGACTACTAGAATAAAAACATTCTTTACAAAACATATTCTATCTGAAAGGTACTGAGCTAATATGAGCAAAAATCTCTGAAATTCCACAAAAATAGGTATTAAGATAATCCACAAAATCAATTCCACAAAAATTTGTGTTTTAGAACTTGTGGGTCCTCTTCTTCAGCATACATTTTTGGCTTTTTTAAACGGTGCTTAAAGCAAGAAAAAGCAATAAAGTGCAAATGCCAAGTCCATTTCACTTCCCTAGATCAGATACAGCTTCACAAAAAAGAAAGCAAGAGTTCCATTTTTACCCACAAGAAGAAAAGGGGCTCTGATAGCTCCTACAGAGAAGGCAGGTACTGGTTCTCGAATTCACCTAAGATATAGGAGAGAAAAAAACCACTACAGCCTTGTGTGGAAAATGCATTCAAGAACTGGCAATTCCTTAGACATATCCTAGAAGAAACTAACATCAGAAAACTACCAAAACCATATTCTGTGAAATCTGATCTCTGAAAAGCTATTAAGAAATGTATTTGTAAAAAGTATGGTGCACTGAAGTAATTTAAAATGGTATTCTGTGAGTGATGAAGAGCAAAAGGATATAGACTGTGAGCAAAAGAAATTACTAGTGGGGGGGAAAAAAGGTGCAGTATTAGATAGAAACTGCATGACTTTTAGTCATTGTTCCTGAACTCTACATATAGGTAAAATCACCAAATACATTGTGTGCATTTCCGTATAGGAAAGAATTAATATAAATTGGGAGAGAAGTGCTTTCTCCTAGATCAACAAAAAGGTGCGAACCCTAGGCCAACATCTAAAATACTACTCTGCTTATGATTCAGAAATAATTGCCGAGGTTGACTTCAGAGTATTTCCTGAGGTAGAGATCTACCACATGCACGTACCATTTTTGCCTCTATACCAGACCACAACCCATGGACCACATGGGGATTCCATGTGTAACCATAAGTACTCAGAGGATAGCATCATTCAGAAGAAAAGATTTTGCAAGTATCATAGTGGTACTTTTAGCACATATATTCAATTAAAAGGCAGAAGAGGGAAAAGGTCATTGAGATCTATGGACAGGAAAAAAAAGAATCTCTAAGATGACAAATATGGATTTAATTCCAGAGGGCTACCTATTGGCATGAGTAATTATAGTAACACATGTACTTCTTGTCTGAGGATCTTTCTTCATTTTTGCCCATGATTCTTTGTCAGCTTCTCCCAACTTTAAGAATTTTCCACTTAGAAAATACCAACTTTTTCATTCTAGATATTCAAAGATGAGTTCAAATAAAACTGTATCAACTCCAGCAGAAGTATCATATTACCATACTATTCAGCTTATCTCTTTGTCTCCAGAATCTACAGACACTTTCTCAAGACTTAATTCTAACAACTTCAGTAACTCAAGATTTTACAGGAAGTCCTTGCAAGGTCTTCCATCTTCACCATAATTGGTTTCTTGTGACCAGAACATGGAAAGCCTAGTTTTTGTTTCATTATAAAAATAATCACACAGTTAACTAATTTTTAAATTTCTCTAATGTCCCTCTATAAACTTTCTCTATCACAAATATCTTTTTACTTCAAAAGCCACACACTTTTACAAAATGTACATAAACTGCTGTGAGAAGTCTGACAAAGCTGATACAATTCAAACATGTGCTTTCTGGAGGAAAAACTTCTCCCCTCACCAAGCCTTCTCCCCATCCACCCCCAAAAAACCCTCAAAAAGTAGCTTGAATTAAACTGGAGTTAACATTTCTGTTATGCTCAGCTAGGCAATATCTATAATAAATCAACATCAAGTCCAGATCAACAATGTCTGTAACCCTTATTCAGAATAATGATAATCAGAAGCCCTGGAAATTAATTTGTATTCTACAAAAAAGGTAAGAAAAGTGTGACTTGTCAACTGCTAACTAGCTCACAAAGATCAGACACCAACGGCCCTGCAAATGCCTGAGCAAAAGTGACCACAGTAGGCTAAAAACTAACTCTCATATTTAAAGTATTTTTATTATACTAGTGACCATAAAATTGGACACAGCCCTCTCAAAGACAAAGCCAGGCTGTTCTCAGAATTGCACAGGGATTAGGACAAGAGCCATAGGACAAAAGTTGGAATATTGAAAATTCTGACCAGATATTGGAACAGGCTGCCCACAGACATTGTGGACTCTTCATCCCTGAAGATATTCAGAACTCAACTGGACAGGGCTCTGAGCCACCTGCTCTAACCAGACCTGCTTTAAAGCAGGCGTTTGGACTAGAAAACCCCAGATGTCCTTTCCATGCATGGTCTATGATTCAATGCTTTCAGTTTTATCCAGAATCGTATAGTTTAAAAAAAAATAAAAAATCCAGAATCATAGAAGTAGAAGCTGTAAAAAAGTGAATCCACCTTTGAGACTGTTCTTCAGTTGAACTGTACTAATAACTACCAACATCTGTCCAGGATCATTTTAGGATTGGGTTTGCTAATGACAAATGAACCAACTTCAAAAGAGAAGCATGAAAGAGAAAGAGTACCTCTAGAAATCTTCACTGTTGTAGGATGGACAAAAGTAGCAGAAACCTAATGAAATATTTTCATCTCGAGTTCAAAGAAAAAGTGTCTTACATAAATCTCTGTGCTCAGAGATGTTTCTTGAAGGCGGCTGAGGTAAACAGCGTTAAGAAAAAAAAATCTTGACAAGAAAGAAAAATTGCATGGGGATGTTTCTCTGGAAGTAACAGAAAACTTAGTTAATTCATTAATTTGTTCAAACCCCTCCCTAAAAATCATTAAATTGCACAATTTGGCTGTGAATATGGTAAGACATCTACAAATAGCAATTCTTTTTTCAAAAAGAAAAGTTTAATGTTTCATAATGAATGAATGGCTTTTTGAGCCAGTTTTAGTAGTCTCAGTCTATCTCTTCCTCTTAGCCTGAACAGATACAGTCAGTGCTTTGCTATTTGGTGCTTCTCTCTCAAGAGAAGAGCTGGATATCAGTTGCAGACATGCAACTGGGCACTCCAACTATATGCTTAATTTTTGTAAAGTGCTTACTCATGTAACACAATCTTTTTACTTGGAAGCTAAGAAATTAATGGTACAAAACATCCACTGTTAAGGGTCTGGGAATGCTAGGACAAACAGCGGTCTTCTATAGTCCATGTTTGATACACTTAAACAGAGGGTTTAAAAGTAAAATAGAAGGGTCATAGGTATTTCAAATGCATTTGCACTCAAAATATTAGCAAGCTTCAAGAACTTAGACTAACAATTGAAATACTTCCACGTCTCTATTCTTTTCTGTTAATATACAACATTCCTAAATGCAATTGATTCTTTTTACTTGCAAATCACACTAATGTATTTTAATAGAACTTAGAAAGAGGTGTCTGTATGATGAAGGGAGAAGCTTTCCAAGAGTAAAAACTGCCAAGTTCTGCCTCAAGGGAACTCTGTCACAGAATTAGATCTCTGAAAATAGAAGGTTTGACACAATCTTAGTAACAGCTAGAGCATCATAACAAAAATTTAATGACGTGTCAAACAAAAACATAAGTCTTTGAATATATACTCATATGGATGTGCGGTAACTTGTACAAATAAATTTCATTAATGCTAATAAAAGAGAATAGTGCTCAAGTCCTTACATATTAAGAAAGAATATACCCTTTACAGAAAAAAAAAGTTCTGTTTTTGGTTTGTTTGGTTTTTTTTTTAAAACAGGATAATACTAGATTTTTGGCATGATGCACTGCCTAGGAAAATTTGGTGCTGAGTGAATCTCTGATTCTAAAAACCAACACTACTTCCACCAGAAAAAGAATCTTTCATGTAAAAAACAAAGCTTAAAAATTCAGTAGATCACCTTGATATGTAGTTAAAATACAGCTTTTTCTCTCAATTAAAAATAAAATAAAATAGTAAAGGTCAAAATATAAAGGATGCTCAGTAAACCTGACAGTTAAATATTATGAAAGGGTTATTGTTTTCCTTTAACTTCTGCATAGACACTTTGCAAAGCTACAAAACGTCAGAGTTTACAGAATATTATTCCATCTTTATGTTAGAAAAGCTGACAGGTGACCATGGATGCATAAAAAAAAAAATCACTAGCACATGGTAACTCTATTATGCAAAACAGGATGTAATACCAATTATACTAAATATAAATAAATAGCATTCCTTTATTATCACTGTATGTCTCCTAATAGACAGGAAGACTCACTTTTCCAATTAATAAAACTCCTTCCCTCAGCTTCCTCCAAGCCCTGGAAGTACAGTACTTCTCATAGGGACACAATACTAATTTGAGGCAAGAAAAAGATATTAACCTATTTCTCTGACATGAGATAATATTATCAAAAAGAATAAAAATTATGTCTCAGATTTTCAAGTTTAGTGATTTTACATGCCTCAGTTGCTAGTCTTAAAACAGAACACCTTAAATACCCGTAATAATATTCTTCCCCCTCTCCACCTCCTCAACCACCTACTGGAAATTCAGATTCTATGAAAGTTTAATCCAAACACTGAAATAAAACATGACTAGTCATTTTAAAAACTTGTAATCCTTTGTTTTGCAAGCTCTGGATATACTGTTAGAAGCAGAAAAGACCAGGCATTACTCCCTCCCACATGGAAAGGAGAATGCATCATCTTTGCACCTTTTTCTCCCTTTACAAATACTTGAAAAGATGACTTGATAACGTCTTGTTCACACACCAAGCAGATGAATTTGATTTTTCGTACTCTCCTAAAGAGAACGTTCAATTAATGGAGAAGCAACTCAAGATGCGATTTTAAATTTGTTTTCATATGACTCTTATGAAGCAAACTGGAAAGGTTTCACATTGTCCAACTCCCAACCCTTGAACAAGTAAAACGAAAATGCTAATTTGGTTTCCAACAGAAAACATCGCTGCCAGAACGTCTGTGCACATTATCCTTCCTTTTTTCTTCTTCATTTTTGGTCTACTCCTAAGCATGAAACACAACACTTTCATCACATAACCTTCGACCGAACGGATACTATCATAATTGTATGTTCTCTTTTGCAATCAAGAAAAATATATTTACTTCTCAAGGAAAAAGTTGATTGCCATTGATGCCTTCATAATATGATGAGAAAGCTGGGAGCAGAGATCACAGATCAGGCCAGAATGAAAATGGGATTAGGGCTCAACACCTAGTCCTTTTCTTTTCAATCAGGACACAATGCTTCGAAATAATTTCTTTCTCCAAGTTGATTCTTTATACCTACTACGCATTTCTAGAATGCTCTTCTTGTCTAGACCCAAAGCTTTTGACAAAGATGGATAGGCACTACCGTGCCCACTTCAGAACGAGGAAGACATTTTCTAAGAGGTCCCATATCCAGCAAGTTACCAGGACATTTAGGTAATTTAAGTACCAAGTATGTGATGAGGGCATTCATATCAAGAATATTACTCATCAGTTAACGATTCAGCAAAAATTATTTCTCATTCAAGAGGAGTTAAACTCCCCCCGCCCCCAAACACACAACAAGATACCAGCCAGATTCTCCACCCATCCTATAATCCATTCAATTTTGTCTCCTTCCCTAGCTAGCCTACAAAGCTAGGCAGGGACCATGCCAGGCATGCCCTAGAAGAACAAACCCAATGATTTTCTTTTCCAAGATCTGCACAACTTCTCTTCAATTCTATGAGCAGTTAAAATATCATCATATAACAAGGCTTAGCAAGCAGATCCTTCCAGAAATAGAAAAAACCCATATTCTGCTATGCCACTAAGCAGACATTGATCCCCTTCAAAATGCCTCTGCCTTCTACAGTACTTCTCTTTGCAGCAGTGATGGCATTGATAACAACATGGTATTAGAGGAGTAAGGATATCCACCCCCACATTACACTAGCATGCACACACACAAAAATCAGGTAATTCTTAAAACATACATTGCCTCACAGCTAAGATGCAGAATAAATTGGATGCACAAAGTTTGTGAAGTATAGGCAATTGTCGTGGTTTAATCTCAGTCGGCAACTAAGCACCACGCAGCCGCTCGCTCACTCCCCCCCACCCGGTGGGATGGGGGAGAGAATTGGAAGAGCACAAGTGAGAAAAACTCGTGGGTTGAGATAAAAACAGTTTAATAATTGAAATAAAATGATAATAATAATATGATAATAATACTAATAATACACAAAACAAGTGATGCACAGTACAATTGCTCACGACCCGCCGACCGACGCCCAGCCAGTCCCCGAGCAGCGGCCCCCCCGGCCAGCTTTCCCCAGTTTATGTACTGCGCATGACGTCACATGGTATGGAATGTCCCTTTGGCCAGTTTGGGTCAGCTGTCCTGGCTGTGCCCCCTCCCAGCTTCTTGTGCACCTCCAGCCTTCTCAGTCGGTAGAGCATGGGAAGTTGAAAAGTCCTTGGCTAGTGTAAGCATTACCTAGCAACAACTAAAACATGGGTGCGTTATCAACTTTGTTTTCATCCTAAATCCAAAACACTGTACCAGCTACTAGAAAGGAAATTAACTCTATCCCTGCCGAAACCAGGACAGCAATATATGCAGACAAGCCTCCATTCATTGCAGTGTGCCTAATTAAAAATGTTCCAAATCTTCCCAGTCTAACGGAAACTAATTGTTCTTTCTCCCATGTAATTTATTTTAAATCACAATTTTGTATATCCTCCAAGATCTTTGTTAAACTGGAAATAAATGCATGCCCTTGGAAATAAATGCATGCCTAACAGATATTCATCCTAAAGTATAAAACTACCATGCATGTAGAATACATATACAAGAACAAAATAATAACAAACTGTAGTGAACTTGTATATAATATGCTTGAGAATTCATGGAATTATTTAAGTTAACAAGGACCTTATATATTCACAGAGCTTAATAGCTTTTGAAACGGCACTGTTTAAAGAGAATTACTGAAATTTATCCAAAAATTGCTATGCAGAAGTGATCCCTTCTGGCAACACTGAGAAAACAGGCAGAACATTCAGGTTCCAAAGAGTAAACTACATGTAGAGTGATATCTTTTCACTACATTAATTACTGGGCAATTACATAGTCTTCAGTCAGCAAAATTCCCAATGAAGACAAGTTTTGCTTGACTAAAGTCAGCAAGAAAAAGCTTGAAAATTTGAACAATAACCACTAATACCCTATACTTAGACTCAATAATAATAATAAAAACAACGCATTCAACAATTAAAAGTTTCAGGTAATTACTATAATTTTCTTTAAAGACTTTAAGAAAAAACTTATGTGAATGGACAACTTCAGCTAATCCAGTCATTTTCTAAAATATCAGATTGTTAAAAAAATATTAACAGAAAAATCACAACTTCACTCGTAATGAGTAGTACCTTAGGCTAATTCTATAATCAATCCACTATTTTCCCTGGACAAATATTGCTGAGTGCACAACTTACATGGAAAATTATTATGATAAACATTTCACTAAATAATAACAAAGACAAATCCATTTTTTAATCAAAAATGCCAAAATAATTTTAAGAAATTCAAGCCCAGTGCATTTAATGAGAGCAGCTCAGAACGCAGCCTGGATGGCTGTCACTGGGATACTGAACGGGAGGTACAGTCTGCTAGAAGACTGTAACTAAATTCAACCCCGCAAAAGGTCTTCTTTCACCTTTCCCCTCACTTTTTTATTTAGCATGTGGTTCTGTAATTCAAACCTAGTGGAGGAACTAGGATTGGATGAATAAGCAAGAACTATACAGTAGCCCCTGCTGTAAAAAAGATACTGCCAGTGTTCTATCCTTCATCAGTTTTACTAACTCCAGATGTTCCATAGTCATTTATAGTTTAACCAGGTTAAATACAGATGTGTGCATTTTTCCATGGGATCCAATGTTGACATACAATTAAATACATTTTCATTTTTTTAAAAACTCTTATTTATTACCTAGACTTCTAAACTAGACACTGTAATCAGATCACAGTGTATTTTATGCTATGAGGAAATTTGAACAATTTAAGCATAGATGCTACCTGAAGACGACAATTTAAAATAAAAATGTGTTATGTTCTTGCAACAACTTTGTTAACTTTTTTCTTTTTTTTAAGAAAAACGATTCAGGTATGTTAGAAAGATAATAATTTCATTTCTGAGTGTGTGTTTTACATATATCACATAGATCAGCAGTAATAAAAAGTGACTTAAATTTTTTTTATAACTATTTTTGAGCATTCTCACTACTCAGTATTCTTTACTGAACTTTGATATGCATCCATTTTACTAAAATGTGTCTTTAATACAGTTCACATCACAATAACTGGATAAATAAACTTCCTAAATCCTTCTTAAACACACTCTGGAATACATTAAGGCAATCCAGCAGGTCAATATCTTTACCCTTGTAAAAGCATTTTGAAACTTTTTACTGATAAGTTCATTTTCTAACAGTATTACCTTGGCCCCTTTCAAATGCATGACAAAGGTGGTTTACTTCTAAAAGTGTGCACTGAAAGTATTAAGTATTTATATTACATATTTTCTGCTTGCTATGATTAAAAAAAAAAAACACACCACACAAAACAACTCATAACTTTGCTCAACTATGCAGGGGGGGGAGGGGGGGGCGCGGGCGGAGTAAAGGGAGTAAAAAGAGAGAGAGTAGAAAGAGAGAGAGCACGCACTTATTTTCAGATAGTAAAACAAAAAGGATCTATGTACAACCAACGTCTTCAGGGCACACAGTCAATTTAAATTTAATAGTTTCCAAAAATAAATATAATTTGCCTCTATTTTTGAAATTTTCAAGCACATTAATTCCTGTCTTTTCTCCTTTTAAAGAAAATGTCATTCTTGAACCAATATCGCTCTTTCAACCCTAACAAAGGACAAGTCTGGCCTCTTTATAAACATTAAAGGCAGTTCATGCATGTATTTATAAGGATAACTCCACCAAATCTCAGGTACCTTCAATATCAATAAAGTTAGACAGCTGTATCACACACTTTTTAAAGCACTGATTAACTAGGAAAAAATGTATTCACAAAAATCCTAAAACAGAAACTATTTTTTATCTTCTAATAATAAAATTAATCTGATCCTGGAGTATCGATATCTTATTTTACCATTCATCATACAGTAATTCATATTAAATTTCTGTATGAATTATTTTTAAGTGGACTGTAACTTTTAAACAAAAGTGGTTTTAAATTCAGTTTCTGAGACCCATTCCACAGTCATTTTACAATGTTACTATATATTAGTGCTAATCAAGTGTGCAAGAACTTGTCCAGGGAAAAAAAAAAGAAAAAAAGTAAACCAAACTGTTTATCAAGTTTCTCATGTAACAGATAGAAATATGAGAAGAACTTGAGAACCCACCAGCAGAACATATCACAGTCCACAAGACTTGACTGAAAACCAGCATTTCAAACTAAGTACAACTTTTCTTCAATCTATAGTCGATCAGGCCAAGATACTGATTTTTGCTCCGGCAGCTTATAAACTAAAAGCAAGTCGACTGTGGCATGTATATCACATGGAAACCTCTTTAGAAGCGCCGCATTATTTCAGAAGTTGCACCCCATGGAAAGTCCTTTTAAAAGCTTAACTGGCAAGTGTATGCTAAAATATTTTGTTTTCCATCTAAAACTACACTAAATTCCAATTCTCAGAGACAGGATTTCCAGTTTATTTCTCTCTATACACACACACTAAACTCAAGAACTGTAACATAGGAAAGTGTTGTTAAAGTTTTGAAAAAAGAGTAAGCTTAGTACACAAAAGTGGACTGTCGGTCTCTTTTAATCAGAAATTAAAAGAAAAACCACTGGACTGTGTTCTGCAATAAATAAAAGATATTTAAGTGAAAACTTAGTTATTTAACATAAAAGGATACTAAAACAAATTCAACGTAATGCAATTCCAATCTCTCCCTCAAGCCCCACCTCAAGATAAGCGAAATCAATTCTAACAGTGTGTCATAGCAAAGTATTTAATGAGGAAAAATTTAACTGTAAAGAAATACAAGACCAAGTTTTGGCAACAGTACACAGACTATCGGACAGCTTTTATCTACATTCACCTTATTCAAAAACCTTAAGGAGACATGGAATGAACTTATTATTTAGTACATTATTTAGTATATTTAGCAGTTATTTAGTACATTTATTTACAAGCTAACAGAACCTCAGAATCTAGAGCACGTACAGAAAGCACTGTAAGCAACAAAATCTTTTCATGGTACTAGATGACAGGTTTCAAACAGATCAAACTCTATAATTAATATTTTCCTAATTACTTTTTATATGTACTTATTGGTGTCCCCCATTCTATGAAGACTTCAGCTGTAATTCAAATAATGAAAGATGGTTCTTTCTTATTCTTCTCCTTACAATTTATTGTGTTTGAAACTAATTCACAGCCAAATAATTCTTCCAATTAAAAGTAGGCTCTTGCATTGGCAGCATGGTTCAACACCACCTTCTTATTTACCAAACAATCAATTCTGTGCAAGAAATTACACTGTAGCAAAAACTAAAGCAAATACAATCAAGAACAAGCACAGCATATAAGTAGTCTGCTGACTTTTTTGGCTCTGAAACATTTGAAAATAAACCATTCCATAGGACCTCTAATGGAAAGCAGGAGAGGAGTGGCTTAAGGGTGAATTTAGCATTTGTCCTTACTTGTCAAGGGCATATATACATATTTACATGGACACCAAAACTATTTCAAAAGTATATTGTTAGTATGGACTTCTAAATCAATATTCAAAGCACTTCAGTTTTGGTTTAGCAGTTTTGTACCTCAACCTAAGTTTGCCATTACCACTGCAAACTGAGCTAAGGACTCATTGTCATACCCACTAAATAACCTCTAGATGCAAACTGCCTCACAGGTTTTTCCACAAACATTAACACAAAAGCACAGCCAGTACTATTTTCCTTTGTATAAAAAGCTACCTTTTTGCTGGCCTGGAAGAGAAAAGAATTGGCTAGCAATGAATGAGTACTATTTACATGCCTCCTATTTGAAGTTCAAATTAGTTTGGTCCCTCAACTCTCTACAACAACCTAGCATCACAAAACCATTTCCAAGCCTTTGGAAGTTCTGTATTTTGAATCTTCAATTCTTACCTGCAGCCTAGCCCAATTAATCAGTGTCATCTATTACTGTTACTACCTGCTATCTCACACACGTTAATTCTCACAGATAACACTTACTTAACATCCAAATTCACTTACTTCTCTGATCTAGATGGTATTCTGAATATAAATGTCACCAACTATTATACCAAGGGATGTCTTCTAGCAAACATAATCAGAACTGTTCATCTCGTCAACACCTAAAAACTTTATACATCACTCAGTGACAGTGTCTTTTAAATATAAGCTACACTTCTTATAGCAAGGCATGGCTTTTATGTGCCTGTCAATGGACTGTGATCAGACACAAACACTTGTAGGAAGTAGATGGTAAAGCATGATACACAGCAACTTAAATTAGTTATACTGCTCTTCACAGCTCATACTTTGCAGATACCATCACAACCAGAGGCATATTAAATCAGCAACCTTTTAGTCCCCTCCTCTACTGCAGGGGCCAGCAGTCAGAAAAACAATACCCACATATTCAGCCTGAATACACAGAACTAAAAATGGAAAAGAAGTTTGCTCCTTGGAAAAACTTCTCAGAGAAGAGCATGAGAAAAAAAGTTGTAACTGCAGCAGTGATACTACCTGTTGACTAATGTCCTCTGTCGAGCCTAACGACACAACAATCTGCTACCTAACTTAGCACAAACACATATTAACTAAAGACATTGACAGTCCCTTGCATAAACGACCAGGAAATTGCTGTAGAGAAATAAAATACGTAAACAAATGTGTTAGATGACCCACTCAAACTTTTTTTATGTCATCCCCCCCCCCAGCTTAGGTCAACAGTTACCTATTTCTACCATATGCAGTTTTGTTTTGTTTTATTTTCCTAACAGGTCTATTATCACTGAATGTATTTAGATTCCTATGTTTCAGGCACTATAGCCAAAACCACAGGCAGAAGATTAGGCTAGTTTTCTGACATGCCCTTTTCCCTTAACTCTACACCCCAGTAGAAAATAGAAATCTAAACAATGTACCAAAGGAACAAAAGCTGTTTTATCTTGAATTATTTCAGTTTAATATAATCCCCAGGGAAGGAGGCAAAAAATTGCTTATGAAATTCTAATTCTAAGGCTTGTAACACACTGTTACAGAGAATCCCTTCATAATTGAGTTCAAATTGTTTATGAATTTGCTGCAATGCGTTGTTAGTTTCTGCTTCTCAGATGAAGGGATTTTATTTGTTTGTTTTTTAAATGTTAAGTTACTTTCAGGGTGAGGTTAAGCAACCTGTTTAGCTCTGCATTTAAATGGAGTAGGGATTATATTCACTTTTCACAATTGGGTTAAGAGAGTAGCCACCATTAACCGAAACTGAAGTCTGCTGCTGCTTAGAGAGTGAAAGTCATAAAACACATTTCAAAAGGACACCAACTGTCCTCATATTTTTCTCTGATCAGAGAAAACTATGCAATGTATTTCTTCCCTTCTTAACTTAGGATGTTTGAGAAGATAGGATCTTCATCTTACTGAAAAAAATCATTCAAAAAAACTCCCACCATCTTCCTTTTTTTTGTTAGCAGTTTCAGTTGCTTCTATATTCTAAGTCATAGAATCATAGAATCATTGAGGTTGGAAAAGACCTCTAAGATCATCGAGTCCAACCATCAACCCAACACCACCATGCCCACTAAACCATGTCCCTAAGTGCCTCATCTACTAGTCTTTTAAATACCTCCAGGGATGGGGACTCCACCACTTCCCTGGGCAGCCTGTTCCAGGGCTTGACAACCCTTTCGGTGAAGAAATTTTTCCTAATATCCTATCTAAACCTCCCCTGGCACAACTTGAGGCCATTTCCTCTCGTCCTATCGCTTGTTACTTGGGAGAAGAGACCGACACCCACCTCACTACAACCTCCTTTCAGGTAGTTGTAGAGAGCGATGAGGTCTCCCCTCAGCCTCCTTTTCTGCAGGCTAAACAACCCCAGTTCCCTCAGCCGCTCCTCACAGGACTTGTTCTCCAGACCCCTCACCAGACTTGTTGCCCTTCTCTGGACACGCTCCAGCACCTACATCAGTAGGTCTACATCAGTAGGACTACACCAGTCCTACATCAGGTGTGCCTGGAGTTCTTCACCAAAAATATACACAAAAAGACAGTAAAAATACAGTCTTAGTCCCAGCAGCTATATCACATCTGCCCAACTAAACGTGTCCCAACTCCAACACCTTGGCCATAAGCAAGTGACTACTTCAAATAATGCCCCCCCAAAACAAAACAACAAAAAAAAAACAACCCAAAAATGATGAACACTGAACAGTCAGTCCTGAAATTTATCTTACAGCTACTGACCAAGCAGCAGTTCGATCTTAACATAAATGAAAATCATAGGTGTGTATGACCTGGTCAACTCCCCAGCTCATTTTACAGAAAATAATTTGTCTGCTAACAAGCTGGACTGAATGTGCACTACTGATTTTGAAGTGATAGATTCTGGACCCCCATCACTATGTCCCCAAGGCATTCTGATCTGCCCTACCCTCACTCCTTAAGAATATAATTATAAACATTTTTAGTAAAAAAAAAAACAAGCTTTAACATTCTAGAAAACTTCATATGGACACCAAATAAATATCAGTGGTTTGTGCTAACAGATCAGAATGCATATAGTCTGTTTTGCCTTTTTTTTTTTTTAATAGGGAACTGTATGTTCATTATCACTTACAGATTTTGCCTTTAAACAAAAAAATAAGAAGCTGTCAGCAATGAAAATATTTTCTAAAGTCATTACAGTCTTAGAAAACGCTTCTCTAAACTTAGTCTGTAACTCCTCTAGAAGCGAAGCACAGAAAGTTTTCCCTACCACACAAAAGATAATTTTTTAAAAAAGGACTGTTATTGGCTGCAAGATCCTACCACATCACAGATCAAACCCTTTCCATTTTCTTACTACTACTCACACAGTAATCACAAATCTAATGTGGAAAAGGAATGAAAACTGACTTTCAAAGACCTCAGGTGAAAACACTGCCTTTCTGAAATCCAGGCATTCCAAATGAGGGCTGCTGTACCAAACAAGGCAAAAGGTATGCCTACAAGAAGATGAAGGCCTGTCTCAACAACAGATACAACCCAATCTGGAAATCTAATTATAAAATCATATTATAATCTGTTCTCACCTTAGAATATAATACATGCACAAAATTGCAATGTAAAATTATTCATTCTATTCCATAAAAAAGAACTTCCATTTGATAGATATTTATACTTTCTGCAGTAACATTTATCTGGTTTTAAATACTGAGAACATTTTCATCACAACCATATTATAAAAACCTCAATGAGCATCAGAAATACAAAAAAAAAATCAACTTAGAAAACAGACTCTTAGAAAGACTTGAGTCCCTTAATTATTTTTCAGAATAGGACCTGCACGAGCACAATGATGACATGATCCTACTAATGCTTTCTCGTATCTCCACGGACTGTTAAATGCAAATTACAGCCTGTATCCCGAGCCTTTCTAACATGAGTGGTCCTGTAAGTTTTAATAAGTTTGTCCATTGGCAAAACATTTTTTGAATTTTTTTTTTACATTTAGTTAAAAAATAAATTAAATAAACATTTTATTAAAAACTAATAAAATGTTTAATTTTTTTTTGTTTTACATTTCATTAATTCATTATTAGTAACATTAATGATACATAAAAACATTAGCAAAGCATAGTGGAAACAGTGACAATAAGTACAAATTCTACAATAACAAACTGAAAACTGAAATCCACCAGACTCTCAGGGAGCAACTACTAACTGTGGGACTCCACAACCCATTTCTAAAATGGAGTCAGCTCATCTCAGAATGAATTTGTGTGGAAAAAAAACACAAAACATTTTGCCTCCTTTACATTTTTCCTAATGCTTTACCATATAGCCTGAATCAAACCAGTATCAGTTCATATAATCATACACTGCAGAATCACATTGCCCTGATGTTACCGTTCTCTTTAGATGCTGACCTAAAGCCAGAAGAAACCCCATTTATCCATTGAAATTTCCAAAGCTTTAAGCTTTCTTCAGCATTACAGAAGATATCTCATGTAAATATGTGCACAGTGAATTCAGGAGTCCACTTCTTCATTTGTAGGAGGCACCTACATGACATAATGTTTAAGAATATACTTTGCCCAACGAAGGCACAGGGCAATCCCTGAACAACTTCCAGTACTTTAAAAATAGCCTTTACAGACTGTACCAGTAATTCTTTGCAGCCAGGCTCAGGAGGTAGCTCCTGACAGAGACACCTCTTGACATTATGAAAAGCCCCAAATAGTACCAGGGAAACATGGACCCCAACCTCAGCGTGGATTAATGACGAGATTTTTTCCCAGAAAACAGGTACCTATTCTGGGTATGTAACAACAGATGAAGAGTCTCTAAACCCACTCACCTTCTTACAGATTTCTCCTACCTTCATTCAGTGTGCCCAAAAGAACATGTGCAACAGCAAGTATGTCTATGGCAGTTATTTTCTTGAAAAGTCCATAGCTTAGAGCAAATATTTATCATCCCTTTCAGCTCACATTTATTAAGTATCCTCACCCAGAGCTGCATCTCTTCCCCAGAGTGTTCACAGCACAGAATAGAATATTTCAGTTGGAAGGGATCTACAACAATCATCTGGTCCAACTGCCTAACCACTTCAGGGCTGACCAAAAGCTGAAGCATGTTATTAAGGGCATTGTCCAAATGCCTCTTAAACACCAACAGGCTTGGGGCATTGACCATCTCTCTAGGAAGCTTGTTCCAGGGTTTGACCACCCTCTCGGTAAAGAATTGTTTTCTAGTGTCCACTCTGAACCTCCCCTTATGCAGCTTTGATCCATTCCCATGCGTCCTGTCACTGGATCCCAGGAAGAAGAGATCAGCACCTCCCTCTCCACTTCCCCTCCTCAGGAAGCTGTAGAGAGCAGTGAGGTCGCCCCTCAGCCTCCTTCCCTCCAAACTAGACAAACCCAGAGTCCTTGGCCGCTCCTCACAGGACATGCCTTCCAGCTCATAATATTCATATTGAAGTAAGCAAGAAATTTTCATTACATTTTCATACACATTTATCGTCACTTGAAACAGATGATTGCAAATTGTATTTTTTTTTGCTTCTATTCAGAACAAAAGACTATAATGCCTTGGCATGGCTGTGTTGTCACACAACAGCTCTTAAGAATGCAATACATCATAATCGGAGTACAATTCTTCAATACATACAAAAAACTGAAACACAATCAATAAGCATACTCAAACATTGAGTACCATCAATGTTTACCACCATATTCCCTGTGGTAATACCACTGTGAACTACTTTTATAGAAATAACACATCACATTAAATCCCTTTTTAAGTCCCTTGTTGAAGTAAAAGCAACAGCTCTAGTAATAGATTCAGGGCTACAGCCTTGAAATTAGTAGTCTTCCAACTGGAAGAATTTGGGTTTGGATGTTTTGTACCTTAACATGGGCTTGCACACCCTATATCCTTTCTTTCCACAGAACATAGTTTTTAATATTGTCAGCCCTTAGTGCCAGTTTCCAACTGTATTCCATGGACTACAAGCAATCTACTCTCCAGTACAGATTGCTTTGCCCTGTACAGTATCTGCTACAGCCTTATAATCCAAAGGGAAGATGAATAGAAGCAAGAGTCACAATTTGGAACCACCCCTGCTACCAGCGTAATTATTTTAACTACTTTTTCCTAAAACAAACAAACAAAAAACCCCAACCATTATTGTTGCATAGTCACCTAAAATTAGTTTACATATGTGCACAAAACCCTGCCATCTTTTCTGGAAGGACTGCACTAAAATAAGAGAAGCAATATTCCTGGAGTCTACAGGTAGAAGAATTGGACAAGACCCGACTTATGTTTCACTGCACCTGAAAACTTGCCTGACTAGTTAATATTGGAGTATTACGATGCCATATGTTACCAGATAAGGAGATTCACAAAAATTAGCTAAAACATTCAAATTTGGTTCTTTGATCAAGAAAAGTGCTGAATAGGTGAAAACTTTACATTCTGAAACTATTACCAGAGTTGCTAGTGGGAACCTTAAAAATCAGAATTTAATCCTGTATCGTTTTCAATACGTGGAGGTTTTTAAAGCCAGTGTTCCATAAACTGCCTGAGATTTTAAATTTTTTTTTTTACGAAGTTAGCACTATAGCTTGGACATGCTTTATTTTCTTAAAACTAAAACTTAGAACTTTGTGCAAATATAACAGAAGACATATTTTATATCGACTGAAATTAGCTACTTAAACTAAAGCCATTTCCAGATTCTTCTCTGAAAGACATACAGAAACTGAATTGTGATCATTTTAATGACAAATAGCAAAAACTGCTTTTCTTATATAGGCATTATACAGGCATGAGAAACATTTTTCTTTCTGAGGATCCAAAACACCTTTATAAATATTATGTCCATTCCTCTAGCTCTGTTTCAAAGGCTTGAAAAGTTTACTAGACAGTATCTGTAAAAATGTGATCAACAGGAAACATTAGCCTCATGTATGCAAACAAACTAAGGCATACAGATGCCACATCTAGCTGCTGAAAAACTGCAGAATTCTATAAAAATGCCATCCCTAAAGATCTCTTTAGGAATGTTCATCACCACTTTAACAAACAAGTACATGTAAAGTAATAAATTTAATTCACTTTCTTTTAATTCAAAAAGTCCTCTGTGATTGCTTAAAAAGAAATTTATGGGTATGTAATTCTGCTTCTCCAACCATACCCTATAATGGAATTTACATTTTTAAGCCTCGGTTTCATCAAAAGAGTGGACAGAACCCCCAGAATTCATTTCAGTTACTCCAGAAATAAATCTGTCAACTGAACAATGTAAAGGAAAAAGCCTGCTATGTCAGAAAAGCAAACTTCTTCACATCGGTCAATCCCAAACTCTTCAGGAAGAAAGAATATGAATCCTACTGTACGTTAAGAAAGTATAGATACTATGTTATTCGACATTAAGAAAATTACAAATCACTTAATTCCTTTCTGTAAAAATAGCACCACTTCTGGAGACTCAGGTCTGGAGAGCAGGTACCATTGCTTAAGGGAGACAAAGGGATAAAGGAAGATTAAGGTTGCAATAGGCCTTATCAGAAAAGCTAAATCCAATTTTAAAATTTAAGGTATTTACTTTTACTAACACAAGCAAGGGTTATTTCCACATAGATCTTAAGTCTTTAGAAGCATGAGATAACCAAAACGGAAAAACAACCCACGCCTTGAATTTCTGATGCATTCTGATGATTATAACTATCAAAGTAACAAAGTAGTGAAATGTAACAGATGTTAAAATACAATGTCTGAAAGTCACCTTGCAACGCTTTTTAGATAATCTACCACTCACAATGCACTTAAAGGCAGATTTAGTCTGTATGACTTAAAATTTACGCTGTCTGCAGCCTGAAACCTCTCGTGTGCTAGGGAAAAAGCCCTAAACAAAAAAAAACCCCACAGCTGAAGAAGTGTTAAGATTGGTTTAACAAGAGTTTTTTCCTTCATTATTATGATCAAATTAGTTCTACATAAGCAGAAAGAACTTTCTTGTAAGGGCATTTAAGTGTCAAAAACCGCACAAATGGACAATAGCAGACTACAAAATACACAAGCATATCAGACCATTGCAGACTGAAACAACCACCTTGTGAACCTGAATGGACTCAAATGAACATGGGCAAGAAGGTATTGTGAACTTTAAATGTAAAGATTCACAAAAAGCTTGTTTCCATCATACCACAAACTTTTTTCCATTTGGTGTTACAAGCTTTCCTGGAAGTTGGTTTTCAGTAAGCCAGGAGGAATCAAGCCAACTGCTCAGATACACACCATACTTAGATGTCTTAGCAGTTCTGTAAACATTTGGAGAATGCCAGTTATTGCCCTTAAGACTGCGATCCAATTGTTCCTCTGGACCACCAATATGCATTATAGCATAATTGTATTTTGGCACCTACAAACCTATATAGCTATCATCATCCTGAACGTCAGCCTGACACCACATAAACAGCTAACACTGTCTAGACAACATACATTCTTCACCAAGCTCTGGCAGTAGTTGTGTCACTTGGAAAGAAACACGAAGGAGCTGGTCTAACAGTCCATGGTGTTCAAAGACATGCAGAAAACAATCAAGGAGCACGTAATTAAATGCAAAAGTATTTAAACTGCATTCAGAGTTCTAGTGAGGCACTGACTGATCAATGTGTCTCAAAATCCTTGCGGAGGTTTATCTATGAACATCACAGATGTAAATGCGTCACCAGGTACACTCAGTTTTCAATCATCTGTATCTCTAGGTAGAATTAAACTGGAAGGAAGCCTTAAACTTAAATTATAGCAATAATAAAGAATAGTCAGAATAAAGATTTGGATAAAAACACGTCCAAAGGTTACAAACTCTATTTTAACATCCACTGTCTCAATCTGGTGTGTACAAAATCCACCTAGCTCCTCAGATGATCTGCAGTAAAATACCATCTCAGCTTTAAGGTAGAAGGAATCAGCATGTGGAGGCTGTGATGTCCCAGAGTAACAGCAGAAGGCATTATTGGTGAAGCCATTCACGAAGACATATTGAGGCACACAGCACATAAATTACTCTCCTAGTCTTCTGTATTTTATTGTCTTCCTTTCAAAATAGCATAAAATAAATTTGCACCAGATTCTCAAGAATCTCTTTAAGAGGTTCTGAAAAAGGCTCTGGGATTATTTCCTATTCATTGAGCATCCAGGCATTACCTGTTTGAACACTGCTGTGACTTTTTTCTTTCAAATCCTACCAGCATGGAGTTCACTACTGCACTTGTTAACAGACATTGTCTACCCTGCAAACTCTGTTTGAAAACGGTCAGCAGTCTGCTTCCAGTATTAGTGATTCAGAAACTGACATCCCCAAAGAAAAAACAATGAAGTACCAGAACACTAGCACCAACAGTTACTTAGACATTCAAGCCATGGATATGGAGGCATTCAGAACAAAGTCATAAGTTTAAGAAATGTATGCAGAAGAGCAAAATCTGAAGAGCAGGAGAAAGCAAAACAGCCAGAAAGCACTGAGAACAAAAACAACTGAGTCTACAGAAGCAGGTGTTCAAGCACTGTGACAAAAACTACCCAAAGCTCCACTAAAATGCTGCAGTAGGATGGCAAGAAATGCATTCACAATGTGCAGTTGATAGGCAAGAAGAATTGCTAAGATAGGAAAGGAAAATTGCTTATAAGATAAACTATAGTCTCCTGAGAAGAACCAAAGCTGCAGAGAGAGTTCATCAAAGGAGTATCCCAGAGGTTAAGCTCAGGTACTGAAGTATCAAGAGGATATAGTCAACCCTATTACATGTATGAGAAGCCTCAAAACCTAAAATGTTTAAAGACCAGATTTATAGAAAATGTTTTAGATGCCTTAAGATTCAGACAGATTTTCAGAAATACTTCAAAACCTAACTCCATTTATAGTAACAGATATTAGGCACACAGGCACCTCTGAAAAATCAGACTAGGTATTTCGCCACAACTTAAGATTCCGGACAATGTTTGCAGATTTGGCCATGCACAGTTTGGCCTCAGAAGCAGAGGAGCAGAGAAGTCATAGCCAAGATTTCCAAACCTCTGGGCTAGAGAACTACTCACAAGGCTCTCCTTCCTGTTGACAGGGATATCAATTTTCTGGTGCAGGGAAGGAAGGCTCCTGTTGTTCCTCTAAACTACTTTCAAAATCCCCTTTTGTAGCAACCCTTAAGTCGCATCACTAATAACAGCCACCACAGCACACGGATATCAATACTGGTGGGCCGTAGCTGTAGCACAGGTAGGGCCTGGACATGGGGGCAGCACCGGAGGAGGAGTCAGGCAGAGGAAGGCAGGCCTCGCAGAGACAATCACCTGCAGCAACCGCTGCAGCCAGGCTCAACCACCGCCGGTACCAGGCCAGCCCCACGCCCCGCAACCCCGGTGAGGGGAGGGCGGCGAACCAGCTGGAAACGGCGCCTGCCTCCCCCTGCTAGGCTTATTCGGCGCGGGTGGGCAGCCTCTACAGAGGAGGGCGGGAGGCGGCTTCCCCCCTTCACCTCAGCCCGCTCCGCGGCCGCCCCTGTCAGAGACCCCGCGGCCGCTGGGACCGTTGGCGTTCCGAGCCCGCCGCCGCCACCAACCGCTGCGCCTCGCTCCCGCGCAGGCAGCGCGCGCGCCTGCCGTTCAGGGCCGCCCCCCGCCACGGGAAAACCGCCCCCACGCGCGCGAGCCGGACACGCACGCAAGCCCCAGCCAGAGCGGCCTCACCCGGATGTGGATTCACGCCGCTGCCGCCCCCACCAGCCCCCCAGTCACGTGGTGCCGGCCCCGCACGCGCGCGTTGGGAGCCGGCGGTCGCTGATTGGGTGCCGGCGAGGGCCCGCGCGGGGGCGGCCGCGCGGGCGCCGCCGGCTGAGGCGGGAGGAGGCACGCTCCCGGTGCCGGGCTGCGGTAACCGCCGTAACCGCCGCTCGGGGCCCAGCGCCGGGGCACGGGGCGCCGCCGACGATGGGTGCCTCGAGGAGTGGCTGGTCATCCTCCGACGGCTCCCCGGCCGCCACGGCGCCTTATTCTTCCTTACCGGGCCAGTCACGGAAACCCGACGCCACTGGAATCGCCGGCTGGCGCCGGTCTCGGAGCAGCCCCGGCCCCTGGATGGAGCCTTTGCCTCTCGACCTTTGGTTCTGCAGTGAAAACGTGGTTGCTCGCTTTGCCTGCGTGGTGGTGACCTTAGGCTCGTTGCCTCAAGCTTTGTCCTCAAACAGCAGCGGCATCTTTAGTTAGCACCAGCTGCCGCCTTTCTGCGTCATCACAGAAGATGAACCACGAACTGACCGGACAGTGAAGATCAAACCACCCCCCGGTCTGGACAGGAGAAGATAAGCTTTTGGGCAGTCCGCTGCAGCTGCTGAAAGGTGCCGAGAGGACATAGTGTAAAGTGGCGAAAACTAAGGCGGAGCATCCAAGTCGTGACTGACATACCGTAGTGTGATGAACTGCGGAAACTTAGCTAGTTATTTTCGCTACTGAACCTATTCTGTGGACAAAACAGCTTCAGTATCTAATAGAATAGATACTTACATAATGAAGACATAGAATGAAAAAGATTTAGCGTTACGGCACTGGAACAGTACACTGCAGTAATTTTCATATTCTGTGCTACATGAAGAAACAGAAAATATGATGGTTTAGGCTATATGTGCCATTACACCTGACTGCAGTATTCCCAAAGGTGGCGATAAAACATGAATTTTTTTTTTAAATAACACATGCACCTTTATCAGTCTTTTTACAAGTTATGCCATGTATTTTTTTTTAAAAAAAAAAAGGCTTGTGCCTGGATCACTATAAAAGTTGAAAGTTTGATGGACATATCTGAAACATTCATCCTCAGCAGACAAAAACAGCAATTCTAAGGGCTCTTGTTCTCTGCGTTAGTTAATCTTCCACTGCAGTATTATCCCAGCTAAAGACCATTATGTAGGTCAGTCAGATGGTAGTTTCTTCTTGGATGTACAAGGGGGGAAAAAATCTTCTTAAGAGAACTTTTTGAATATTCTATATTAATATGTGGGCATTCAGGAAGTTCTATGAAGTTTTAATCAGTAGTTACCTCATTGGTTTCTATAATACTAAAAGTGAAAATTCAGATTCTCAGGACTTCAGGAGATCCTTTCCAGAACGGTGTTCAAACACGCTCTCAGGCCAGGACTGCCTGCTCCTGTTTTGTCAATAAATGAAAGATTTCACTTTTTTAACTATCAAGGTATTATTCTCTTTGTACAGATCAATGCAAATTTCTATTGCTGATTACTGAAGGCAGTAATCCTTAAGTATGTTATGTTTATAATGAATGTATTCTGTTTTGCCTCTCTGCAACATGTTCCTTTTCTTTTTTAGAGTTTGCCATACTGTTTTTGCAGAAGGAATAAGCATTTTCTGGGCAAAAAGCCAAGAAAAAGTAGCTCTTACCAAGCTAAATTAGGTAATTACATTTTCACTCTGTTTTTAAAGCACAGCTGTATCTTTTGGGTTATGAGAATTAGTATATACTTAACTTTATACTTTTCTTCTTATGTAAGGGAAAATGTCCCTTCAAAATGCAGACTTGTCTAATTAGCTCATTTTCTCCATTTTGAAAATCAGTAAAAGTAAATGCATTGCTTATAATAATTTTAATTTTATTTTCCCCAAGTTTAATGGTTTATAGTGACCATTATCAGATGTCTCTTACTTTTTTCCATGTCAGAATTCGTTAGATGAGAAAAAAATGAAATCACTTTTGTTTTGATTTTCCACTAAAACAATTACATTAACATTGTATCTCAATACTTTTCAATACTATTTTAATGACAGGTAATAAGTATCAATGAAAGATGACATACAGTTACTCAATTTTCTCTGTGCTAAGAAAATGACACCACTAATGCCATTCTCTCAGTAACTGAGAAGACTGATAAAAATTATTCTGTGATTTTGTTAGGTAGATACGCAGTAAGATTACAGTATCTTACAGAGTTCCTTGAAGCCTACAATCTAAGTAGTCACTAATATTCTAAAACTTTTTTGGTGTCTGTAAAAATTGGGTATGCAACTTCTATGTGCATGTATAGTAAACTAATACTGGTCTAGAAAACAAATTCATAAACTATTAAACGTATGTTTCCTTAATTTAAAGTGCTCAAAAATTTATTGAAACAGTATGCAAAGGTATCTTCTATCCTTAATTCATGTATCAGCATCACAAGAGAGGAAAGTGTCCCTAGTATACTAAAACAGTTCCAAAAAGAAATGAAATACTAAGGTTTTTCATGTACGATAAAGTTTAACTTGTCCAAAAATCAATTTCAACATCAATTCTGCACAATTTAGATTTTTGTAACACAAGCCTCTATCTCTGGTTGTTTATTTTTTTTTCCCAAATTAACTCAAGTGGGAAAAGTCCTTTAAGTCTATAATTTTCTAAATATCTGTATTTTATGGTTTCCTTGGGGTCTGATGTGGTTTTGTTTTGATAATCATCTTCCCTGCTGAGTTGCCACACTGTAGCCCTTGAAATATTCTATTTGGTGAATCTACTTCAACTTTTACTTCAGCTGACCTGTCTCAAGGCGCTCGTCGGTTAATTTCGAAAATCTCCCTGGATAATGCCCCTTATATTGTAGAAGTGTTTCCTATTGTAATGCACCCCAAGGAAATAGAACAAAAATTTTCTTATTGTCTAACACTGCAGTTCATTGAATACCCTGATTTGGACAGACCATCAGTATAAATTGTTGGCATTCTTCCTGATTCTTGACAGCCACCATATTTTGGGAAACTAAAGGATGAAGAAACAAAAGGAAACAAGAAAATCCATTTGTCTCACTCTCAGACTCATTCCCTGAAGCCCGAAATGGATAATTTAATAAATGTAAATTCAGCAAGTAAAAAAAAAAGCAAGAGAAGGAAACACATTGCAAGCTATACTCTGATTACAGTTTTTAAAAGGAATCAGGAAGTAGAAGCTGTATAGGAGGCTTATATTTTGACTTAAGATTGAATGTAGCAATTAGCAAAAGGTTGATTGTTTATGTTTGGTAGCTGTACTCAACTTTAAACTATGTTTCTCTCTAGAGTTTTATGAAATATGAAAAAAGACCTTTCATAATACTTAGATTACTGAAAAACAGAAAGTCCGGTATAATTGCACCCAAAATAGCTTGAACCAATCTAAGACCAAAAACCTTAATTTGGACTGAATGTTATTGTTACGTCTCCTAGAGAGCAAAGTTTATAGAGATTCCTGTCAGTCCTGGAACTTTTTTTTTTAATTGATTCAGCCTTACATGGTAACGTTAGGTGGTTATAAATAAGTGGGTAATACCACCCTTCAGTGTAGCAGTTTGTGTGGTATGAAGCCAGTCATATTTGTGGGTCTTCCAAATCAAACAATGTTTGTAATGTTATTGGAATGGATGCTTTTTTAAACCTTTGTAGAGAAATGAGAAAAACTCTGTTGAACAAGCATGATTTATGAAGTAGATATGGATTGATTTACCACTATTAAATGCCATCAATAACCTAAAGAGCTGACTTCCTTACTGAGGGAAATTGGTGATATAACTGACAACAAAATGAAGTATTCGCTTTTCTTGTTCTGAAGCAGATTGAGACAATGGGACGTAGGACAGTAAGCTGCTTTATATGAAAGATTACCACTATTTTAATGCTGTGCCATTCAACATTTTCTAATACAGTCAAGGCTTATAGCATCTAAAGTCTTTATGATCTGTTGTTTGGTGATCAGCAGGAAAGAATGGACTAAGTTCAGCTTGTTAGCAAACCATTGTTTCCATGATAAGAACCAACATACTCTCTCATTCTTGTGGTCAATATTAGGAGCAAGATCCAAACAGGTAAACAGTTTGAATGGGCAGGAGAAGAAAATACTGTGTCAACCCTGAAACTAGCCATCACGTGTAGAATAATTTAGTCTGTTTCATCAAATTAAATCTCTGATTTCTCCCATATTGAGGTCACTACTCCCATCACCACCTAGTTCAGTCCTCACTGGTATTACCACAATTGGCAATAAAGCAAAAAGCATATTTGTTGCTAGACCACAATCCGCCTGCTTAGAAAAATTCTGCCACCCTTTTCTACCCACTAAAAAAAAACCACAGTCAAAGCATACTATACTTGTTTGCCTTTTAAGGTTTTATAGGAAAAATCATGGTATAGAAATCATTGCGATTTCCTTTCAAGAAAATTTACTAAAAAGTAGACATTTAAAACTCCTGCTGTTAAACAAAAAGCCTGCTATAGAGTACCTTTTTTTCCCAACCTATTGTAATATATTTCTCCTTTTGGATGACAGTAGCAGAACCCAGAGGCCAAGTTCTAAAGTATTTTTTCCCGTTTATAGAATCTGCCTATTGGCAAACTTTTTAGGCAGTTATAGGCAGAAATGTAAAGTTTTCTCCAGGTTCATCAAGTAGGCATTTTGATAAAGTATTGTACTATACCTGCCATCTCAAGTCATGCAATCCTGTGCATGCAGTGAATTAGTAGTATCCACTTTACTAACCTTCTCTAGTTGTTACAGCTTTTATGCATCTAAATAGACACTGTACTATTGTGTTTTGTCACTGTACTAGGTGTACTAGGTGACCTGGTGTTTTTCTGGGTTGGGTGTTTTTATTTTAAATATTTGGTCCTGCTGTTTTTTAAATCCTATGGAAGTACTTTTGAATTTGCAATCAGTGATCTACTTTTCAGCTACCTTTTTCCAGGTTTAATTGATTTGTATGTTAAGTGCATTTGTATAAGCAGCAATGCTATACAGGAGACTTCTTTGTGAAATAATGTTAAAAGGTTTAAGACAGATTTGTGATTCAGAAGAGCAACTCTTTAAATCAGTTTTTGCATACATCTGCCAGAGCAATTTATGAACAGTGCTCTTACTTCAAGTGGTATTTTCCTACAGTATTTTAGTTTCCCTTATTTAATGTTAAAATAAATAAATATTTGAGTTCATAGAAATTCTAGAGAAAACAATATTGCACAAAGAAATCACCTAGTTAATCACGGAAAACTGCACAAGTGCTGGGAGTTTGGTTAAGCTGTGAGGGAAATGTCCAAGTAGTCCTTTTTAAAGCCATTACAAGCATACTTGCAGCACTTTAAATCAGTCAAACCTCGTCAACAAGAACTAGGGCTGTATTCTTCAGCTGGTAGCTAATGTACACACATTTTGTGGGGATTTGAAAGAGTGGACAAACAAGGTCCATAAATTCTCTCAACACAATGTTCAAGAACTCTGAACTTTACCCAAAACAAATAGTTTCTGAGGACAAAAGCATTGCCATTTGAAAATAATTCTATTTTTCCACTTGGCTTTCTTAGAACTTCAGTATTGAAGACTTCTATGGATCATTCTGAAACATAATTTTATTTCTAACGTAATCAGTACCTTCTCCCCAGTGTTGCCGAAGTACATAAAGTTAAGCATATGTTGGGGGTTAACGCCAGTAGGAGATAAAATTTTCCTAAAACTTTTGGTCCTCTTCCTAAGTTTTTGCTGTGTTGTTGTTTTTCTGTGTTTATTTTAATTTTTAATAAATATATAAAAAGAAAAGGACAGGCTTTGCAGCACTACTGGATTTATCAAATCAACATGGTTTTGTGGAGACTACCTCAAGGAATGAGAGAGCAGTTAAATCATGCCACTTCACTTACTTTTAGTACTTCTACTCAGAGTACCAATATTGGAAAGGTAGAGCTTTATCATAATGATTTTGTTTGTTTACTTATATTTTGCTAAAATTACTGAGAAAATTTATAATAATAAGTTTGCTGTATTAAAAGCAATGACTTGATACAGGCATTAAGTAATCTAGTAAGTCATGCAGTCAGTCCTGAACTTCCGTTAAGCAGGAACTGACACAGTTCTCTCTAAGCTATGGAAATCCAGAGCTGACAGTGTAAACAAATGTGTCCTATGAGGCATCTTGGAAACTTAGTTTCACTTGCAGTTTTACCATAGGTTTAAATTCTGGCCTTAGGACTGAAGAACATGAAAAAATACAGCCTTCAGAATCATTCACATAACATGGTGCAGATATTGCTTTACAATATCAAGCGCTTTCTTAAATGATGTGCGGTAACGTGTGTATCTAGCCTATAATCACTATTGACCTTGGACTCTTTGGCAAGATTTGATATCTCACTGCCCCCTAGCCCAAACTATAGGAACGGTTTGCAAAATTTTAATCGATAGAATCTCAGAAATCTCAGGTGGATGGTCAAGCAACTAAAAGCTAGGTGCAGAATTTTTCACAGAACTTGAGCGAGCAACTGTCCCAATTACTGAGTCAGGGGCTGGGCTGGAAGGCTACAAGTGAGCAAAGACAGGATTCTGTAAACAAGGTCATCATCTGAGCACCAAAGAAGGACAAATACTGTTGTTTTGGAATTGCGTGTCCTATAGTGCAAAGCATGACTCTAGTACAGTAGTTGAACCAGATGCAGTACCACATTAGTCAGTCCTGGAACCTCTCTCACCAGACTTGCTGGAACCAGGTACCACATCAGATTGGTCAGCATATCAGCATATCATTCCTTATGAGTAATTTAATATCCACTCTTAAAAATAGCTTGCAGTAGGACCTAATTGTATTGCAGATGAACTCCAAAAGTTATTCCAAGAAAGTTCCTTACTATCTCACATTAAAAGCTTCAGACCAGCCTCTTCACAATCCTGGAGTTATTTATAATTGACTATGACTCTCTTATGTTTGAGACAGATGTAGGCAAACAGCCAGAAATGTTCTGGAACAAAAGTTCCTCAACTAGTTCTCTTTGTAAAAAGCGTGCATCCTTCTCTGAGTCCTGGACTTTGTCAGCAATGGTGGCTGCACCCGTTATTGTTGGACAGCTATTACATAGGGAATGGCATTCTTTCCACTGGCAGTCAGAGGGGACTGACCATTCCTTTCTTCAGCAGTAATCCAACAGTGTCAGACAATTGCACCAAATGGGAGCCCTGAAGGAATTTCAGTCTGGTTTTATGTATCCATGCCTAGATACAGATATAGTCAAAGACCGAGTTTGAAATTACAATACTAAAAGGAACACAGATTTCTGTTCCACTCCTGTTTCCTGAATTAAGACATATTTTTTCCATCTCTTCACACTAAAGTTGAGGGAGAATGACCTGTCTCTGGAATTAGAAGCAATCAATCATTTTTGCTGGTTGACCACTTGCAAAGTAGGGATTCGTTCATATTAGAGTTCAGAATAATTTATTTAAAAATGCAGAAAGCTGAAACGTAGCAATGGACAATTACATTTCTCTTTCAGTCCTAGGTAAATTAATCTCTATTTGATTAATTAAAGCAGCTTTAATGCTGCTAATTGAAGTGGTTTAGCCAAGAACTTCTGTAACCCATGTAGTTGTATTTCATTATGGAAGGAAGAAAAACTGTGGAATGAACACCTGAAATAATGATTATTTATTATGTTACTGTCTGATACAGAAAAAACATGACATGCACATAGCAAACTTTTTGCATAAATTGCATCTCCTCATTGTGCAACCATGTGATAAGCCCTTACTTGGGATAGCATTGTAGTAATAATCATCAAGCAAATAGGTGATTACTATTCAAATCCTCATTATTTATCCATCTACTGGAGCTTGTTTTTTCATCAGAAGCACTCCCAAGTAATCCAGCTGCTACGCAAAAATTTAATTAAAACCATAAAATGATAGCTTGACTAGATATTTTTATTGAAAATAGGTAAAGCATCAAATGTTTGCTAATGTGAAAATGTAGCAAAGAAACTGCCTGACAAGCAAAGGGATACAAGTAGCACTGAAGACTTCTGACATTCATAAAATACATTATCACCTTGGGGAAATTATTACAAGGAGACATCCCTTATTTTTCTTTAAAAAAAAAAAGTTCATTGAACAAACCTGGAAAGTTGATGAGCAGGTTATAAGTGCTCCCAACTCTTACTGCTTTCAGTGGAACAGCTGGCTGTTAAACACATTAAGACCTGGTATTATCCTGTGTTTAATTTTCTTATATTGATTTGCCCTTTTTTCCTGAAATCATAGAATCATAGAATAGAATCATAGAATGGTTTGGGTTGGAATGGACCTTAAAGACCAACTAGTTCCAACCCCCCTGCCATGGGCAGGGACACCTTCCACTAGACCAGGTTGCTCAAAGTCCCATCCAACCTGGCCTTGAACACTTCCAGGGATGGGGCATTCACAACTTGTCTGCACAACCTGTTCCAGTGCCTCGCCACCCTCATAGTGAGGAATTTCTTTTTTGTATCTAATCTAAATCTACCCTCTTTCAGTCTAAAACCATTACCCCCTGTCCTATTACTACACTCCCTGATAAAGAGTCCCTCTCCAGCTTTTCTGTAGGCCCCCTTCATGTACTGATAGGCTGCTATAAGGTCTCCCCAGAGCCTTCTCTTCTCCAGGCTGAACAACCCCAACTGTCTCAGCCTGTCCTCATAGGGGAGATGCTCCATCCCCCTGATCATCTTCATCGCCCTCCCCTGGACCCGCTCGAGCAGGTCCATGTCTTTCTTATGCTGGGGGCCCCAGAGCTGAATGCAGTACTTCAGGTGGAGCCTCACCAGAGCTGGGTAGAGGGAGAGAATCACCTCCCTCGACTGGCCACGCTTCTTTTGATGCAGCTATCAAGCTGTTGCCACTCCAGAAAAACCCCTGTTGACCATTTAGCAAGTATTTTAATTACAAAGACAAGATAAAATTTTTGTTACACTGTAAACTAAGACTGCTTGCATCTTATCCTCAAAAAATGCCAATATAACATTAGAAATAAACCTCTACTTGTAATCTGCCAATGGTACTTTAAATGGTTGGCAATTATTTTTACCAAAACAAGCAATTAAAAAAATGGACTGTTGGCTTTCGGGTGAGATGTTTCAGTTGGTAAAATTTGATGGCCACTACTGTTGGTGGTTTTCATTAACCAACATTTTCATTTCATTAATAAGCAAAGGAACATTCACACTGCAAATACATCCACAGCACCAGAAAGTTATGACCCAATATTTTGTATTATCATACCCATTAAAATGCCGATATTGGTTGCATAGAATTACTTTGGGCAATCAAGGAACTTACGAGAAAGTACTGAACACCTGGTATGGCCTGAAATGTTACAGACTCTGAGAGATGTTTGTGAAACAACGTATGCATATATACAAAATTTGCATTTCCTGGTTGCACAAACTATTATTAAACCTTTCAAGTAGTGGAAACATCTCTCTCTTGAAAATATGTATTAAGAAATTTGTCCGTATGTTGAAAAAATTAAATGAAGATTCTCAAAATTACTCAGGAGAATTTTGACCTTAATCCATCAATCCACATTTTAGTATGCTATATACATTAAAAGTAACATTTTAGCATATTATAATGCAATATCACAACAGTATATTATTTGCATGAGTGAAGAAAGTGAACATAATTCCAAAACTGAAGATTTTCTGATTTATTGTGAATTACTATGTATGAGGGAGAGTAATTGGTTTTTACACAGATAGCTAGAATAGAAAGTCCTCAACTATGGTCTGGTGATAATTGGCATCATCCAATGCTAAATCAAATCAACCTAATTGTTTTAAAATCAATGAAATCCTTTCCGTGTACTTCAGTGCCCCTGGAATTAACCTTAAACTGGAATAATTTAGATGGAAGATCTTGGAAAGCATTTTTAAATTATATGATAGCCTGTATAGTAGATATATTAAAGGAAGTTGTCATGTACGTTAGGTACAAAAATTGTCCCTTTGCTTGTTTCTGACAAGCTCTCTACAACTACCTAAAAGGAGTGTGCAGCGAGGTGGGTGTCGGTCTCTTCTCCCAAGTAACAAGCAATAGGACAAGAGGAAACGGCCTCAAGCCGCGCCAGAGGGTTTAGATTGGATATTAGGAAAAATTTCTTCACAGAAGGGGTTGTCAAGCCCTGGAACAGGCTGCCCAGGGAAGTGGTTGAGTCACCGTCCCTGGAGGTATTGAAAAGACATGTAGACATGGTGCTTAGGGACGTGGTCTAGTGGTGGACCTGGCAGTGTTCGGTTTATGGTTGGACTTGATGATCTTAAGGATCTTTTCCAACCTAAATGGTTCTATGATTCTATTCTATGACATGGTTTTCAAAGATTAAATAATAAATTGAGGTGAAAAGAGTTTTCTAACTACTTCTTGGCCCAAAAGTAGCAGATTACTATTGGACTGACACCTTTTATGAACAGCTGGAACAAGCACAAAGTATCTAGTAAAATTCTATGTAATCTCTCTCTTGCTGTGTTGAGGAAATTGTTTGGCCAAGACAGCTTCCTATAATGTGGTAGGTACACACTCAAGCTAGCAGTACAAAATTTTTTTAAATGTTTGAGTAATACAATGAATATGTTAACATTTTAGGAGGATGAGTCTCATGTGTTGTCAAAACCTAATTACTGGAAGTATTTTATGAATTTAACATTATAAAATATTTCAAGCAATTATCACATTTTATATTTATCTCAGTAGGGAAACCAAAATAACGTGTGAGTAAGACCAATAAGACAAAAATAAAAGTTTACTCTAATTTCAGTTTAACTGAAATCCAAAGCAATCTAAGTAGTGGCAAGTAATTTAATTCTAAAACATTTTCAGTTTTGATCAATTCAAAGTCCCTGTAGTACAAATAAGGAAGGTTTTTTTGAGACATTATTTTGAGACATATCTTGATAGTGTAATCTTCATTTAATGAGCAAAGACAGACCAACAGTTTCCATAACTGGAAAACCAGACCATTTTATGCATCTGTGGTCCAGTCAAGAGACATTCTTGTCACTGCACAACTTTGTTTGTAGCGAGGCTTATTGTCATCAATATCATAGTCCCACTGGTGTCAATTACATAATTTTACATCTGGCCTCTGTGGTACTATGGGGGGAAAGCTAACTTACAGAGACTTCAGGAATTTTTCCTCAGTTATTATCAGAATAATTGAGGTTGGAGAGGACCTCAGGAGATCACCTAGTCCAACCTCCTGCTCAGGTCAGGATTAACATCAATTTCAGAGCAGGTAGGTCAGAGCTTTATCAAATCTGATCTTGAAAACCTCCAAGGACAGAAATTCCACGACATGTTCCAAGGAGCAGGGAGTTGGACTTGATGATCCTTATGGGTCCCTTCCAACTCGAGATACTCTATGATTCTATGATTCTCTACGCTTATCTGTCCTCTCATTTTCTACTGTTCTGCTATAAAGCATTGGAAAAGTCTTTTATTCTCATCTGTCAGCTTTATAGTCTTGAAAAACAGAAAACCTATTGGAGCAGACAGGCTTTTAAAAAAGATGCACCAGAGAAGATAAAATTTATAAAGCAACCGAGGTAGAGCATTGCTGCGGACATTAGAACATAATGAACTGAGCTGCATTCAGTTTTCTCCTGCTAGTGCAGTCTAAGATCAGTACAAGCCACTCATTACCAAGGAGAACAGAGAGAGTCCAATCTGATATATCCTATGCCAAATCACAGCCTTCTTACAGTAATGCCACATCACCAAAGACTTTTTTCCTCCTGTGAGTACTGTAGAGTGTTCTTCCTACCCAAGAACAGACAGGCAAGAGTAAGGGGAAGTAGCAGGAGGGGAGGCAGGAGTCTGCTGCACAAGAAACAGAGAGGAAGGCAAGTGGAACATTAGGCAGGGATGTCACTCATTTACTGAAACAGCAAAGTTGATTGACCACAAAATTCAAGCAGTCGTCTTCACGCTACACAACAGCATTAATCTGAGGACAAATTTGCTTGCTGTGCATTTTCGCTGCTACATCTCATATATAGGTGCAACAGCCACTCTTCAAATTTCCATTTCCTTTGGGTTTTATATTTCTCTTAGATTCTTTTATTGTTCTCTCAGGATCCTTGCTCTTTTCTATTGTTTGATATTACTGTTATTTAAAATTTTTGATCTCCATAACCAGATATTTCCATAGGAGTGTGCTTCAGTATTGGCAGATTACCTATACATATAAAAAATGTAAGTGTATGAGGCACAGGTAATGGTGACATAGTGACATCCTCAAGACTTCTAGAATGCTGGGGTGGAAGGGCAGGCTAAGAACCTCAGAAGGACTCTCCCAGTATCACCTACGTATTGGTTAAACAGCTGCTGTATCTCATACAAAACCATGTCTAAGACTGCCTGATATTAGTCAGATTGCTTCAAGGGAATCCGTGCTGCTTACTGTAGTGCTAGTTTGTGCAATACGGACTTCCAGAACACTAATGACCCTTCTGTTGACATTGGTTCTGACAACATTTGCAGATTATACATTAAGTGACTGGAAAAAGGGAAACATTGCACCCATTTTTAAAAAGGGTAGAAAGGAGAACCCTGGGAACCAGTGACCTGTCAGCCTCACCTCTGTGCCTGGGAAGATCATGGAACAGATCCTCCTAGAAGCTACCTTATGGCACATGAAGGACAGGGAGGTGATTCGAGGCAGCCAGCATGGCTTCACCAAGGGCAAGTCCTGCCTGACCAGCCTAGTGGCCTTCTATGATGGAGTGACTACATCAGTGGGCAAGGGAAGAGCTACAGATGTTGTCTCTCTGGACCTCTGTAAGGCCTTTGACACGGTCCCCCACAACATCCATCTCTCTACATTGGAGAGATACGGATGTGATGGGTGGACTGTTTGGGGGATAAGGAATTGGTTGGATGGTCACATCAGAGGTCAACAGCTTAATGTCTGGATGGAGATCAATGATGAGTGGTGTCCCTCAAGGGTCTGTATTGGGACCAGTACTGTTTAATATCTTCATCAATGACAGTGGGATCAAGTGCAAATTTGAAGATGACACCAAGCTGAGTGGTGCAGTTGACATACCTGAGGGACAGGATGCCATTCAGAGGGACCTGGACAAGCTGGAGAAGTGGGCCTGTGTGAACCTCATGAGGCTCAACAAGGCCAAGTGCAAGGTCCTGCACCTGGGTTGGGGCAACCCCCACTATCATAGAATCATAGAATCATAGAATCATTGAGGTTGGAAAAGACCTCTAAGATCATCGAGTCTAACCGTCGACCCAACACCACCATGCCCACTAAACCATGTCCCTAAGTGCCTCATCTACACGTCTTTTAAATACCTCCAGGGATGGGGACTCCACCACTTCCCTGGGCAGCCTCTTCCAATGTTTCACCACTCTTTCAGTAAAGAAATTTTTCCTCACATCCAATCTAAACCTCCCCTGGCACAACTTGAGGCCATTTCCTCTCGTCCTATCACTTGTTACTTGGGAGAAGAGACCGACACCCACCTCGCTACAACCTCCTTTCAGGTAGTTGTAGAGAGCGATGAGGTCTCCCCTCAGCCTCCTTTTCTCCAGGCTAAACAACCCCAGTTCCCTCAGCCGCTCCTCATCAGACTTGTTCTCCAGACCCCTCACCAGCCTCGTTGCCCTTCTCTGGACACGCTCCAGCACCTCAACGTCCTTCTTGTAGTGAGGGGCCCAAAACTGAACACAGTATTCGAGGTGCGGCCTCACCAGTGCCGAGTACAGGGGCACGATCACTTCCCTAGTCCTGCTGGCCACACTATTTCTGATACAGGCCAGGATGCCATTGGCCTTCTTGGCCGCCTGGGCACACTGCCGACTCATGTTCAGCTGGCTGTCAACCAGCACCCCCAGGTCCTTTTCCGCCAGGCAGCTTTCCAGCCACTCTTCCCCAAGCCTGTACCGCTGCATGGGGTTGTTGTGGCCGAAGTGCAGGACCCGGCACTTGGCCTTGTTGAACCTCATACAGTTGGCCTTGGCCCATCGATCCAGCCTGTCCAGGTCCCTCTGCAGAGCCTTCCTACCCTCAAGCAGATCAACACTACCGCCTAACTTGGTGTCGTCTGCAAACTTAGAGAGGGTGCACTCGATCCCCTCATCCAGATCATTGATAAAGATATTGAACAAGACCGGCCCCAATACTGAGCCCTGGGGAACACCGCTCGTGACCGGCCGCCAACTGGATGTAACTCCATTCACCACAACTCTCTGGGCATGGCCGTCCAGCCAGTTTTTGACCCAGCGCAGAGTACACCTGTCTAAGCCGTGAGCCGCCAGCTTCTCTAGGAGAATGCTGTGGGAGACAGTGTCAAAGGCCTTGCTGAAGTCCAGGTAGACCACATCCACAGCCTTTCCCTCATCCACTAGGCGGGTCACCTGGTCATAGAAGGAGATCAGGTTGGTCAAGCAGGACCTGCCTCTCATGAATCCGTGCTCGCTAGGCCGGATCCCCTGGTTGTCCCGCTCATGCCTTGTGAGCGCCCTCAAGATGAACCGCTCCATAATCTTCCCCGGCACCAAGGTCAGGCTGACAGGCCTGTAGTTCCCCGGATCCTCCTTCCGGCCCTTCTTGTAGATGGGCGTCACATTGGCAAGCCTCCAGTCATCCGGGACCTCCCCCGTTAACCAGGACTGCTGATAGATGATGGAGAGTGGCTTGGCGAGCTCCTCCGCCAGCTCCCTCAGCACTCTCGGGTGGATCCCATCCGGATACAATACAGGCTGGGGGATGAAGGGACTGAGAGCAGCCCTGCCGAGAAGGACTTGGGGATACTGGTGAATGAAAAACCGGACATGACCCGGCAATGCACGCTCGCAGCCCAGAAAACCAACTGTATCCTGGGCTGCATCAAAAGAAGTGTGGCCAGCAGGTCGAAGGAAGCAATTCTGCTCCTCTACTCCACTCTGGTGAGACCCCACCTGGAGTACTGCATCCAGCTCTGGAGTCCTCAGTACAAGAAAGACACGGACCTGTTGGAGTGGGTCCAGAGAAGGGCCATGAAAATGATCAGAGGGATGGAACACCTCTCCTGTGAAGAAAGGCTGAGAGAGTTGGGGTTGTTTAGCCTGGAGAAGGTAAGGCTCCAGGGAGACCTTATTGCAGCCTTTCAGGACTTAAAGGGGGCTTATAAAAAAGGTGGGGACAGACTTTTTAGTAGGGCCTGTTGTGACAGGACAAGGGGGAATGGCTTTAAACTAAAAGGGGGTAGATTTAGACTAGATAGAAGGAAGAAATTTTTTACACTGAGGGTGGTGAAACACTGGAGCAGGTTGCCCAGAGAGGTGGTGGCTGCCCCATCCCTGGAAACATTCCAGGTCAGGTTGGACGGGGCTCTGAGCAACCATCTAGTTGAAGATGTCCCTGCTTATTGCAGGGAGGTTGGACTAGATGACGTTTAGAGGTCCCTTCCAATCCAAACCATTCTATGCTTTTAAGTACTGATGCTGTTGATATCTTGTGCAAAAGACCATCAGTCATGGTACTTTGAACAACATTAGCGTCACCAGATTCTTATTTAGACCAGCAAGATCCAGAATCTTTTTCTTGCCACTTCTCTGACTTGAATGGAATTTTAGAGTTGTATCATTGCAGAGATAGGTCCTTTGCTAGGGACAAAAATCATTGGGGTCTTCCATACCAACCTCTGAGATCTTATTCATGTTTTTCAGGCCTTACTGAGTCTCATGTAATGTATTTCAAGTTACAGGGTTTGCTTCCAGCACCTGGTCAAGATCACAGAATTTCCATTCCCTCAAGGTTCTGAGAAGGATCCTATAGGTGTGTCCATGTTAGCATTTTAGTTGAGATCAGGAGTGTGATTTTGAAGTGAATCTCTCAATTGTCCCTACTTACAGCACTTCAGGTCACATCGTGGAATAGTCTTGGAACACATGAGCTGAATTCTTTTTGAATGAAACTAAACTGGAAGCTGCCTGTCAGGTAGTGCAGCTAATATCCCCAGCTGTTAATAATTGTTTGGTGTATAAGACCAGATAGAGCTAGTCATAGAATCATAGAATGTCCCTAAGTGCCATGTCTACACTGATACCTCCAGGGACGGTGACTCAACCACTTCCCTGGGCATCCTGTTCCAGGGCTTGACAACCCTTTCGGTGAAGAAATTTTTCCTAATATCCAATCTAAACCCCTCCTGGCGCAGCTTGAGGCCATTTCAGGTAGTTGTAGAGAGCAATAAGGTCTCCCCGAGCCTCCTTTTCTCCAGACTAAACAACCCCAGTTCCCTCAGCTGCTCCTCATAAGACTTTCTCTCTAGACCCTTCACCAGCTTTGTTGCTTTTCTTTGGATGCTTTCCAACACAAAGTAAACACCCTGGTAGTAGTTGTCTGAAAAAAAATCATGGTTTTGCACCTCTTGCCTCTACTCTTAAACAAGAGTCTTACAGAAGCAGTTGTGAGAAAAGGACCTAGGAGTCCTGGTGCACAACAAATTGAACATAAGCCAACAGTAGGCTCTTGTGGGGAAAAAGGCCAACTGCCTACTGGGCTGATTTGCAAGAGTGTTGCCAGTAGATTGAGGAGCACTTTTGCACAAATCTGATTTTATGAATTTGTATTAATGGAATCACTGAGAAGTTTCCTGTAATAGTGAACTCAGACCATGAAAAGACTATGCTATCTGCCACTACTGACATTCAGTAGGTACTTTTCTGTTATGTAGATTATGAGCTATGTATTAGGCCAGCCCTGAAGTTTTCTTCATTGTGACAAAATGGCTCCACTGATTTCATTGCAGCTGTGGATGGAAGATTTCTTCTTCCAATGCCCCTGAGCAAGTAATACAGCATAGTGGTTTTGTGGCCTATAGCTGAGATGAAAACGGGACTTGAGTCTTAAGAACAACAGAATCAGATCTTGTAACACATAATCACCTCAAATATTTAGTTACTATCAAATGTCTGTGTATTGCTAAAGGAAGGGGATTTCTGCTCATTTGTTAGAGAATGAATGAATGACTCTATTGTTAATTAGAATCAGATTGCAAAAAGTGTTTGCATTTGTACGAAGAAACTTCAAATTGAAGTCACTGTTCAGTCTTGCCCACAGTTGTGTGCACATACTTTCTAAAATCAGCAAGTGTTGGCTAGCATTGTAGCAGATAAATGACACATACACGTGTCTAGGGGCAAGATTGACCCCACAGGTTGTAAGACTTGCCACCACCTAACTTTTCACATTCCATAGACATGGTATGGATAAACCTAATTCACACTAATAAGCATGCCTGTACGTTTTAAAATTCTGGTAACATTATTATAAATGTTCTTCTACATAGTTTAAACACCTATTTGTAAAGCAAACTGTGACTTCCATTTCTATGTACGTTTTCTATTCACTCAGGTTTACTCTGGGAGGGTTTTTTATTTAATAATGGTATTCTAACTAGAATTATAGAAAATTAGTTTTCAGGCACATGTCAAGGAAATTAACAAAGGTATGCAAGGTAGGAACTTTCATCAGATAGTTTTTTAAATACCTGTTTTCTATAGTATGATACCTATTCTTTTGTACTTTACCCTTCTAATATGTCTATATTTTTGTGTGTTTCTCAGAGATATGAAAGATCTGCAAAGGTGCAGCCTCTGGAGTTGTGTACAGACTGCCCCGATAGCTTATGTTTAGACTCATCCTAGGCTCTAACAGTTAGAGAATTTTCACAGTAGGAGCTTGGACTTGCCAGTTATTCCATATGTGCTGCACCTTTCATGACAGACCCTCCATCTGTGCTCACCACTGCAAACATCTACATTATGCCTGTGTAGTCAGCCAGATTTGATCTACAAGACTTTCAGTAATGGTCTGCAACTGAAGCATGTATAAGATACACATCTGTGGCAAGGGGATTTCCAAAATCAACCTTCTGGCTGGCAGGTTAGGGGCCGATGCCCTATGGCCTCACACCTTGAATGCATCATGGAGGCTGTGGCCTAACTTGCCTATTTCACTTGCAGTCATGCAAATGAATCACAGGTGCTCAAGAATTACGTCATGTAGATTACATCCAGTCTGCTCATCATGGAACAGGCAAGTGTGTCCCTGCAGGGCTAGTTGAGGTTCCGTATGTACAAGTATAAATTCTTTGGTTTTTAATCTTGTAGTTGTATTCTCGTGTTGCATCCAGACTGGAGTCATATTCCCTTTGTGGCCTTCTTTGTATGCTGGTTAGAGATTTGTTAGAAGAAAACTTTTTCATCCTTTAACTATTTCCAGAAATTTAATTTTTCTCCTAGGCCCATATAGTTCCCTTCTATATTGTTATTTACTAACCCGTTTCATGTAATTATATAAAGGCTCCCCCAAGAAGCAAAAGTCTGTTTCATGCCTAACAGATTTTTAGTAGAACACTGAGATTATGTTGCTATTCAGTCATGGTGGAAGGACAGGGCAAGCCGATACACTTTTGGAGGACTGGAGCCAGGACAACTTAATTCAGCCATGCCCATTACCTTCTGTAACAATAGAGCTGAAGCATAAATCAGATCTCAATCCTTTGTTCTTGTTCCTTCTCCAGCATAGTTTTTCTGCCAGTGAGTAAGCTGGCATATGCTAAAGTTGAGTCTGAACATGCATTAACATGTAGATAATAAAGGTGTTACAGGAGCTAAATTTTAAGCTTGAGATTGTGCAAACATGACAGTGCACATGTATCCCAAGGAACCAGGAAAGTTTATGCTCCAGAACAGAGGCTACTGACAGAAAACATCCTTTATTTAGATGACTCTCATTCTGAAGTCCACCGACACATTTCAGGTCTATTGCTTTGTTACAGCAGGTATTGTAAGAAGCCATGAGAGTAATTATGTGGTACTGATAGAATCTATCCAGCTTCAGGAACACAGGACCAAACCTGTTCTTAGTTTTGGGAAGGGATTCATTTTCAGGGATTCCATTTTGTTTAGGGTGGGTTGGTTTTGGCTTGTCTCCAATAAATATCCTGGGGTTTGACTGAAGTTTCTCTTCAGTCAAAATTTACATTGTAAAAAAAAAAAGCATTCATTAAGCACATTCTTTTGAAACAAATTATGAGACTACATCAACACTGCCAGTTATGATTCTTTGGTGAACCAACAGATGAAATGAGAGAAGAAAACCCTCATGAATCATGTGTAAACGTAGACAGTGTCTGGTTGTGAAAGATTGTCAGTGGCAATCATGGCTTCTCATCAGGGCTTTGAAAGGAGGGGAATTACCAAGTTATGATAGTCATACCATGGACATTCCCAGATAACTGTCGAAGGCATAAGGCAGGTTTTTTTAGTGAAAAATTGCATACGATTTCCAGAAATGTGTAATAATCTTCCTCTACTGAAACTGAAGATTCTTCAAATTACTCATCTTCTGTATTGTTTGCACTACTTATCTACAATTTAACTTTTTTTTTTTTTTAAATATTACAGCACTGGGTAGTTGAAAGAGGCCTTTCCCTTTACAGGAAAGCAAATACCCTGCCCACAATCCTTTAAAAGATGCTCTTCTTCTATGGAAGACTTATAAATAGGATAAGACATTTGTAAGATGGAGAAGTGGTAACTAATGATACTAGAACTGCTGTTTTTCTATAATTAGTTTGTCTTAACAGCATGGAACCCAGATAACATTAATTATGATTAATTAGTGACCAGCTGATTATACTGCCCTGATCGACCTGAACTATCAATGGTTTAACAGCAAATAACATAGTGCTGTAATAATGATTATATCTACCTACACTTTAAAACGTTTATTTACTGTTAGATATGTTTCCTTTACAAATTACTTTAAGGAGTGCTATTCTCGTAGAGAGCTAGAAAAGCAAACATTTGAGGTGTGGGTGTGGGTGTGCCATAATAAAGATATTTTATATTATTAGACCATTCTCTAGCTAAACTCTAGGGTTTTTGAACTTAATTAAAATAGATAATAAAATATGATGCTGCAACACTAGCAAAATAACTTCATTTTTTTCAAAGGGAAGGGAAAGGCTATTATACTAAAGAGGTATACTGTTATTCATAATGCATTTAACATTCATTTGTATGTAATTACTTTCCTTGATTGCTTCTACAAGTCTTTCATGGAACAGTAAAAGAGAAAAACACTATCCAAACATGATTATGAATCATTATATTTAACTACTAGGATTTCAAGTTAATTTTAGAAGCACACTGAATTTCATTGGGTTTTGCATATGGCACATTTAGCTTTTTGTTTCCCCTGGAAAACAAAATAATCAGGCAGTTTATGAAATGCTTTAAGACAAATCTGAATTGCAGTTTCCTTTTCTGAACCTGCTTTATATTTTCAGTGGGTGTGTTATCAAGTTACATTTCATTTTGGATGCATGAAAACAATTTTAGCAACTACTTTCTACCAAAATAAACAGCAGTAGAGCTAATTTGCCATAGAATTATCTACTTAGCCCACCCTGTTATCTGTGTAGAAGATGTGTCTGAATGGCTTCCGTAGAGCTTGAGAATGCAGCATTTGTCTGCAAATAATTTTAGTTGAGGTTTTAATTGAATGTAAACATGAACTGCATGAACTTTGGCACTTGAAGGACTCCTGAGAAAAAGCTATCACTAGTAATATAGGACTGTAAGTACTCATATATTGTAAGGATATTGCATCAAAGCTGTCACTTGGTAAGCATATCAGCCTTTCACTTCTGTCTTAGAAACCAACAGGATGCTATCTAAGTGTGTTTAGCCAGCTGAAAGCTATCAGAGAGTTCCTCCAAACAAACATTGTTTGAATTAATACGTTATTTCCAAATGAGTTACATTGGCAAGGTATAAGGTAGCATGTGGTTTAGAAAAATAAACCTAAAAAAAATGAAAACAGAAGAAGCAGAACCTCTGTTTGAGTCTTGTATGAACTCTATGTGGATTTTATCTCATACGGTAAACGACTGAAAATTAGAAGTAATATTCTAAGGAGAAAAGGTCAAGACACAAAGGAAAAATTTGAATATAGTGGAAGCACCCATTAGGTCTTAGTTAAGTGTGGAAGTGAACATTTGGTAACATGTCAGTGAAATTACTATACCTTATTATTTAGGCATTATTCAGTTCTGGTAGTACTACTGGCATCTGTTTAAACAAATTTCCTTTACATGTGAGACCTGATCCAAAGGTCAACAGTGTCAATGGGCTAGTTATCGATTCTGTGATTTCTAAACGGACACAGGTGAAGATTTGGAGAAGTTGAGAGTTTTCGCTCATGATCAAGAATGACTGACTGAAGAGCTCATGGAAGAAAGCAAGCCAAGCGTTGCTGCAGCCTAGTCACCTGCAGATTCTCCAGTCCTGCCTTTTCCAGTTTTATTTGATACATGGTATTCTCTGATAAAGCACTTGTTGATCGGAGACTACTCATGCTGGTAGTTTTGTGATATGAATAAAATGGGACTGTGATAATAACAGGAAATTGCTTAGGTGCAGATTACAGATTATTTTTTTTTAGAAAGCTCATCACCACGGGATCTGATCATGTTCAAGATCTATTCTCAGAACATTCTGTAAGTTAAGAAAACGCTGCCTGTATTTTTCAAATGAAGGGATAAGGCTCATGAAAAAAGGTGAGGATGCTGATAGGTGAGGTTTAGGCATAACTGGGGAATGAATCTACAAGTCCACATTTCCTTCAAGGTATTTATTCCATGCAAGTACAGCTCATTTAGAAAGACCTTGAGCTCTGATCTTTTGAGCTGCAACTTGCAGAATCAAATCAGTAAGTAGTGCAAGAAGCATGGGAGGTGAAAAATATGGCATATCTCCCTTTCTTATATAAAAGAACATTAATGTGGAAGAGGTTAATGGAATGAGAAGTTTCACTGGACTTAACTGATTTTCTGTTTGCTTGTAAACTCACATTGAAACTAAACATTAATTCATAAAACTTATACAAATACTTAAATTTTAAAAGATTCACTGAAAATCATTTAGGTTCTCTGAAAGTTACTACTCATTTCTTTTTAAGAAAATCATATTATTTTAGTATTTTTCATTTGGTGGAACCTATTGGTCAATGGCTAGACATCTTTAGCATTCAATATACACTCAGCACTCAGTTGCTGGTAAATACATAAAAGCATGTTTGTCAAGAGCAAGACACAGCATGGTCTTCAGGACCTTTTTGGATTTTAATTATATCTAGTAAACCACAAAGTTTTCCTCTTCTCCATTTCTTTATGAATTACATTTTTTATGGCCATGAAAGTAGACAATACAGATACATCATCAAAATGATCTGTAAGGAACCATCTGTTAAAAAAAAATTGTATTTGGTTTTCTTAATTCACAGGCCCATACAGACCAAATGGATATTTGTCCTTTTTTAAAACACCTTTGATCTTCTCCATATAGCATCTCCTACCACAAATAGATGAAACTTAGATACAAAGCTGTTTCCAGAAGTGATTAGGATCCCCGTATAAGAAATTGTGTTCTAACATTCTTAAACTATTAAAATCTATTGTAATCTGTCTAATCTGTTGATGAAAAATTGCTTCTTTCCTCTATCTAGAAATCAAATCAGGGAAAGTATGTTTTATTTTGTTTTGGTTTGCTTTTTAAATAATATTCTTCCTTGTTTAATAATACCACAAACTGGTAAAGGATTAGTCAAAAAAGTTTGAGAGAGCAAGTTAAAATAAACAAAGAAGAAAGAGGTGTAAAGTTGTATAACCCAATTTCCTTAAAGTTGTTTATACACAGTTATGCCTCTGTAGGCCTATTTGAAGTTATACAACAGGTACTAGAGAGGACTGACCCCTCAACTTCTGATTTACACTACCCGTTAATCTAAACTAAAGTCTAGAGGGAGCCCAAGTTTTGTTTAGACATTCCCTTGATTGACCTTACCTGTATTTATCTAAAGAATATCTCATTGTCCAAGTTATAGGCATGCCACTTCCTTTCCCTGCAACATTTTTCCCCCATGAATTCCTAGGAGCTCAAATTCACTGAATAGAACTGTATGCTCACTAAATTTTCAGCAAAACTGTCCCCGGGAACAATCTTAGTATAAATTACTATCAGAGGAATAAGAGAACATGTTTCCACTGTCCCCTTATCCTGCCAGATAGTATTTCCATTATTTTTTATACTTTCAGTCTTAAAATATCTCTCTTGTGTACAGGCTAGATAGCCATGATCCAGCTACTGAAGAAGCCAATTAAATACTTCACAAGCTGAGAAAACCCTATAGTTTCAGGTAATGACAAAGTTGTTCTATGCCAATGCTGTAATTATTTATCCAACCTATATAGACATGATTGTATGTCCATGCAGATTTTACATACCACTATTTTTCATATCATCTGTAATTTAAGAATTCTCTGGTAACTAATTGTAAACAATTTATCAAGCATGGCATGTTTATAAAATCTGCTTCCATTCTGGCTTGTATTTAGTATTCATTCACTTTCATCAGCTGTTAAAAACTAAATTTTGGAGAGATCTAGGTCAACCAGATAAATGCTATTAAAATTTCCAGCATCTTCTCACTCTAGATCATCTCAGTTTAATACTGTTGCACATTATAATCTTCCTTCAGTTACTGTGGAAGGGGAAGCGCATAGGTAATTCCATGGCATCTAGTACATGTACTGTGGTAACAATGGGCATCTAATATTGAAGAAATAAAATTATTAGTCCTTTCCTGCATATGCATGACTCCCCTGAAGATCTCTGGGAACTGGATGTATGTAAGGCAAATTTTGATGTTAAATGCTTATCTCCACATTTAAAGAGGTAAAAATGGCCTCGGAATAAACGACTGGAGTCATTAGAACTGTACTTAGCAACTAAAATTGTAGCCAATCTTTATTTTGCAGTGAAAAATTGTGAAAGCTTCAGTTTGAACGTGATATTTGACTGCTGCAAGTCTTACTCTTCAGAACACTGGTTTGAGTCGTGTCTTTCTTTTTTAGACAAGTTAAAACTTATTGCATATTGGAATCCACATATTTAAGCATATTGCTGCCATCATATGGTTATATACTTATTTGTCAGAATGGTATAATGAAAGCAGTTCTCCATTTTAAAAGAAACATTGTTATGTAAGGAAGTATAAAGTTGCACAGTGAAGTAGTAATGAGTGTAATAAAGTTTCTAATCCTTTTTCATGTTTAGGCTGTAACAGCGCTCCCTGTCTCTGAATATAAAACACACTGTCTCCTGAAGCTAAATGACTAAGATGATGTTCTGTGTGATCCATACAAGACGACATAAAGATAAAGTACTTAAATATTAGTCAGAAAGATACCATGGGAGAGAAGTTAGTGGGAGTTTTGCATGAGTAAGGAGTGAATAAAAACTAGGAAAAGCTGTCAAAATGTATCCCAGGTGGTTACAAAAGTAACCATGTCAGCGTGTTACAGTATGTTAAATCAAATTCAGTCTTACTCCTTTTGTCTCTGGTCATCTATTTTTTGGAGCTCCTCATGCAACCTTCATCAATTAATATGCTGGCTGTCCTTGGCTGATTTTTAAAAAATGACATAAATGCCTTTTCAGTCTCAGGCCTATATTTGTGCTGGCAGGCACAAGTCATGTTGAAGCAAACGCTCTTTCCTTTCTGCTTATTTGTCCCATAGAGATCATAAGCCTAGCCAATCTGACAAACCCACAGTAACAATGTGGATAGTAAGAAAAAAAAATGAAAGGATGGGCTAGGAAAGGAAGAATATACCCATATGAATATACTATTTAAAATCTTTACTTGGATAGAGAAAACTAGTGCTAAAATTAATGCAGTTTTTGAACATTTTTGGAAATAGTAACAATCAGTATGATGAAAACTGTCAGTATTTGAAGACAAAATTGCTTTTTTTCTTTTAACTTTCAGTAGTATAAAATCTCGCATGATCAGACCTGTTCAATTTACCTCAGATCATCCAGCCTGCATTAATTTCTACAACATATTATTTACTTTGAAATAATTCTACATGAAGTGACAAATGTGTACTTACATATTTGTACAAGGTTAACTTAGGGTTAAAATAGCTGATTCATAGTGTTGTAGGAAATATAGCTAAGACAGCTTACTCAGCCACCATAAAATAGATTCTGACCCTATAATCATGATAGAGGAAAACAGCAGAAGAAAAAGGGATAGAAAGGACGATAATTAAATATTCTGGTCAATGAATGTAATGAACTTTATTAAGTTCTAAAAGAAGCGTATCTTCCTCAGCTATAAAACAAGGACATATCATTTCCAGGTGAGCTTCATTGTACTGGTCCAAAATTTCAGAGCAGATCAGCAAAATGGTATATTCAATAGAGATTTTAATCCTAAGTAAAACTGCCAGACTGCACTAGACAACAAAGATAAACCTGGTTCTCATATATATTGGAAACAGATGTTGAAAGTATGTAACAGTTTTATAAACATGAGTTTGGAATTACTACATTGCTCATAAGTGATGAAATAACAAGTGCAGGTTCTCATAACTATGCAGGGGTTTATTGATCCAAAGAAAGAAATGACAGAAGAAAAAAAATCTCTACAGTGGTGTTCTCTCCCTGCAGAAGGATTTCTTTCACCTTTTTTTTAATCCATGGGGTTGCAATATGAAACTGTTTTTGCACCTTTCATTGCCTGAGGATGATCATGTAGTGGCACAGGCCAGAAGTCTTCTGTTTCACAAGTATCTTTAACATTTGTGTTTAATAAGACTTATAGAAAAGCAGAAGAGGAAAACTCTAAAGTCTCTGGCTATCCCTGCCATATATTACACAAATAAAAGTGAAGTCCCAAATCTCCCTCGAAATTCCACTGCTGTGGCAGCCAGCTGCATACTACTTCTAGCATACAATGGAGGTCAGTAGAAAATAGGTCATTTCAAAGCTGAAGCATGCTAACAGAGGATACTCTGTGGCTAGCCTTCTGTCTTTCAAGTCAAGAAGGATTTAGTTAGAGTATTTCCACTGAGGAAACCTTTGGTGACTTGGCACAAAGAGACAATGTGTTTAGTCAGGCCACAAGAACCCAGGCACTCAGGACTCACTACCAATATCTTAGAGCCGAAAGCAATTTCTTGTATTCCAATTAGGAACCATTCCACAGCAAGGAACACCAGGGGCATATATTGCTGCTAACAACAGCAGCTTTTCTTTTGGTATTCTGTGTTTTGTAGGATTTTGGATTGCACCCCGTATAGTTCACTTTGAAATAATCAGTCCTGAAGTATGAAAACAAGGATCCTAACAGCAAATTTCACAGTCAGAGGTAATGTTTCAAGCACAGACAACATAGCATTTTTGGTAACTTCTGCTACATGATCAGAGAGCAGCTGGTATCCAACATTACTGCAGATTTGCAAACATAAGTAAGAAATAGTGAAACAATGAAGGATTTAGTGGTTTTACAATTCAGTTACTATGCCCAACCATGCCATCAGTTTAATCCCAGTTGCACTGGATGAATCAGCAAGATTTCATCCTTCTGCAGTTTCCCCAGACATTTGGCAAGACACTACTGCACTGATTGTTAGAGGAGTGATAAAATTGTGATAACATCCTAGAAACAATACTTAGATCCTATTACTCCCACTCACCCAGCAGTCTCAAATACACATTGAACAGGAAAGATGACAAGGCAGATCTCCAGTGTAGTCCCCCATCACAGCCTTAAGGGGAAGGAAGTGAATTTCACACAAGACATTCTGGGAAAAGCAAATTAGGAGAGAAAACAGTAATTCAAAAGCAGTGTTCATGACTGTTGTGTAATATGAAAGTCAGTGAAACTTGAAAGAGAAGTCTAGCAGTATTACCATAGACATACAGTCATAATTCATTCTCAGGTTGATGGAACCAGTGCAATTTCTGTCCCATACCCATGCAAATAAAGAGACTGAGAAGGATCAAGGAGCTAGCTCTGAGATAAGTAGATCTTTGGGAATTTTCTTTGCCACAGGCTCTGCTGTGATTTTAGTGAAAAATAGAATGCAAATAATAGGTTGATAGTTGATCAAGTCACTCAGCATTAAGTGTCCATTGTTCTTTGTTACAAAACCAGTTATTACATATATCTCACACACATAAAATTGAGTTAAAAGGCTTAAAAGATCATGTAGGATTGCAAAATCATGAAGTACTCAAACGAAGGGACTGTCAGAATTTTGGGTCGCCTTTTGTATATATTGGGTTTTTATTTTCTCCAGGGGAATCTCTGTCTCATTGAGTATGCAGGGTGGACAGTCTTCAATTAATGAACAGGCATGGAGCATCTATAATAGGAGTTTTTTTCAGTATGTGATTTCATGCCCTGTTTATTACAAACTGTTGGATCCATGATGTAAAAACAGAATTGCTCATTTCTGTCTGGCTTTTTGTTTAATATTCATGTCTACAGTTTATGAATGCTTCACAAATATTTGTGGTATTATTTTCACAAGACAATCTCAGGGAACACATTATTATAGGTAGAGAACAGAAGCACAAAGATCTCAAGGTCAAAAGTTTTCACTGATTTTGTGGGTCAGATCTTGCGTGCCTAGGAGTAGATCTTTTCAGAACGTAAAGAATTATCTACTGCTTAATGTGCTCAAAGCACAGGTCCTATACATATCAAATATGATCCTTTAGGCATTTCTATAAACCAGGCCTAAGGCAGACACCTAGAAAATGGTGAATATGCTTACTGATCATCTGGGAAAGACAGATTTAAGTCAGCTGTCTGTTATTACACAGGAAGTAGTAGAATCTGGAAGAGAATCCTCCAGGTCAGTATCTGATAGCCATGAAGACGTTCTTTCTCTTACACTGTGTTCTCTGCCTTATGACTCCCTTTGCCTTGGACTTCTGCTATAGCTAAAGTTTCCTTCATTATACTGAAAAAAAATGGGATCTTGTGTATAAATAACTCCTTGACTATGTAATTAAAGATGATATTATGACTATGTATGTAGTGGCCAAATTAAGGTTGCATAAATAATTCTAGTTTGGGCTTTTCATAAATGTTAACATTTGACTTTATGACCATAATGCATAATTCTCATGTAATGTTTTATTTCTTCATAACTTTTTAAGAAATGAACTGGAAAAAAGTACTGTATTCTGGCAGCATGTGAAATGTCAGCAGGGTTGGAATCTAGATCCACTGTACTGCTTTGTCCTACATAAACTGACAGAGTAATTGATTGCAGGATGACTAACCATTGTCTAGGTGAATCAGCACAACCAGAAATAATACATTTTTCTACCAAAGTAACAACACGATGCCTGGTAATTCCTGGTTCCACTCAGGACTGCATTCTGCAGTTTCCTCTTTCCAGTCCCAGTCTCTTTGCCTTCCCCTGGGATTTTTTTATCCCAGACTTAGTTTCCTTGTATGGCTACTGAAAGACCCAGCTGATATTCACTGGACAGTTGTCCACCTCTTCGTTCTCCCCTCACTCTTGCTTGTCTACATGCAGCAGACTGGGAATGTCTAAGCCCAACTTTCCTGCTAAGCACTTGAGTTGTAGCTTCAGGCAGTTCCAGTTCCAAGTTGATGAGAATGGCTGCTTACCAATTTCTTCTTCTCCTATGCCCAGACCTCACCAATATCTCCAAGCATCTTTCCTTCCTGTCAAAGGACAGTTTAATTCCACTCCCTCCTCCAGGCTCTCACAACTTAACCCCTGTTCTTCTCCTCCCCACGTATTCAAACATCCTCTTTCCCTCTCCCTGCCCTTCCTTGCTAAAGGGACAAAATATTTTCAAGTGTCTCTCCAGATGCCTGAACCTGACCTGTATGACTAGCACAAAATCCTGGCAAATGAAAGAATCTGGCCACTGGTTTTCTTTCCAGTGCATCTCTGTTTCCCACAAGATCTGTAAATAGATAATGTTAGGGTTTCTTTTTTTTTCTCTATGCATTTTGATAAGCTGCTTTCTTGTGTTGCTACAGTTCAGCGCTATTTTGGTTTATCTGTTTTCAGACGTACAGAACACTTACTATGCTGTGAAGTGGATTATATAAGGAATAAAAATGCATTCTCAATTAGATATAATCAAAGTTTGATTTCTGCCTCATGCTGTAAGTTTGAGCAGGGCTGGTTCTATCAATCCTTCTAGTCCCCACCCTGTATCACTTTACTGCAAAGAGAATAAGATTTTACATGTTGAATAATAGTGTGTTAAGTTAGAGGCAATGGAATGTTTTACCATTACAGGATTATGTTTATATAGAGGTGCAAAGAACTCCCACACACAAAACCTGGTGATTAATTGGGTATTGTGGGTGCTTGATGTTTTTAATTTGGGCTTTTAGAGATTAGTAAGCCCTGCCGCCCTGTGGTAAATAAGCTTTCTTCATCACAAAATAGTAAGTATTCCTAGCTTTTGAGCTTATATACTGCTTAATTATGGTTTCGTTTGAGAATTAAAACAAAAGAAATGTTGGACTCTGTAATTGGGAGCATTATCCATTGCATTTAGACCAATTGTCAACACAATTGAACTGGATAACTCTCCTTACATGATTTTTTAAAATTATTTTTAAGTGAATGTAGTGTTATTCATCTGTTTTAAAATGCTGTATGTTGTTAAATGGCTACATTTCAGTGGGCTTGCTTTATGAACTCAGTTTCTTTCCAACAACAAAAGTCTATGAACAGCTGGTTCTCAGCAACAGGAAGGCCTTTTGGAGAAAGCTGGGGCCAGAGAATGGAAAGCGGTGTCAAAGGTACTCAACAGTTTCCTCTCCTCCAGGGAACCAGCCAACTCATCCTAGAAATTGCGCAGCAGAGTGAGAAAGTGTACTGATTCACTGTACATCCTGGGCAGTCTTGGCCAGAGCGGGTTCTGTGGGACCCCACCCCTTTCTTTATTCATGGTTGAATTTCATTCGTTTTTGATTGTCTTTCCACATTAAGCAGATGTTTTTATTAAGCTCTCCAAGGTGATACACAGGTCATTTTCTTGGGTGGTTACTGTTAATTCAAAATCCAACAATGTGTATTAGTAATATCCTTCCAACACACCTTATTTTGAATTTTCCATCATGAACTTCCTCTGCCATTGTGCTGCCTAATTGCCTAGGTTTGTCTTGACTAACTTAAATAACTGCTCAGTTAAATAATTGTTACTTGTTAAAAAAATAGTTCCATGGCAGATCTTGCCACCATGCTGATTAAGCCCTTTTCCAGAACATTAATGAATATAGTGAAGTTCTGTTAGTCTCACAGTGTTCTGCTGCTAACTGCTGCCATATTGAAAACTGACCATTTTATTCTATATTGTTTCCTTTGAGCCATTTTGTGATCAAAAGACAACTGCACCTCCCACCTTACAACTTCTTAGTTTCCTTACTAGCCTCTTGTGAGGTATACTGTCAAAAGCACTTTAAAAATCCAAATAAATTATGTCAGCGAAACAACTCTTGTTCCTCGTCCAACTGAATTCTCTCAAATGTTCTCTGAAAACTCTCAAAATGTACTAATCTAATTCAGAAAAAGAGTCAGGAATGCTAGTAAATTGTGGTTGAGTTATTTGTTTTTAGTAGTTGGCAATAACTGTATTGATGCTGTGTCTGGCCCTGAGCCATTTATATTCATGTCAGAAAAATTAGTAGCGTTAATTGTTGCTCTGGGATTCCACTGAACCCCAAACAGTTTCCGGTACCAAAGGGAGGCAAAAAGCTCTCATTGCACACCTGGTCTGTCTGGGAACTGTGTGTTCAAAAGTTCTGGGCAGTAGTAGCAATGGAGATGCTGGGCTGGAGGTCAAAGAGCACTTTTAGAAACTGGATGAGGTCAAAACTCTGTGTGAAGTGAGTCCCATCACATCCCACAGTGTCTGCCTTCCTGCTGCCAGAAAGCTTTAATTGATTCCATGGAAATCCTCTCATAGCTGACCTAACCTCTTCACTGCCAGTTTTATATGTCTGGGGGACAGGAAATATTTTTGGCAGGGGGAAGACAGAGAACACGCTGAAGGTAGTAGAGAGAAAACACAATCACAAAGGGCTGAAATTATTTTACTGGAGTTTGTAAATTGACAGGGGGGGAAGGGAAGTAACCTGATTCTGCAAAAGATAAGATGCTAGATAAGGATGGTGGTATGGTCTTTATTGCTAAAAGATATAGTAATCTTCATGGAAAATGCCTCTTACTGTCTACAGGATTAAGTTCCATTCAGCCTTTCAGCTTCCTGTATTGAACTGACATTGCACATCATACCTCAAGAATCTGGCCTGGAATACCAGCATTGTATCAAAGTGATCTGAAGAAACAGTCACAGTTCTTTCTTTTAAAATTTCATCGTCACTCATCAGTATGCACATTTGCTCAATAAACTTTCTTAGCAGCACCAAATACATATATTCTAGGCAAACCTCAAAAGGGAGTAACTTAATGTCATGGAAATAATTACCAGCAAGTCATGTTATGCTTCCTGCCAGTTCACAAGAACCCTTTTTTTCCAAAATGTGAATGTTATATTGCTGCTTAATACAGTCTAAACTTCAAAAGAAATGGTGAAAATCTCTCTTTTATCTTGGCAGAGAAGAACAGCAGCACTGCCATACTCCCGAGCTACAATCTAGAAATGCTTTAAACGGAAGCGTATGATCCAAACACTGTTAAAAACTGTAAGGTGAAAATTGGCTAGACTGGGAACCTCTTTTCATACACCTGTAGTTTTGGTGATGTCAGGAAACACCTGCTCTCACATTTCATATGTTTGCAGTTCATATTAAATAAATCTCCCTGCAGATGGAGAATTATCTTTTATTTAATGTAAATTTGGATAATACACTAGTCAAGTTTCATCTCTTTTGGTTTCATCTATCACATCACTGAATGGCTCATGGAAGCAGTTTAAAACGTGAGTTAAAGCCTGGCCTCTCTTATGCTAAGGGGAGTTGCACCATCAATTTCTTTTGAAACAGTATTTTTCAGGGGACCAGACTTTGAGTGATTCTTCTGCAGTGATGTCAGGCAGGAGCAATGCCACTGAAGTTCTTAACATAATGCCAAAGCAAAATAAATGAAAATGACTGCAAAGCACAGCTGTTGACTCAGTGGCATTTCTTTTTTTGACTAAGGCATCTGTAGCTTTGTCAATAAGAAGCAGGATAAATTAGCGTTTGTTGAAATATTTGTTGCCCTATGTTACACATTGCTGGCACAGAAACTGAAGTGCCACTAGTTCTTACAGTTAGGCAGTTTAAAACCAGCTTGGGAACGTCTTATGTCATGCTGCAAGCAATGGCTACAATGGATTGTCGAATGTCCTTTATCTCTTTTATTCTTGTTTTAACACAGACTTATTTCATACAACGCATGGCCCACAGATGGCACCTGAAAGTACAGCATCTGTTCCAAAAGAAATTCCAGGCTCATTTTTTTTCCTCATCTTCTTCCAAGAGAAAAAAGCACACATACTTTTTGTGTGTTATGGCCTTATGTAGGACACCACCCACAACCTCACCCTTTTTTCCCCTTCCATGGATAATCTTTTCACAGGGTGGAGAGGGGATGGGATGGGATGGGATGGGATGGGATGGGATGGGATGGGATGGGAAAAAAAGAGTTGCTTTCATGTTTTCTAGCAATGATTTTGTCTACAACTATTTCCTTCTTGACTTCTTACTCACTGTTTATGAAATTTCCCCGTACTTTAACAATAGTATTGTTGCCACAGCTGCACTGATTATATTTCCCTAACTTCTCTCATTTTGGGGCTTGGAATCAGTGTGGTTTGTTTTCATACATGGTAACTTGGAACAGCCTATAATAACATTACAGAAAGCCTTGATAATATAATTGTAATGTGCACACACACTACTTTCTCTGCTTTTTTGTCTCCATGATCAAATACCTAATTTGTTGGGTTTTTTTTTAATACTCTGTCTACAACAAAAAGTAAAGTGCTGATTCCAGATAGGAACATTACAAAATGTAGATCTTTAATAAGCATATTAATAAAGGGTCAGTGAATGTTTTAGGTATTTGATTGCACAGGCATGTATCCCCATGTGCTTTTTTTTTTTTAATTTGCTATATCCATTCTCTTTAAAATAAAACAAAAAAACCCAAAAAAACAATTCAAAATGTGTAACATATTTTGATTAGTTTTAGTTTAGGCTATCAAAAATCTTGTGCCTTTCTCAGCTGATACTCAAAATAAAGATTTGGTTCCTATTTATGCTAAACCCTGTACGAGCACTTCTGCAAGGCAAAGGATCCTGACAGTGCAAGGTTCGTCGCCACTCTGCTGAAGTTCACCCTTTAAACTTCAGGGCAAGTCCCCCTTTGCTGGAACACCACTTGATATTCTTGGTGTCCTTAAGGATATATATAAGGATGTATATTAAATATGTCAGTTTAAAAAGTCCTTCATGTGCTGGATTATCTCCTGGAGACATATAGGTGTATGTAATGAACAGCTACTGCAATCAGCAGTTCCCCAGCATAAAAATATGGGTTATGGGACATTCATTTAGACGTATTAGGTAATGCAATAGGACTGTCTCACATTTAGATTGCATCAGATACCTGTGCAAGTCTTAACACACTGTATACTTTCCATTGTTTCCAGGGCTGATTAGTGCTGACAAAAGATGGCTCACTGACAATCAGGGACACAAAAATTCCCTTCAACTGCAAAACCCAGACAGGATGAAATGTGGAAGTCAGGACATCACTGCCCTGTCCTGCTTTGCTGCACAGATGCTCTCAGAGAGTTTTAAGGTGTTGGGGCAGAGCATGAGCGATAGCGCACGTGTTCTGGGTTGCCCTGTTGCAAGCCAGCTGCTGAGAGAGGCACTCTGTAACAAAAATCTTGAGTAAGCTGGTCAGGCCCCTTGTTGACTACAAGCAAGACAGAAGAAGATATCTTCTGGTGTTGTCCTCCATTAAAAAGTTCTCTCTACAAAGACCTGTGCACTAATGTCACATAGAAAAGTAAAAGGAATTGGACACTAATGGTATTCCATTGTTACCACCAAATCAACCAGTCTCAAACAAATAACTTAGAAGCAAAGCAGACTGTTTTTTTTTTAATTATTCCATTAATTATTCAATTCCTCATGTTCTACATAATCCATACCAATTACAGTATTTTTCCTAGCATGTGGGATGTAAATAAGGTAGTTATTAAATCCAGAGTCGATGAACAGCCTTGGCTGTTTGCTTGGCAGCATTTGCTTTTATAGATGTTCCTTATATGACGACTTCTAATGAACTAGAATTGCAGCATTCACGGTTTCTTTTTCTGGTATCACTGCATATATTTAACTGATAAGAAGCAGGAGACAGCATGCTCGGATTCCTAATACATTAAAGAAGAAAGTGAATTTAAAATCCAGAAGGCGAGTTTTTTTGCAGCTCCCTAGTAATTGCTTTTTGGCAAATTATGTTTGAAAGGAGAGCCAAAAACCTTTTAGAACCAAGTCTGGGAACCAGATTGTATGTTTCAAGGTTAATCAATGCTCTCATCATCAAATGCTCTCATGCATTGTCTAGCAGATGCAGAAAAACCTTAACACAATTAAAAAGCAGGATTGTCTGCACAGGCCACAATAGATTTTTCTCTCAAATAAGTAGATGGTTAAAAAAAATAAGTGTCTGATGTTGAAAGAAAGTGTTTGCACCAAACAAATTAGAGAGGTCATCAGTCAAGACTGTTTAATACTAGTCAAAATAGCACCCTTGCAATAAACTGGCAATTTGAACATCAGTTTAAGTTATCTTTTGTTGTAAGTATACAAGTTATATATGCCTAAGGGAGTCTGTTGTAACTTGCGTATACTTAAGTCAGTTTCAGATGATGTTTTCATTTTAATTTATGAACAGAGTTTTCTATTTCTCTTCACAGATTATCTTGCCACTTACCTTATCGAACATGTTTGTAAGCTACCAGATGCATGTCTGAAAAGAAAGCCATGCTGGTGACTGCAAGCTAAGACCAAATGATAAACTGCTTACAAAATTGGTGCAATTTTAAGGTATACCTTAAACAAAGTTGCTCAATTTTTATTGAAGTCAAAAGCTTTCTCTTAATATGGCATAAAAATTTACAACTGTCCTTTGAATGCACTACTATTTTTACTCCGGTGGAAAAAATCCCGAGAGCCACACGTTACACTTGTCATTTGAGTATCGACCAATTATCATGAGGTTTGAGCATAGCCTCAGTTCTCCTATGAGCTCTGAGCAAGTAACTTCCATATTTCTCTTATTGATCCCTATTTTCGCAAGCATCTGTGCTTCCTGGTTTCATCTAATATTAGAAGCAGAAATACTGAAACATCTCAGAGGAAATCATACAGATTTGTCTGGAAATACTACTCTCTATATATATATATTTATTTTTTTCCCTAAAATTTCAAAACTGCATGCCCAAGAAATTTGGGAAATGTGTACTTACTTAAGTACTTTCCTGAACCTAAACTACCAAACTCTCTGATACTTACCAGTTGGAATAATATAAGAGAATTCATCCAGTAGCGATGTTCTTGCAGAGGTTAATATTTAGCTCAAGGGGCAGGAAGATCTCATTCCTGTTTCTTCCTCTTCTGATGTGCTGAAGAGAAAGCCATGTGACCTCTCTAGGCTATGTTCTATAACCCTGATGTTGAGAAGTCAGGGGAACTATTGCAAAATAAGGTATGGCTCAGTGTGAATAAAAGGGCATCAGGAAGTTTCTCTTTACCACTACATTTTTAAAGGCATTCCAGCTCTTTGATTCAGTGGAAGTTAGGTACCTTGGTCCCAGTGTGTGTCTCTGAATTTTTGGGTAATTACACCACTTAAAATACTGATATCTTAGACTTTGGGGCTGTAAATATTTCTGCCTATATTCAGCTTTAAGCACATGCATTGATTCATTTATGTTACCTGATCCCAGATCTAGCAACTCAGAGGTTTATGTAAAGATATAAATATTTGCAGGTCAGGATTCTTATTTTCCCAACATCAAATAATATTTAAGGGATTGGGGGGGGGGGGGGGGGGAGTTATGGATTCATTTGAAGCCTTCTTAAAGTGTGATGTGATCCTCACACACAGAAGCAATACCGTTTGGTGTAGCTCTTAGGAACAGGGTTCAAATTTTAATTCAAAGGTTCTACATAAAAAGGTAACAACTCCTGCTATTCTGTGCTGCTGCTTAATGTTAAGCAATTAGTTGTATTAGTTTATATCTGTAACAGGTCACTTCATGAGGAATACCCTGCTTGCTAGTCAGCCTAAAAGGAATATTCTCCATATTTGTCTCTTTTGATAATTGAATGTATTAAAATAGTTACCAGATGATAACAGGATTGCCGGTTTTAGAATGAAAATGGCTGCTACATGGCAAGGAAGAAATGTCTTTTTTAATCCATATTAGTGCTGAGTCAGTCTAACCTATGGCACAAAATGGCTTTTATGTTCATATAAATTATTTGGCTAGGGAAACATCCTCCCCCTCACATTACAAATGTCTATCAACAAGAAAAAAAAAAGGTTACTTAATATGTCATTCGAAGATCAAGTCAAGATGTTCCAAGTATATTGTTTTTTTCCACTGAAAATGGATTCTGAGTTACTAGATCATTATCTCTTCCTACGTTGTTTTGGCACTCTATCCAATATTAAATGTACATTTTGTTTTCTCCAGAAAATACATTAATAAATTTAAAATCTTTTTTCTTTATAGCTGTAAAAATTGCACAACAATTTGGCTTTGCAAAACAGTGAACCAGTGTTTTGCATCTTTTAGTGCTTTACCTCTGTACCTGGAGATATACTTAGGAAAAACAATTGTGCAGTCTACATTCCTGCAGTTACTGTATATTATATTTAATTGGAAAGAAGCAATCTACTGCTTATTTAAAATAGACATAACACACTTTGTCAGATTATTTTGAAGAACAGACACAGAGAAGTTGTAATTTTTTTTGTAAATCGTAAAGAGAGAGAATGGCATTTTTGTTAAAAGACAGGTTTAGATTTCCCAGGAGGACTGTGAAATGTGGAAATTGCTAGCAAAAACTTTAGCCTTAAGAAATAGTCACAATGAGTAACTTATGCCTTTTGCTTTGCAGGTGGGGAAGCAGGTGATGTTCACACAACCTAGCAAAGAGGAATTAAAATGGAACATCCCTCTATGAGAGAGGATAATTGCATTTTAGAGAAGCTTGTGCAGAGAAAAGAAAGAGCTGAACTGACTTCATTGTATGCTTTTGGGAGGATACTATAGCTACTGCTGGCAGCCTATGGGAAGCCTGACAGTCACCTTAATCAACGTTCCTCTGTATTTCACTATTCAGGCATCCAGGCTTCATCAGGAGAATGTTATGACTCCTTTGCTCCATCGTTACCGTTTACCTTTGCCAGACTTTCCTCTATCAAACTATCTGTCTTGTATTTTACACTGAAGGAAGACAAAAGCCAGGGATGAGTCTAGTCACTAGAAATCTATCTTACTAATCTCTAGCTTGTTTGAACAGGAATCTGCTTTCCAATAATGTTACCACTGGGTCTGTTTTTTTCATGTCACTTATCTTGCCTGTAGCAAAGAATATACTAGAATTTAGACATACCACAGGGGTAGGTCTCTCAGAGCAGCTTGCAATACACTAAGTCACAAAATAATCTTGAGTGATTACTTTAGAGCACGCTTCTTTTTGGAGAAAAGCATCATTCATCCGTACTGTCATTATCAAGTTAAGGACTGTAGAGCTCACTGGTATTTTGATAGCTATATTTTTTTCCTTCTTTGTCCAAAACAACATGGTTAAAAGTTCCACCTTTCTCCCATCTTTCCTTCACGGATGATAAAAGAACACTGGGGGATCTAGGGTGGTCAGGCAGGGTAGTGATTATATTTTCATATGCCATCAATAAGCATTAGTTCTTTTTCTGGAAAAAGGAAGATGGTGAAAATTGGAGATGTTAAGAAAACTTAAATATTTTTGTAGTACTGAAAGTCTCAGACATACCCCACATTGGATCTAAAAAACATACAGAGAGAGGGCATTACTCAGCCCGGACATCGCCAGATTATCTGCTGCCTTGCAGAAGGCTAGCTCACCATCAATAAGTCAGGGCTTAGCTTTCTTCTGAAGTTATCAGTTGCCATTACACATGGACATGAATGTAACTTAGTAAATGGGCTTAACTATCTTTTTACCTACCTGAAGAAATACATATTAAGAAGAATAAGTCTCTCTGAGAATTTATGGCACCTTCCCCAAATGGGTCTGACAAGAACCATTGAGAGACCAAAAGTCTTCCACATGCACATCCTTTCTACTCCATATCTGGTAGAGATCTCCCCTTGGCCACATCAGGCAGATATAAGATGAAAGAAGACACAAGACTGTATCTCCTTCACTAATTATTTGTGTTCTAGTCTTACTGGCTGCCCCAATGAAAGGATGACTTGCAGAGGAGCCATGAACATAGGCCTTCTCCAGGTCCTGGCTGTTTTCCAGACACATGGCTACCTCACAGACAGCTGATGTCGGTTGGCAAATTAATGTATTTGTGCATTTGGACATGGGATATAGAGAGGGATCCCACATGCTCTAGAGCACTTGCTTTGGACATACCTAAGGCTGTGATTTCAGGTGGAAACTACCAAATAGGTGATTTTAGTTTGAGGAAGGAGATTGATCTTAATAAGCAATGCAAGCAATGCAGTGCAGTGATTTCAGGGGTTTTTATTTTTAACTCCAGGTCTAGTTCAGATATGTTTATAATAGTGATGGAGTAGGATGATATCTGGGTAAGACTCATCTTTGTTTCCACATCTCCTGGCATGGATCAGGATTTCAAGAGTTCCTGTTCCAGCACTGTCAACATTGGCCTCATCTTCAAGTTTTTTAGTCCTTGTTTTCCCTTCATGATGATCATGGAATATACTACTCCCTCTATCTCAGCTCTGTGGGAAGAAGAGTGAAATCAGAACAATAAAGACTGAAGGAATATAGTAACAGAGAGGTAATGCTAGGATAGAGTCAGGAGAAAAAGTAGAGCAAATGTTGGATGCAAGAAACCTTCACAGTAGAGTGGAAAGGTCTGTGGAATCACAAGAAAGGACTTAAAAAATAGGCAAGTTTGGAATATTCAAAGACATAACAAATTATATTTTAATAATTAGCCTAAGGAAAACAAGCCAAAATGGGGGAAAAAACCCCAACACCAAAACCACCTCCCCCCCCCCCAAAAAAGCAAGGACCAATAACACAGTGAGAGTAGGTTCTTTATAGCTGTCATGTCATGTAAGTCATGCTGCATACCTTAATTTGCATTTAATATTTAAGAAATAGTGCTAGTTTCTAACCCACAACAATTTTCTCCTTTGCTTGGAAGGGGTGGGTGTTGTATGGCCACTCATCACCTAAGATCTGAATACTTTCTGAACAGAATCAAAAGCAATAGTGAAATTCAGAGATTTTCTGACATTTGCTTAGAGTCCTAAGGTGACCTAAAACACCTTTTTGGGTACAAATTTTACTTTTCCCACACAACTTCTAAATTTAAGTGAGGAGAATCAACATTCCTTATAAGACCTTACCTCCTTTTTTGGCTGCAGATATTATTATTATTCATTAGTTATTCTATTACAGCAGCTCTCTGATGGTCCTTTCCATGAGATACTTCACGAACACAGAGCCCTTGTCCTAAACAGCTTCCAATCATTGGATATTTGGACTAACCCCCAGTAACAAGGAAATAAAACCACCACTTAGTACACTGACGAAATTCAGCGTGGGAGCAGTGGTATAGAGTCATTATCAGATTTTGCCCCTAAGCCTGCACACATATCCACAGTTACATTTAAATACTTTTAAATGAGATAAACTTCCATAAAATAAAATCAGACAGAAGCTTTTTTTTCAAATGGAATTAGGAACCATCCAATACTGAGACGTCTAGCATGCCTGTATCTTGGCAAGTCTTCTTTCTTGATTGGTGTACAAAAAAAGAACTTTCATGTTACTCAGAGCATCTTAAACAAGAGGGACATCAGAAAATGAGAGTAGACTTGTTCATATTAGGACAGAATATATAAACCACAGTATCTCTGTGAGGGAATAGGCTTCCTGTCTGCTGTTTTTTGTGTCTAATCAAGTAAAGATTTTTTGGCTACTAAAACATTTTTCCAGAGCTACCAAGAAATAAAACCTAAACAAGTCAAATAAAGCCATGAATGGATAAATACTGTAGTACTCTTTCACGGTAAACCTGGAGACCTCCACATGCAGGTAAGCCCAGCTCTTCTAACACGGCTGTTTTTCAGCCATGCTATTTCTAACAAGCTCTTACTTAGCTGTCCTGGAAAGACTATCTCTAAACAAGTGTTGTTTTCACTTTCACGTGCTAAAGAAAATCGCTGTAAATCACCTTCTGATCTTGCAAATGGCTCCATTTAAAAATAAATGTTGGTACCAAGCAGACGATCATGTAAGTGTTTCCCAAGCCACCTAGCTGCTAAAAAAGGCAGAAGGGATAGAAAGGGGCAGAGAGAATGAATGGAGCAGAGAATTGGGTTCCACAGCACTGAAGATTGAGGTTCTGCCCCCACTTTGTGAATTCCTAGCCAGGGCTCCATGGCAGCGACTACACTCAAGTTTGCTCTCTTTAATTGACTGACATCACATGGTAGGCTGTACTCTATGACTCCTACAAAGAGCTGTGAGGGGCGCAGTGTTGCCTGGTAGATCCACACAAGTTCCTGTGCACTTTTGACAGCAGGACTTTCACTGCACACCACATTCCTGCAGCACTTCTGCACATATATTTTGATCCATAAGTAAGGAGGATCACATAACTTACAGCAGAATTTTCTGCAAGTCTCTTCCTGGGGCTTTGCCTGTGGCCCTCTAGGCACATCTGACTTACAGATGAAGCTGGGGGGTATATGCAGGATTTTCAGTGAAGAGGAAATGGCAATGTTTCTTCATGGAGATGTGGGAAGCAGTGGGGTTTCCAAGAGGGCATGCTATATACTAATAGCTGACATAAATCAAAGGAAACAATTTACACACATTTTAATGGTACTATAAAACTTGGGAACTCTGCTACCAATCCTGACCACCATCTACTGGCAACTTATCTATTCCATTTGTATAGATGTAGGGTACTCATGCAACACACAGGGACTCCCTTTTCTGGCTAGCAAGTAACCACCTTAATTCCCTTCAAAATGTTTGAAATGATTTTTGTACTGTTTTCCTTGCCCTCTCACCATGCAACAAGGACACCGTAAGGTAAGAAAACCTCAGTGAATAGGTCTCCAGAAGCTGATTACCACCACTGGCTGATGGGAGCATTTCTTATGGAAAGAAATGAAGCAGCAAACTGGCTCAGAAAACATCTGAACTGCCCAGTACCTTTTCCAGGAACTCACACAGAACCCAAAGCAAAAAGGCTTAAAATGTTGGAAATGGCAGTAGAAAGCCCAATCTTGGGAGGTTCTCACCAAAGTTTCTGAAAGGAAGAGGCTTACCAATGAGGTTGGGCTTGGTTTTGCAGAGGGATGTGTGAAGCGAAACATACAGAACCTCAGACAGGAGACAGATTTCTTTAATCCAAATGATATAATGACTATTTTGAGAGTTTATGCAAACTGGCAGGTCAGGGAGATACTTAGTGCTTATGTTAAGAAGTCAAAGGATGCTGTCATAAAGAAGGAAATGGTAGCAAGGTCCTTTTCTTGCTAGTTAACCATCTCGCAATGTTCTGGGACATCCTTGCAGACCTTGCTACAGCAGCATAGGCTTTTATCCTGTCACACAGTTTCACAAGGGTCAGTTACTAATGTTGCTCCTTAATAAAATGTAATAAGTAGCTGCTTCTTAACTCTTCCATTTCCAAATCCAATTTCTTTAGAATATGATGTGCTTTAGGATGAGGCAATTTACAGGACTTTCACAACTGGCTAGAGAATAAGTTCTTAGATGAAAGTTTGCCTTGCTTGCTCTATTGATGGACTGAGAACTTCATCACATCTCTAGCTCTCAGTTTTTACAAACGGGAAAACTGTAAAAAAATACTTTATCCTGAAATTTGGAATTTATCTATTCTGCATCCAGAGGACATCAACAGGAGAGTAGTCATAACAGTCAAGCTACTAATTTCATTTTCAGATAGGAGTAAGTTGAGAAGTTGGATACAAAAACATGAGATTTTGAATGTGTGGTTAGTGCAAGAGTGAAATAAGATGAAAGATTCATCTTATTCATCTTAATAAACGCAGGGAAAACCACAAATAGTATTCTCATATTCTTTTATTTTTGAGCCACAGGCCTAAAGGGTCTTTTTAATGCAGAGGAACTAAATCATGCGTGTCCAATGTATTTTCCATCAGCTTGAACTTATATATCACTGTGCACATTTACATGTATTGAATCTTTCTGTAATATCTTTATGGCTGATAGCCGGTGGGATTAGTGGAATGTGTGAAATACCAGAGAAATTGTGTAGGTTGAATCCCTAAAACAAAAGTTAGAAAGCAGGGTGGTCATCTGAGTTCAGTTTTCACTTAATCTACTGAGTCATTTGGTGACCTTGGACAAGCAATCTGACCTTCTGGCACTTTGGTGAGGCCAACTATAAAGCAGCGTAAAACCAAATGTGGAAGATTAATTGCTGCAAAAAGAACTGAGTCATTTTGGTAGGATAGTACCCTCTAAGCACCCCCCCCACACACACTCATCAGAAAAATCCTAGATAAGGCAACACACTAATGTGTGTTTGCTTGTGTCTGTAGTGATCAAACGTGGAAGAATAGTTATTCTTTGAAGATATTTGCCAAGCCTTATTGAGCTACTTCCTCTCTCTGCAGTGTTTCTTTTGTAGACTTCTCCATTGCCAGATTGAGTTATAGGCTCAATGAAAAAAAAATATATCTGCCACCAGGCCTTTTGATGATTCCAATTTTTCTAAGCTTGAGAATCAGAAAAGCTATTTCAGAGGAAGCTAGTTACTAGGTTCTGAGCCTATTCTGAAAGCAAAATTTTGAGGTTTGAAGGGTCCCTCTGGTTTTACTTTTTTCTGTTTTTGTTTTTTAATGTCTGAGTTGAGCCCAAGGCCAGACTGAGGATTGCATCAGGAAAATGGAAAGATGAAGAGAAGAGAGAAAGAATGGCCTCAGCCCTAAAATAGCACTGCAAAGGGCGTTTTACTTGGAACTTTCTTTCAGCTGACATCAGTCAGGGTAAGAAAAAGATTTTAGTTCAAAAGTGTAAAACTAAAACAGAGCATTTAAGGCCGGATGTAACACTCAGATCTATTTGGTGTCTTGAAAAAGAAATGAGGTTCCACCTGGACCAGAAGTTTAATGTTTTTTTCAACTTCAGAAACATTTGATTTGTTTTGATGTCTTTGACCCTGGATAAGACAAAGGCAGCACACAACTCAACAGACGCTCAGAAAAATAAAAGGAACTGAAGTGCAACAGCAGCTACTGGGTTCTTTTATTCCTGGTCAGTTGGAAATTTCAAGAAAAGCCAGTTTAGAACAGTGGGGTTTTAAGCCAGACTTCTGATAATCTCTGATGTCCAAAGCCAACATCACTGGGAATTTTCTAGCAAAGCCAACAACACTGAAATTTTTTAGTATAATGTATAGGAAAGGCACCATTCCCTTTTTGTCCAAAAGCTACAGTTTCATCAGTGGAGCTCCTTCAGCCATGGCTTGTAAACCAAAATAGGTTTTTAGGTGTATTTTCACTAAGCAAGACAACATAGCAAGCCTGAGAGCCACATAACTATGGCTGTGCTCTTCAGTAGGGAATAGGTTTGTCTGAATCAATACTTGCAATGTTGCATCTTAGTTCTACCCCGTGCTCAGAAAATTCAGTGAAACTACCATGTTACCCAGACCAAGTAATCCCCTTCTTCCAGCAAACTGTTTGTCACGGATCCAGACTGTAGTGCATAAAATTGACAGCAAGCAACCTGCAGATGAAATTTCACCTAAACTTCAACAGTCAACATCCTTCCTCCAAATGCAGAAACGGGTGGGGAAAACAATGCCAGCATCAAGTACATAATGGGAAGAATATAAGTAGGATCTTGGGCCAAGTGATGAGACCACTCAGTGATGAGGAATAAGAGGATTTTTTACTTACGCATTCCAGTTCTTTGTGTTTCTCATATGCTTTTATGCAATTAGAGATGTTTTTCAACCCTAAATAATTCTCCATAGACTAACCCCAGCAGTAAAAGGATGCTGAAACAAGTGTTCTCAAAACAATATCAGACATGTACCACAGTTCCTTATTATGAAAATTAATGCTATCTCCAAGAGATTGGCTTCTTTAATTAAAATGACTTGTGTGGATGAAGTGGTCCACTGGCAAGTGAACAGATTGATGATCTGCTAATCACTTTCCCCAATTCATAATTCTAACCACTATGCTACTTAAACTGTGTTTCATCTTTGTACTAACGTTAAATGGAAAAGAAGGGGTGAGGGAAAAGGAAAAACAAGACTTTTCATCAGGCAGGTTTGTACATGCTTAGCCAGCTCTTCTGTTCTGGTTTTAAGGCAGAAGAAAAAAAACACTGAAACATAAAGCAGTGTGGATTGTATGGAAAATTTGACTCAGATCAAGTGCCTGGCCAACACCACAAAATGGACTGGAGACAAATCTGATAATTAGAAAAAGCAGTGAATAACAAAATATTTTTGACTCATGCCATATCAGGCAGACTCTGAAAATTCTCAGAGGCAACAAAACAGGATTTCATTCCCCACAGCTTACTACATTTTTTATGCTAGAGCAATGCCACTGGTTTCGGAGGCATTATACTGGTGTAATACTGAAGTCAGGAATTAAGCCCCAGCTCACCTTATTCTTCTATGACAGTTCATTTTCACAGCTATTTACTTAAATTGCACAAACAACCAGGTAAACCAGGAGTGACCACACTTACGTCAATTTTGCACAACTGACATAAACAAGATTAGAAACACTCCTATTGTATTAATCTGATTTACAGTGCCTGGGGTTTGTTTTTGTTTTCTTTTTAGACCAACTGGCCAGGGTAAACACATATGCTGACCAGTCCACAGCAAGGGTGGGATAAACATCATGACCATCACGTAAAAGATACCATATAGGGGTAAGTATGTCTGATGCCTGTTTTTCATCTGCTGCTGCCACTGCCACTGCCAAGCCAAGCAGGTAGTGGAGGCTGGAAGGCACAGTGATAAGGGCTGGAAAAGAGAAAAGATTTGCCAGAAAGTAATCAAATAAGAGCAAGAGAAGAATAATGCCTGTGAAGGATCCAGAGCACAAAAAAAGGACAATACCAGGTAAAAGAACCCAGGAAATTGCTGGACCAAGCCGTAAAATGCAGAGATGAGGAAAGCCTCCAGAAGAAGCCAGAGCTGAGAAGAGATGAAGCAGGAGGAGGTATGAACGGGGAATACAAGTACCTGAACAAGAATCTGAAACGGGGTAAGAGGATGCACAACAACCTCTTGTCACAGCTGTTGCACAATATATTTAACTCCATTCAGAGAAGCAAGATGACGGTAGTCATAACAAACATAGGTACCTTCAGTATTTTTACCTGGATGCTTTAAATGGCTACAGAAGATTAAGGTCAGTCTTTAGAAAGCAGTTCTGTCTGTTACACCCTTTTTACACATAGCAGGATTGCTGTTTCTGCTTAAAGAGAGTCTGAGGAGTTATCAGAGACATCCAGTGTGGTCTCACGTGGCTCCATTTTTTTTTTTTTGAGGTATATGAGGAAAGTCAGGTGAGCAGAGAGTCAGTTCGTGCTGTCCCTCTCCCCAGAATGTTTGATTCTCGTGGGATTTTCAACTATATTTTCTCACTTTCCTGAATATTAATGAACAGCAAACAGAAGTTTCATGTAACAATTCTGGCTGGAAGTTTCCTGGGCTGTGACAATGTCTAATGACCACCCTCCCAAAGGTCTCTGTTGGCTTATGCCTTCCTGCCTCTCTCCTTCTGGTACTTCACTTGTACAGCAACACATGAGTGATCCAGAGGAATGGGGAAGTGCATTGTGAGGGCAACTTTTAACCACTGGCTTGGAAGGAAGCTTCCCAAGTGTGACTTGCAAGTAGGAAAAACTGGGGCTGAGTGAAGAGCTCCACCTTTTCTAAGCTACAGTGAGCTTTCCTTGCCTTTGTAATTGCATTGGGTTTACATGGCAAGGTTTTGGCAGCAGGGGAGTTGCAGGGGTGGTCTCTGTGGGAAGAGACCAGGTGCTGACCACCACAGGACACAGCTAAGCCCATCAGCCAAGCTGGTGGCACCTCTGGGAAAATATATTTTTAAAAGGCCAAAATTCACTCACGGCAGTGTGAGGAGTGAGGAAAATAAGTGTGAGAAACAACTTATTGAGTTGTTTCTTATTGAGTATTGAGAAACAACCTGTGAATATCAAGGTCAGAGAAGAAGGAGAAGGAGGAGGTGCTCTAGGCACCGATCAGAGATTCCCCTGCGGCCTGTGGAAGAGACCACAGTGGAGCAGATATTCCCCTACAGCCAATGGAGAGGACCATGTCGGAGCAGATATCCACACTGCATCCTATGGAGGACGCCATACTGGTGCAGGTTTATCCTGAAGAACAACAGCATGTGGAGAGGACCCACAGGGGAAAAATGTGAGGAAGAAGGAGCAGCAGAAAGGAACTGTTATGGATTCGCCCCATAACCCCCACTTCCCATCCCCTTGCACTGCCCTGGAAGGTGAGGGGGAGGATGTAGAGGTGTTTGGATTGAAGGAGGGAAGTTGAGCCTTGGAAAAAAAAGGAGAGGGGAGGTGTTTTAATTTTTGTTTTTGTTTCTCACCATCCAACTTGATTTTTATTTGCAATAAATTAAATTAATTTTCTCCAAGTCAAGTCTGGTTTGCCTATTGACAATAACTGGGAAGTGCCCTCCCTGTATTTATCTTGAACCATGAGCTTTTTAATCTTATTTACTCCCCCTGTCTGTTGAGAATGGGTAGTGAGAGAGTGGCTGGATGGGCATCTGGCAGCCAGCCAAGATCAACTCACCACAGAGAAACACATTTTTATTTTGCCACTGCCTTCTTCATCTCATTTCCTTTAACTTCCTCCCTTTCAAGGAATACTGAAGCCTAATAAATAAAGAAAGGTACCTCATGATGTCACCCATGATGACTCTGGACTAAGCAGCAGGTTAGTTGAACCAAGTAGCCCAGTATGTAAAAGGTAATGGAGATTTTGAAGAGGAGGAAGATATCAGAAATAAAACATAAAGCAGAAAAATGACAAACACCAAATAAAACTTTCCCCCTTTGTGATTTGTGTGCTTCAGTTGTTGGATAAAAGGGAAAGCCTTGTTTCCAAATGAGGCATAACTAAACAGTTACCTGCAGAGAGCTAAGTACTTACTACTTGTGTATGCTCATTTGTGTAGCAAATTAAGCAGATGTAGCAATGCTCTCAACTTCCATGTGCTATTCTGCCATCTGCATCACACATAGAAGAAGCAGTGCCAAATTTGAATAGAGTTTTGGCTCAGAATTAAAAAAAAAAACCACCAGAAAACCTTTTATGGAATTCAGCAGCATGAAGTTGGATCCTTTTGAAGCTCCACCTTAGCTGCCAATGCTGAAGTCTTTCTATGACCAGTCTTCTCTTGAAAGCATCAGTAGTGCTGAGAAAGTACCCACAGGAATCACAAAAATCACTCGTTTTAAACCCTTTGGTTGCTGGATTTCTCCATGGCACTTGAAGCTGTTGTCAGAAGCCCAGTCCACTGAAGACATTTAGAGGTTGACTCTAGTATCAACCCTGTGGCAGCTTCATTTGTCCTACATATTCTGATTCTGATCCATGACTCTTTCAAGGTTTCAGTTCAGAGCATGCTATGCCTACAGCCATGTTAGGTTTCTTCTACCTGGACTAACATGAAGTAGGTATTTCTATCAAGTTAACTAATGACTGAATGGCTACCTTTAATAAAATCAACATTTTCCATCAGCTGCCATAAAAGGATATCAGAAATGTATTTTTATTCCTAATTCCTATTATTCTTCATTGAACGACAATGCTGTTGTAAGTATTTTCTAGTGTAGGATCTCTGCTAATATTTTCATAGAATCAAAGAATCATAGAATCATTGAGGTTGGAAAAGACCTCTAAGATCATCGAGTCCAACCGTCAACCCAACACCACCATGCCCACTAAACCATGTCCCTAAGCACCTCATCTACACGTCTTTTAAATACCTCCAGGGATGGGGACTCCACCACTTCCCTGGGCAGCCTCTTCCAATGTTTCACCACTCTTTCAGTAAAGAAATTTTTCCTTACATCCAATCTAAACCTCCCCTGGCACAACTTGAGGCCATTTCCTCTCGTCCTATCACTAGTTACTTGGGAGAAGAGACTGACACCCACCTCGCTACAACCTCCTTTCAGGTAGTTGTAGGGAGCGATGAGGTCTCCCCTCAGCCTCCTTTTCTCCAGGCTAAACAACCCCAGTTCCCTCAGCCGCTCCTCATCAGACTTGTTCTCCAGACCCCTCACCAGCCTCGTTGCCCTTCTCTGGACACGCTCCAGCACCTCGACGTCCTTCTTGTAGTGAGGGGCCCAAAACTGAACACAGTATTCGAGGTGCGGCCTCACCAGGGCCGAGTACAGGGGCACAATCACTTCCCTAGTCCTGCTGGCCACACTATTTCTGATACAGGCCAGGATGCCATTGGCCTTCTTGGCCACCTGAGCACACTGCCAGCTCATGTTCAGCCGGCTGTTGACCAACACCCCCAGGTCCTTCTCTGCTGGGCAGCTTTCCAGCCACTCTTCCCCAAGCCTGTACCGCTGCATGGGGTTGTTATGACGCAAGTGCAGGGCCCGGCACTTGGCCTTGTTGAACCTCATACAGTTGGCCTCAGCCCATCGATCCAGCCTGTCCAGGTCCCTCTGCAGAGCCTTCCTACCCTCGAGCAGATCAACACTCCCACCCAACTTGGTGTCGTCTGCAAACTTACTGAGGGTGCACTCGATCCCCTCATCCAGATCATCAATAAAGATATTGAACAAGACCGGCCCCAATACTGAGCCCTGGGGAACACCGCTCACGACCGGCCGCCAACTGGATGTAACTCCATTCACCACAACTCTCTGGGCATGGCCGTCCAGCCAGTTTTTGACCCAGCGCAGAGTCCACCTGTCTAAGCCGTGAGCCGCCAGCTTCTCTAGGAGAATGCTGTGGGAGACGGTGTCAAAGGCCTTGCTGAAGTCCAGGTAGACCACATCCACAGCCTTTCCCTCATCCACTAGGCGGGTCACCTGGCCATAGAAGGAGATCAGGTTGGTCAAGCAGGACCTGCCTTTCATGAATCTGTGCTGGCTAGGCCGGATCCCCTGGTTGTCCCGCTCATGCCTTGTGAGCGCCCTCAAGATGAACCGCTCCATAATCTTCCCCGGCACTGAGGTCAGGCTGACAGGCCTGTAGTTCCCCGGATCCTCCTTCCGGCCCTTCTTGTGGATGGGCATCACATTGGCAAGCCTCCAGTCGTCCGGGACCTCCCCCGTTAACCAAGACTGCTGATAAATGATGGAGAGTGGCTTGGCGAGCTCCTCCGCCAGCTCCCTCAGCACTCTCGGGTGGATCCCATCCGGCCCCATAGACTTGGAGCGTCCAGGTGGCGTAGCAGGTCATTGACTGCTTCCTCTTGGATTTTAGGTAATGACTGCAGAATACTGAATCATAAATTGAGAGAATTAAAACCATTCAGACCTCCATTTGTGAAGATCATTCCCATTTCTCAGTGATACTATTATCTACTAACTTGCTTATATTGCACAAAGAATTATGGCTGAAAAACTGATTACCAGAATACACCTATGGTTCCTTATTCCTAGAAGGATCTCCTCAAATGTAGTAAACATTTTCTGAAATCTTCAAATTCACTGTCCAGAAGTTGTTCTAATACAGGCACATTCTAAAATAACATTTTTTTCATGCCAGTCTGTGTTAATAGATGGTTCACTTAGAAATGTTTAACAAGCTAGAAGAATCTGCATCTGTAAAAGAGACACGTTTGTTAGAATACCTTTTACAATTAAAACAATTTGAAAACTGTTTAGCAAACAGCTATTCTATTTAACTAAAATCAGTTAACCCCAAAATTAATCTGGAGTTTTCTTCCTCATTTAGGCTACCATGAAATAGTGGAATTCTCGACTCTTGGTGAAGTAAGGAGGGGGGCCAGCAAAACCGCAACCATGGACTTCTGGAGGGCGGACTTTGGCCTGTTCAGGACGCTGGTTGAGAGAGTCCCTTGGGAGACAGTCCTGAAGGGCAAAGGGGTCCAGGAAGGCTGGACGATCTTCAAGAAGGAAGTCTTAAAGGTGCAGGAGCAGGCTGTCCCTGTACGCCGTAAGAAGAATGGGCGGGGAAGACGACCGGCCTGGCTGAACGGGGAGCTCTTGCTGGGACTCAGGAAAAAAAGGAGAGTTTACCGCTTGTGGAAGAAGGGGCAGGCGACTCAAGGAGAGTACAGGGATCTCGTTAGGTCATGCAGAGAGGAAATGAGAAAGGCAAAAGCCCAGCTAGAACGCAATCTGGCCGCTGTCGTTAGAGACAACAAAAAATGTTTTTACAAATGTATTAATGACAAGAAGAGAGCCAAGGAGAATCTCCATCCTTTATTGGATGTGGGGGGCAACATTGTCACCGAGGATGAGGAAAAGGCTGAGGTACTCAATGCCTTCTTTGCCTCAGTCTTTAACAGGCAGAGCAGTTATCCTCAGGGTACTCAGCCCCCCGAGCTGGAAGACAGGGACGGCGAGCAGGATGAATCCCCCATAATCCAAGAGGAAGCAGTCAACGACCTGCTGCGCCACCTGGATGCTCACAAGTCTATGGGGCCAGATGGGATCCACCCGAGAGCGCTGAGGGAGCTCGCGGAGGAGCTCGCCAAGCCACTCTCCATCATCAATCAGCAGTCCTGGTTAACGGGGGAGGACCCGGACGACTGGAGGCTTGCCAATGTGACGCCCATCCACAAGAAGGGCCGGAAGGAGGATCCGGGGAACTACAGGCCTGTCAGCCTGACCTCGGTGCCGGGGAAGATTATGGAGCAGGAGCGGTTCATCTTGAGGGCGCTCACAAGGCATGAGCGGGACAACCAGGGGATCCGGCCCAGCCAGCACGGGTTCATGAGAGGCAGGTCCTGCTTGACCAACCTGATCTCCTTCTATGACCAGGTGACCTGCCTAGTGGATGAGGGAAAGGCTGTGGATGTGGTCTACCTGGACTTCAGCAAGGCCTTTGACACCGTCTCCCACAGCATTCTCCTAGAGAAGCTGGCGGCTCATGGCTCAGACAGGTGGACTCTTCGCTGGCTCAAAAACTGGCTGGACGGCCATGCCCAGAGAGTTGTGGTGAATGGAGTTACATCCAGTTGGCGGCCGGTCGTGAGCGGTGTTCCCCAGGGCTCAGTATTGGGGCCAGTCTTGTTCAATATCTTTATTGATGATCTGGATGAGGGGATTGAGTGCACCCTCAGTAAGTTTGCAGACGACACCAAGTTGGGTGGGAGTGTTGATCTGCTCGAGGGTAGGAAGGCTCTGCAGAGGGACCTGGACAGGCTGGATCGATGGGCTGAGGCCAACTGTATGAGGTTCAACAAGGCCAAGTGCCGGGCCCTGCACTTCGGCCACAACAACCCCATGCAGCGGTACAGGCTTGGGGAAGAGTGGCTGGAAAGCTGCCCAGCAGAGAAGGACCTGGGGGTGCTGGTTGACAGCCGGCTGAACATGAGCCGGCAGTGTGCCCAGGCGGCCAAGAAGGCCAATGGCATCCTGGCCTGTATCAGAAATAGTGTGGCCAGCAGGACTAGGGAAGTGATCGTGCCCCTGTACTCGGCACTGGTGAGGCTGCACCTCGAACACTGTGTTCAGTTTTGGGCCCCTCACTACAAGAAGGACATTGAGGTGCTGGAGCGTGTCCAGAGAAGGGCAACGAGGCTGGTGAGGGGTCTGGAGAACAAGTCTTATGAGGAGCGGCTGAGGGAACCGGGGTTGTTTAGCCTGGAGAAAAGGAGGCTGAGGGGAGACCTCATCGCTCTCTACAACTACCTGAAAGGAGGTTGTAGCGAGGTGGGTGTCGGTCTCTTCTCCCAAGTAACTAGTGATAGGACGAGAGGAAATGGCCTCAAGTTGCGCCAGGGGAGATTTAGATTGGACATGAGGAAAAATTTCTTTACTGAAAGAGTGGTGAAACATTGGAAGAGGCTGCCCAGGGAAGTGGTTGAGTCCCCATCCCTGGAGGTATTTAAAAGACGTGTAGATGAGGTGCTTAGGGACATGGTTTAGTGGGCATGGTGGTGTTGGGTCGATGGTTGGACTTGATGATCTTAGAGGTCTTTTCCAACCTCAATGATTCTATGATTCTATGATTCTATGATTCTGCCCTTTTTTGAATCTCTATTAACTCTTCTGTAATAGATTATAAAAATAAGCAAATTTAAATTAACATTAATGAGTTGAATGATCATGTGCTTGTGTTCTCTATATTTCTGATGTAGTCATTTATATATATATACAAATATTTCCATAGAAGAATTATATATACATAGTATTAAAAAATCTGACTTTCAGCTGTGAGTGAAATGCAATGTCTTACACAAAATAGGGAAACTATGGAGTCATAATTTTAATCTCTCCAGTGCCTGAATTTTGGACTACATTGGTTTCTTGATGTGTATTAGTTCTACACACCAGACATTGACAAATATTATCAGCATCATGAAATTATCAAAGCTGTTTAACTTTATTCTGATTTGGATCAGAAACTAAACATGTGAAAATTCTACATGAAACAGAAACAACTTCAAAAATGATTATTGGAAAGAAGCAGTTTGAAATCTAAAAATGCTCTCTGAATGAAAACTGTCCAGTTTTATGTGATGAACGTTACTCATCTAACATCCAAAACTTGCTGAAGTCACTGAAATGGTGGAAGTTTTTTCACTTATGTCACTAAAATTTGGATGACACCCATAACACTCTATTAGCGTCTATAAAATGCTTTAAAAATAGATGATGTAAGGAAAATGGTCAGTTATGGGGCTTTTCTTCTCATTCTCTGTGTCAGAAACAAAGAACATATTTCTATGTCAAGAAATGTTTTATTAACATATGCGAGGGCTAGACGCAAGCAAAGGTTTTAAAATGCAAAGAGATTGTACTATTCTGGAATCAGGGATCGCAGCACAGAAAGTGGTTTCTTTGTGACTGGATGGGCAAGTTGTACTAAACAGTATAAATATGGTCCAATTCACTGTGAAGAACAGTAGCAAAATTAGGCAACTACCATTTGTGATTTGGCACTATGGTACATTTCAGGACCATAGGAGCTTCTGAAAGAGGAAGCATTTTGCAAATATTACCATACTATTCAGGTTCTTGAAATATTACAGCCTTTTACATGTTAGGTTGTATATTCCCAATGCAAGAATCTACAGCTACTGGTAGGTCAAAGGTAAACCAGAAGGTAGAAAAAGATGGCCTTTGTAGACCTCTTATCTTCAGAAATCCACAGCTTTCTGGTATGCATCTAAATGCTGAAAGGGCAGTCATACCTGCAAAAGAGTTTCTTTGGATTTAAAGGCAGCAAAGAGGCTAGCAGAAATACTGAAGACCTTTCCTTGTCCTATCTTGGCTCCTGATTTCCTCATCTGTCAGCTTTCATCCTCAATACAGCTGCAAATGTCTGTCAGCCAGTGAAGTACTTAATGCAGTCTGTGAGCTGCTTATATCAGCTAATGGCTAGATATACGACAATGGCAGCCCATGTTCTGGGGTAGATAATACTTAATCCTGGTCATATGGTCACCGAAACTGAAAGACAGTGTTTATAATAACCTCTACAGTAACTGCTTTAAATAAACTAAGAAAAAAAAAAAAATCAGTAATCCTGCCCTGAATCTATATTCTACTTAAGTAGAGACAAGACTTTCCAGAAACATTATTCTTGGGGTAGTTTTATGCCATGCAGATTTTCAGTGCTTTTTAGAGATCAGATTTAATCAGGTCAAGAATATTTTGGCTTTTTAAGGTATGTCTAGTATATAAAGAAGCTGCTGAATTCTGATCTGTGACACTTCTGCTATTCTAATCTTTAATCCTCACATGGCTTTGCTAGAGCATCATAATTTTAACGAACAGATACATGAGCTGCCATTGAAGAGTCAGATACCACCCATGGATTCTCAGATGGCTCTTTCTTACATTATAAAGCAAAACCATGCACAAACCATATACATATGCCATTCATGTTACTACTGCTTTTTTCCACACTTTGTTTTTGCTGCTTGCTGCCATTTGGGTTATGACTCAGTGAACTACTTTAAGTGGATGGTTCCATGTGGCCAGCTGTGGCTCAACTAATCTCAGCAGAGCTTTGTGTTGCCATGAAGACCTGTTCATCCAGATCATCTTAGATGACATGGGACTGAGAAGTATGTAATCACTTTGCATGAAGATGTATCTTTTCCTAGAAGTTTGTAAAACACATAGCAAGTTGACATCCTGGTTCTACAGGGCTTCTCTGGAAGCTGCAAAACCCAAGAGTTATGGAAATAGAACCATATATCTGTCCGAATAGTTAAAATTATTGGACATGATTTTTTTTTTTTTAATACTAGTTTGGAAGACAACTTCCTGACACAGCTGGTAAGTGAGCCTACCAGGGGAGGTGCCTCGCTCGACCTGCTGTTTACAAACAGAGAAGGACTGGTGGGAGATGTGGTGGTCAGAGCCCATCTTGGGCTTAGCGACCATGAAATGGCAGAATTCTCCATTCTTGGTGAAGTAAGGAGGGGGGGCAGCAAAACCGCAACCATGGACTTCCGGAGGGCGGACTTTGGCCTGTTCAGGACGCTGGTTGAGAGAGTCCCTTGGGAGACAGTCCTGAAGGGCAAAGGGGTCCAGGAAGGCTGGACGATCTTCAAGAAGGAAGTCTTAAAGGTGCAGGAGCAGGCTGTCCCTGTACGCCGTAAGAAGAATGGGCGGGGAAGACGACCGGCCTGGCTGAACGGGGAGCTCTTGCTGGGACTCAGGAAAAAAAGGAGAGTTTACCGCTTGTGGAAGAAGGGGCAGGCGACTCAAGGAGAGTACAGGGATCTCGTTAGGTCATGCAGAGAGGAAATGAGAAAGGCAAAAGCCCAGCTAGAACGCAATCTGGCCGCTGTCGTTAGAGACAACAAAAAATGTTTTTACAAATGTATTAATGACAAGAAGAGAGCCAAGGAGAATCTCCATCCTTTATTGGATGTGGGGGGCAACATTGTCACCGAGGATGAGGAAAAGGCTGAGGTACTCAATGCCTTCTTTGCCTCAGTCTTTAACAGGCAGAGCAGTTATCCTCAGGGTACTCAGCCCCCCGAGCTGGAAGACGGGGACGGCGAGCAGGATGAATCCCCCATAATCCAAGAGGAAGCAGTCAACGACCTGCTACGCCACCTGGATGCTCACAAGTCTATGGGGCCAGATGGGATCCACCCGAGAGCGCTGAGGGAGCTCGCGGAGGAGCTCGCCAAGCCACTCTCCATCATCAATCAGCAGTCCTGGTTAACGGGGGAGGACCCAGACAACTGGAGGCTTGCCAATGTGATGCCCATCCACAAGAAGGGCCGGAAGGAGGATCCGGGGAACTACAGGCCTGTCAGCCTGACCTCGGTGCCGGGGAAGATTATGGAGCAGGAGCGGTTCATCTTGAGGGCGCTCACAAGGCATGAGCGGGACAACCAGGGGATCCGGCCCAGCCAGCACGGGTTCATGAGAGGCAGGTCCTGCTTGACCAACCTGATCTCCTTCTATGACCAGGTGACCCGCCTAGTGGATGAGGGAAAGGCTGTGGATGTGGTCTACCTGGACTTCAGCAAGGCCTTTGACACTGTCTCCCACAGCATTCTCCTAGAGAAGCTGGTGGCTCACGGCTTAGACAGGTGGACTCTTCGCTGGCTCAAAAACTGGCTGGACGGCCATGCCCAGAGAGTTGTGGTGAATGGAGTTACATCCAGTTGGCGGCCGGTCGTGAGCGGTGTTCCCCAGGGCTCAGTTTTGGGGCCGGTCTTGTTCAATATCTTTATCAATGATCTGGATGAGGGGATTGAGTGCACCCTCAGTAAGTTTGCAGACGACACCAAGCGGGGCGGGAGTGTTGATCTGCTCGAGGGTAGGAAGGCTCTGCAGAGGGACCTGGACAGGCTGGATCAATGGGCCCAGACCAATTGTATGAGGTTCAGCAAGGCCAAGTGCCGGGCCCTGCACTTGGGTCACAACAACCCCATGCAGCGGTACAGGCTTGGGGAAGAGTGGCTGGAAAGCTGCCCAGCAGAGAAGGACCTGGGGGTGCTGGTTGACAGCCGGCTGAACATGAGCCGGCAGTGTGCCCAGGTGGCCAAGAAGGCCAATGGCATCCTGGCCTGTATCAGAAATAGTGTGGCCAGCAGGAGTAGGGAAGTGATGGTCCCCCTCTACTCGGCACTGGTGAGGCCGCACCTCGAACACTGTGTTCAGTTTTGGGCCCCTCACTACAAGAAAGACATTGAGGTGCTGGAGCGTGTCCAGAGAAGGGCAACGAGGCTGGTGAGGGGTCTGGAGAACAAGTCTTATGAGGAGCGGCTGAGGGAACCGGGGTTGTTTAGCCTGGAGAAAAGGAGGCTGAGGGGAGACCTCATCGCTCCCTACAACTACCTGAAAGGAGGTTGTAGTGAGGTGGGTGTCGGTCTCTTCTCCCAAGTAACAAGCGATAGGACGAGAGGAAATGGCCTCAAGTTGCGCCAGGGGAGGTTTAGATTGGATGTAAGGAAAAATTTCTTTACTGAAAGAGTGGTGAAACATTGGAAGAGGCTGCCCAGGGAAGTGGTGGAGTCCCCATCCCTGGAGGTATTTAAAAGACGTGTAGATGAGGTGCTTAGGGACATGGTTTAGTGGGCATGGTGGTGTTGGGTTGACGGTTGGACTTGATGATCTTTAAGGTCTCTTCCAACCTTAATGATTCTATGATTCTATGATTCTATGATTTCAGAAAGTCAAAACAAAACACTTTTCTAAAAAAATTCACAATTGTCAACTTTCAAAAAATTGCCAGAAGGTGGAGAGGTGGAAAAAGTCTCTGAGGTCTGTGTCACCTGAGACAGGGAGATTTATGAGAGTAAGCTAATAGAGTCAAGATGTTCCAAGTTCACCTTCCTCACTCCTTTAGCTACCATTCTATTTCACAAATGCCCAGCATTAACTGAATATGTTAGAAATGTTATCTCATTACATGATACAAAATCTTAACATCGTTTATATTGCATTGTTTACAAATGGTAACTTGACTGGAAAGGACAGTTATGATGATGTATAAAACTAAAGCTAGTAAAGTGAGAAGTGAAAAGCTGAACATTTTTGATACATATTTGCACAACCTCTCTTCCTACCAGTTGTTTCCAAGTTCTGGTTAAAGCACCTATTTTTATTTCAGCTTAAGACTGGCCTTTTTTCTGTACAGAGATTGCCAAATGTGACAAACCATAAACTGTTTGTCAGCAATTTAGAGCACAGTGAACACAGTGCTCCATGCTGAGTTTATGGATGAGTTATGCTGACTGCTCTATTAAAGAAGTCTGTACTCAATCATTTAATCAATTCAAAAGAGAAACACTTTCAATTTCCATGTGATCAAGCCCACAGTTATGTCAGACTGACAGCGATATTTGGCAAGCAACTCTTCTTTCTCTTTGGAGAACTGTAAAGGAAAAATGAAGTAAGTTAAAGAGAAAGGCTTTTTTCATTGTCAGCGAACAATGGAAAAACAAGGGTGAATTCACGTCTGAGATACAAGAATGACCACAAGGGAGCTCTAGCTGAAGATACTCTGCTTGCCTCAGCTGAGATTGTAAATGAATTCTTAAATAATAGATTAAAAACCTATTTCTGGCATAGGGTGTAGAGAGGTCACAGAAGATGCCATCCATAAAGGATCACCCTGAACTTTTATAATGACACTGATAGCACAGGTCTCTAGATGCAGTTTGTGACCACTCGGCACAGACGCTGTCAGTAGCATTTAGACCTCAAACCTTCGTGTGCTGGTTTAAGAAAACTCTCACAACTGGTACCCTGCAAACAGTTTCAGTTCATTTACTGATACAATACTGTAGGCTGCTAAATTGCATAAGTACAGCTGGTTTACTGTAAAGCAAAAAAAAGTCTGGAAAAGTCTTGGAATAAAACACCCTGGAGCTGAAAACTTTTCATTGGTTAGCAGTCATATTTTATACTGGTATTTTTAAAGTATTTTTGTTTACCTATCCTGTTCTTCACATTACTCCAGAATATCCTTACAATTGACTTTCATTTTATGTTTCCAGTTTTACTTTGAGGTCAGAGTCTGATTTATTAGCTTGTCCTAAATATAAATTGAAAACGTTTGGCGGCTGGAGCCTTTCGTATTTATGCTTCACGATTATGGAATCAGCTTCTTATTTATATTCAGAAATCAGAATCTGATTTGGTTTTTGAATCAAAACTGAAGAGGCGTGTGTTTGATGCTGGTTTTAATCAGGTCAGTTCTGTGAAGTTTACTGGGACTTCTTCTGAACGATATTGTAAAAAAACTGTTATGAAAGATCATTACCTTCTTTTAATGATTAGTGCATTGTCAGACCTTTGAAAACATAAAGCAATCCAGAAATCTCAAGCATTTATTTGTATAAAGCTTATTTTATGCAGGAGGATGTAGTGAAATGAGATACAAAAACTCTAATACATAAAAATTGCATGAAATATAGCCCCTTAGTACATAGATGGAACAGTCTCTGTAATTCTGGGTCATTCTGACACAAAATTAGCCTGCCTTTACAAATAAAACCAATATATCAAACCTTAGCAAAACCTTGCCCTAGATTCTTATCTTCTTCTACCTCCACCCCTACTGACTTCTCTCCTCAGAAGATTTCCTGGCCTCTTGTTTTTCTCCTCAACTTTCCTGTTTTTCTGTTGGTACAGAAATTGAGTATAATTTCTCTTGGTACAGAATTGAATAGTATTGAACAGCTAGAAAGTCTTGCGTATGAACCTAATCTGCTCAAGTACCGACTTGCAATTTCAGCATAAAATTTTTATCTTAGAATTTAGTACACATGTCATTACGGTTAACTTTTTATTTTGGAGAATTATTCCATCCTTACTGGCTGATGATCCTCTGTGTGGGAGTCGGTGGGCTTTCAGAGGAACAGAAAAGAGAGAAAGAACAGTGGCACTCATTTGACCCCAATGCTACTTCATGCCATTGGAGAGAAACTGAGTTGTAAAACAGATGTTCAAAGTCTAATTAAAAAGGATCAGGTAATGGTAGTGAATAATTGCTCTTTCTGCTGTGGAAGGGAATCCCCACCCAACTTTGCAACTGCTGCCAGGGACTTGCCTCAAGCTTTCTGCCTTCTTGTAAGAGGGGAAGTGGAGAGGCTAATGACTGATTCCAATAAGGTATTTACCTCCATTTCTGCTACCCCATTTCCAGGCATTAAAGCCAAAACAAAATTTGCTTTCAGGGCAATATACTTATCTCTAGCTCTTTTTCAATGCAGGGTGGTTGGTTTTTTTTAGCCTGGAGAATAAATTCTTTAGCCCCTTTCAGAAAGCAGCCCCCCAAAAGAAAAGAGTGATTAGACCTGACAGAGAGCAATGTTAAATAGAAATGTAACTTATAAAAAACAAATGATGAAAGAAACAGCTGTCACTGGGCTAGACTAACTAAGCCCTTGCAAAACGGCCCCAGGCAGGCCTTACTGGGAGTATATGAGGGTATAAACTGAGCTCACTGAATTCTCTGAATTGCCCTTTCCTTCTCCATGAGAAGCTGTAATTGTCCATTGCAATCATCATCTGATGGCAGCTGGCGGTAGCAGAGGGGAAGAGGCAGAATGGGGAAGGAGCTCCTTCAGAGGGTGCATGATGTACTTGTGCTAAGATCAAGACTTCAGCTTTTCACCCCAGTGCTTTTTTCCAGCTGAAGAGATCAAGCCTCATTGTTCCCAGGCTCTTATTTAGGTTTGGTGTAACTCAAAGACTGAAGTTTGTGTTTTCAAAAGGATATTCGAAATGTATTCTGTAGTCTGTGAAATAAAATAGGACTCTTGAACACTAATGTCCACTCCTTATGCAGAAGACAACTGCTACATACGCAACAGAAGTCTAGCCAGGACTGAAAACGGGGAAGAAGAAAAAAGAAATCTCTTACATCCTACTACAAATTTCCGAGACATCCATTCACCCACCAAAAGTGTGTTTATTTTCACCCTCCTGTCTCAACAAGACCTACAGGAAAAAGCTGAATGAGACCATAGGAATGCTGAAAACGTTTACTCATGGAAGAACATTGTCAGTAACAATTCACAAAGAGAAAAAAAAGAAAAGAGCCCATGGGAAATGCTCTAGAATGAACCATGTTTAATTTTTGCTAAGCTCTACATGCAGCTAGACCCAGCTGATAAGGTCAGAGAACTAAATGGTGTGCAGTGTTGTTCCAAGACGCCAGGAGCAATGGCAAAAGTACATTTTCCTCCTAAGAAGCCATGATAGACGGGTGTTTATGAAAGATTTTTGGGTGCAACGTGCACGCCCTGTTTCTTAATAGCTTAGTGCTGCCAGTTGCTCAAGAACAGCAAAGAGGTCAGTGAAAGGGCAACAATGTCATTTCAGAAAAGTCTACTGAGCTTTGTCTTCCCTGCTATCATTTTGTGACATAAGCTTTTGGGAAGGGAAGAGGCAGCTTTCACCAGCAGCTTACTTGCAACAATGGCAATTCATTCCCTTGCAGTCATATGGTGATGTTCCTTATAACACTGACATATGCAAACAATGTTGAAACCATGGAAGTTAGTATGTATGTATTGTTTATATAAGAGAGTGTGTGTGTATAAATATGTAAGTGTATGTAATACTTATTTAAGTAAATATATATGAAACTACTGACACTGAACTTTTGGACTGGAGTGAGCTGTGGCAAAAAACAGAGATCCGAAAAGCAGGAGGCAGGTCTTTGATTTGGCCTCTTGAGGAAGGAGACAACAGAGTACTTAATCCCTTTGCCCCTTCTTGCCCTGAGCTCACTGCAGTCAGAAGGGTGTGCAGACTCAGGCATGTTATGATTCATTCTGTATGTGTCATTTGGTAGAACTTAGCTGTAAATGCAGCAGTCCAAATTACCACATAGTTTATAACATGGCCTAAAGTGCTGATCTATACTATTCTTGCTCCCTTCTTTTCCCCCTTACGGCATGTTACAGAAGGTCTCAGGAGTCTGAGGAAGACAGACAATCATTAAGCCTACTGGAAGTAGGTAAGCAACTTAAGGTACAGGTATCCCACTCGTGACTACCTGACAAAGGCTCAGTTTGTTTCCCATCGAGGACAACTAGGTTATAAAACCAGATCAAAGATTTCTCAAAGGAACAAATGAATGCCCAGCCCTAATTCATCACAGGAAAATTACCACGTCTAATGCTTACTTCCTTTCATTCAGTTTCTCAAGATCTTTGGAAAACAGCAGTAGTCAGTCTGCCAAAGTAGAGGATGTACCTGTAGGACAAGAAAGAAAATGATTCCTCCTAGATCAGTGCGATATCTTATGATTCTGCTTTTCTTTTACAAAAACTAGCATACATCATGACCTAGAATTCATGATCACCCAACAAACTGAGCTCCTAAAGGCCTCGTGAATCTGATCCAAAGTCCACAGAAAGGAACAAAATCCTTTCCATGACTTGTTGGATGGGGTGTACTGAACTGGTATTCACATTCTCTTCAATATCTGTTTCTTACTGGAGAAACAGAATAGCAAAATACTTGAAGAGCATACAGCACGAAAGCACAGTGCAACTGCCTAGCCATTGACCCAGCCTCTCAAATTCTGCAGTTTCCCTTAAATGCTGGATTAAGCTATGTCCTTAAGCTAGGAGCCTGCTCTACTGTGGCTTGCTTTCAGGTATCTGAGTTTGGCCTCAGTTCTCACGAGCTGGGGTTTGTTAGCCAGGATCAAAGAACTGCTCTTTTCATCTAGAGCTTTGGTAACCACAGCCTAACCACAGGTAACCTTTGGAGCAGCCCACATTGTTCCCTAGCTAGCTGGTGCTTCAAGCCTTCATCTGTAGCTTTTGGCTCTTCCTGTACTTTCAGACTTTGCCTTTTGACACCAGACTTACTTAGGTGCTTTCTGCTTCCTGCTTCATTTGTTCCATTTCCTATTTCTGCCTTGACTCTGACCCTAGATGTTACAAATTAAAGGGTTCTTCTTCCTTTCATGACTTATTTCTGCTGTCTTCCTTTCAGGTAACACCTGTATGCAAGGGTTTTACTATTTCAAATCAGTTCTTCAGTGCTTGCCAGGAGCCTTGGAAAAGCATTCCATTTGCAGTGGTAGAAGTCTTTTCATTAACAATGGGCTGAAGCACTCTGGCACAGCAGTGGCAACAGGCTCGGACTATGTTTTTATTGAGAGATAGATACCCCTTGAACAGAGAAACAGTGGGACTGTGCCTTAGAGTGCCTTAGGGAGAATCTTTCAGCAATACTATCCGCTTTAGGGAACAGAGATTGGCAATTGTACTGATATTTCCATGGTTTTCTCTAAAGAAAAATGAAGCTGATTCCTAGTGAAAGAAGACAATCTGAGAAGTCCCAATAGTGAATATATCTATTTATTCACAGGAGCTGTGTGATACGGGAGCAGAAGCATACACTCCCTCACTATTATTTTGACAACGCACCTGAAATTTGCCGTGACAGACCACATCCAAAGAGTAAAAGGGTCATTTATTCCCCTTGCTCATTAAATCGTTGTTTTCTCTGAGGCTGCCTGTGGAGAAACTAGCTGATTTCAGCATGGATAATTTTATTTATGGTACAGACAACCTTGTACTAGAACTTGAATAACTTCTTGCAGGCTCCCAGATAGTTGTGAAGCAGTGCTTGATACGAGAAAGGAAGTATCAAAACAGAGGTGAAAGGTCTCTGGTCTTTTGATAGACATAATGATCCATCATTTTCTAATAGATGCCTTTAAATGCTGTTTTAGATTCCTTTCCTCCTTGAATTCCTCATCCCACTGCTGGTTTCTGAATTAGATTGACATTCTAAATCGGATTGTCCAAGTCTGAAATACTTCAGATCTCTTCTTTAAGTGTAAAGTACTCAGTGTCTTTGCAATGGTTTCATGAGCTTCTAGAAAACTGATTCGAATCAGATGCCTGCCTGTATTTACCTGCTTTAGGAAAGAAAAGTCAAGTTGTTTACAATGAGTAAGTTACAGACAAGCACTAGTGTAACTGGTCTGCAACTAGTTAGAAGTCAAGATCTGTCTGCACTTGGATGTGACATGAACTTGAGCATTGCCATTTACAAGGTACAGTTCAGAGTTCATAAAAATGCTGGTTCAAAAGGGTAACATTGGAAAATCCTCCTTGCTTTATCTTGAAATGTGATCTTCTAGTCACATGGACTCAGAGAGAAGTGAGGCACACTCATTCCTGAAAAACTGTTGCTTATGTTCATTCCAACAGGGGGAAGTCAGGGCTGACATATATCTCCAGAAGCTGTGGTAAAAGCTTTCAACTGGTAGGACTTTGTAAACAGAAGGTGTTCTTTCCTCTCTCATAAATAACTGATATTCTTCCATTCCCTCTCAAACTGTAGTATATAGCAAACCTAGTATTTCTGGTTGTACACATAAATTTGCCTTTCCCTATTAAATATTTCTATTGACTCTCTTTAGAGATTTTTGTGGCAGTATTTATTATGGATTCTGTATAAAAATAAAATGTATTTTTTTAGTATTCTTAGCTTTAACCTCAAATCATTCTTTAATGATATTATGGGTTAACATGAATAAGCAAGTCTACTTATAATTGTTTCTCCTGTTGACAATAATGTGTAGTTTATACATCCTGAAATAAAATGGTATATATTGCTTCAAGGACTCATGCCAAGCACAAAAGTAAATTGTGTCACCCCTTTAGCAACGGTGGTTCCAAGAAAGCACTTTTATGGATTTAAGTTATGTGTCTAATTACCAGAAAAGAGCCCTGAAGGTCTGTGTGTTTAATAAACCTCAACCATTCTGTTTCAAAACTGAGTACCGTAAAAATGGAACAACATCCCATACCTAGCATAGATTGTACTTAAAAAATGATTTTATTTACACTTATTTCATATTAGTAATCTACCTCATGCAAAATAATTTTTAAAAAAACCACTGATATTTCTTTCAAAATAAAAGTCCTTAAAGGTCTATCCAGCTTCACATACGTTAAAGGTTTATGGATAGGTCCTACTCCTGAAAATCTCTGCCCATGGGTGTTACTACTCAACCACAGAGCTTCAGTGAGGTAAAAGAGTTTAGCCAAGCAGATCCAGCAACAAGTTAAATCATCAACTTCCACATTATAAACACATACATAATTCCTTGAAATTCCCGCAAATGATGACACAGTGAAAGGAAGTGGGGACAATAACAGCAAAAGCTGTTTAGAGGACTCCACTAGGTGCTGCCTTACCAGCCTGGGAGGGGGATTCCTTCCCAAGTTTCCAGGCACACATGGGAATTACAAATGCACTGCTCTGACTGTTCTTTGTGTGCAGCTTGTTTGTCAAACTATAATGGGATTAGCTCCACAAACTGACTCAAAAGATAAGCCCGATCAGAGCCACCTCTCGTCTGACCCTCTCTGGCTTTCCCCCAAGGATATTAACTCCTCACAAAGCAGTCTTGCATTGATTACATCCTTTACAGCAACCTCCTTCCTTCCCCCAAAACAGCAAAGCACAACATGGTCCACGTGACTACTGATTTGAAGGAATTATTTTATGAAAGATCAAAAAAACTACATAGAGTGTAGGACTGGATAAAGTGTTAATGTAGTAACAGTCTATGAATAGTTAGAAATTTTTGAATAAAGAAGTCATACATATAGCTCCCATTTCTAGGATCTGAACAGTGCATGGAATACCTGACTTCTAATCTCTTGAGTCATATTTTCCCTCTCCAAATGTGAGGTTGTTTTAATGGTGAGAGAGGTGAGAGAGGAAGATTCCAAATTTGGGAGCTGTGAAGATAAAGAAGAGGAGGTGAGGAAATTCCCAAAGAACTATGCGGCAGTAACCGAGGGCCAGCTCCAAAGAGTCATAGGACAGTTGAGGTTGGAAGGAAGCTCTGGAAGCCTCTAGACTAACTTGCTGCTCAAAGCAGCGCCTGTTTTGAAGATAGATCTAGTTGCTCAGTGCCTTGTTTGACTGAGTTTTGAAAATTTAGGGAGAGCCAACAGCCTCCCCGGGTACCTTTTCCAGTGTTGTGCCTCTATCAGGTGAATACATTTTCCTTTTGTCTAACCAGAACACCCTTTGCTGCAATCCTTTGCATTTCACTTTGCAAATTTAAGAAGAGTCTAGTTCCGTTTTCTCTCTAATCCTCCTTTGCGTAATTGAAGACAAGAAGAAGATTCCCTCCCATCCTCCACTTAGCCTTTTCTTCTCCAAGGTGAACAAATCCAGCTCTCAGAGCCCCTCTCATACGTCATGTGCTCCCTGGACTCACTGCAGTATGCCAACGTCTTTCTTGCACGTGAAGCCCAGAACAGGACATGGTACTGCAGGAGCAGCCACACAAGGGCTAGGCAGAAGGGAGAAATTGCTTGTGTTGGACCACTGGCAACGCTCTTACTAATACAGCCCTGGATGTGTTTGGCCTTCATCATCAGAAGGACACGCTGCTGACTCAGGTTCAACTATCTCACCACCAGGACATCCCAGACCTTTTCTGCAGAGCAGCTTTCCAGCCATCGAATCCCAGCCTGTACTGACACATGGAGTTATCCCGTCTCACGTGCAAGTCTCTGCATTTGCCTTTGTTGGGCTTCATTGTGTTTCTGTCTGCCATTTTGTCCAGCCTGTTGACATGGTGCTGAGTGGCAGCCCTCCCCTCCAGCACGTTACCCACTCCTCCAGTTTGGTGCCATCTATGGACTTTCTGTGGGCACGCTCCATCCTGTCAGCCTGGTTGTTGATGAAGATGTGAAACAGTATCAGCCCCAGTTACCAGCCACCAGTTGATCTTCAAACCTCTCACCACTGCCCTTCGAGCATAACAGTCCAGGCAGATTTTCACCCACCTTGTAGTCTATATACCCAGTCCCTTCTGCTGCAGTTTACTAACAAGCCTGCTATGGGACGCTGTATGGAAAGCCTCACTGAATTCAAGGTTTCACCTTTTGTTGTTTCATCTCAGTGTTTTCGAGTTCCTTGTGTGAACTCAGCCACAGCGATACCACCCCAAATTTGGTATGGGGGTGGGAGGGAGTGGTTAGACACCTAATAAGAGGTAAACATTTGAGCTATTCTATTGCTTAGAAAATTGGAGACATGAAGACTAACTAACAGCGGGCATTGTTACGGACCTGCCAGCATACCTTTTTCTTGTATGGCAGAAATACCAATTTCTCCAATCAAGCCAAACTGTACAGCAATGAAGACAGATGCCTTCTCTGAACTGGAGACACACAGGCATGTCTTTCTTCTGAGACAGATCTATTTAAGACAAAGGTTCCTCTCCAGTCTCAGGAGGTAACAGTTAAATTCATTAATTCCCTGCATGAGTTCCCTTTCCCCCATCCAGCTGCATATGAATTATTTGTGCCGAGTCTGGTTATTCCATCCAAGTGTAAACCTTAAATTAGAATAACTGAAACTCAGGAAGGATGATTATCTCAGGCCACAAAAATAAACATTTCCAGCTTTTTTGTTTTCAAACTTACTCTAAGCTTTTTAAACACAAACACAATAGCCCTGAGAGGCCATATCTGACCTATAAACTGAAGGCTGTAGTGAATTAAGTGTATTTGCTTTGTTCTGCAGATGTTAGAAGAATTGCCCACAAAATATGACAGATTCAGTTAATTTTATCTTATACAAATGTAATGAGCATCTGTTTTGATTTTTCTCAGTCATTGATACGATTTCCTTTTAAACTTGATACCAGCTGGTTTATACAAGTGTGCAAAAGTTGTAAACAGCCAAAGATTAAGCTATTCCAATGCTGAGGAACATTTATTCATTCCACTGTTATCTTTATACTAATAATACCAAAAAAGTCAGGAGTATTTCAAAACACAGCAGGATATTTATGTATAAACAGGGCCCTATTTACAGAAGTATTTTATGTGTCTATATAAATATTACATACAGCATATGTATAAATATATGGATGGTGTTATCCTCACGGTAAGCTTAGAATCATAAGATAAACTGCAGAACCATGCATTAAATAATATTTATTACATGGCTTCACAATTTATTATGTGCTTCTGAACACCTCATCTGGCCTTTCCCTACTAACCTGCCTCTTCTGGGACTATTTCTACCATTCTGTACTTCTCAGCACCTCCAAACAGCTGTTCTTTTCACTCTGGGCAATGAACCCCAGCAAAAAGGTTTTTCCTCGGAAGATACATCTGTGAAATTCTCATTCTTGCCTCTCAGCTTATTGAGGTGAGATAGGCAGGCAGCACCACTAACCTCTTAAGAGGTTTCTGAGCCCAAGTGCCAGCATAGCCTACTTCCCTCATCACTCTTCCACTCACACACTAAGATGGAAACTCAGTGTCATCTCTACTGCTGAATACTTGTCAGCACTCCGCAGTGCATACGCACAGAAGGAAATGGAGGGGCCGTTTTTCATGTAGCCACAGAGTCTGGACTCTGCTAAGACGGGGATGTGAAACACCACAATAGGGCATGCTTAGTGCTACTGAATGTAGCACAGAAGGGTTTTGACATGTTTCCAATCCCCCCCTAAAAAAACCCCAAACCTCCTATACTATTCAAACTGTGGGCTGAAAAATGCCTGTTCCACAATTATAAATCAACCAAATGTAAACTGACATTTTTGGAACCCACAAAAGGCACCTCCCTAAGTCCAGATTTATCCTTCCAGGAAATTTTCAATCATACTCTGAATGATAGAAATATTAGGATAATAAAAAAAGGATGAGTTTATGTGTGCTTGCATGCATGAAGATGCAACAGTAAATACCACTCTTCTAACAACAAATACAGTGAAAAAAAGCCCTAAATAGCTTCCCAATGACTTGTGATGCAACACCAGCGCTGGCATTAGATACTGCATTTGTTTGCCTAGCATTTCAAAAGCTCCTGGCTAGAAATCCTGACCACATGGCCGTTTTCAAGTTTCTTTGTTCCATATCTTTGGGGTAAGGAAGGCTCATTCAGCTTGCTTGAATGCACTCAGCTGTTGTGAAGAGGTACCATTTTTTTCCCATTTAAATTCCAGTGGATCTTGAGTATAGCTTAGAGGTAAAATAAAAGATAAAGAAAAGACAGGGAGATAGACAAGTAGTCGGAAGATGGACAGAATAGAGAGCTCAAGAGAGCTAAATTTGTAATTTGGCAATGTTGCCTACTAAACTCCTGTATTTTGTAGAAAATATAGATGCCAAAATACTCCTGCTTAACACTAGTGGAAATACATAATAAAGCCACTGGTCTTCAGGGAATGTATCTATCTACACCGATAAAGGTCTTATCATTCTTACTGTGATAAAGCCAAAGAGGACCCTCAATGGATGAAAAACCACTATGCTTGATTTCTACTTATAAAACAATAGAAATAGAGCCAAACTGCATTGCAAACAAAAATTTTCTGATACACTAACAGATGTCTTAAAAGGCCACTCTAAATTGTTTCTTTGTATTTAGTTGTACACTAAACCTCTTTTGTAAAGGTGCTGCTTGCTTTCCTTGCTAAAATGACAACAAGATAACGTAAGGTGTTTTTAAAATTGCCTAGTAATTTGCTTTCTCCTTTGATGCTAATAGGCATAATTGAGACATTATTGATTTAGTGAAAGAGCTTTCAGCATACTCTCAGCTTCCTTCAGTTGAGGTAGGTTTTCTTCCACATATTTATTACATATGGCATGGATTTTGTTTATTTGGGACAAGTACAGTCTCGCATAGGGAGGCAATCTGAATCGGAACTGGGTCAAAGGGAAAAGATTGTGTAGTATTTATTTGTGTGTTTCTTAGGTTGAATTACTTTGGCATTACTTTTCATCTGTATGTTTTTTTCTTTATATTAAACTCAGTGTGTAATAACTGCCATCAATACCAGCCACAATTCAGTCCAGTAATTATGCTTATTGTTATGGAACAAGAAATATATGGATTGAAAGATCAACGGATTGACTGGCACAGATTAACTACCTGAAAAGGCTGTGGTTCTTTCTTCTGCTTTAAGCACATATGGGACAACAGAAATATATAATAGAATCCTATATAATATACAATAGATAATCCTTTCCATATGGTACAACACAAACAGTAACAGTCACAACACTTGATTTTATGTGTCAGCATAACCAATTTAGATTCTCAAGAGGAAAACTAGTATTTGTTTGCGATTATGTTCCAGATGATAATTCCTCAGAAGTTTTAAAGGAATGGTAAAAATATTTCTTTCCTCCCTGCCTACAAAGCTTTTTTTTCTTTAACTGAGGAAGTCTTGTAACTGGTCTGAAGTGATTACAGGCTGATATACCTATTAACTGGTTTTATACTTGACAGGAATTTGAAAACTCTGGAATGTGAAATAATGAACATTCATTTCAGTAAAAATGTAAATGCAAGTAGCTGAACAAAGATCCCAGTCCTGCAATCAGATCTATGCAGGTGGTCAAGTGCTCTTGATATGCCTCCACAGGGAAAAAAAAAAAGTGACTTTGCCATTCAAGTTAACAGGACTCTCCAGACAAAGAAAACTACAATTATGTGATCAGATCTTCTTCTAAGAAGCAAAACAATTTTTCAGTGTGTTTCATGTCACATCTCACTAGTCTGTGGATAAGATATGGACCACCAGAATGTAGCTCGATTCTGCTTGGACCGTTCTTAAGATTAATAAATGTTACTCTGATGGAAAAGCCTATCATGTGTCATCTAGGGGCATAATCCTTCACTGTTACAGAATGCAAGCCTGTTGAAATAGTTCTGACTAATCAAAATTTTCAAGTTACCAATCAGATTAGTGAAAATGATGGCATCAAAAAAGTCTCTGGTTTAATCACTAGCAAATGTTACCTGTAAACATTGTAAAACCTAACAGCTGTTAGAGCAGACCAATGCTACTAGGGCTTTTTATGATTTATAACTGTAACAGTCCCATTCCCAGAAGAGGCAACTTGTTTTAATGAAATGTACCCTTCAGTTTCATACTGTAAAGCAATCAGCCTCTTCTATAAATTATACATTTTTCTGGAGTAGAGACTTAAATTTCCTACAGGGGGTGTACTGAAGGAAACATATCTGGAAAAGGCATTCTCTTCCCATTAGTGGCACTGCTTATGTGAATTTAATAAGAATGTAAGTCTTCAGACAAGTTTAGCAAGCAGATTCCACTTCTTTGTATTGAACTTCAGAGGCTGACAAGAACAAAGATGCTATAATATTGGTATTTCAAATCGCCATGTGAAATGAGGAATGAGAGAGCAATATCCACCTCTCTCTCTCTTTGTAAGGACTTTTGACTGATTGTTATCTGATGATTTACACAATTCCATCCACGGAAATCTTTGATACACTGTTTCCAAAATTCACACTCAATTTCCAGACTGTATTCATATTCAGCTTCATCACATTAAAATGTTATCTTCAGGAGCATGTTCTCTTTATTAGTAAATTTCTTCTCTCCATGTAGGTGCGTATAAGCTGTTAACATGTCTTTCCATATCATTCTCTTTGTTAAACTGAGCAACATGAGACCCTTTCTATTTACTGTTAATCATTCTCCTGGCTCCCCTCTGAACCATCTGATTTATCAGCATAGTTTTCGATTTCTGGCCCAGACATAGCGGCTGTGTCTGGCCTCCTCTGCTGGAATTGCCTTAGTGAATTGTCCTGGTTTTGGCTGGGACAGAGTTAATTTTCTTCATAGTAGCTAGTATGGGGCTATGTTTTGGATTTGTGCTGAAAACAGTGTTGATAACACAGGGATGTTTTCGTTACTGCTGAGCAGTGCTGACACAGAGTCAAGGCCTTTTCTGCTTCTCACACCACCCCACCAGCGAGTAGGCTGGGGGTGCACAAGAAGTTGGGAGGGGACACAGCTGGGACAGCTGACCCCAAGTGACCAAAGGGATATTCCATGCCATATGATGCCATGCTCAGCATATAAAGCTGGGGGAAGAAGGAGGAAGGGAGGGACGTTCAGAGTGATGGAACAAAATGGGAGACCTGGTTACCTGGGATACAGAGAAGGCGGAGGTACTCAATGACTTTTTTGCCTCGGTCTTCACCAGCAAGTGCTCAAGCCTCACCACCCAGACTGCAGAAGGCAAAGGCAGGGACTGGGAGAATGAAGAGCCACCCACTGTGGGAGGACGTCACATTCGAGACCATCTAAGGCACCTGAAGGTGCACAAGTCCATGGGACCCAATGAGATCCATCCGCAGGTCCTGAAGGAACTGGCGGATGAAGTTGCTAAGCCACTATCCATCATATTTGAGAAGTTGCGGCAGTCCGGTGAAGTTCCCACTGACTGGAAAAAGGGAAACATTGCATCCATTTTTAAAAAGGGAAAAAAGGAGGACCTGGGGAACTACAGGCCAGTCAGTCTCACCTCTGTGCCTGGGAAGATCATGGAACAGATCCTCCTGGAAGCTATGCTAAGGCACAGGGAGGACAGGGAGGTGATTCGAGACAGCCAGCATGGCTTCACCAAGGGCAAGTCCTGCCTGACCAGCCTAGTGGCCTTCTATGATGAAGTGACTACATCAGTGGACACGGGAAGGGCTACAGATGTTGTCTATCTGCACCTCTGTAAGGCCTTTGACACGGTCCCCCACAACATCCTTCTCTCTAAACTGGCGAGGTGTGGATTTGATGGGTGGACTGTCCGGTGGGTGAGGAATTGGTTAGATGGTCACATCCAGAGGGTAGTGGTCAACGGCTCAATGTCCCGATGGAGATTGGTGACAAGTGATGTCCCGCAGGGGTCCGTATTGGGACCAGTACTGTTTAATATCTTCATCAATGACATAGACAGTGGGATCGAGTGCACCCTCAGCAAGTTTGCAGGTGACACCAAGCTGAGTGGTGCAGTCGACACGCCAGAGGGACGAGATGCCATCCAGAGGGACCTGGACAAGTTTGAGAAGTGGGCCTGTGTGAACCTCATGAGGTTTAACAAGGCCAAGTGCAAGGTCCTGCAGCTGGGTCGGGGCAACCCCCACTATCAATACAGGCTGGGGGATGAAGGGACCGAGAGCAGCCCTGCCGAGAAGGACTTGGGGATACTGGTGAATGAAAAACTGGACATGACCCGGCAATGCGCGCTCGCAGCCCAGAAAACCAACTGTATCCTCGGCTGCATCAAAAGAATGCTCTGGTGAGACCCCACCTGGAGTACTGCATCCAGCTCTGGAGTCCTCAGTACAAGAAAGACACGGACCTGTTGGAGTGGGTCCAGAGAAGGGCCATGAAAATGATCAGCGGATGGAACACCTCTCCTGTGAAGAAAGGCTGAGAGAGTTGGGGTTGTTTAGCCTGGAGAAGGTAAGGCTCCAGGGAGACCTTATTGCAGCCTTTCAGGACTTAAAGGGGGCTTATAAAAAAGGTGGTGGCAAACTTTTTAGCAGGGTCTGTTGTGACAGGACAAGGGGGAATGGCTTTAAACTAAATTTTTTACGCTGAGGGTGGTGAAACACTGGAGCAGGTTGCCCAGAGAGGTGGTGGCTGCCCCATCCCTGGAAACATTCCAGGTCAGGTTGGACGGGGCTCTGAGCAACCTGATCTAGTTAAAGGTGTCCCTGCCCATGGCAGGGGGGGGTTGGACTAGATGACGTTTAGAGGTCCCGTCCAACGCAAACTATTCTATGATTCTGTGATTATGCGTGATGGAGTCCTGCTTTCCTGGAGATGGCTGAACACCTGCCTGACAATGGGAAGTAGTGAATGAATTCCTTGTTTTGCTCTGCTTGTGCATGCGGCTTTTGCTTTACCTATTAAACTGTCTTTATCTCAACCCACGAGTTTTCTCACTTTTACCCTTCTGATTCTCTCCCCCATCCCACAAGGGGGGGAGTGTGCGAGTGGCTGTGTGGGCTTAGTTGCTGGCTGGGATTAAACCATGACATGAATGTTTCCAACCTGCCTCTGGTGGCCTCTGTACCCCGGCGAGCCTCAGGCATGACAACACCGCACCAAAGCCGAGTTGCCCTTTGGAGTACCTACTGTCCTGTAAGTCCTTGCAATACACTGAACACAGACCTTCTGGCACTCATACCTGGTAGTCTACTTTGTCTTCAGCTGCTGGATCTACTGCATAACCCTTTATAAGAAGTCCCATTCAGTGCTGTCCTTCAGCATTCACAGTGCACTTGTTACCTCAGTATACTGCAACAGGACACTGGCACTGAGAAAGCACACCAAAGAAGTTAGAGGCTTCACAGAAGGTCAAACAGGGGTACAAGCATCTCAAATACTGTGCTGCCCTGGCCTTTTCCAAGGCCACTCTCTCATATGTCAAAAGCGCAACCAGGTTGTTCAAGGTGCTACCACCAAACTGACATTCACTGTGTCCAAGTGGTTGTGGTTAAATATCTAGCATATGTATATAACCCCACAGGCATGTTCATACAGATGAGAGGTATGGCAGCTGGGCATTGCCAGTCCATTTTTCTGTAATCATTATGGAGGCCTTGGTGGTCACATGCTGGCAGGTCTGCCCATGAGTGGCTGCTCTTCAAGAGAGCATCTTGCCATTCAGCACACTCAGCTCTGCAGCAGCCTTAAACAATTCCTATTTGGTGCATGTCAGAAGGGTCCCCAAATTATTCTAACTATTCTAACGATGCCATCTTACTTCAGAGTCAGAGTTTATGCATCTCAACAGTGTATGCTTCTCAGCCACAGCAGGTTGGTTCACCTTTTATATGGCATTTTCCCCCCCAAATCCATATCTATTTTACAAGAAAATCCAGCCCCCACTGTCAGTATCATGTTTTAAATCCTGTGGTTAGAGGTACCTGTATGTCTGCCAGTCCCCTGCTGCTCTTTGTGGGCTTACTGTGACAACCCTGACACCAATATGTAGTGCAGCTTGGTCCTCAACTTCTGTCTATTGACCTCTGAGTACACCTGTGGAATCTTCAAGGATAGCTTCCTACTTAATCAGCTGGACACCAGCATGGAGAGCACTGGTAGGATCACAGTGACCTGTTTATCTTCTCTTTATAATCCGCATGAGGATGCAGCAAACCTTTCCAATTTGAGCAAATACTGAAAGTCTGAGTGCTTTGGAGACCCTCTATTCTACTGGCAGAGCCCCTGGGTATGTTGTCCTCAGTAGATGTAGCTCTGCTCAAGAAAGGGTATTGCAATATGTCCTGTATGTGCTGGTGGGCTTGCCTCCGCCCTTCTGTCATGGCCCCGTAACTTGGCTCTGCCTCACCTCTAGAATCTTTTCTCTCCTCCTTCTCCCTCCCTCCAGCAAATTTCCCTAAGCTTCTCCATACTCCCTCCTCCATTGCTAGGAAGTTGGGAAGCAGGTTAGTTGCACTGCTCATGCCAGAGTTTCATGCTTCCTCCATCAAAATTCTTCCTGGTTTAAAAATGTTTGCCACCTCCTGGACTCTTTATTACTTGAATAAAACTGGAGAAAAAGATTTGCTTCTCATTGCCATCCCCAGCTTAGAGAACGTGCTTGACAACATATCACATTGACACCCACAACATTTGGCTATACCATCAGTGTAATACTTTCAGACATACCTTCCTGCAAGTCCTAACCATGGATAAGGGAAGGAAGAGCTATGGTTTTGCTTTGTGTTCAACATTCCACAAGGTAGGTAGCATCTTACATATCTACCAGATAATAAATCATCCCAGAGGATGCCGTCTTCCTGCTTCGCAGTCACATAGAACTTGAATATTAATTAACTTTACTTCTTATTTGAAAGCAAAGTGGTAAACATGAATATTTTTAATGTATTTTCTATTGTGCAGTTAGACCTACATTTGTGTTTATTGGTTTTTTAAATGAAAACTGGGTTTCCTCAAAATCAACTTATTTCTCCTGAGAGAGAGTGGACAGTCTCCAGTGGCATTCCCTGCCTGGCAGGTCCTTGATTTCACAGGGAACAGCCATGAGTGGCAGGCACACCTACCTCTGCCAGTCCTTAAGCGAGTTTCAAAAGAGCTGGAGGCCGCTCCTGCACCCCTGAGATCCCAGTTTTCATGTGCCTCTCAAATTCAAACCGCAAAGGTGCTCCCCCTTTTCTCAGCTCTACTATCGTGGGCTGGGGGAGAGACTGCATCAGACTTCATACTTACCAATGTGGATGCCCACAGCTTAAATGATATGGGTGAAGAAAGTTTCCTAAGACTTCCAGAATATTTTAATTCTCAGTAGAGGTAGTGTATAGGATTTAGTGAAAAGGACTGCTGTGAACTCAGCAATCCATGTTACCATTCCTTAGTAAGGACATCTCACTGGAGTTCATAAGAAAGCCCACGATATCTCTGTAAATTTAGTTAAGATACATTTAAACAACATTCCCTACATAACACCTGCAGCCTCAGGGATTCACAGGTTTATCTCACTCAGCAGTTGTTAAATACTTTAACAAGTTGCAGTAAGTAATTCCACAAATCAGTGGAACTTCTATATATGGTCTGATGAAACCACCAGCAAGGCAAGGTCACGTGCTCCATAAAAGTCCCTCCTATGAAAACTACTTTTCTAGCTGCTACTAATTGCTTGAAAAGTGGAACAGATGAATTTGCTCCTAGGCCAACCTCATACTGTGTTTCATATATATGAAGTCTTGCTCTCACTTCATATTGCAAGTCACCACCCAATATGGAGGTGTCAAGGGCTCTTTTTATTTACACAGCCATTGTAGACAGCAGCTAAGGAGTTCAGGTTCAGGAATTTCCACTCTGAAGATCTGCTTCATTTATGTGAAACATCCTGTGTGCTTATAGATGAAATTTATATTATTTTACCTTTTTTTTTTTTTAAATTTGAAACAAGGTGTGGTGAAAGTGGCTACATTAAATGTCTTTTGCTACTGTACAATTAAATTTACAAACAATGTGTATATTGTTTTATAATGCATACGATTATGCTCAGTTTTATACACTGATGCTGCACAATAAAGTACTGTTAAGTCTAAGAAATTCTAACAGCTGTGGGACAGATCTTTGTTACAAACCCCTTTCTGGATGACAATATAAACATTTCCAAAGAAAAACACATTTTGTAAGAGTCAATACTATTCAGTTGCCATTAAGCAACACAATAATTATTATAATAAAGAGTGTCTTACACCAAGTGATCTTGTGGTTCTTAGATGTCTCAGTCTTGCTTTAGTAGTTAGGGCCAAATTCTGCTTCCACTCAAATCAATGGGGAATTCTGCAGACTTCAATGAGAAAGAGACTAGATGCTTCATCAGCTGCAAAAGCTACTTCTTTGTGTATGGTAACTCTTCAAGTGCAATCCCTTTCAATTATACAATTGCAAACCTGTAGCTTTCCTAACATTAGTCAAGCAGGAAACACTACCTCAGAGGACTTAAAGATGTCTAGTAATTATCTTCACTGAATTTTTACTCCTGAAGCAAATTTGAACCTCTCCATGGCTCATAATGCAGTTTTGAGACCTTTTATTGTGGGTCAGTGAAAAGCAGCAACATCTAACTTTTGGCTCTTATGTGCTGCACTTTGCCGATTACATTTCTAGCATTCAGTTATTCATTGAAAGAGTTAAACTTTTATAGTCTACCTGATGTAAAACAGAGGAGACTTAATGTCTGGAGAGATGGCCCAAATTCAACTATCTCAATAGCAGCTCCTCTCTGCTGCCCTCCCTAAGGAATGGTGATGAAACGCACTTCTGCTTGTCAGTGTTGAGTTACACAACAGAAGCCCGATAAACCTTTCTACATTCTATGATTTTCATACATTAATGAAGGGGTGATGATAAGGTATTACAACATACGTGTGCAAGACTGGGCACTGTTTGTTACGACAGAAGGACTAACTAGATTCAGTAGAAACAATCTAACCTCTCCCTGTGAGAAGAGCGAGTGCTTAATTAGCACGATGTACCCAAGTATCAGTCACCACCTTGTAGATTTATAGAGCCTGATGCTTGTACAGGTACAGCAGTAATTAAAGAGCCAGGCTTGCAAGTTGGGGGATGTAACAAAGCGATACCACCAGTGTATTGGCCAAAAAAGGAAATATGTAGTACAAAATTACCAGAATTACTTAGAGATCCATTGTTTTCATCATCTGGCAGTGGAGTTTGTCAGTTGATATGCTTGCCTCTTGTCAACCAGAGACAAAAAATGAACAGGAATGTATTTCAGCTTGAATAAGATGTGTGGACAGGCTAGGGAACTTTGTTGTTTCTTACTCTTCACAAGATTCAACAGGGGGTTGGTAGCATCAGACCAACTGTACTGCTGTCCTCAGAGCTGGCTTTTCAAAAACCACTATTTACCAGCAGGTGCTACTTTGGAGGTATATTAGACCTATGATGGTAGTTTGCTCTGTTTTCTCACTATGATTAGCTTTGCCAAACATCTGACTCCTTAATGCCAATCAGCATATTCTACCATTTTCAGAGAGCTGATTAACCCTTTTATGGACATGAAACATGCTTCAAAAGCAGCTGTAGTCATCTGGTAGTCTAGGCAGAGCACTAGTACTTAGCACACTGGAATCTTATAAGGTACCCCAAAGGCTCTTTCTTCTCTGGTAGAGGTGCTGCCATTGGGCCACACGGTCACCTCAGAAAAATTTACGTCTGCTCCTTCTGCAGGTGCATTGGTGGTGTTCATTACGTACAAGCAAAAAGAAATGGAAGCTCTCTCGAGAATAAAAAAATCTTGTGAGGACGAGGGACTAGACTTGTTGCTGAGCCAAGAAGCTTTTGTGTGAAAGAGGAAGCAGGGAGCAATGGAGGGGAGGGGCATCAGATCCAGACATTACCTCAGGCACTAATGCCCTAAGGGCTAGCTAGAGATATGTTAGTATGTTTATAGAGACAGATTAAAATTGGATTTCACACGTAGATATCTAGCACACCAAGGGTTATGAAAATCCTCCTTGACTGGTGAAAGCACAATAGCATAGTCATCAGTTGCCCAGCAAACCTGAGGAAGCTTGGCTCTGGTTCATGCCAACAGACAATAAAGAAACCACACAATGAACAATTGCTTTCGCACCAAACTCAGATCTTTTCCCTCTGAGGAAATCTTCTCAAGTGAAGGAGGACAAGATCTGAAGGGTAAGCTTGTAGTTACACAAATCCACCCTATCTTTTAGGTACACCTCAGTAAACTATTACTCAGACTGTAAAACCATGCGTTCACCTTCTGTGACTTTTCACAGCAAGTGTTAGATACAGTCAGCCACTTCTTTAAGCCTTTGAGCAATCTTTTTTTTTTTTCCTGTGCCCTAGCCTAACATGGTGGGAATGCCGACATGACATTTAGGATGCAGACAAGAGCCAGGATTGCATGTGCCTTGACCAACTGCCAGCCCAGCCTCCTTGCTCTCTGAGCTGCCCAGACCAGAAGCAGTCAGTGACCAGAATGTGGTCAGTGCTGAGCTGGAGCTAACGTTGCTGTGCCAAAGCTAATAACGCTTGTCTCCCAGCTGAGCTAATGGAAGCTTCATGGTGGCTCACAGAGTGGCCCAAGCAGACTCTCGTCAGCCTGGAAAATACCACGTAGATAAACCCAGTGTAGCTTTCAAAGAAGGCAAGAAATGTATGTGCTTATAGGCAGAAGAACAGGGCCTTTACTGCCACCTGTATCTCCAAAGAATTTAGCAAGTGAGATGCAAACCAAGTCACTCTCTGAACACTGTCTTGTTCCAGCAGTTATGCATTTCCTATTATTGACTGCATTTAGCACACTCTAGCATGCAGATCTGGGCACTCAGTGAACCAGTGAATCAGTAACTTTTTTGCAGTCTGGATCTCAGCTATGCAATCTATCTATGCTTGTAACTTCTGATCTGAAAATAATATGGGACTCTGTTAAGACAGAGGAGGACAGGAGGACATTGTCACATTAAAAAATTAGGAAAGAAAGAGGGTTTATTATCTCTCCTTGCTCCCATAGTACAAAAGTTGGAGCTATACACCCTTATTTTTCAATCCTAGAAACCTATTAGCCAAAACTAGCCATTTCAATGCTGTCTCCCAAAGGAACACTTCTAGATGTTTTCCATTAAATAAAATGAAAAGGTAATATTTCTCCTTTATGTCATTCCAGATCAAAGAAGCTCATAGTCATGAGTCTCACTGGGGCCAAAAAGCATGTATGACAATGTCTCAAACTGTAGGGATGATATTCATGTCCCATAGGCAAGAAAAAAGAGCATGTTACTACCAAATCACTGAGTGTTAACAAAACCATGCATGCATGGAGATGTATTTACAGACAGTTGTATCACGAAGCTTAACTCAGCTGAAGCTTAGGGGAGCATCAGCGAAGTCAATGGAACCACTTATGTATGGTTAGATGCACAGGAACACTGTATTATAGCTATAAACTCTCTGACTATACTTTAGCCAAAGTTTTAATATTAAGACAGCATCTTAGCTGACCTTCCCTCCTGTTTTTGTGCTCTGAATAAGTACATTTATTAAACCTGTTCTGTACTGTCTTCAAGTACACTGAATCTTCTGTAAAGAAAATGCAATAGGTCTGTGCATGGAAATTTGCGTAGCTCTGGCATATTAAAAATAGGTCATAAATGAGTGACTCCCTTCCCATAGGCCCCTTTCACTACCTGGGACCAACTCACTATAGAGCACTTCATAGAAAAATTGTCAGGGGATTGCACATCAGAACGTTAGTAAAATCATACAAAAATAATCCTGGAAGAAGCCTCAGGGAGTTATATAGTCTATCCTGCTGCCCAAGACAAGACCAACCAACTTGTCCTTGACTGAGATTTCTCTAATCTCTTCTCATAGACTGTAACCTCTACAAGCAGCCTCTTCGTAATATTAGAAAGATTTTTCCCAGTGTCCAGATTAAACACTCCTCCCTCCAGTTTGGCCTTTTACTTTTAGTCCTATCCATCATAGACATAAGAAAATTATTTCCTTTGTCTTTGCAGCAGCCTTTTTATATATCTAGATGAGCTGCCTCATTTTTTTTTTCCTGTAGACTATTCATCTACAATTCATTCAATTTTTCTTTACATAACATTTTTTCTAAACCTCCAATCATTTTTACTGCTGTCCTGTTGACTTTCTCTGCTTATGCAGAGCCAAAGGGTGCAGGAGATGTAACACACTGGTTCACACAACCTAGTAGGACTTTTGTCTTTTTTGCAATTAGGTTATAATTGTCTTATTTTCAGTCTGTAACCTATTATCTGTAGCTCCTCTATGATCCTTTCAAATGCCAACTTTATTTCATTCTTCAGAAAACATTCTGAAGAATTTTCTCCTCTATTTTGAAAGGTGTTGCAATAGATATACTAATTTAATTTCAGCCACATAATTTGCCCCCAACACACTAATCCATCTTCCTTAATATAGGAGACAGAAACCACAAAAAATTCTGATATTCTTGCAGGAGGCTCAGCTTGGGCAAGGTTATGTCGCAGGCTTTTGTACCTACATATACTTATATATACACATATAAACATTTAATTATCTTAAAGTTTGATAAATTAAAGCCCTCCAGGGTTAGATACGGAAACTTTATATCTTTTGGAAGAGGGAATTTCCCAGCATCCCAGTGAAACACACAACTGTTGCTTCTAGCTATGTAAGGGCCCAAAATAAAACTAATTATAGACTAAAAACAATGTAAGTAAAATTCCTCTAAAAATAATCAAAAATAGCCTAGCCTGAAAGTGCTGTGTTAGTTTATTCTGCTCTTGAGTTTCACGTGTATTTGCAATAGCTAGGGTATTATATGCTCATAATAGAAGAAAAAATATATATTTCAAAGGTTTTTTTAAATTCATTTTCATAATTTGTGCACAAATTTACAAATTTTTGTAATTACTCAGCTGAGATTATCTACACACTTACTGTTGCTTATTCCCCTGATCCAACCTTAGATTTACCCATGTACGTGATCATAGCATATATACAAATACTTTACATAGATATTCATACATACGGTTGATTTACAGGAAACTGATGTGCTATGGGTGAAATTTTCTGAAGTGCTGCAACATGAAACTTTGAGTATTTTGAAAATATAATCCAATAAGTTTCAACATGTGCAAACTCAAGTAGCATCCCTCTGGGGACTGATCCTTCTGGAAACACTACAACTAAGTATATATGCATTTTAATCTGCCTCTTGCCAGACTAGGTATAAAATGTTTCCCCTTTCTTTGGTATGCCATCTTCACAACTGCCATTTGCAAGCCTGTAGTTTAGTATGGTCTGTGTCACTTTTGCATGAGTGCTTCTTATTCATCCAGATAGGAAAATAATTAACAATTGTATTCCAACTTAGTACTGATCTGATCTTTTCCTCAGTGACATTTTATGTCTTTACTTTCTACCTCTCTTTCCTTCCCTGGTAATTTTAGCAATTTATACAGTAGAACTAAGGATTTCCAGCTGCATTGTATTAGTATCAGTTATTAAATTATACTAAAGAACAGAGTTCTTTAAACATCAAAAGTTTTTTTAGAACAGTGCGTCTCCAGCTTTTGGAAGGACAGATTATATGAAAGTATCCAGGTACTGTAATTTCACTTTGCAACTAGTTAGTGCCCACAGATTTCAATATGCAAATGAGCATATTTCACAATCCTGTAAGAAATATTCATAGACTATAACTCATCTTAGGCAACTGGTTAGTTTTTTTTTTCTTTTTACATATGTGTCATAAAGGATGTGAGGGGAAAGCAGAAGAAGTGAGAGTAAAATCAGACCTTCAGCACTAATTGCTTGTAACTTTTGGTAACAAGACAAAGATAAAATAAAACAAAGAGCGGGAGTTTAGCAGATATTCTCTAAGCCCTGATATCTCCACTTTCTCTGTCTGAGGAGCACTGCCAAAGTTATTAGTCTTTCTGTTCAGTACATCCTTTCAGAGATTGGAAAACCTGGCTCTTTTGTTTTGAGATTACTTTCAGAGAAATGTGAAAATAGAAAACAAACCCCAAGCATTAGGACAACCTTGGCAAATACCAGTGATGCAAATCAGCTCTTTTGTCTTTGAAAGTGTTTTAGTACAGTGCTGCTGAGTGAGTTCCATAATGGTTTGCTCTTTTCAGTACAAAGGACATTTAGGGTCAATAAGAGAAAGAGTTAATTATAGTAGATCAAGGTTAGCAAACAGTTGCTCAAAGGCATCTCCAGAAACCTTTCAGATGGAAAGGAAGCGCACAACAGAAATGTACTACCTTACTTTTGTCTATCCTGACATACATTGTGTTTGAGGCGTAGCTTCACTCACTCCTAGAAAAGAGACCTGATCTCAGAAGATGATTTGGAAGGTGAAAGAAGTGGGATTCAAGAAGGTTTACTTCGACAGAGACCTGTCACACTTTATGTCTCCAAGCTTACACCCTTACTGAGACATACTTGAACAGAAAGCAAGTAGGGTAGGAAACATCTAATCAGTCCCGCATATCAATCCATCCTCCTTCTTCCTTCCTTCCTTCATCTCTCCCTTGCTTCCTTTCTTGTCCCAGGTTTCAATACGATAGAGCTGGGACCTTCTCCAATATGTTTTGAAAACAAACTCCTTTGCTCACTGGTAATGAATTTCACACGGAGACTGCAAGATCCAGGAGCAGATCCCTGCTTTGCCTGCTTCAGATCAAGCTCTTGAGCCTGGATTATCTGGCTCTGGTAGGAGCCTCATGATCCAAGGAGTCTCATCCTTCCAATCCCTTTTTCTTTTCCTCTTTCAATTTCTGAGAATTTTTTCCTGATTCAGATTTCCTCACAACTGATGTAGTTTCATGGAAAGATTAACTTCAGCAGGTCAATATTTTCCATAAGCAACAAAAAAAGTAGTGTCAGATAATTCTCCACTAGCTCTGTATGTGTTTCTCCTGAAATCTCTTCTTGGATAAAAGATATTCTCCATTTGACTCCTTGGAGAGAAGCTTTGTGTTTAGTTTGTACAGTTAGTTGGAGTATAGAAGCAGAATTTGGCCCTAGCAGCTGAGTGGAAAGGAAGTCTGCAGCAAAGTACCAGCTTCTCTTGAATAATATGGCTACAGCTCAGAATTAACATAATCTTTATTAACCAACAGGCCAGGCCCTAAAATTTGTCCTTTCTCCTCAGATTTAAACACTACCACAAGGAAACATCCCTTCTTCTGTTCTGCCTGCAAATGACATGCAGAAAGGTGAGGTAGCAAAAAATGGTGAATGTACAGGTGAAGAGAGGTGAAGAGAGATTTTTTTTTTTTTTGATGGACAGGCTGACAAGAGGCAGTGGCAGTGTCTAAGGAGGAAGAAGAGCAGGAAATCTGGGAAGCACACCAAATCCTTGGGAGTGTAATTCATCCAATTCCAAGCAGGACTTACCTAATAGTACAGAAATGTATTATCTAGAAATCCCATTTATTACACAACAAAGTGAAGTTGCATCAGTTATGAAATTTCCCATACCGCTATCCTGTGCTCATTCAGAATAGCAATGACTTCAGCCATGTCTTATGAAATAGCCACCGTCATGTTTAAAAACCAGCAAGGGATTTTTGAAGCCTGCTTTCACAGTGGCAAATTTAAAGGGGAACTGGATTACTTCAAAACATGCTAACCCTTCAATCTGTATTACAGTACAGCCACCTGAGCACTGAGAAAGCTGGAGAACAAAAACAGTTTTCAAGCCTTTATTTTAAAGGGTGCTCTAATGCCTGGCCACAGCATTAGTTATGTTCTCCCACTTATCGATCCCTAGGAAATACCCGTACACATTTTTACTCAGTTCTGTATCTCAGTTACTTAGCTTGCTAAACCATTTACTACAGAAAAAAAAAGGTGCTCTAAGTTTCAGTTCCTACAGCTGGTTTCTTCCTTGATACCACACAGAGATATGCTTAATGAAGCATAGTGTGAAGCATAGATAAACATCATTTTATTCATTCAAGGAAACGGGCAACTCCGTCTGCTCTGACTGAGGTTAAGTGAAACAGTGACAGCAAACCCATATTGCTAGCCGATTTTTTACATGGTGGGAAATGGAAAATGTAAAATACAAAAAGGATAACAAACTTGCAATAAATCAGGACAGTTCTGAACTCTGCCTAATGAAAGTATCCATTAAGCCTTTTTTTTTTCCCTTCCAGTCTTTTAATTTCACCATGTACCAGATTGATGAAGTCTAAGCACTTATTATTACTTTATCAACACATTCTCATAGGGGAAAAATAAAAAGATAGATGGCATGAAACAAAAATAAGTTTTCTACTTTGTTTATTTATACCACACTGTACAGTTAGGATACTTCTTTTATTTTAAGGAATTAAAAGGTTAAGCAACATATTTAATGCATAAGGAAATAACTTACTTGATTGAGCACCCTTGAAATATGATAGATGGCAATTAGATGTATTCTACCCTACAGGATGATATGTTTTATTCATTCTCTACCAAACGAACTCAGGAGTTGAAAAGATATGAAATACATTTCACAAAGCTAGCACAATCCTATGTGAAGCTAATCTTTCCTAACAATGTTATCCAAATTGCCTAAGGTAAAGAATGAATATAAAAGGAGAATGCACATTATGTTTCACTAAAGAGAATAAATGTTAATTTAATTAAATAAAAAGGCTTCATAGTGCTTTCAAAGTAACTACAAATGTAAACACATTTAAACCCTGGGAAAGTGTCTATCATAGTAGATGGTACATCTCAGCTAGTGAGACTGCAATGGAAACATGACCGCAGCCTTCACATGGAAGCAATACTGACTCAAATCCCGTTTTGCAAAATAAGACTTGTTTTGACCCCAGCTTCTGGAGCTTAAAATGACCACACTCATGTCTCTGCCATGACCACAGCGCACTGCCATTGTAATGCTTGACAGGAGCAAAGTCTCCTCTCAGTTATATAAAGCAACACCCATACTTTTAAAAGTTATTTTGAATTAGCCCTTACGTATCTGAAAGCCAAATATGACTGTATATCTGTAACACAGTAATGATAATTTTTTATGTCACAGAGCCAAAATAATACCCACTGGTTCTAGAAATCTGGTAAATGTCCTTCAAATTGTATTCCAGTTTAGCAAAAATGATCCAACAAAACTTGGGTGAAATGCATGCCTGTGCAATGGGCCAACATATTGCATTTACGTTCCATTAAATATTCAAATCCACTATGAACAGAAATGATACCTTTACTTAATGTGCCCTCTATGTAGGGATTTAAACAAGAATTGCTAAGGCAAACCACTGGAGGAAACATAAACTTGACTTGGACAGTCAGCCACAGTTTTTGCTTAAGTGTTCCCTTTCCCTTCTTTTTCCAAAACATTTTTAGTGTGATTAGCAAGGACCAGATTTCATTATCTTTATTACTACTATCTTTAGTTTGGTGGGTCCTACCAATTCTTTCAAATGTAGAAAATAAATATTTCACAAGGTGCTCTGTACACCCCTAGAGTCACAAATGTAACACTATGGCTGTCTACACCCTTGCAGAAAGCCTTCAAAGAAGAGGGTGAAAGTGCACGTGGACTTGTCTATGCACACATGTGTGAACATATAGATGAGTGAACAATGCTTGTTCCCATTGTCATAGCAGGCTATAAGACAAAGAGTTATTTTTCCATCACTTCTTTAAGTTAAATCAGTGAAGTCACATGTGTCTATGGCATCTTAAGAAGAAATACATGGTGTATGAAGAAAAAATATTAAAAAAATATTAATTTTAAATGTTTGAGAATTAAACCAATAAAACTGGTCAACTGACAACAAACAAAGCTCTTTAAGAATGGAAAAAAAATCCATTGAGTTAATTATAATTAATAGTAACAATCATATTGAAATTTCTAGGGTCTTCTGAAATGCAAACAATGAAAGACAGCTGTAAATGACCTTCAGCACTTTCCCTCACACACAGACATGCACATATTTTACTAATGTCCCTTGACTATTATTAAAAGTAAAAAGTTTTCAAAATGAATGCAAACCTTATCTGGTGGACAGCAAAATGTCATTACTAATTTCTGCATTGTATAGCTTACAATAGGCATCTTATGCAGAAGGACACTAAAGGGTAGTGGACAGCCCCCCTTAGCACCCTCAATAAATCTGCTCCTGGTTATACAACAGTGCATGAGGCTATCAAATATACATCCTTTCTAATGCCTTTACTTTCTAATAGAATAGAATCATTTAGGTTGGAAAAGACCCTTAAGATCATCGAGTCTAACCGTTAACCTAACACTACCAAGTCCACCACTAAACCACGTCCCTAAGCGCCACGTCTACACATCTTTTAAATACCTCCAGGGATGGTGACTCAACCACTTCCCTGGGCAGCCTGTTCCAATGTTTGACAACCCTTTCAGTGAAGAATTTTTTCCTAATATCCAATCTAAACCTCCCCTGGCACAACTTGAGGCCATTTCCTCTCGTCCTGTCGCTTATCATTTGGGAGAAGAGACCGACACCCACTTTGCTACAACCTCCTTTCAGGTAGTTGTAGAGGGTGAGAAGGTCTCCCCTCAGCCTCCTTTTCTCCATGCTGAACAACTCCAGTTCCCTGAGCTGCTCCTCATAAGACTTGTTCTCCAGACCCTTCACCAGCTTCGTTGCTCTTCTTTGGATGCTTTCCAGCACCTCAATGTCCTTCTTGTAGTGAGGGGCCCAAAACTGAACACAGTATTTGAGGTGCGGCCTCACCAGTGCCGAGTACAGGGGGACCATCACTTCCCTACTCCTGCTGGCCACACTATTTCTGATACAGGCCAGGATGCCGTTGGCCTTCTTGGCCGCCTGGGCACACTGCCGGCTCATGTTCAGCCGGCTGTCAACCAACACCCCCAGGTCCTTTTCCACCGCGCAGCTTTCCAGCCACTCTTCCCCAAGCCTGTAGCGCTGCATGGGGTTGTTGTGGCCGAAGTGCAGGACCCGGCACTTGGCCTTGTTGAACCTCATACAATTGGCCTGGGCCCATCGATCCAGCCTGTCCAGGTCCCTCTGCAGAGCCTTCCTACCCTCGAGCAGATCAACACTCCCACCCAACTTGGTGTCATCTGCAAACTTAGTGAGGGTCCACTTGATCCCCTCATCCAGATCATTGATAAAGATATTGAACTGGCCCAAACACTGAGCCCTGGGGAACACCGCTCGTGACCGGCCGCCAACTGGATGTAACTCCATTCACCACAACTCTCTGGGCATGGCCGTCCAGCCAGTTTTTGACCCAGCGCAGAGTACACCTGTCTAAGCCGTGAGCCGCCAGCTTCTCTAGGAGAATGCTGTGGGAGACAGTGTCAAAGGCCTTGCTGAAGTCCAGGTAGACCACATCCACAGCCTTTCCCTCATCCACTAGGCGGATCACCTTGTCATATGAGGAGATCAGGTTGGTCAAGCAGGACCTGCCTTTCAGAAACCCATGCTGACTGGGCCTGATCACCTGGTTGTCCTGTAATGGCATGCAAGATTATCTGTTCCATAATGTGGTGTTTTGGACTCTCTCATTGTCATAAGTTGGGTCACATGTACTTATGTACTTTTTCAGCACTACAGATGAACAGCAGTGAAAGTCTTTGCTTAGAAAATTTCTCACTTTATCTTCTAGGCTCAAAATAGGCAAAACCTTTTCACAGAAGATACCTGCTAGTTCTTTTTTATGCCTCTCAGTACTGCTCCATGCTCACTGAAAAGGATGAAGCTCAGCAGTGGCAGACCTTTTCTAGGAACCAAGAAAACTGAGCAGGACACTTTTCTAGCATCCTGAATTTTGCATTTGATCATGCTCTGAACTAAATGAAACACAACTGCTCCATCCTTCCCCTGAAACAGGAAGTTAAATGCTTCCTTTTGTCAAGTTTGCTAATATGTCCATATAAATCAGAGTGGGTGCCATCACCTTGAGAGAAGTATTCACTGCCCACTTCCTTTGAATTCTGACATTTTGCGCTCTGCAGTAAACTCAGTAAAGCATTATTAGCAGAGGGGGGAACTGGGCACATTTTCCTGAGGACTTGAGAGTCCTGAACTGGTCTGAAATCATGCTAAACTTCAAAAAAATGTGAAAAGGAAAAGAAAAAAGGGGATGAAAAAAGGAAAATAATAAATGATAAAAAGAAGAGAAAGTGGAGAAAAGGGAGAGTAAGGTGGGGAAAGGAATGAAGGGTGAAAAAAGGAATGAAAAGGAAAGGAGGAAAGGGAGAGGGGGGAAGCAAGAAAAAGGGAAAAGGAAGAAAAGTGGAAGCGGAAAAGGAAGAAAAGTGGAAGTGGAAAAGAAAGGGAGAGGAGGGAAAAGGGAAGGAGGGAGAAAGACTGGAGAAGCAAATGCATGACTACAGTTCCAGTCAAGATGAGATGTAAATATGTACAGTTTCAGGTCTCACATCTTTTAATGTTTATGTTTATGTATACCTATTTGTAGATCCTGACTGGTCTTTTCTCTAGCACACCAGTATCTTATCCTTTTAAAATCAGTACACATACTAAGGCATTGCACTGTCTGGGATTCAAAATGAAACATAAAGCCCTTATCAGTCACCAAGGAAAGGGGATTCTTCCTGCTGTAAAAAACAAGATACCATTTTGATAGCAGAGCTTCTCCCTAGAATACAAATAGCATGTAGGCACCTTCTTCATTTTTCCTCAGTCAATTAAGTATCACGTATGGTTTTACCGGTGAAGGCCGGTCATGGGGAGGAGTCCTCATTTAGCCTTCCATGGTGTTGTAGAAGAAATCGTTTCTTTCATCACATCTTTCTACATAGTGTTGGCTTAGAATATAACCTGCCAGAAAATTTAGAATGAGTTCTGATTAGCCCAGTACAACTAATTGCAAGCAAGGAAATATCTCTTTATTTGTATGATATATTTATATTGTTAAATCTCACTTAAATTCTACCTTAAGCCTATTTTTGAGACTCAGGTGTTGCATGAGCCTCATTCTGACTTTCAGCGCAAGTATTAATTCCTTTCTCAGTGTTAGCAGTTCAATTCACTGCGTTTTAAATATATTATTTATAAAATGGTTTCCTTCATATATTTATCTTCATATACACATGCAAATGCACACACATTTATAACTTTAGCAAATGCCAAACATTAAAGGAAATATGCATTGATTAATTCTTAAGTGTGGCCACAAAGCAAAGTTTCAAGAGCAATTAGTTGATGCAAAGATTAAGGCTTGAGAAGACAAAAGCAGAATTCAGAAGAGGTGTGGTGAAAAGGAATAAATAAAATAATTTTCCCAGACTTTCATGTGGGTGGACCATGGCCAGAGGCACCCCATTTCCCCCCCCCCTCCAAAAAAAAATCTCTTCTGAAAGCAAATAAATACCTTAACAGAAATCAAGACTCAGCATGTATCCCTTGACCTAGCCATGAAAACTTTAGCAATAGCATGGTTTAACAAGACATCACATACTGTTTTTCCTTTCCTATTAATAAATTGTGTGAATGTTAAAAGAATTTGTAATTGACATTTCAAGAGGATTCTTCACAAATTAACCATATAAAGAAATGGCAGGATGGGAAGGAGGCAGGGAAGTGAGAACTGTACAACTAAGACCTAGGATTTACTATCTCCTGCTACTAATTTTATTTTGTTCAAAGTGTGGGGAACCATGATCATACCAAAAATAAATGAAGCTAGCAACTGGCATGTACTTCTGTGCTGAAATGGTCATGGCAGCATTCACTGGAATCCTGTAATTCCCCATTGTATTGAGAAGGCATAAAATAATAATGCAGACATGGCATAATTACAACAATTGTGTTTCTTCAGTCAAGTATTAATTCTGAGGCTTTTCATAAGGCTTTTTTTTTTTTTTTTTTGCTTTTGAACAGTGAGTAATGCCCCAGACCATACAAATCCTCTGTCTCCATCACCTCTTTAGATCAAGATTTCTGTTAGGACACAGTTTATATTTAGCAATAACAACGTATATAGTCACAGGTATCCATGAATGAACATGGACAGGCAAAGTTTTCCCCTACAATCATGCTTGCCTGGGCAAAGAACCTGGATGTAATAGAGCTACATAAAATTCTTGTGCTACGTGTTGCTTGAAAGGTAGTTTTTTTCAGCATAGAGAAGATGGCATGCATAGATAGGTATTTTCAAACATACCCTCATTAAGACACCAAGTGTTAGTTGGAAATGGTTTCCCTCCCCTTACTCATCATCTGTTATCACAGCATTTCCATAACCTAAAACTCAGCAGACTGAGGAGTACTGCTGGAAAATTCCCCTCCCCTTGAAGGTGTAGATTTCACTCCTTGCCAAATAAAATTTAAAAAAAAAAAAAAATCAGCTTCGGACCTCACCCTGTGCATCTGGATTGAGGATATTGGCAGATACTCCATAGGGATGCAGAGCACTAGTGGCCTACTATTACATTCACAACTGCTGGAATTGCAGACCCTAATTTGGAGTAATAATGTAACACCATAAAGGCAAATGCTTATTTGGGTTTGGTTACAGCACTTCAGCTTTCACAACAGCTGACTCCACCCACACAGAGACAGTTTCATCTTACAAAAATGAGGATAAGCCCTATTACCTGTATAATTGTGTCTTTAGACATCTGCATGGCTTACATTTCCAGATTATGAGAACAGGAAGCCCTGTCTCCTTCAAGGCTTAACTGTAACTTCAGCACCTTGCTTGTCAGCTCTCTTCTTAGACAGTCCACCTTCTTCTCAGACCAGCTCATTTCCTTAGTATCACTCCTTCTCTGTGGACCCAAGCCCCTTTCAATATTTTGCATTGCTACCCTCCCCGATGGCCTCCATCCCTCCTCTATTAACTCATTCCACAGTAACAGCAGACAGCACGGTCCTCCAGCATGGGGATCATGTTTAATATGGCAGAGCGAACCCTTCTGATCTCACCATCACTTTCCTAACAAGGGGCCCTTTAGCACTTGAAAAACACCCTAACATTAAAAGCAAACAAACAAATATCTTCCTTGAAATTTTAATAGCTCACTTAGTGGTGGTGACAGATGTCAGACTGACACCACTGGAGAAGAGAGTTTTCAGTGATGCACACACAGGTTCTGGTTAGGCACTGATACTACTTTTTGCCTCCTATGCCACCCCTCAGACCTCCCCTCATGAATAAAACATAGTGCTGAAGCCATCACCTGGAGAGACCACCTTGAAGAACAGTGTAATCCCCATGCTAAATTAATGCTTAGGTTCCTAGCTGACACTGCCAAGAGAGGTGCCAGTCTTGATGGTCTTTGTAATGTAGATACCTGCCACCCACTGAGAGCCAGACTGAGAGGCCATCAATTCATAAATTTATTCTATTTATTTTATGACATCACATCAATTAAACTTCTATTCTGAAACCTCGGGTTGTAGCTGAAAATACCTCCAGGCAATACCTTCACATTTAAATTAAAAAAATATCTCACTTCATCTGGCTTCTTCTGTTCCTCCTTCCCCCTCATTGTAGCTCGGAAATGACATACAACAGATGAAGGAATATGGAAACAAACTTAAAATCACCATTTTAGACATTATCCCAGCAGGTGTGCATGTTTTACTTGGAATTAATGAGAAGTAGTAAATATTGCTAAATCAGCTCTGCCCATCTTGCCACAAACTCTTTCTGGGCAACTTATATGCAGCATCCCATGGCCACTGGTGGCAGTGGACGTGGTTGTCAGAACCCACTACGGTAGACTCTAAAGAGATAACACTTTCTAGTATTGCCTCCCAGTAATGCTTTAAAGTTGTCATAAATGCTTATATATTTTATCTGTTTGAATGTTTATTAGCAATCAGCAGAGGAAATCTCTCAGTAAATAGTTTGAGCCCCTTTCTGTTCAGATGCAAATCACTTGGCCTAAATAAGCAGCCTGTCACTGCTGAATTTCATTACTCATTTCCTGTCATTAAATTAGATGAGATTAATAAACAGAAACTGAAAGACAGTCAGCTAAACTCAGCTCTCCAGTGAAACTCGTCCCCAAATGAAACTGTGAAGAAAGCCTGGTCATTCACTATATGTACTGTGGGGTCTTTTTTGTTCATTGTAGTCAAGTATAGTGGGATTGCTTTTCCTAACCTCTTTTCTTAACCCCATTCATCCCAGGCAGGTGTCCCAGTCTTTTACCTGATAGGAAGTACTCTGAGACACCAGGCAGGTTTTGAAATAAATGAGAAGAGAATCCAGTCACACAGCAAAAGCAAGACAAATAAATGACATTTCAATGAAACATGATAGTCACCCTCTCCTAATGAGGCCAGAGAGGAGAAAACATTCACAAAGAAGCACCAAGCAGCCTACACAGCCTTCAAATGTGTTTTCTCTGCAAGGGTATCCTGTTCCACATGCCCCACTGGTACCCATTCTTCTGAGGTGCTGACCTGGAACTGTCCCCCACATCCCTTTCTCCCCACTTTCCTCCCCAAGATTAGATCCCTTGGTTAAGCGAAGTGAGCACATGAGAAAAGCTGAAAGAGAAATAAAAATCAGATTGCAATTGACACTTTGCCCTGAATCTGATCCTATAGTGCCTGGGCATGGTGAGACAGAGGAGACTGTTATTGTAGTGGGAGCTGGCACCAGCCCCTGTATGTAAGTTGCCTAATGCTTTCCATTATAAGATAATTGCAATCAATTTTTGAATAACGTTAACACCTCTGTTGTTTGTCTTTCAAATCTGGCAGAAGTGGGGATTGCCTTAGGGCCAGTGTCATGCCTTGTGCTGGTACTGTTAATAAATTCAGATTTGGACAAGTAATAGAGGTGTTGAAAATCACCATTTTTTTACTGTATTTTCCAGAGCCCAGAGTTATTTTGGCAACTAGTTAAAACCCCCAGAGATTTGATGTGTCTGCCTCCATGCTGCACCTACAGCATCTCCATGAATGGCTATGTCTTAGGCTGGTACAGACAAAATGGCTCTGCCAGTCCACCAAGGGGACTCAGTGTAATAGGCAGAGGTTACAAAGGCTGGTGCGGGGATATGGTATGGCGGCAGCTACATCAGGAAACAAGGAAGGAAGCACAAGTCACTGGGATGAGAGATCTGGTGTGTGGGAGCAGCTGACAAAGAAAAGAGCTACCGAGATGAAAGGAAGAAGGAGGCTCATGGACAAAGATGTGATGAAGCCATCACTTCAAAGGAAAATTAACTCAAAGAAATAGAACTTGCTGTACATCTCCCTCAAATCTCCAGTTCACACAGGGAATGGCCTTTTTTTTAATGAACTGAACAAACTACTTCTGTTTGATGATGCTCAATTGGAAATTGCTTGTGTTGTTATGCCTGGAGGTCAAATTTTATCAATGGAGAATGATAAATTAGTGTTAGAGTAGAGCTTTTTCTGTTGTGCTTATTAATTAAAAGCCCGTAACTAATGTGAAATTACATACACAATGATAGAAGGCCCTTATTTTAGTTGCCATCTGAACACTTCCAAAGGTAGAGAAATGACAAATTTACAATTGCCTTGTGTAAACCCATGTATTACAGAACTTAATGACAGGAAAGCATTTATATTTTCTCAATCTGTAAAACAAGTTAGCTCCTAGTCACCCTGAGGAGATGGCAAGTTGAACCTAATACACCAAATGAACTTGGACATAATACACCAAATGCTAACGAAAAAGAACCCAAACTAAAAAAAAAAAGAAAAGAAAAGAAAAGAAAAGAAAAGAAAAGAAAAGAAAAGAAAAGAAAAGAAAAGAAAAAGAAAAGAAAAGAAAAGAAAAGAAAAGAAAAGAAAAGAAAAGAAAAGAAAAGAAAAGAAAAGAAAAGAAAAGAAAAGAAAAGAAAAGAAAAGAAAAGAAAAGAAAAGAAAAGAAAAGAAAAGAAAAGAAAAGAAAAGAAAAGAAAAGAAAAGAAAAGAAAAGAAAAGAAAAGAAAAGAAAAGAAAAGAAAAAAGAAAAGAAAATGGGTTAAGGAAATACAGAAAATACAGCAAATCTCCTTAGGTCACGTATGTGGTCATAGTTCCCTTCATTGGTTTACATTTTTGTGCTTAAAGGTAGACCCCAGAGCAGCAACAGAGAGTGATGGTGAGGGATGGGGGAGCACAAGGTTACTGGAAAGCAGTGAACTGTGAGGCAGTCACATCGCTGATGGAAGGTGGAGGCAAAGGCAAACCCTCAAGGCATCGTGAACTAGGCATAACGCCTACACTTAAGAAAATGGGAAGCAGGGTTGAAATCTGGTCTGGTCTGAACTAGGCAAAACTGCTGCTTTTAGCTCAATTAGCCATGTAGCTGAGCATCCTAGCACAGCCCTGGGGACTCACATCCACCTTCAACCTACATGCAGTTTTCTAGCCTTTGTCTTCCCAACATCCAAACAAGCACTGCGGTTGTGCTTAGAGTGCTCCCAGACCCAGCACTCTGGCACATACTGCTTGTCTGCTACTGTCTTCAAAATTCAGGAGCTCCAGGACTTCAACTGTATGTTTCCAACTGTGGACTCAGTTATGGAGTTGTTATAACAGAAGTTATAGTAATTGAGTGCTACATCTGGCTTAGCTAAGATTTCTAGATATGATGATAGCCTGCAGTAAGATTTTGCAGTTGTTCAGCAGGGGTTGAACACAAAGCATTCCAACAAGGCAGGAGTAACAGTGACCTGCTTTGGCAGGGAGGGGGAAAACTCTATTCCTATAGTTTCCATGTCATCTCTAGACCCATTTTTATAAAAATCTCAAACTCAGCATGCTGTATTAGCACAGATTCAAACAAATCTTGCAGGGCCTTCTGAACTTCCTCCGTCTATCTAACAAAAGGGAAGAATTCTGCAAATAGAGTGCGGAAACTAACAATTCCCATTCCAGCTGAGACTATTAGGATTACCTCTGGGACTACTGTTTACTCATTTCCCAGCAATGCTTACATATTAATTATTTCAAGGCAATGTTCCAAACTTTTTTCCCAAGGGGCCGTGTTAATATAACCTTCCCAAACTACTCTTTACGTCAGTATATGCCAAACAAAGGCTGCACAAAGATTTGACAATGTAGAGGTAAGTTCTTTTGCTATATGAAATTCCACACCATTTGTAAGTAGACTGAGAGAAGATAATGTTCATGTCCCACTCAAACTTCTCTTAAGGTATTGTGTTCTAATTGCACTGCAGCTTTTGCTGGGTGTTACATATACAAATAAAAAATATTTATCTATAATATATATATTAAAAATATGTATTTTATATATATTCTTTTTCTGTGTGTATTTTCTTGAAATATTGCCAAGTACTGCCATGCAGTGTTGAAATGCTTTTCTATTCCACCCTATTTTAACAATGAGTAAAGTTATAGTACCTGAGATAGAGCCATCAAAGCTAATGGAAGTCATTCCTTGGGCTTTAAATCAAACTTGTGTTAAGATTTGCAAGTTATATTTTAAGTCTGCACAGTCTTTTGAAATTTTCTGGAAGAAAGGTGTTCTGGAAAGAGGAAAAATCATTGTAAGGTGTAGCTGTTCCTACAGGATAAATTACTCTTCAAGAATAAAATATATGTTGTAATTCTTATAGAATTGTATACAACAAAATAAAAGAAACCCCAAACCCACCAAATCCAAACCCAAAAGAAACAATTTGTTAAAATACACATTAATCATAGTTTCACAACATAACAAATCAGTCGTTTTTATAATTTTAAATTAATTCTTTCCATTTAGCCATCAGAGCATAGCAGGAGAACTGAATCAATTATGACATGGAAATAATGCTCAAACAAATGTATTTAACTTTAGGGAAAAGGCTTGTTCATCTCTGCATTAAATGTAGAATGATTAATACTTCAGCTATTGTTTTAATACCTAAAGGGCGACGACTACTGTTTTCCCATTAAACGTTAGTACTGACTCAGTGTGCGGTTATATGAGGTGTTCCTCTTTGGATGTGTCAACTGAAAAGGGAGCCTACTGCAATTGCAGCACAACTCTGAAGTCAGAGTAAATGGAAAGAGGCACGTAGTCAGAACCTGATGATGGTGGTAATTTTTTTTTTCCTGTCAGTCTACCTACCCATTAAATGGCAGTTTTGTTTTAAGATTTTATTATTTAATCATACATTATAATCACATCTGTTAATCTTCTCGCTCACCAGTACTATATACTGCTAGGTGTGTGGTATACTGGGAGAAACCAGGAAAACCTCATAACAGATGCTTTCTAGGTGCAGACATGCAGTTCACAGAAGTACAGTTCAGCATTTTGGATAGTAAAAGCTAAAGTTCATTTAAAGTGGATTTACTGAGAGAAAGGAGGGAAGGGGAAAGGACTCTCAGCTCCCTCCAGTACACATTGGTTGGTGTGGTAAATGTTTCCCTACCACAAGATGCAGTCCCAGACATGAGGTTTCATAATCCCTTGCCAACCCTTTCTCACTAACCAGATCAGTCCCGAGTCCTCTCCTTCTATACACATTTTTAATCTTGGACTTTCAGTTGCTTAAACTTTCCCAAACCAGTTCACTTTGGGATGAAACACCCTGTGCCCACTTTCTACCAGCAAGCGATTTCTTCTTTAGCTTAATTTTAGTCTGAGCAGATCTTACTTATGTATATCTGCACTCTCAACTCACATGCTTCCCATATGTTCAAAGTAAAGTCTTGCACTCACATAGCTAAAAATCACAACCAAAGCTGTAACTTTTGCATGTGGATACATGTAAAAGTTCCTGCATCTCCTAGTGACGTGAATAATGCTACCAAATAATGCTACAAATTTCATGGGACTACTCAAGTAAATGTTGTAACTGATATCCACCCTAACAAGCCAGAAGCTAGGAATAAAAGAATACCCTAAATTAGGAAAAAAAAATAGCTAAAAAGAGACAGGAGAGAGAATGAATGTAGTCCAGGACTGTAAGGCACTCAGCACCAAACCACAACTCTGTTGAGCAATATGTGAATTTATCTCAGGTTCTCAAAAGTGGAGTTTTGCATGAACATAAATACTATACCTCAGTTGTTTACCTCAAAGAGGGTCTCCCTAGACAGAAAAGCTTCCTGTTACTCCCCAGACTTACTGCTCTTTGCAGATAGATAGGTCTACATAAACATACATATATAATGTATATATCAAGTATAGGCATATGTACACATATTCATATGTATACTATATACATGTAAAATACATATTAAACATATTTTTCCATTACATATAAAGCACAACCTATCCAGACACATGTATAGGTATATATGAATAATCACATTTTCTTTTTTTACATATTGGTCCCATAAATTCAGAGGATTAGGCCTGAGCAACCTGAAGTATAGCACTTCATTCCATGCCCAGATCTCTCTGTGATAAGTGGACTCCTCAAGAAAGTTGAGCTTTTCCCCAGCAAGAGACAGCTTAAAATGCTGAACATGGCTTTTTTTCTCCAGCCAGACCACAAAACCCTTTCTCAAGAAAGAATGACCTCATATCTTATTATCCCAAGCACAAAGTGAATGAGCTCACACACACACCAGCATACACACACGCACACTCACACACACGTACTAGCACAACATATACACGTGCAACCGAACAGCCAAGCAAAAGCTAAGAGACAGACTTTTAGGAACAGAACTTCCAAGGAAAGGTAACTAAATATGGATTTTGGATTCTAAGTTCTTTTCTAAAGCTAATGCCTGATGATGGCTCTTCAAGAGCTTTGAAAATTACATAAAGAATCTGCAGACTTATTTTATACTTTCTCTTTTTTCTCCTTCTCTTATTTGAATCTAACAGACCAATAAATAAAAAGTCAATATTTGTCATCTCTTTGGGTTGCTTAGAGGGGAAAAGCAGTTTGATATTTTCTTTATAAATACTCCAGTATTTATAAAGATGGCAGAAACCATTCAGGACAAGAAACACTAAAGCTACATATGTAACTGGCCATTACTGTGGAAATTAAATACTATAAATGTATGAGGGAAAAGCAACCTGAGTTCTGCATATTCTTACGTGGTGTGTTTGCACACTTTTGAATAATTTCATAATTCTGATAGTCCTTTGTTGATAATGATACAGTAGAAGTGGAAAAGATACAGAGCATAACTATTCTGAGAAAGACAACTTGAATTAAGGAAAGGCTTGCAGAGGAAAAGAAATGAAATGGACTACAACTTCCCTGCTGGAAAAAGAGATGACAGAGGAGAAATATAATAGGGTCTACAAAATTATGAATGGCAAAGAGAAGATGAGCAGAAAATGACTATTCCCTATTTCTCATAACATAAAGAATTAGGGAGAATTCAGTTCCCTCCGCATTAAAAACAAACAAAAGGAAGTACTTTTTCGCACAACATAATAATTAAACTGTGGAAGTCTGCCACAGGATGTTGTGGAGGCCAGCACTGTAACCGAGGTCAGAAAAGGTTTTAGTAAAACTCGGGAAGAGTAAGTCTATTGGTGGCTATTCAAAATGATGATACAAATGCCTGCTCCAGTCACCCTCTAAATCAGTGATTATTGAGAGATGGGAGAATTTAACTGGAGATGATTCATTTGATATTAGCCTGTGTGTCTGCTGCTGGCCTCTGCCACAAGCAATCCAATGGGCTAGCTGCACCTTGATTCTGACCTAATATGGTTGTTCTTATCCTCTCTGAAACTTTTAGATATCAAGGTCTGTATAAATGTAGGTCCTATGAAATAATACACATAAGCAGAAACTATGACATTTTCCTTTCATTTTCATTGCAATGTAATATCCTCAAATTGATGCAGAGATGAAGCTACCATACATGTTAACATGAATCAGCAAAAGACTTCCCAACGTATGACATGAGGTAATTTTTCCCCTTAATCTTACATAGTTTCACAGTTTCCTTACTTTTGATATTTGTGCATGTTTTAACGTGTGAATGCTGATTTAAAAAGGACTGCTTGCAGGCTTAATGCCAGGCATACGCTTAGGCCAGTTTGTATCACTGATTTCATAGCTAACATCATCAAAGACTTGCCTTTTTCATAAAATAATGAATATATGGTATAGACTGATGCAGGGCATTGCGTGACGTTAATGTCTGTTAAAGAGGCTAATGCTGTCTGAGGCCAGGCATGCACTAGAAGTTTTCCATGTAGTCCCACAATGCGTCTCAATCATGACATAGGTTCCAGCCCTCTTTTAGTATTTTAGCCCCTGTTGTGCTTGGTTCTGAACCAGAAAAGCTCAGCAGCCTTTCCTTGACTTAAGCACTTTGGTAGTCTCCGTGAAGTCAGTTTGGCTATTTGTACTTCCTACGTGCTTTGTTTTCTCATAGGTCTAGTGCACAAATCTGGCTTTCAGCACACTTTCTGTTCCACTTCTCTGGACTACTTCAAAGTACGGATTTTGTAGCAGCTGTATCTTTATTATTCATTAGGTATCAAGATGAAGAAACCAAACTCATGTCAGCTTATTCAGGATGTTAGCCCAACTCTCATGAGATGAAAAGTCAGTCAGGGCATAACTAAAAGGGCACTGTCCCAAATTCATAATTTATTCCTAACAAATCCTACTGCAGTTTTCTTAGGATTGCCATAAATTTTCAAGGATCAACATTACTCCTGGAGTGCAGACTACCTAAGCAAGGATCTTATATGAAAACTGGGAGGGATAAGTGGTAATTTTTAAATTGGTTTCCTTTGAACTTCTGGAAGCACATTATTCTGTTTACGTTCTTCCCATTTGCATTGTTATGTGAAAAGTTAGTAAGTTTTCTGCCAGTCTGTAATCCATAGTAGCTGCTCGTATTTAAACCATGTCACACTCCTGACATGTTGGGAAGTATCACAGCCCAGTATAATATTTGGCTTTCAAATTTTTGTTTTGCAACAAGAGGACCAACAGTCTAGATCGGCAAAAGCAACTCTGGTTATTAGAGTTCGGACATGAACTTGGCTTGCTAACACCAGAGAAATACAAGAACCTCCTTTCATGCTCTTAATGAAATCATTAATTATGTCAGCAGCTCAAACGATACATCTCCAAACACTTTACATTACTTTGCAAACGGGTAGTCACATAGAAGTCTTAGAAAAAATATTCTTAAATTCTAAATTCATAAATTCTAATCATAAATGGATTTCTGGTTGCAGGGATTTGTACAGTCATTTTCTCTCATCCTCTTATTCTGCCGTACTGTGACTAAAGATTCTGTTATTGCTTGTTGAAAAAAAGTAAACTGAACAATATATATATATATTGTCGCCTTGTTGCAACCTAAATGAACTTCCTGAGCCTGAAAATTTGCCATGCTTCTGATTAGCAAGGAAACCATCTCAATAGACTTCTTTCTTTTTAGCTAAGCATTTACTGTACATGTGACCCTTGCTGTATTTCTTATAATTACTAAATAGCTTTGGATTAAATAATCAACCTGTTGTTAATACTATAAATAATAATTAAATTATTTATCTTTCTTGATTTAAGTATGCATAGCTTCATCTTTTAAAACAGCCTCCGTTACAGAAATGAGCTTTTATATATGATAAATAAAACCAGATTTCAACTGTTAAAATCAAAAGTAGTCTTGGGGAAAACTGTTTCTAATCACAGAGCTAGAATAATGCTGTCTGTGCTTTATGCTGTACTACACTTAGGGAGACAGAGAACTTGTGAAGTAAAGCAAGGACCGACATTCAGATTGTTTTTGTTAATCTTTCACATAAAATATATGATCTAATTCTTTATTCCAAGAAAGCCAACCCCACTGTTACTGTTTGTTTCAGTAAACAGCCAGTCATTGCCTTTCCCACATCACTGAAAGATGGAGTTTATCTGTTCTGTGATGGCATAAAAAGAATAAAAAACATAGTAGCATGATGAATAAAGCAAAATAAACAACATGATATAAATAAATCAAAATTAATACATTTTGTTACAAAGTCTGTCATTGTGTTTATGGCCAAGCACTGTATTCACACGCTTTGTCACAACATAATGAAACTTACAATGAAATTTCTGCAGAAGAGACTGGAAAAAAAACCCCAGTATTTCTTCACACAGCAGTGTTTTCATGGAACTGTGTACGTGGAATCTTTGGACTTAAAGGTGTGATTACATAATTTATAAAGTGCTTCCAACAAGACCCTGGAAATGATGACAGAAGTGCAGAAAAGCTTCAGATATGTCCCATGGCCAATATTCTCAGGGAACCTTCCAGTACAGAGGATAGATTAAGCAATCAGCTGTAACTGGGATTTGGGAGAATGGTTTCAGGTCAGTGAACTGGCTGGCTTGGTTTGGTTCTTCGGAGCAACTTGAAAGACTCAGTATCTTCCATATGAATTACTTAAGGAGGTAATGTAAAACTTAAGATGTTTCCAAAATAGCTATGATAGCAGAAGGGTATAATCAAACCATACACAAAAATAAATAAGCCAGGATAGAGAAGCTTGGGGATCAGGGTATAAACCAACTGTCAGAGGCAAACTCATCACAAAAGCGAGACATCCACAAAGAAAAATGATGGACCCGAGGCATTAAAAAAAAGAGAGAGAAGACATCCTTTTCATACTAAGGTAAAAGTTCAGGAACAGGAAGACTGAAATACGCTATGTTGTAACACAACTGAAGTTGATTGAAGTTCCTTAAAAGAATTACAGTATACAAGCAAAATTACATACCTGTGAACTTTGCACTTGGCAAAATATTCCTGTCCTACACTAATGGGACAAAAGAAGACAGAGAAAGCCACAGCATTGTTTTAAACATGCTGTAGTTCTTCCTGTCTTTAAACAACCCATGCTTGACAACATTCCCATTTTCTTTCTCCCCTCAAATGAGAAAGCATGCCTTTTGCAACACCAAAAAAACCCCCTAGAATCCTTCTCACTAATACTATTCACAGCTGTCTTTAGTTTGACTTTGAGCCTCTTCTTTTGACTAATGCAGCTCTCAGATAAGTTTCCAACCTCTTTCACTTGGCGAAGTCCCAAATCTCCTCCTCTATCCACATCCTCATAAACTGTTCAGTTCTTCTGTTCAGCAACACCCTGTTTAAATTCCACATTGCACTGGGCATTGTGCTTCATTACATTTCTTTACTTGGCCAAATAGAACCTTATCCAGATGATCTTTCCTCTTTTTCCCCCTTCCCTTTCTTTGGGCTTTACACTGTGCTTGTCGTTGAACCCTTCCTTTATGATTATTGTGTGTTTGCATTACCATAACAGCTAAGAGCTGAACTGTGGACCAAGACCCACAGTATGAGGCCTCCCTAAACACAGAACCTTTATTCACTCTCAGACTATCTTCAAGATGATGACACATGAAATTGCCTCCATCCAATTCCATCCTTTATTCCATCTCTCACTTGTATAGGCTTGAGCTTAAGCTAAACACGGTTAAGATCTCAGCTGAGCTCTTCTCCAAACCCATGCTCTTTTTTTACTATTTCTCCCTGTTGATAAGTCTCATCAAAAATGCAGTCCCTTGGGCCCATGGTTATGGATTTTGATTGTGGGGGGGGTTTTGAGGCATTTTGATGCTTCCAACACTTGGCTTATACTCAAGTATTTTCCTCTTTCAACATCTCCAGAATGTATCCTGAATACAAAAGCTTTCACCTGGGTGCTTCACCCCCTGTATTTTAACCCTCAGCCATTGCAAGCTGTTTACCACCTGGTCTGCTCAAAGAATTGCCCAAACCATCCTCTTTGCTAGTTATTTCAGTTCTACAATTTATACCATTCATGGCCTTCTGCTACATACCCCCTTCTAAAATGACAAAAAAACCCTCTACCTTTTATCCCTCCCTTTAAATCCTTCACAACTGAACTGCACCTTACCTGGCTGTTCAGTTCTTGCCACATCATCATCTTCACTCTACTAGCACTACCAGCTTTCCCTGCCTGTTCATCCACATCTACCTCACACCCCTCTGTGCTTTGTCTCCTCGTGTCCCTTACACCATTAAGCCACTTCCTTACACACCTTTAAATTCCACCTGAAGCTTTACTGCTGCTTTGATGTCTAGCAGTTACTGCTTTATAGACAGTGGGCTGGACTGATGCAAAGCTAACTGAAATGGATTTGGGTTTATTGTTACCCCATTTGCCCTCTCACTACTTGCTGTTTTCATTTCCCTGTTGCAACTTGTGTTTAAACTAGATTGTTAAGCAGAAGCTGTTTTGATACCACAGGACAGCACAGCACCAAACGCAGCAGAGCGTCCTTATGCTCGTTTGCAGCCTGTAGATGCTATCTATTGTGCAAAAGCTCTGTAGAACACACATGGGATCGCGGAGGCCCCAACACTTGGCAAAACTTAACAAGACTGTCTTAGTTCCGCTTTCGTGTGTTTATGGAAAAAGGCCCTAAAATTTAACAAAGACACTGTTTTGTGCATTCTTACATGCATGTTTTTTTCTTTTTTTTCAGTAAATGCATTTTGAGACATAACAAGTAAACAGCTTACACAAGCCTGGGCCTGAAGCTGAGCACCTGCAACTTAAATAAGATCATCATTGTTTGAGTAGGGTTTAAATAATTTAGTACAAATTGGCTTTCCTATAGGTGTTGACAAGCACATCATCGCTGCTTACTAATGAGTACAGGATTCCAGAGGACTGCACAGATATCACACTCCTCCTCAGACTGCGCATGTGTCCCTCGAAACAAAGTATTTCATAAACAAGCACCTGGAGAACTTGATTAGAAACACCTGCTCTGACTCCGTTGGGAGGACAGATTGCACAGCGTGCAGATGGCCTTCACAGCACGGGTTGCTGAAACTTCTGATATCCGTAGTCACTGAAATAAAATTTGTTTCCCTTCCTCCCCCACACCGACCCAACCCTTGATGCTGGCTGCGCAGCGGTTGGTTTCATGAAAGGAGTTTATGAGTGTGCCCTCAAAGAGGTGGTTGAGGGAGAGTCTGCCACGGTCTGACAGTGACTGCAACCATAGAAATTATGAGTCTAACAAACCCTGCCTTTGTGACAGGACAGGCTGTTGTTGTCACTGATTACCTTTTGGCCTGCTATTGCAAAAATAGTGATATTTGGTGAAAAGAGGATAAAGGCATCTCAGGGGTAATTAGTGATAAGCAACCATCTGATAAGCCTCACCACCTGTTGCACAATTTTTCCCTATTCATGCCTGTGACTCCATGGATTGTTAACAGAAAACCATACAGATTTAATCAGGTCTGACATTCCCCCCTGAGTCCTGCAAGCTTTTTATCTCCACACAAATGGGATCCCTCGATTTTAACGTTAGTTTTTCTGTTCTGCTGGTCCTGGCGCAAGGTTCTTGTAGGAGTTTCAGTGCTGTGCTTTCAAAGATGGAAAATAATAAAGTGAGGAAGAGATCTGTCAGGTCTGGGCACAAGTGAGGAATTTCTGCAATGACTAGGGTCTGAGAGGGTCTCTGAAAAGGACTGGAATAGCCACATGCCCTGAATGACTTAACTCTTTGTGGGAAGCCCGGGAACCTTTTCTGTCTGTGTGTACGCATAATTTCAAAACTGATACATCACTCAGGGCTGGAAGTGAGAAGCTTGTCACATTTCCTTGCTCAGCTACTGACCCTTTCCAGAAAGCAACATCAAGCAGGCACCTTTTGGTTACTTTAGGCATGCTTGTCATACTGCAGGGGCAAGGCTTATTCAAGAGGGCACAGTTAGCCGGACAGCAAGTGCAATACCCTGACAGGACAAAAATGGGAAAACTACTTAAAGATTTTGTTTCTAACCTGGTAGACTCCAAAGCAATTGAGAAAGTGAAATATTTCCAATAAAATAGAAGCCAATCCCTTGCTGCTATTCTGATCTACAGGTTGAAATGATGACTACAGCCTCCTTTTGTCAGGGCTGTGTATTACAACCTTGGATCTCAGTCCTGCCAGCATATCAACATACAGACCCTTCCTAGAGCTGTCCTCAGTCTGCACTAAGTATAGCTTGCTTTGCTTTCACATGTGATATGACTACAGAGGCCACCCTTGAGTCATATGGGCTGCTCTCAAAAACTCGCCCGTGTGTCATTCCCTCATTTGCCAGCTCAAGAACCTGTATAAGACTCAAGCCATCTCAAGGGCTCGGAAGATGGAGTGATTTCAATAAGGGCAGGAGAATCCAGGAACTCTGACTGTCAACGTCCAGTCCTGCTCAGAGCCAAAACTCTAACTACTTTTTGATTTTTAGCAGAAAATTAGACCTTGTCACCTTGGCTTGCTAAAGCCAAATATTGCTTTACCAACTTTTTTACACCTTTACACTTCCATCTCCCACAGCCACTGAAATTGCTTCAAGCATTTGGCAGAAATAAAGTAGTCAGTATTCCTAAGAAACAAAAAACAGCTTTTAGACCAATTAAGAGAGTGCCATTGATAGGTCAGACCAAACACATGGTCTGTAATGGTTCTGTTTTTAAGAGATGAAATCTGAAGATGAAGGAGCAATTAACTTAATCTCAGTGTAAGACAAGGTGTTAGAATGATATAAGAAACAGTTTAATCATCTTGGGATAAACAAATAACAGCTAATATATAACTTTTATAGTTGATCCTTATTTATTTCTTCAGGTTAATTGAATTTCACATTTGATAAGCTAGTAAATTTAGAACCCTAACCTGCAAGGTTTAATTGAAGCTCCTCTAAATATGTGCTTGCTCACATCTCGTGCTCTCCAGGCTGATTATGCAGCGTGTCATGGGCAACTCTACGGGCTACATTTCACTATGCATGCCCTGTTTAAAGCAAGTCAGGTGGTCATTCCACTTTGCTTATTACAGCTTAGGCTTCACACCCTATGGGACATCATGTCTGAAAAAGTAATCACACTGCGAGATCAAAGAACATTCAAAATTTGGTGAAGGGATGGCCATGTAAGATGCTGACCATCATCCAAATGAAGTGAATGAAGAGAATCAGTTTGGCTTCGGTGAGAGCTGGACCAGATCCCATGACTTCTGGGAAAAGTTTAAAGATGCAGTTTGTTCCACTGGGAATTAGGGATATGAAAATGAATGTTTAATGTGGTATGAAAGGAGAGAACACGGGATCATTTTACTTGTATAGGAGCAAAGGAAGGAGCAAAGCATATCTGAGCCAAAGCAGAGGATGCACATAACAGTTCCAGTCATCTCTATGTTTTAAAACAAACGGCAAGAAGCAGCAAAGTCCCTGGAAGGCAGACTGCAGATTACAAAAAATAATTTGATTAATAAAAAACAAAATGCATAAAACAAAGATATGTATTTAAGAAATGCTAGCAAATAAAGGCTATGCTCATGGTAGAGCATGTTACAGTACCTTGCTGTCCAGATTCACAGGCATGACTTCAAGCTTCACACAAACAAGTTATTTCCATCAGCCCAGGTGTGGAAAGGCAGGCTGTCTTCTGAGCTGGGAAGTCAAATGAGGCTAGATATGATCCTAGGTGCAACTTTCTCTTGTGTTCCATTTGCTAAAGAAATAGAAAAAAAATCAAACAAAACTATTTCTAAGGAAAGCATACCTTAACCATACTAGCCCCATGTGCCAATGGGGAAGGACAGAGTCCTCCTTTTTTCAAAATAATCTGCAAACCTAAAGCTAAAGAAAGTATGCCTTAACCATGCTAGCCCTGTGCGCCATTGGAGAAGGAGACTCCTTCCTTTTTCCTAGGACACCACTTCTTTGCACAACTTGCAATTCCCTTCCATTGTTATATGATGGCAGTTTGGACTTCTTGTTTAACCAAAAATCCCAGGCTGCTCAGCATAACTGTTAGATGGGAATTTTTCCTTAACTAAACATTCATTTTTCACTCATTGGAAAATATCCATTCATCACAAATGTCACTGGAAAGGTTTTTAGGTCTGGGATGGAACTGAGAGAAACCAACAGTCCAGGGATTAGGGCTCTGAATCAGAGAAGGGAAGGACTTGAACTCTGGTGTGCCACATCCCAGATGAGTACATTAACCACTAAGCTATTCCAAGGCAGGAGGTGAGTCTGTCTCCTCTCAGAAAAATGTCTAAAGGGCTGGATTTTGTTCCAGCATAGAGCAAAAACAAATTGCAAAGCTTCTCCCCCCCACCCTCCTTCTTTAAATTGAATTCTTGTTCTCCCGCCAGCCCAGCTTGGTAATAGTTTTGTGTAAGTTAAATAGACCAGACACGTTTGTTCCTGTTGGTATTTAATAGATATTCAGTCACAAAAATGGAACAAATAAAACAGCCCAATCTATGTTAAGAGATATTTAAAGCCGAAGTCAAGATCAGTCAGACCTAGAGAGGGGCATCTTAACAGCTTAAGGTTTCAGAGCACTAAATGGAAATACAAGCATCGTTGAAAGCATGGTTACTATTAGCATTTCAAGTGCCATGAACACTCGGAGCGGGTATGTTTGCAAGTCTCCCTTCAACAGGGGTCTAAAACAGCTGCCGGTTTCTTTCAGGTTGCTTACCTACAGATTAGGATTCAAGTGGAGGCTTTATGAGTAGAAACGGTGCAGATCGGCTAGATGGCCGTACCCGCCACCCCCTTAGGAGAGGGCAGGGTCAGGGAGCCGGTAAGACGGGACGTGCCGGCCTGAGCCCCCACTCCTCACCCGGCCGGGGCCGAGGCCGGGGCCGGGGCCGGGGCGGGCGGCGGGGGGCGCCCGGGGGCGGGTGGCCGGCGGCGGGCGGGCGGAGCGGGCGGAGCGGGCGGAGCGGGCGGAGCGGGAAGCCGGGGCCCGGCACCACCATGGACAGCTCACTGGGGCTCGGCGGCCCCGCCGCCGCCCGCTGGAGCCCGCCCGCGCTCCGCCGCCTGCGCCGCCGGCGGCTGCCAGCCGCCTGCACCGCCGGGCTGTAGGTAGTAGGGACAGGCTTTATGAACTAATAACTGACTCCTCGCCCTCAAATTTGAAAATTGTTCCTTTCGGTGTCTACTGGATTCTAGGAACCAGACAGAAGATTTGGCAAAACCCTCTTCAGTTCCACACAGCTGCTTTCCGTCCCGTCCCCCTCCCCGTCCCCCCCCCCCTCCCTCCCCTCCCCCCCCTTTCTGGAGCGCATTAAATTAAATGCATACTATCTAAATAAACGGCGCATTGTGTCAAGAGCGGAACTTGGGGAGCTCCGGCCGCCTCTCGGGTGGGAGAGGCAGCTCTGCTCAGCTACTCTATCATTGTTTAATAAAGGAGATTAGCGTGCGCAGATGGAGTGCCACGAAACGTCTGGGTCTTGCTGATGGGGAGGAAAAAACCGGTTTTCTCTTTCTCCCCAAGCAATCTTTTCACCCAGTTAGAAGATTGCACCACGTCAGACGTGGACTAAGGAGTTTCTCATCCCTGACAGCCACAGGCGAGTCAGAGGGGAGGAAGGCAACCTTTATGGGAGTTGGGGCAGCAGAGCGCAACAGGGCTAGGTTGCGGGCAAGAATGAGTATGTGCCAGAAAGTCTGCCTCAATCTGCAAGCAATTGCGTTTGCTACTAGCTGCATAACAGCCTTGCCCTCAAGACCACCCTGGGAGCTTTGAAAAAAGCACTGCTACTTCGCACCTCGCCTGCAGAGCTGCGCTCGCTGGCTTTGAACCTTGCTAGATCACAGGGGTTGTGCAAGTCCCAGGAGATTTCTGGTCCTCGCAGGACGAGCCCAGCAATCGCTGTTCTGCCGCTCCCTTCCCTTCCCCGCCAGACTCTCAAGCAGTCAGCACGCCTGTGTTTTTTTGCTGAACACCGTTTTTTCCACCCTGGGAAGACTGGGGAGGTTAAACTCCCCGTCTGAACCGAAGCCCTGGACGAGTGCAACTGAGGTTATAGAAATCCGGGAGGGGAAATGACGAAAACGCTTTATTGTGAATAAAACAAGAGGGAGGAGGGAGAGGCGGAACTTCACAAAGGTGAAGGATGGGAAGTTTGCAGAGCTGAGGATTTAGCCTGTCCCTGAGCACCGGGCGGGGGGTTAGTCATTATTTCCTTCTGTCTCTCTGAGGCTGCAGTGGCACCTCCTCCCCAATCAGCTGAACCTGTCCCACTTGTCGGCTTTTGGTTCAGGGGAAGGTTTCGCTCCTGAGCGGCTTTTGGGGGGGGAGCCCGGTCACCCACCCGCCCGCAGCCCCTGGCCCTATTCCCCGCTCGGGATTTACGTGCCAAACCTGGAACAGGGACTTATCTTCCTAGCCAAGCTCCCAGGTCAACTTCCTCGTAGGAAAGCTGATTTATGCCTGTTTATACGTATGGAAAAAGAAGGCAGAAGCCAAGCGCGGCATCCCTCCAAAATCTCATTGTCTTTGAGGCGGGAAGGGGAAAGAAAGGGGAGGCAGAAAACCTAAAATGATAAGGTTTGCCTTGTCGCGGCAGGGAGGACTTGACCAGAAAGGCAAGCACAGGGTTTTGCCTCACCTCCCCGCGGCTGAAGCCTTTTCCAGGTCCGACAAAAAGACCGGTCCCTCCGTGCGCCCCGGCTGGGAAAACAACCAGCCGCCGCAAGAGCCTCGCCTTGGCGGGGAGCCCTGCCGTAACCGAGGCCCCGGCAGGTGAAACCCGAACAAAATCGTGCCTTTTCCCCGCTCCTAGACACGGGACCAGCCGTGCCCGGGGGTACCCCGTGCGCGGAGCGATGCTTTGGCACAGGTGTGGGGACGGGAATCGCGCCGGACGGCGCGATTCCCGTCCCCACACCTGTGCCAAAGCATCCCTCCGCCGGTCCTTCTTCTCGTCCAGCCTCATCCTCTCTCTCACACACACACACACACACCCCGAGGCCAGGGGACACCCGGAGCTGGCAGGGAGGAGCGGCCGGAGCCGGCGGGGCGAGATGCTGCAGGTAGCGGCGGGTCCCTCCCGGGAGCCGCTTCCCCGGCTGCGCATCCCCCGCTCCGCGCAGCCGGCCGGGCTCTATCCGGCGGGGAGGGTTTAAACCCTAGTAGATGGGATTTTTCGCCCCGTCCTGCCACGGAGGAGAGCTCAGGCTTGCGGTGAGGCTAGGTACCAGGAGGAGTTTGCTCACGGGTTAAACATTTGTGTAGGTGGCAGGAGAAAAAGCGCCGCGCCGGTTGTTGCAGAAGGCAAACAGGCTTCAGCGGGGGGGGCGGGGGAAAAGGGCATGGTATCGTGGTATGATACTAAGCCTCCTAAACGGGTTTGGCACTGCTCAGTTCCTGACATATTAGCAAAGCCATAGTTGGGTTGTATTTTTTTTTTCCTCTTCCCCTCCCCCCCCCCCCCAAGCCCACTGAGGCAGAGATGAGGCAAACTCAGCCATAGGAAGGTGGTTAGTGATGTCACAAGTTTAGTCTTTTCAATAAAAGCAATAGAGAAGGGTCTCCCTCACTATATATATTAGGAGAAGCTTCTGTTCTTCATAATAAAAAGAGCAGCAAGGGAGAGAAGCACCTGCTTTTAACACCCTTTATTTAGCACTCATCTGTTGCAGGCAGAATAAAAACTCTGTAGGGCTGGATTTCTTTTGAAAAGTATTACTTTTTTGATTTATTTCACTTCTTTTTTTTTTCTTTTTCTTAAGGATAGAACATAGTTTTGGAAGCGATTGCTGAGAAGATCAACCACTGTTGGCCAGGGTGATCTCTGAGAGGCACAGAGGGCTGTAACTCAAGGAAAAGGTGAAGTAATAAATTGTGAAGAAACTTCAGTATTCCAAGTTTATAAAGGCTATTTATTTTTCCTGAGTCTGTAAGGGCTGGTTGGTTTTTTTTTTTTTATTTCTGGGGGAGAGGAAATTCTGAAAATATTTGATGGACGTTTTACCTTTAACATGAGCAATAGATCTATGAGTGCGTGGGGGCTGTTTTCAGGGGATGACACAGTTATTTTTAATTAGTCGAAAGGGCAGTGTAAATCAAAGAAGCGTATTAGCTATGCATTTTAATTTATAGCCTACCAGGTGTTCAGGGAATTTATTTACAGCATAAACGATTTAATGTTTTCAGCATGATTTCTATTTCAGCTCTCATGTTTTCGGTTTTATTTGCCTATGTGGTACGAAATTTGGCTAAGGAGCTGGGCTTTTAAATTGTGGCGGCAAGTGTCGTTTAACGCAAAGTAACCTGCAGGTAGAAAAATGGTTTGCTTTGCACCTGAACTTTCCGCAGAAAGCGTTCCTTAATACGGGGAGAGGATGAGAAGGAGCAGCCAGCCGGCGCACCTCAGTGTTCTGTTGCGGCTTGTGAGGGTGTTGGGAAAGCATTTGCTGTAAATCAGGCTGTCAGTGGCAGAAACCAGCGACCCCTCCGTACCTGGGGGCAGCGGGCAGGTCGCTCCGGGGAGGTTTCGGCGGGGCGCGGAGCGGAGCCCCGCGGTGGGTGCGCGGCCGCGGAGGGGTGAGGGGTCCCGGGATGCTACCGGGACGGAGCCGGCGTCCCCAGGTGTTCGTCGCCGCCCGCCTGGGCAGGGCCACAGCGTGCGGGAGAGCCCATCCTCTGCCGCCAAAGAGGAGATCGGCTTGCGGAGTACTTCCCTCTCGAAGAGCCGCCGGGGGGTAGAGGCAAGGGGCGCACCAAACCCCCCCAGGCTTTCTCCCTGTACCTCACTTCGTAATAGCCGGGGGCCGTTTCTTGCGCAAGCAGGCTGCATAAAGGGGCGGATTGTGTTACCTTTGGGTTTTACATAAGTGTTTTCCTGTGATGGAAAAATTTGGTCCCCCCGTCGGGGGGGGGGGGGGGCGGGGGGGCGGGGTGTGCGGGGCTGCCGGCGGGGCGCGGGGGCGGCGGTCGGTCCCCGGCGGGGCGCAGGGGGCCGGCCGCGCTCCGGGCGCTGCCGCCGGTGCCGCCGCCGCTGCCCGCCTCGCACGGCAGCGCAACCTGACACAGATATTTGCAGCTCCCTGGCTAGATTGACGGAGGGCGAAGTGGAAGGCGAAAGAGGGAGAGGAGGAGAAAACTTTCCACTAATTTACTTTTTTGGCCAGGAGCGCCTGTGCTCATAGACTGCGAGTCCTTCCCCCAACCCTCCCCCTTAGCCCCCCCTCCCCTTTACTGGCGTACAATTAACATCATTAGGAATCAACCCTCCAGCTAATAGGGGAACTGCGACTAACAACGGTAGGTGTGTGAAAGGAAAGGTGGCAACGATCCCAGGCTGGGCTTTTGGGCTTGATCTAAAAAGTACCCCCACTGATGGGGGGGGTCGCCCTTTCCACTGTGCTACGGCAGGGGAGGCGCTGACCTGGGGGTAAACGCAAAAAGGGAGAGGTGGGGGCAGAGAGGGAGAGGAGCCCGGCTGCAGAAGATGCGAAGAGCTTGGCCGGAGTCCTTAGGGTCTGCTGAGTGCATGTGCTGTCGGGTGTTTCCCTTTCTTCGCTCCTTTTTGATTCCGGTCCCGGGAAGCGCTGATTTCTAGTCTCCTCTTTGGCTGTGGGTATCCCGCCCGGGCTCTGGCTCTCTCCGCACATGTTCCTAGGGCGCCATCTCTTTGCAAAACCCTCCGTCCTCCCGCAGGTCTCCCAGAGGCTGCTTCGGAGCGTGTGAACATCGCAGGCTCCAGCCCAATCCAACCTGGGGAGCCAAGCATGCTTCCCAGCCCCTGAGCCTCCCCGGGCTACCGCTCCTCTTAGACCTCTCGGGCTCTCCAGCTAGGCAGCGCTCTTTGCTTGAGTTCCCTTTCCTTGTCACAGTTGTGGACCCAACTTTCCGGAAGCAGAGGACGTGAACCTGACTTTTTTTTCCAGAGGTATACTTAAAGACAGATATATAGATGCATTCCCCCCCGCCCCCCGCCCCCCCCCCCCCCCCCCGCCCCCGAATCTCTGTCTGTGTGTGTGTCCGCGCGTGTGTTTACAGAGAAGAGGGTAGCTGAGCTGACTTTTGGGAATCTTTCCTTATCTGCAAAGAGGGCTTCTCCTGTAACGTAAAGCCCTGAGACAGCGCCTTAGCGGACTAGAATTGAACAGGGCTCAGGGAGACAAATGGACGCGCTCTCTAACCCGATTCAAATATGAGCTAGATGATTTTTTTTTAACTAATATTGAGAGAGATCTTGCCTCCGGGCAGCGAGAGACAGAGAGAGAGGGAGGGAGGGAAGGAGGGAGGGAGGGAAGGAGGGAGAGGCAGACAGCAAGGAAGGGAGAGAGACGGAGCAAAGTTTGGAAGAAGTGAGCCGCTGCCGAGAGCTCAGAAAGTTTGTTTTTCCTTCACAACCTCGGAGCTGGTAGAGCCGAAAGCAGGGACTGCTTGAGGACGGCGCTGGCGCATGTGTCCCTTGGGACTGATCTCCCTTTCCTTGCAGGTTTTAAGACCCGGAGGATACAATGTTCACTAAACTCTTCCAGCAGTGGAGTTTCGCAGTGTTTCTGCTGAGTTATTCCGTGCCCTCTTACGGGAGATCAGTAGAGGGGATCAGCCGCAGACTGTGAGTTTCTCTTTTTTTTTTTTTTTCCCCCCTCGTTTCGGTCACGGTGCGGGTGGGGAGGGAGGTGGCCGCCCCCGCCCCCCCCCCCCCCCCCCTCCCCAGGCCGGCAGCGCCGGTGCCGGCGGCGGGAGCAGCCCGGGGGGGGTTGCAGCCTCCAGCAGCGCTCCCGGCGCGGCTCTGCAGCGAAGCGGCTCCGGGTTACCTGCCCCAGGTGCTCACTGGTGGTGTCTAAGCGATAGGCAGAGGGCGTTAGGGGCAGGGTAAGGGCGCTTTTCGGCTGTCTGAACTTATAAAACTTTTGGGAAGGAGATGTTAAAGCTGTCTCTTCTTCCGAGGGGAGCAGCAGTGCAGCCGTGTGCTTGTCCAGCATGCGGCTACTGCCCGTGCGCCTTCCCGCGTCCTGGGAGGGTCCTAGTAGGGAGCATCCCGTTTTATCAAACTGCTGTGTGTTACACTAAGTACCGCATACTTCGGCACTGGCGTGGAGCCAGTGTTGATAAGGGTAGGGGAAACACACAGTAGTGAGGGCCATCATGAAGCTGAAGTACTGAACAATTTCTTTGGATTTCTGCCGCTTCAGCAAAAAAAGAATTTCCAAAGGGAGTCCAGTATCTGACTTGCAGGCAGAAGCATATTTTTTTGATAAATGACAATGTAATTTAAGAGAGTCTGTTCAGGAAATGACCTTTTTGCTCCTTCCAAAATAATCCGCATGGTTTATACTAATATCCCCTACGCAAAGTGCAGAAGAGAAGCCACTGGGCTGATGTAGGAGCAGCTGTCTCACACATCTAACTCACTGGCTTTCACTGGACTTGCATCAGATTCTCTAAGGAAGAAACACTTCAGTCATACTGTGGAGGGCTGTATTGTTACTAAGTTCAAAAGGAAGTCAGGTTGGAGAAAGAGGGTTGGAAAATCCAGTCACAACTTACAGGGAAACATGACACAGCAAACAATTTCACATGGGTTTCCTTGTAACTGTTTTATCACATACATAAGGACAAGATCTCCAAATAGCGCTTCCTCTGCCATTTAAGCAACAAAAAAAATCCCCCAGGTGAAGTGACTTCAGACACACCTAAACTTTGGCACCAGGCAGACAGCTATTACAAATCTCCTACAGCAAATTGTGTAGAACATGTTATTGCTGATAATGCTACAGTGTATTCTTCCCAGTCCATTACTGCTTAGCTGTTTCCTACTCCTGCAAACTATCATTGAGCTATTTCTTTCATTTGAGACCATTTTCTTCTCCTGGGATATAGCGGAACGAAACTTCAGTTTCAGAAATTAAAAAATGAAAATAATTGAAGTACATTCAAATGCTGTATTTCCTTGGCTAAGAAACTCTGACCTGGATCTAAGCCAAATTTGTTTTTTTTTTTTAAAAAGTTAGATTTGCTAAGAAATACTCTTTCACTTTTTGAAACTAGGGTTGTTCTAACACTTGTTTTTAAAGGTCAGAATTAGAGGTCTTCCCAACATCCCCATTCCATCCTGACAGGGGGGGAAAAAAGTGGAAGCTAAACAGTCAAAATGCATTTCTCAGCTCCCTCTTTGCTATGGCATGTAAAACACACACAAGAAACCAGTTAGCTGTCAGTCAGTGGCATTCACGTAGTTTTGTTTGTGGGTACAGCACAAACACAGACACCACACTCAAACATGTGTCCTGTTTTAATATCACCACAAACCATTCCTAGAGTTAATGGTTAATAACTCACTTAAGCCTAGAGATATTTTTTTTTAGTCAAAGGCTTAAACCAGTAACGGATGAAAATACTGAAGCACATTATTATAGCCATGCAAAAATAATCAAAATGCCATAGGCCTGGTTCTACAGACCTTACTGAGGCAAATCTCCCATGGAAAGCAATAGCAAATTGTCCCAAGAAAAGATTGCCAGACATATTATTTGTTATAGAAATGCTTTAGCTGCTAAAGAATCTCTGAGAAACCCAGTAATACCTCAAAGTGAAATTAGATATTTTTATCAGCGTGCCCAGACACTGCAGCATCATGTCCCCAGATCTGTTCAAAATATTTTTCCTAACCCTGAGATAGGTCGAGCAGCTTTCACTCGCTTTGGAGCCAGGGGCAAGGGCACTCGGTCTTGCAAAATCCAGGCAGAGAGCTGACTGAATTCTTTCCAGTTATTTTGCTGAACTTACGATCAGACCCAACATGAGTAGTCAAGGATAATAACGGTTAAATAAGAGCAACTCTGAGACAGAAAGTTGTCAGTTGAAGAATGTTGCCTCTCAGTGACGCTAGATAGCCAGTGAAAAAAATGAAGATAGAATGTGCCTGAAAAGAACAGCTTATCTAGAAGTACATGAAGTCAGAATAGTCACAAGTCATGGATTTCTCGTGTTTTCTCTGTAATGAGACATTAAGTCTCATATGTGCGTAGTATACTTGGATACAGTAATTAGTTTGGACACTCCGGTCAAATACAAACCATCAACATCCTTCTCTCAAAAGTGCCTACCACATGTAAGCTTAGCATTTACTGCACTTGGTTTGGGGTCAGACTCTTTTTCCTTGAATGAGAGGTGCATTTTATAGAAGGATGGAAGGGACCTCTAGTGGGTCATCTTAACCCTAACAGCCTAATATTTTTTTACACACCGTACCCAATATATGAATGCAATCATTCCAGTTTCCATTGCCTTCCTGCTCTGTGTGTGTGGGTGAGATATTGTTGATATCTCCATTATGAAGCACTTCTTACATCAGCCTTCCTAGGCAAGTATTTTTCCCTGATTTACAAACACAGGAGTTGTTTGAATAACTGAGCCAGAAGGAGGCAGAAGGTCAAAGAGATATGTATCTACCACATCTTCTTTGTTTTAAGAAGATTTTTGATCTAGAGCATACAAAGGAAATTGGTAGGCAAAATGTAATCCTTAAGTCTGGCTGAGTAATAAAAGTCATGTGAAATGTAACACTACGTAATGTTATACAATCATCTGGAATAGCAGAATGTTATTTGGGGCCAGACTTAATGCTAAATATCATACAGACATTTAAACAGAAACCCACCCTCTTTGGCACACTAACCCCTCACACGTCAATCCCTGCATTATTTTGGAAATGTATGCTCACACAAGATGTAGATCTTGTGATGTTCTTTGACTGCCTTGTGTGTACTGGAACCAAATCTTTAGGTTTCAGCTCTGTAAAATGGAATAGCTTTTCAATCAAGAGGACTTTAATAACAGGCTTTAGAGATTCAAGATTTTGTCACAGTGGGTAAATTGGCCAAATACACATTACAGGATTAAGGCAGCTTTAGGTTGTCTGTGATAAAAGGAATTATCCTTGGTAGTTTACAAGAGGCAGTAGGAAAGCTTTGCTCATCACATGAGACATACTGTTTTAAACTCAGTAAAGCACTAAGATTTTGTATGCTTTTTATAAACTAGAAGAGTGAAAGGAGAACTGCATTTCCCATGCAAATATCCTGGGAAAATAGATTACTGAAGCTAGGAACGTAACGTGAGCCACAATGGACAGCTTGACAAGCAGCACAGAAGTATGCCACTCAGAGGAGTCCAAGGTGCTAGTTTTATTAGCATACTCACAAATCAGACTGGCCTTAACGAGAAGGTTGTTAGAGATGGCTATTGGAGAGCTTCAGGGAGTGCACTGGTCAAAAAAATTCTCCTGGGGGAGATCTTGAGCTTGCGTTAATGGTCACAGCTGCACTGAAGAGAATGAAACAATATGGGTTCAGCTCAGTATTATCACACTGCATTTTTGCTTAGGGACATTGAGTTGAAGGGCATAAAATACTTGCCCTAAAGCCTGAAATCATCCAGAACTGATTTTGGGACACTTAAAACATAGGCAATGTTTGGTCAAATGTGTGGTCACAAACCTGGGTATAACTAGGCCTGATTTTGAGCAAGTATCCCTACTGTATCACTTCATGCAAAAACAACAGTCATCTTTCAGTCTCATTGTGGAATGGGGGAAAGCTGCTGTTTGAATTTTGCACTGAGCAATAGAGATGTAATATCACTTGAACCCATCACTTGAACCCAATACTCAAAAAGTGCAGCTCTACAGAGACAAAAAGTGAAGGGGATGCTCTTGAACCAATGCTACTTGAAGTTGCCAATTTCAAGTAGCTCTATTGTTGATCAAATCACAAATCTAAAGAGTTTGGCTGAAGGGACTGAGAAAGATAAATTGCAGAACACTCCCAATCATTTAGCATACTATCTTTGTCCACCACATTTTGAAACCTGGTAACGTAGCAGAATAATTAGGGATGGGACGGACGGAAGGAAGGAATATTCACTCACAGTTATGTATCTTCTCCCATTTCACCCACATGCAGAAACAACCTCTTATCCAGCTAACTGACCAAATGATTATACGACAGGCAAGGAAGTGAATTCATTTTCTTTGGCCGGTAAGAATCCAGTCACATGCAGTACCCTGATGCAAGATGAGAGGATACATAGCCAATCTCAGCACACTGAAGTAGGGCAATTGGAAGGATAAACTGTATTATAGCATTCATGGGAACATAGCTAAAATCCCAGCTTGCGCTCTTTCTGTGGTTCACAGCGCAGCTGTGCGTCTATCCCACACCAAGGAAAAAGCATGTATTTTCTCACGGTTATTTATTATCCAGGTGCCACTTGTATCTTCTTTCCTCGGACGTTTCATACCTTCTTTGCCAGTACAACATCTCTAAAAGACAGATAGCTAACCATCTCCCAGTTCCTCGAAAACAAGACAGAGGTTAGTGAACCAAAAGGTCATGAACTCTGGAAAAGTACCAGAGACCCACTCAAACAAACCAGGATGCTCTTGAAGAAGATCCAGTGAAGAAGGCTAGCATAAAACTCAGAGAGCACAGCGGACAAGAAATTTGGCCCCAAAAGTTCACATTTACAGGAATAATAGAAAGGCATCTAAAACCATAGACAGACACAAGTGGCTAAGCAGTAAAATCAACAGGAGCGGCTGAGGCTCATCTCTGCTGATGCTCAGAATGCTGCCTCTCTGGATAGCTCATTATGGACTGAAGTGCCTACATTTTAGGCACCCAAATTCGAACATTTTTCCATTACGCTCCTGCAATTGCATTTATTTAAATTTAGAAATGAAATGCACTTTTATGCATTTATTTATGTTTTTGAAGTGCATGACTGAGCAGAAGAAAATTTTTAGAATGATGCTGTATAAACACTGCTTCCGGCTTCAGTACAAGTACTTGTTATTCTCTCTCTTGCTTGACTGCAGTGCTCCATTATCTGACCCTTTAGTTTTCCTATCTCTGACAACTGCCTTCCTGCTTTTACTGCCTGAAGTGTGATATATTAAGAGTTATAGTGCTTTCCTAGAACAGAGCAGTGACTAATCCAACTCCAGGTCCAGTGGTGTGTGATCGGTCAGCTGAGAATTATTACCCGCTTAGGTCTTTCCCTCCTCTGTAGGGAGCAGCTACTCTGAGAAGCAGGACTTGCTCCAGCAGTCTGATTTAACTGGATGTCTCCAAGCCTGAGAGCTGGTACACAGTCACTGTGGCCACCACTGCCAGAGGAGAGAGGAGCTCTGCCGAGTACTGGGCAGTAACCAAATCCTAAATGTTTTTTTCCCCCTCCTCTCTTCCCTTTCTTTAGCAAACGGGCTGTATCAGAGCACCAGCTATTGCATGACAAGGGCAAGTCAATCCAAGACTTACGAAGAAGAATATTCCTTCAAAATTTAATTGAAGGTGTCAACACTGCAGAAATCCGTGCAACTTCGGAGGTTTCACCTAACCCTAAGCCTGCTACCAATACGAAGAACTACCCTGTCCGATTTGGTAGTGAAGATGAGGGCAGATACCTAACTCAGGAGACAAACAAATCACAGACCTACAAAGAGCAGCCCCTGAAGGTATCGGGGAAGAAAAAGAAAGCAAAGCCTGGAAAACGTAAGGAACAAGAGAAGAAAAAGAGGCGAGCCCGCTCGGCTTGGCTAAATTCTGGCGTGTATGGAAGCAGAGTGACCGAGAGCCCACTCTTGGAAAACTCTGTTACAACACATAATCACACTTTAAGGTAATTCTGCTATATCCTTTTGTGGGGCATACCATATATTTACTGAAATTGTTATCCTTCAGTGTGAGAGGCCCAGGCCTCACTCAAACCTGGAGTAATAGCACACCTTTATGCTCATAACTGGGCAGTGGCTTTTCAAGCAGTGCACAGTCTCAGGGTGCTTTCTGGAGGTAAGTAAGTACCCTTTCCACTTTGCACTAGTGACAAAGTCTTTCCTTCCTATGACAAACAATTCAAGCAAACCACTTATTGCCAAAATGAGCTTCCTGAAGCTGCGTGAGTAGTAAGTAAAGTTATTTCTGCAAAAAGAAAGCACATCATAGGCATTAAAATTTCCTTTCCTGTTTTAACTGTAGTGTCTCTCACGTCAGATCTTGGTCCCACACTTGGGCCTCAGCAGATTGAAAGCTTTGAGTTTTATTTAAGGCTCTGCATCTATAAAATGGCGAAGTTTTCTTTCCTCCCTCTCAACGCCTCCCCTTTTTGGCAACTTTCCTACCCTTACTTTACAGTTTTTCATTTTACTGTTTAACCTTAGGGGAGAACCCGGAAAATTTCTCTCTTAGTAATATCTGCAAACAACGCAGACCAGCCTTTTGCCATAAAATTTTCCCTGCCATTAGGACTTTTTAATTCAGCTCCATCTTTTTGCCAGCTCGTGAAACAATTACGTTGCTGCTGAAAAATGTTGAACATTGCTTTTGGAGAGAGACGTGCTTCCCTCATGTATGACAATGAAGGGTTTTCAGGGCAGTGGCGGGCTGAAGACTTCAGCCTAGGTGCCCCAAGCAACTCATCTGCTTGCAGTGATCTCAGCTTGAGAAGAAGTCTGCAGACTTGCAGACAAAGCCAAGGAGTCCACTCCTCAGTTCTCCTCAAATGTTTGCATTTTCAACAGCAAAAACCCCTCCCTTTTCTCTCCTCTTCCCCTTCACTTTGGCAGAATAGAGACATAAGAGAAGTGCCACTTGCTCACAGTAAATCCCTTAGAAAGACATGCCAGCTGTGGGATTTTCTAAAATCCAGTCTTGGGTTAAGCTTTACAGGCCCCAGTTTGCAATGTGCTCCATCACCTCAACTTCTGCTGGCATCTACAGGAGTTACCGGCATTCAGGGCTAGGCATTCGGTGTCCCGGACCATAAACCAGTTAGCATGGCTGTAGCACTTAGTAGCAAAGCATGAGAGGCTGGTTTGTCTCAGCGCCTTAGGAAAGGCACGCCCCGGGACTCTGGTCAAGAGTCGCCTGATGTTTCAACGGGTGTTAAGGAACTGTGGTGGCCAATAAATAGCACCTGTCTTTGGCACATAGAAATCTTGAACGTAGGGAAAAAACATCGTAGGGCATTTTGAGTGTTGTTTCTTTTTCTTGCTACTCTGTCTTTGGTTGTATATCCAATGGGATATGTAAAAGAATGACAGGTACAACCCTGCTGATTTTCCTAGTTCAGCCTTTCTGTTTCAAGTATGGTTGGATGGCTGAAGGCAGTCAGCTTTACTGTGGAGGCCAGACTGCTGAAGGCAGTCCAGCTTTACCTTCCCAATATTATCGCCCAAGATGCAGTATCTCTCCAGGGCGAGAAACAGAGTCCTAAAGAGGACCTATATTTTAGATACTTAATTGAGGATGATTAAACAAAGAGAAGCCATAAAACAGGAGAATGAAATTCCTTCTTCACAAGTACAGAGCATAATGTGCTGGTTCAGCTTCTAAGAAACTGCTCGTATATGAGCAGTTATCCCCGTAGGCTGGCAAAAGATATAATTTCTAAACTTTAAATGAAAGCAAGTCCCAACTCCCTGACATGTACTTTAGATAAGGGGAGTCAGGTTCAATGCAGTTGTCTGTGCAGTTGTTGGCACAAGGTAGGCAAGCGCATTTTAGATGGAGGGATGACCACATCTGAGTGAGGTTGACTCCTCAGCTGTACTGAGCTGAATCAGGAACTTCTATTCTATCTGCTGGTGGGGGACAAGGAAGGTGTGTGCAGGCAGGATTTCCATATGCTACACCAGTAGAAGCTGCTTTTGTAGCACCCCTAAGGCTAGCTGCAGCTTAGGAGAAGCATCATTACTTTACAGTGAAGAAGTAGATATGAATAATGCAGCAGGGCAAATGTCAAGGAAGTGCAAAGATAAACTTTAAGCATGCTTTTCACTGTATCTCTGTGCTTGTTTTCTGCTCAACACACTGAACTAAAATCCCCGTGCCAATTCCCTCCGTCCAATCTCGATCCCAAAATTTTGGGTTTAGGTCAGAAAAAAGACCAAAAATAATGTGCTTTCTAGATCTTTTGACTTACTATAGGAAATATCTCATAAAAGAAGCCAATCTTTCAAAATCTGGGACTAAATCACAGAAAGCAGCTTGCAAGTAGTCATTAGTAAAGAGCCCATTGTCAAGATGTGGCTTAGCTCAAACTCTAAAACAAAGCCTAAAATCTAAGCCAAATTGAAATGTCACCCTCTTAAAAATAGGCCTGTGTACTGCAGACACACGTATACAGTCATGCTGTATGAATTGTGTGCCATTATTATATATATTGTAGCATAGCCTGAATACACCCTAATATTACTAGTTAATTATTAAGGAGCTTCATGCTAGCATTTCCATGCCAGACACTTACTTAAAAAATTCTTTCTTGTGGACATTCCAGCTATATTCCCATTCCAATTCAATTAAGCTGTTATTACCTAATTTCCTAAGAAACCTTTCAAATGAGTAGACTTCCTAATGTTAAATGTAGTCTCACTTTCAATGTGCACATAAAAAAACCCCCTCCTAAACTCTCAAGGATTTGCTTTTTTTTGTGTCTCACACCCACACACGTCTGCCATGTGGAACGCTACCCGCAGCTTCGGCGATCAGTCCAGCAACAGAGCAAATCCTGCTCCATCCTATAGCTTCACATTCCATCCTATAGCTGTTTCCCAGGGAACCAACGCGCATTACAGAAATGTGCTGTTCACAGGGACAGAAGGGAAAAAGCCCAACCCTTCAGCATTTTCTGCAGCACTGCTAAGAAGTAACTTAAAATAGTATTGCAGTATAAGTAATATACTGACAGGATAGGAGCAGGCTCTGCTTTTGTTCTCATGCCTTCACAAGGAAGGGAGGAGTACAGAAGACACACCAGGCTGCCAGCATCCCTCAGAAAACTCCCAAATCTTAGGACTGTATACAGCTGACTGTTTCAGCCTTGATTGAACGCAACAGGAGTCAGAGCTTAACACGGTGTGATGCTCGTTTTCTTTCAGGACCAAGCTCTTTGGCTCACAGAGGGAAAATTTCAGGATTATAGTCTTTTCATTCATTCAAGCACTTAAAGAGACATGCTATCAAGGATCTGTTCACTTCAAGACCTGAGCAGCCTTTACTGCATAAGAACTGCATGTACTCGTGTACACAACAGCATAGAAACATGTATCTCTAAGATAAACAGACCCTTGTCTAACAGGTGGTCTATCAGTGGGAAAGATAGACCAAATAAGCCCCGTGGGACTGTTTTAATCAGAAGCCTGGCATCATACCCAAGCAGTTAACACAGCAGGGGCATGATTGCCACAGTGTTCTATAAGGACTTCCTTTTTCTTATCTTCAAAACAAATTTCTCATTTCTCCAACGCTATTTTTTTCTTTTAAGCACTTGGCATATTTATTATAGGTTGATACAATTTTTCTACCTGTAGCACTCAGGAATCTTCTTGCATAAGGCTCTAAAGAAAACTAAAGCCCCTTCCTATTTCTCTGAGTGTACAATATAGTGGAATAGATGGCCTCAGTGTCGTGACAAACTGCAGGTCTTCTTACCGCTAGCTGAGTTGCATTGAAGGAAATATAGTTGAGGTCTTGAAAAGATGTCTAAAACTGTAGCATTTTTAAACTGGTCCTATTATTGCAAATGTTTACTAGCAAGGCACACCCATTATAGTCCGTGGCACTCGCCATTAATTTTGTGTCTATGTATTTGAAGTGAAAATTAATTTTTCTATTTTTTCTGTCCTTTTTTTCTTTGCAGGAGGCGCTGACATTTTCAGCAAGAGATTTTTGGAAGACATATTGCAGTATTCTGTAATAGTGAACATATGGGAAGTATTAAAATATTTATTAACTGTAAATATTGTAAATGCTCAGAATAAAACCTTTTTTCCCCCATTGCTCTCTGAAACTGCACATTTGGTTATTGTGAATTTTCCTTTTTTTTTTTTTTTTTTTTTTTGCTAAGGCTGAGACAATTATTATTGTCACATTTACCATAATTTATTTTGTTGACTGGTGTATTTATTTTGTGAACGTATCTTGGTGCTGCTGACATTCTATATTTTTTGTAACATAATGCACTTTAGATATACATATCGAGTACATTGATAACTGACATAAAATGTTCCTGTTTTGTGGTTGACTTCAATGAATGCCTACATACAATTGTTCAAACTGATTTTCCTTTGTGCATGTATAATAGCAGTATTTTAAAATTTGTAAAGAATGTCTAATAAAATATAATCTAATTAAATCATGACTCAGAAGGAAAAATGTGTCCTTTAGGAATTTCAAGAGCAGGAACATGTTTTTTTTTCTTTACTACATTTGAAAATCGTTTTAAATTTAATGTGTTTACATTGGTTCAAACTCCCACATTTTCACATTAGCTTTTACTTAAAAATCACTCAGAACGTATTTTGTTCCAGTGCTCTATTTCAAGCCAGCTAAGTTGCTGAACAACCTGGGGGTACTGTCATATAGTTCAGACCCCGCTGCAGGGAAAGCATGGTTCCCTTTCCAGTCCCCAGCCCTGCAAAGGCTGAAACATTACATTCTCCAAATGAGAGGATGTGAAAAGCAGCCCCATGGGATGCATCACTTACTACACTCTTGGAAGGTGCTCACATGTCACACCCTGTAGTCTTGTTAAAAAATAGACAGATGCTCAGTGTCCTCGGCTCCCACCAACTTTACTCAAAGATGAAAATGTCTACCACATAAGTAGAGTCTCAGCTCTTTGTACTTTGGGACCACCTTATGTTAATATGAGGGGGGAAAAAAAGATTGTTTCTTGGGTGAATATATAAAGGAAAGAAAAAATGGAAACAACAGTAGGAGCAGCCCTGCTGAGAAGGATTTGGGGGTACTGGTGGATGAAAAGCTGGACATGAGCCAGCAATGTGCGCTCGCAGCCCAGAAAGCCAACCGTATCTTGGGCTGCATCAAAAGAAGCGTGGCCAGCAGGTCGCGGGAGGTGATTCTGCCCCTCCACTCTGCTCTGGTGAGACCCCACCTGGAGTACTGTGTCCAGCTCTGGAGCCCTCAGCATAAGAAAGACACGGACCTGTTGGAGCGGGTCCAGAGAAGGGCCATGAAAATGATCAGGGGGATGGAACACCTCTCCTGTGAAGAAAGGCTGAGAGCGTTGGGGTTGTTCAGCCTGGAGAAGAGAAGGCTTTGGGGACACCTTATTGCAGCCTATCAGTACTTAAAGGGGGCTTACAAAAAAGATGGCGGCAAACTTCTTAGCAGGGCCTGTTGTGACAGGACAAGGGGGAATGGCTTTAGACTAAAGGGGGTAGATTTAGACTAGATAGAAGGGAGAAATTTTTTATGCTGAGGGTGGTGAGGCACTGGAACAGGTTGCCCAGAGAAGTTGTGGATGCCCCATCCCTGGAAGTGTTCAAGGCCAAGTTGGACAGGGCTCTGACCAACCTGATGTAGCTGAAGATGTCCCTGCCCACGGCAGGGGGGTTGGACTAGATGACCGTTAGAAGTCCCTTCCAACCCAAACTATTCTATGATTCTATGACACGTCACTAGGTACTGTTGCATTGCTTGAATAACTTTTCCCCCCTCCCACCACAAAGATGCCTCACATGGCTCTGTTTCCAAAAAACATCTGCATTAATTTTACTTCTGCCTTATACCCATAGATAATTGCAGTGAAAGGGGAGACCACCTTCATTACTTCATGGCCACTGGCTGAAGAAATCTACAGAAAAAAGCCATGGTCTATCGCTTTTTTTAAAGTGAACTTATGAGTCCTGCTTCCTATCCCTTTTGCTACCACCCACACATTAATCACAGCAGCTGCTATGGGGGCAACCTGAATAAAGGAGATTGTTTCACGGAGATATCTGTACTTTGTAAAATCCTACTGAATTTCCTCTGTCTCACTCCTTTAGCATCAGCAACATCAGAAAAATGCAAGCGTGGAAAAATAAATTACAAATCCTGGGAATTTTAAGATAGTTCTTATAATTGTTGCTCCATTCTGTAGTTGCCAAGCTTTTCTTTTTTATTCTTCTTTCCTTTTTTTTAAGTGCCATCTTTTTCCATTGCCAAAGTACAGCCATCATATAATATAAAACAGATGTATTTCTGCTCTCTACCCAATCTTGCAGAAAACTACCTCCAAGAAAGCACTAAAAGCAAGAAAACTTGAGAAAAACTTACCTATCCTCCCCCGTCAACTTCTCTGAAGTGTGAAATTCAGTGCTTCATTATGTCCAGTTAATTACTACAGCCACAAAGCACACGCATATTATTTCATATTATACGTGATGAAATGTAGCACAACTTCAGGGTTGCATTAAAGAAAAAAGGCATGGTTCCTGCACATTTTAAACTTGGCCTCCTTGCACATCCTGCCTATTTATAGTATCCAGCTAATGCTTGGATTTATACAACCAAAGTTAACTGCAATATATTCAGAAGACGATTTTGTATCTCATGATTACTGGCATATCCCAGTGGAACTAAAACCTAAAGCTACGGTGGGCAGAGGCAATTTATCTTTGTCAGAAAGGATGATCCTGGGCAGACAGGGGGCCCAAAGAGCATAAAACAAAACCATACACCCAAATGCTAAACCTTGGCTCCATAGAACTGGCCACTTCATAAGAGGAGGCCTGATTTTGAAGTGCTTCTGGTCTCCCCCATATCTTTACACTGTCCATTAAGGACTTACAATTTTTTCCTAGTTTCTATATGTAAAATTTGCGATTGTAGCAAATTTAAGCAAAAGTCCTGTTTTTCTTAAAGACCTTTACACAGGCCTTATAAAAGCTGTCTATGGATCCTGTGGTTCACAGACTATGGTTTGAAGTCACTGCTGCAGACCATTGGATTTAACTCTGCAAAGCTGAATGCAAGTTTTTTTGAGCTCTTGGTTTTGCAGGAAAATAAATCCTGAAGACCCCTATTTCTGAGACAAGCTACAGCAGCTTTGCCTTCTTAGCTGTGGGGGGCTAAAATCTTCCAGAGATTTCAGTTTCTCAGATGGTTCAACCTCAATGATTCAACTTGCCTCAGAGACCCTGCAGTAATCAGGACTTACCCTGATATCTTCTGATCTACAAATGTAAGGTCTGATTATTTCAGAGGAGGAAAAAAATTGTGATAGAACTTCAACCTTTGCATTGTATGACCTCTTGGAAGACTGCACTTTTACATTCATGTATGTCTGCCCACTTGATGTTCTACGTGGCACATGTGCACACCTAAAGACACCTAAAATGGACAGCATTATGGGTACAGAGGCACTCCAAGAGTTTGGAAGTACCAGAGGGAAGGTTGCTCACACAACTTTCATTTGGCCTCTTTGCTCCCACATTACAGCCAGGGCTAGGATTACACGATCAGATGTTACAGTTCTTACTTCTGCCACCTATTTTCTCTTCCCTCGCTCTCCCCCTACCTCTGCTTCCCCATCGGTGCCTCATTCCTTTTCCTCTGCTAAAGCCAAAACCCAGCTCCTGTCTTTTCATCTGGCGCCAGCTGCCCTGTGCTCTCCTTGGCTCACTGTTTCTGCTCCCACCATTCCTGTCACCGTCCTTCTCCTCACTCCTCCTTCCCTCTCCACACCCCACGTCCTTTCAGCTCTGTTTCTCCTGGTCCCCACCATCCCCAGCCACACTGCATCTTCCATCCTCTTTGGACAGCTAATCTCAGACCTCACCTCACCCACGTCAGCTTCCTTCACCAGTCTCCTGGCTCAGCAAGTCCCTCTTCTGCTCACAGTCACCGATCTTGTGTTTCTCCAAGTTCTTCGTCCCAGCTTTTCTCCTGGTGGGTTATGCTCTCCCCTCAGCAGCCACATCAACTTCCTCCTGCTCTCAACTCACCTGCCAGCAGGAAAACCAACCAGAGCAGAGTGGGGAGGCTTCCTCCTCACTGTTGCTTTACATCACCCTATCCCAGTGCATTTCCCAATCTCCTGGCTAAGCAGGTGTTGTAGGGATAGTCTGCCTTTGCGCTCATAGCCTCTGAGCATGAGCCTGCTCAGACGGCAGGGTCTGCGCTCCTGGTGGAACATGGGAGCTGGAGGGTGACAGGGTACCTTTGGTTGTCCAGGAAGGGATGTGCACTCAAAGTCTAGTCATGCACAGGAGTTGGACCATGCTCAGTGATGAAGGCTTTTGCTGGTAAAGGAGCCTTTATTCAATGAGTGTGATTTTTCAGAGGGTTACCACATAGCCAGGTGTTCTTTAAGGTGATGAAAGAGTATTCCTAATGCAGAGGAGGCACTTCCAAATTTCCATTTTTTCCCCTGAGCCACAAAGGTGCTAGGGCTTCTCAGAAGAAATTCCAGAATATTTTTAACATGGATAATACAATGAGTTTTCCTTGTGCTGCATTTAAAAATGGTATGACTATTTTGGCTGAAATTTTCTAAAAGACCTTTTACAAGTTTTCAGCTTGAGAGGTCAAAGATGAGTCAGAATTACAAAGAAATGAAGCCAGGGTGTCATACTAGGAGATGGTGGACTACCTCAGAAGTGCACTGAACAGCTGTCCCGCCCCTCAGATCCAGCTAACACATTCAGAAATGTTGTTATTGCCCAAGATCTCCAAAGGGAACCTACATTTGGCACCCCACTGCTGCTCTGGTTTTAAAGTAGTCACCATGTTTACTACAGAACTTAAAAGCTGTTAAGAGACATCAAATGATGACAGTTCTTCACAGCAGCTACCCTGTGCTGGACCTCAAAAACAGACCTTTTTAGGCTCTGTGCACTTGGCAGTGGTAGCTCACCAACAGTGGAGTTCCACTCACAGAGTTTGTTTCGTGGTCCTTCGTAAATACAGACATTCATTTGGCTTTCAAGACACATGAAAAAAAAGCCAATGTAGTTTACGCCTATACTATGCAATGACTCTATGCTCTCAAGGAAGGGATTTCAGGCACAGGAACTATTTGGCTTACTTTTAGGCATTCACCATCTCAACATGCGGACAGCGCTATTCCCAATACAATGCACCTACAGTGTAGTAAGCATGCATGTTCACTTATGAGTAAGTGCCCTCGATCTCCTGAGCCACCACAGAGAATTTGGCTCTCTTGCAGTAATTCAGAAAGTAGGGGAATGCTGGCTGTATTTAGTTACGGTCTTTGAGAGTTTAAAACATTTTGTTATTTGATCATAATTTACTGCAGAGAAAAGGTGCTGGAATAGTTTCTCTGAAGTCTGAAGGTCTTTATTTAATTAAAAAATAGATACAAGTAGAGGAAGCACAAACTACCTTTTAAGCACCACACCATGATACCTCCCATAATAAAATGGAAACCATCAGCATGAGGAGTCAGGTCATGTAAGCAACAAACTCATTAAAAAGTATACATTTTTGTGCTCTACTCAGACCACCACCAGTTTCTCTAAGGGCTTCAAGAGCAAAGCAGGGAAAGAGGCACTTTCATTCGCCCCCGATTTTAACAACAGGAGCACTGGAACTCCTTGGAGAAGTCATTTTACTTCTTTATGCCAGTTATTATTCAAAATGGGGTCAGGCTTGCCCACTTTTCCAAAATGTTCTGAGCTTTAATGAAAGCTTGGTGCAGAAGGGCAAAACATTATTGTATAGCCTGCCCTCCCCCCCACCCCTGGTTTTTGTTGTGTTGGGTTTTTTTTTTCATGGTTGGTTATCCCAGTTCTTTCACTCAGGCTATGAATACAGTCATCAGATAGTAAGTCATAGGTTTCAGTATTCACACAGATAAAGGTGACCACGCTTAAAGACAGTTTCTCACCACCAGTCCACCACAATGCCCCTCTAGACATTGACTTCAGTGGAAGTTATGCACACAACTTCCCACACAATTCCTTGAATATATACCCCCTAGAGTCCTCTCTTTTAATTGGTTTCCTGGACTCTTCTCCTTACAAATATTTTTTTCCTATAGTTAATGTTAACTAATTTACTGTGGAAAATATCTATGATTTAACACTCTCTATGCCTCTCCTTCCGAATGAGTTAGTGATCCGAGTGGTTTGCAATGCATATGCCATGGACTGTCCTTTTCCAACAGCTGGATCCTGTTCTCTGACAACGCAGGTGAGCATCCTCTGCACCTTACTGGGTGCACTGCTACACTAAAGTACATGTTTGTACTTTAGAGAGCATGTTTAAGACCACTCTATGTATTGTGGACAAGCTTCCCTTAAGGAAAATTTCAGAAAATTTGAAGAGTTTTTTTTTCCCAGTGGAACTACAGGGTAAGCTCTACATATGCACTAATGAAAATCCTTCATTAGCAGCAAGACATTGGAACGGCCTTTCTTGCCATGACTGTGCATGTACAAGCATGTTAGAGGTGGGAGGGATTTGTGTGGATTAATGCCATTAGAACTACATTTTATAAGATCTGGATCACTCAAACAGAAAATTAGGGCATGACAAAAGGAAAAAGTATCCCACCTTGTAACCTGAGTTTTCCAGTATGTATCCAAATTTTCCATTTTGTCGCTACACTGGAGGAGTGAAGAAGACCTACTCTGATACATTTCAAGTTTTCACACTGTTAGTCGATCTACCTATGTTCAGAAACTTATTCTTGCTCTCTTTCACCCTCTAGTAGGACATGGAAACACACAAACATGTCAAGGTAAATCACTGAGTGCAGCTAAACTCTAGTCCAAATAAGACCAATCCTTTTCCCAATAAGAAGAAAAAGTGGTTGTATACCACTTTGTCAATCATAGAATCATAGAATCATAGAATCATTGAGGTTGGAAAAGACCTCTAAGATCATCGAGTCCAACCATCGACCCAACACCACCATGCCCACTAAACCATGTCCCTAAGCACCTCATCTACACGTCTTTTAAATACCTCCAGGGATGGTGACTCCACCACTTCCCTGGGCAGCCTCTTCCAATGTTTCACCACTCTTTCAGTAGAGAAATTTTTCCTTACATCCAATCTAAACCTCCCCTGCCACAACTTGAGGCCATTTCCTCTCGTCCTATCACTTGTTACTTCGGAGAAAAGACCAACACCCACCTCGCTACAACCTCCTTTCAGGTAGTTGTAGAGAGCAATGAGGTCTCCCCTCAGCCTCCTTTTCTCCAAGCTGAACAACTCCAGTTCCCTCAGCCGCTCCTCATAAGACTTGTGCTCTAGACCCCTCACCAGCCTCGTTGCCCTTCTCTGGACACGCTCCAGCACCTCAACGTCCTTCTTGTAGTGAGGGGCCCAAAACTGAACACAGTATTCGAGGTGCGGCCTCACCAGTGCCGAGTACAGGGGCACGATCGCTTCCCTACTCCTGCTGGCCACACTAGTTCTGATACAGGCCAGGATGCCATTGGCCTTCTTGGCCACCTGGGCACACTGCCGGCTCATGTTCAGCCGGCTGTCAGCCAGCACCCCCAGGTCCTTCTCTGCTGGGCAGCTTTCCAGCCACTCTTCCCCAAGCCTGTAGCGCTGCATGGGGTTGTTGTGGCCAAAGTGCAGGACCCGGCACTTGGCCTTGTTGAACCTCATACAGTTGGCCTGGGCCCATCGATCCAGCCTGTCCAGGTCCCTCTGCAGAGCCTTCCTACCCTCGAGCAGATCAACACTCCCACCCAACTTGGTGTCATCTGCAAACTTACTGAGGGTGCACTCAATCCCCTCATCCAGATCATCAATAAAGATATTAAACAAGACCGGCCCCAGTACTGAGCCCTGGGGAACACCGCTCGTGACCGGCCGCCAACTGGATGTAACTCCATTCACCACAACTCTCTGGGCATGGCCGTCCAGCCAGTTTTTGACCCAGCGCAGAGTACACCTGTCTAAGCCGTGAGCCGCCAGCTTCTCTAGGAGAATGCTGTGGGAGACAGTGTCAAAGGCCTTGCTGAAGTCCAGGTAGACCACATCCACAGCCTTTCCCTCATCCACTAGGCGGGTCACCTGGTCATAGAAGGAGATCAGGTTGGTCAAGCAGGACCTGCCTCTCATGAACCCGTGCTGGCTAGGCCGGATCCCCTGGTTGTCCCGCTCATGCCTTGTGAGCGCCCTCAAGATGAACCGCTCCATCATCTTCCCTGGCACCGAGGTCAGGCTGACAGGCCTGTAGTTCCCTGGATCCTCCTTCCGGCCCTTCTTGTAGATGGGCGTCACATTGGCAAGCCTCCAGTCGTCCGGGACCTCCCCCGTTAACCAGGACTGCTGATAAATGATGGAGAGTGGCTTGGCGAGCACCTCTGCCAGCTCCCTCAGCACTCTCGGGTGGATCCCATCTGACCCCATAGACTTGTGAGTGTCCAGGTGGCATAGCAGGTCATTGACTGCTTCCTCTTGGATTATGGGGGGTTCATCCTGCTCGCCGTCCCCGTCTTCCAGCTCGGGGGGCCGAGTACCCTGAGGATAACTGCTCTGCCTGTTAAAGACTGAGGCAAAGAAGGCATTGAGTACCTCAGCCTTTTCCTCATCCTCAGTGACAATGTTTCCCCCCTGCATCCAATAAAGGATGGAGATTCTCCTTGGCTCTCTTCTTGTCATTAATACATTTGTAAAAACTTTTTTTGTTGTCTTTAATGACAGCGGCCAGATTGCGTTCTAGCTGGGCTTTTGCCTTTCTCATTTCTTCTCTGCACGACCTAACGAGATCCCTGTACTCTCCTTGAGTCGCCTGCCCCTTCTTCCACAAGCGGTAAACTCTCCTTTTTTTCCTGAGTCCCAGCAAGAGCTCCCCGTTCAGCCAGGCCAGTCGTCTCCCCCGCCCATTCTTCTTACGGCGTACAGGGACAGCCTGCTCCTGCGCCTTTAAGACTTCCTTCTTGAAGATCGACCAGCCTTCCTGGACCCCTTTGCCCTTCAGGACTGTCTCCCAAGGGACTCTCTCAACCAATGTCCTGAACAGACCAAAGTCTGCCCTCCGGAAGTCCATGGTTGTGGTTTTGCTGCCCCCCCTCCTTACTTCACCAAGAATTGAGAATTCTACCGTTTCATGGTCGCTAAGCCCAAGACGGCCTCCGACCACCACATCTCCCACCAGTCCTTCTCTGTTTGTAAACAGCAGGTCGAGCGAGGCACCTCCCCTGGTAGGCTCACTTACCAGCTGTGTCAGGAAGTTGTCTTCCACACACTCCAGGAACCTCCTAGACTGCTTCCTCTCTGCCGTGTTGTATTTCCAGCAGATGTCCGGGAAGTTGAAGTCCCCCACGAGAACAAGGGCTAGCGATTGAGAGACTTCTGCCAGCCGCTTATAGAACACTTCATCTGCCTCTTCTTCCTGGTTGGGTGGCCTATAACAGACTCCCAGCAAGATATCTGCCTCATTGGCCTTCCCCCTCATCCTTACCCATAGACACTCAACCGTACCATCATCACAATCGTTGAGCTCTATACAATCAAAACACTCCCTAACATACAGGGCCACCCCACCGCCTCTCCTTCCTCGCCTGTCCCTTCTGAAGAGTCTATAGCCATCCATTGCAGCACTCCAGTCATGAGAGTCACCCCACCATGTTTCTGTGATGGCGACTAAGTCATACCTCTCCCGCTGCACAATGGCTTCCAGCTCCTCCTGCTTGCCGCCCATGCTGCGTGCATTGGTGTAGATGCACTTGAGCTGGGCTATCGATTTCGCCCCCGGCATCAGCACGCCACCCCTCGGCTCATCTCTAGCGAGCCTGGTTTTATCCCCTTCCCCCTTCGAACCTAGTTTAAAGCTCTCTCAATGAGCCCTGCCAATTCATGAGCCATGATCCTTTTTCCCTTGTGAGACAGCTGGACTCCGGTTCAGTCCTGCAACCAGATCAACCCTCGGTGTGAAATGTGAGCTGCCCCAAGGCTCTTCTCATCCAGGCTGGGGCTCATAGGGGTGGTGACCCATCAACATGAGAACTAGGGGTATTAGTAACCAATTCCTCAGTCAGGCTTTTAGGCCAGTCTGCTTTTGCAATTCTGAGACAAAACAGGGAAGATTTAGTGCTTTGCTGTACCCACTTAAAATGTCTACAGTTTTCAATGCCAGCAGGCAAGAAGTGTCTGTAAATAGATTCTTTTCCTTTCTACCTTTTGCATCGCTCCAGTTCCCATTCCAATAATAACCAAGAGAAATTTACCAGGAAAGCGCATAGACCTAATACATTTTTCATAAGACAAAATGGGCTTATCATGCTTTTGGGGATAACGATGAGTCTTCTCATTGTGTAGTGATGACATTCCACTCACACATATGAAATCACAAGAGATGAAGGACAAATCTCCTTGTAACTCACTAACTATACTGAGAAGTTAGCTTAAATGTACCGTGGGTTGACAGGCTTGCTTTACAGCCTCAAGCAGTTTGGGTCTCATACACCAATATGAGCCCCACATGATTGCTCACCATCAGTCAGTAAGCAAGGATTGCATGGTCTCCTTGACCACAGAGGGGTTGTTCACATACATGAGTGCTTGCAAGCACGGATCACAGAGAAGAAGCCCTACATGTTTGCTGGATATAGAATCTATCAGTTGCACACAGCAAAAGCATGACAACGCACAGACTCTACAAAGCCGAGGTACTCCTCGGAAGAACAGGGGCAGAACCACCAGCAGCAGCTGGGAAGATCTGAAAGTTCACCACTCAGTACAACTGGGCAGCACAGGACAGCATTACTGACAATCCCTTGGGTGACAGTCAGTGAGGAATTGGCACCAGTATAAAAACTTGACAAAACTTTGGGTTTTTTTAAGTGTGAAAGATACAGAGAGGCTGTTCTTTAGAAGGCCTCTTCTCAAATAGCCTAGCTGTTGTGCAATGGCTACAGGAAGTTCCTTACAGGAAACACCAGATCATGAAATAAGATACAGAAAATGCTATCTACGTTAATGAAATGCAGCTGACATCCACTGATTTTTTTATTTCTTTTTTACATTGTACTTACTCTCACGTCAGGACTCCATAGGGCTAAGCAGATCCAGAGCTCTCAGCTTTGCTCAGTTTCAGAGGCTCAATATTGGCAGGAGAATGAAAACTTTAAATAAATATGTCACAATCACTATGACTGTATTCGAGTTATTCAGATAATGATAAGATGACATGGGGCAAATACTTGGAGTTAAGAGCAGCTCTAAGGACAGATGATCCGTCATTTATATTTAATCCATTTAAGAGACGTTTTTATCAGACAAAGATCAACCCACTGGGACCATTAATAGTTACACTTATAAAAAAAGCCAGCAGCCAGAGACCAACAGAGACAGACATAACAAGAGTTAGTCTCACAGTCCAAAGTCACCAGTAAATTTAGAACACACTTACATGAACAATTTGCTGTGCATGTTATTATTTAAACAGCATTGTAGTAAGAACGTATGCATGCATAATGAAAAACAACTACAAGGATCTAATTAAAATTGTCTGAAAAAAAGACCTCAGGAAAATGTGTGGCTCATCCTAGGTGATTTTAACACATTAAGAGGAAAGAGAGCACACTGGCAAGTCGCCTGAAGCTGGGAAAGAGCGATCGGTGATGTGGTCTTATTTGTCAGAGCCTAGGTAGGATTATATGGAACAAGCTACAGTGGTATATACAATGTCTGTTAGGTATTGTGAAAGGAATGCTTGCCTGGGTGCACTATAAACACCCCGCAGAGCTTTTGTTGATGTTAGCAGGAGCTATCCCTGGGACCAGTGCACACACATCAGACATTGTGCTGCAGGCTGCGCTCACCCACTCATCATCTGCCTCATGTGCACAGGCGGACTCAGCTTGTCCGAGGGCAGGCTTTTCATCCAACTGGAAGAAAAATATCAGTAACTAGCACATAATCCAGAGGTTGATCTCACACTGGATTCTTGGGAGTCATCCTGCACTTCCCTTCTGCCGCTAGGCAGGGCTAGCAAGAATGAGGAAGATGTCACAGCAGATGAGATGCATAGCTATCTCAGAACAAAAGTGAACATCGCAGGCACTTCCAAGCAATGAAATGTATGTGTAAATTTTTCCTGATACTGTCTTCAGTAACAGACTAGGAATTCATTCATGGTCATTTTCTTTAACACCCAGACTTCTGGGTTTTTTTGTTGGGCTTGGGCAGGCGGGTGGAGGGATGCTCTAGGGATATATTCAACTGCCCTTAAGCAGGCAAACCTTCCATTGAGTTCACTGGTAGTTTTGCCTGCATAAAAAAATATTCCCAAAGGCCCCTCAGAGTTTGACAGTATTTGCCTGGTTTTCAACACAATTCCTCTTCTAGTCTATAATCATCTGTCTCTTCTTTGCATACAGAGGTGTCTCAGTCCTAGCCTCTGATGTCCTTCCCTTTCATTCCTGTCCCCCAGGACTGTACCATCGGCCCTCTTTAGAGTACAGATTTATATGCTGTACATATAAGGTGAGCAGGCTTATAGCTTTAGAGCCTCTGGCACAAGGTACAAAGTAATAGCAACAAAAACACTGACATATGCAGCTGTTTCTTTAAATAAGGGAAGGCCAAGCAAGGTGACCGCTGCCAGCCAAGTCTGAATGTATAAAGAGAACCACTTCCAGAAAAAGGGCTCACAAAGTTCTTGAAAGTGGGACCACCTCAGAGATGAAGTTAGTCCTTTCCCCTCCCCCAATCTTCCCTGACCTGCTTCAAACTTGAGCAAATCAGTTTTTCCAAGCCTCTCACCCCCTCCTTCCCCTTGAGCAGTCTGATTTTTCTATGTGGCAGAGCTCAGAACAGTTTTACCTATTCATATAATAGTCACAAATAATGATTCTGTTTCACCAGCTAATTATTTCACCAGTCTTACAGATACATGCCTTTCCTGCACATTCGTCAATGAGGGATCCAGTGCCCACATGAGCAACAACAATAATCTGATTAAAAACTGATGCGTTCTCGTTTCTTCCCTTCAACAGGTTTTGCTCTGTGGATGTTTAAAAGAAAAAAAAAAAAGGAAAGAAATAGCCCAGTTTCTTTAGAAGGACACAGCATGCAGGACATAAATGAAGAGAACCACTGGAGGTCACTGTGACAGAAAAGGAGAATGAGTCAGATGAAAGCAGGACCTCCAATGCACCAGCCACCCGTTTGAGGTGGTGGTGGTGGCAGCTGGGGCTGAAAGGGCGAGAGAAGAGACTGCATCTCCAGTCTGACTTTACTGGAACTTGGAGGCACTGGCTGCAGAAGCAAGGCAGGAGACGAGGCTTGTGTCCACATCAAAAGCTTGAATTCTGACCAGGTTTCCCTCCAAAGAATCTCAAACTTTTATCTCCTGTATGTGTTTACCGTCTTCAATCTGACTGTGAAGTGCCCTGCCCTGCTCAGAGCCTCCCAGCTCCACACCGTGCTGAATAGGAGCTTTTGTAAAAAACAAAGTTACGTTATATCTTACATATATAATACCATTTTGCTTTCAGAAATACTGTTTTTCCCAGCACCGAGGGAACTTTAACCAAAGGCTGCAAATGCTTCGCCTCTGCCCCGGCTGGCAGTGAGGCTTTTGCGCCCCAGCCCTGTACACAGCACATGGGACTCATTCCTAAAAGGAGAATCACACATCAGTTACAGCGCCGCTGGCTCTCCAACCTACTTCCAAGAAATGCATAGCTTGAAATCCTTATTCACTTTATTAATGCATGTGTAGGAGGGAGGGAAGGAAGCACGGTGGGAGCAAGGGGGACAAGGCAAGAAACATCACGCCTTTCAAATGTAGGGGGTCATTTTCTGCTTTTTCCACCCTTCCCCCCACCAGCTGTTAAATCCCACATTTCTCCAGCGATGCCTACTGCCTCTGCGACGGAGGTATGCGCAGCAATCATCACTTGCAATGGCTGAAATCACTTGGCTGGACCCACAGGAGAAGAGGTTTGCAAGTTCATTTGGAATAAGAATCCAAAAAGCTATACAAGCTTTTTTTTTTGCCCTTCAGAGGCCCCCTCTTTAGCCTGCAGCTTCCTTTCCAGCCCATAGTCTCTCTCTCAGACCAATTTCTGTTGTGCCCTTAATCCACCCTGTTGCCCTCCACAAGTTTCTGGTAACTTCATATTCAGCACAGAATACCTTATAAAAGCAGGAGAAAAGTGAGATATCTGCTATCAAATAAAAGAATGAAAATGAAGCTGTAAATGCTACGTATTGCGAATGCTGCTCCCTTCAAGAGCAGCTTTCCTTTCTGCCTCGTTTTTTGTGTATGTCTGCATGTATTTTTGACTAATAACTATGCATACATGCACATGCACGTACGAGTGTGTGTGGGAGTGAGAGCCAGAGAGCATATAAAGGGTATTTGGGGATTCTTTGGTTTTGGACCCTCACACACAGTTGGGGGAGGCAAGTTATAAACATATAGGTAGATCCAAGAATGAATACTTTAATATTTGCAGATCTTGATGGCTGCCAAATGCTAGCATTTCAGGGATGCATATTCACATGCAGCTGGCGACACACATTGGAAGACACTCAATGTTTTGCCAGTTAGGTTCCAGACTTGAAATATCTCAGCAGACCCATATGTGTATCTTAACACCAAGTAGGGAACGTTTCCCCTTATTCTCCATACTCATTAACTAATAAGCAAGCAAAATGGTTTGCTGAGAATAGGAGAATGGAAATAAATTCTTTACTAGAAATCCTGGCCTTTTAGAAAGAACAAGTCAACCTGTTAGCTCCCTAACCTGGAGAAAGACACCAAAGCTTATTAGGCTGAATAAAAGTCAACCTGCGGTCATCCCCCTTTGGGATGCCTCACCTTCATGATACTTTCTAGGCATTTGTGCTAAATGGTTCATTGCAGCTGGACTTTTTATTTAATTTCATTTTCTTAAGGCTATCACACAGCTCCAGCATTCCCCAGCTTATTTACTGCTAGTCTCACCAGTAAGCCGGGTGCCAGCTTTATTTAATTTGTTTTTCCAGTGGCAGCAACAATCTGTGTGGAAAGCATAAACAGAGGGAAAGAATCTGGAATCAGCAAATGGTGTGCACAGCTGCACACCATAATTTCTGCTAGTGAAAGTTTTAATTCAGTTCATCAGAAGAAGAGCAGAAGAGTTGGAGGCAAAGAAGAGGTGGAGTAGTGGAAGAAATATAGCAAGAGGAAATAGTAAAATCCAAGGCAGCTGGAGAATCTTGGAGTCATTATAATTAAGGCCCAACAGGTTACGATTTCTCCAAAAAAGAAGTCAAAACCAGAAACTAGCCAACAGGTCTTTAGGAAGGATTGCTCAAAGATGTGATTCTAAAATACATTGTAATGGAAATAGGAAAATTGCATTCTGCCTTCCTTTCTCTTGCAGATAAGAACACTTCACCAAGACACAAAATGAGGGGGAAAAAAGTCTTAAGAGGAAGAAGACAACAGCAATCCAAAAAAGGCAGTAAATAAATTTAAAAAACAGAAGTTAAGAAACTTTACTATTGGAGGTGAAATGTCCAAAATGACATTTCAAACCCCTCTTTAATAAAAATATGACAAGTAAATGGTAAAGTTGGAAATCATGGCAAAAAGCAAGTGTAAATGTAAAAATGACAAGAAAACATACCCATCACCTGTTCCTTGAAGGCATCACACAGCAGCCATTATTGGTTGTAGAAGCAAGTTAGCTAATGAACAGACTGAATTACTAATATCTATACTTTGAAGTAATTAGGAGAAGTAATGGAAAAAAGTATAAAATCAATAGTGCCATTTAAACAGAGAGGAAGGAAGGAAGAATGTCACCAATTAACAGTCAGGAAATACAACTTCAGCCTGTAATTAGAACAAAACTGCAAATGCTCAGAAAGGCATCCTCAGCATTAAGAGGCTGGTAGGTGAGTCAGGAGTAAGAAGTATGGCTCCTAGTTTGTTTCTGGCTAAGTATCTTCTGATGTCAAGTCTTTCCCTTTAAAAGGAAAGCAGTTTTCATACTTTCTAGACCATCACATTTTAATCTATCCATTCATCCACACGGGTTCTGTCACTTGCCTTGATGAATGCTTGTTGTAGACCATGTTCATGCCTCCACGGTCATAACTGCCTTTTATGCCTCTACTCGTGAGATACTATTAACTGGCCCATGTTCAGAGGCAGGGGATGATCATGACTATTGTTATTATTGTTAAGACTGAGCTCAATGGAGTAATTTAATCCTCCATGAGCTTGGATGATTCCTACCCCCCCCCCCCCAAGCAGATGTATTTCACAGGAGCATGTAGGCTTTCATTTGACCACCCATCTTGTAATTTTTTTAATGTATGTGTTTGTGTGAGCTTAGGGAGGCTTCTACAATGCTTTGGGCTGCATTTGAATGCCCAGTACATCTAACCATTGTTTCTGGGTAAGATCTAGTCGTGTCACTGCTTCCACATGAGGAGTGCAAAACAAAAGCTGTTAGACCAAGCTGGAGATGACACAGGTGGAAAGATTCGGAGTTACCACCAGGAGCCATGTTTCATCCTTCCTTTGCGAGAGACACCACTTTGGTTCGAGGAGCCGACAGCGGCAGCAGTCCTGCTCTTCTCCTGCTGGGTCCTGAATTAGCACCGGTGTCTGGACAGGCTTCCTCTTCCTCACAGTCCTTCCTTTCCTGTGGCTGATAAACCTGCCAAGAAGTCGCCACTCCTTTCTCTTCCCTGGTGAGCATTTATTAACAGTTAGCAGAAGTCAGGGAGAAGAGAAGAGAAGAGAGAAGGCGATGGCCCACAGCTATAACCTCCCAGTACAGCATGTACTAGGAGGCCTTCACTTTCTGCCCTCATCCCCTTTCCAGATAGCAGCTGCAACTGGCCTTGTCAGGCTCAGATTATTGTCCAAATAATGCTCCATGTCAGCCATTTAAATGCTTAATTCACTGCAGATATGAGCAAATTGCTTGTTTTGGTGATGGCATTTGTGCAGAAGCGCAGTATGCTTGCGCTGCATGTACTCCACAGCTACTTGCTGTCTGGGGGGGCAACTGGAGACTTCAGCTTAACCTCGGCTTAGGGCAGGTACTATAAGGCTGGTTCCCATTCATATTTTAAAGTCTGCCTCCTCCCCTGTATAACCTTCCTCAGCTGAAACAGAAACAACCCAGATAGATAAACCGTTCAGTACATAATACTTGATGGAAGAGCCAAGGACCAGGGCCATGGTCACATGCCCACTTCAGTTAGACACTGGTTTGTGCTGCGTCGGATGAACAGTCCTGCCCACACTCATCCTTGTTCCACTGCCAGAGTTTATGCAGCCATGTGGCAGAAAGGTCAGGCTGAAGAATAGTGCTAGTGCCAGCACAGGAGAGGCAGAAAAAAGCGGTAGCCAAGGGTGCGATGGAGGGGAGGACGGCAGAGGTACCCCTTTTGGCTACATAGGTTTATGCCAAATTAAAGTGACCATTCAATAACTGGGTGAGATCTAAAAACTTGTGATTGTTGAATTTGTTCATGAACTGACATATTCTCAAGCTTTTCGCAAATGTTGACAGCCCTTGCAATTTTCTTTTAATCCACCATCACACGATTGATCAAAGACTTCTCCTTTTTAGCAATGGCTGACATTCATATTAATGTATTTAAAAGAAAGAGTGTTAAAATATATACATATAAATGGCTATAGTACAAGATGTGCAAAAAGAACTTTTAAAAACACAAATAAATACAATAAATACAGAAATAAAGTTTTTTCAGGCAAACAATATATTTTTCTTTTTATTCTGTACTTTAAAAGAGCTACAGATGAAGTGAACACAGTGAAAATTACATCTGAGTTTTAGCAAAGATTTCAAGGTATTGCTATTGAACTTTGCTCATTTATTTGAAAATTGTCTTGAATGTCTATACTCTCAGACTAGAAACTGGCTGAAAGACCATAAACAAAAGGGCAATAAGAAAGACTGCATTTTTGTCACAGCTGTCATGTGAGTCATGGATTTTCATGTGCTTTCAAAGTATCCATGACTTTTGATATTTAGGGATTTTGCATGTGGGCTGGTAAACGTGATGGTTAAAGAGCTGAACCAATTTCTCTGAAAACCTTGAGTTCTGCCAAGTTAAACCCTAGACTGCACAGGAGGCTAATAGAGAGCAGGAGCTCAGCAACAACACTGTGGTTACACAAAGGATCAGACCAGTGAATTCTCAGTGAGAGCTTTAATTCCTCCAGGGATAGAGAGACTTCTCTTTCCCCACAACACTTGCAGTTAGGCTGAATTTGCAAAGGCCAGCTCTGGCAAAGCAATGACTGAAGCTAAATGGCTTCTTACAGCAAAACATAGCATATTAATTACTTGGGGAAAAAAACAACCCAAACCAAAAACAAAAGAAAGAAAAGGAAAAAAAAAGATGTTACCCATAACAAAAAAAGCACTTCTTCACCTGCATCCCTGCGTCTGTCACATCTCTCTCATGAAACTTCTGTAAAATTGTAACAGTACTAAGTCATACCAAAGATCCGTCTGGCTCAGTACCCTGTCTCCAACGCTGGCCAAAAAGCAGATGCCCAGGGAAAATTATAAGCAAAAGATACAGTGATACTTCCTTGGAACACTCTTCCAACTTCCAACAATTTGCAGTTTAAGGACTTTCTGGTTTTGTATTTAATAGTCTTGGTAGATTTTTCTGCCATGAATTTGCCCACACACTTATTGAAGCTGTGTAATTTTTTCTTGAAGTTACTGTCACTGAAGATTAATCAGAGAATTCAGTACTAAACAATGATACTAAATAAATATTCAGAAAGCACAGGCAAACTTGCCAAAGGAGTTGCCCTTGGTCCTGTGGTGAACATTCCTTAAAAAAAAAGGAATGGGGAGAAAGAAATCTTTCTATTGCTCCATCAGTTGCTTGGTCACATAACCAGTACGAAAAAGTGGTTGAGTATCTCAGGATACACTAGAGCTAATTATACACCAGAACTTCTATATATACAAAATATACGAACAAGAAATAAAGATGGAAAAATAGCGTTTACAGTAAGAGATGCTGTTAATAGCTATTACAGCATGGAAAGAGATTTCAGACAGACAGATGATGGTTTCCTTAAAAAGCAATGATCAGTCTATTAAATCTTTTCCAACTGCACTTGTTCAAATAGAAGATGAGTTTTGCAAAGGGACACTGAGTCTTCTTCCCTGCATTTTTTTTTTTTTTTTTTTAAATTCAGCCGGGGCACCCAATGCTTAATTGATCCAGCCAAAAATCTTAGGACCTGTTGCTCTTCCTTTACCTTCCGTGTTATAAACAAAATAGCAGGAGCTGGAGTACACTTCATCAACCGTACACTTTTGAAAACTCCAACTCTGAAAGGCCTTACCACAATAATTCATTAATTTGTCATAAGACTGATAAAAAAGGCCCTGTATCTTCCTCGTAAAGCTCCCCCATTTTGTCAGAAGTGGAATCCTGTGCATATGCATCTGTACATAAAAGTGTCATGTTGTCTGCTCTGACAGGCCAAGTTCCTTGCGGTAGAGATTATGTTTTCCACTAGCAAACATATCAACTCTGATGTCAAACCATTTAGAAACAAAATAAGATTACTTTTTTTTAAGGTGACATTTTATTTTCATAAACACAGGTAAGGAAAATATCATGGCAATCAAAAAATCAAGCTGCAGAGAAGATTCTTATGGATATTGCAGGAAATCTGTTGTATAAGTTTTTAAAACCAGATTGATTACACTGAGCAAATTAAAATTCTGCATTGAAACTTAGTTTTTGAAAATGCCGGGGCAATTACTTGTCCTTGATTTGCATGGACAATTATAGCATTCATGCATACAAAGGAGGGGAATTATTGCAATGACATATCAAAATAAGGCACGGTAGGGCATTGGGTATTATGAAAAAGCCAGCCTTACACAGCTTCCTTGTTCCCCGTATCTACTAGTCACTGTGGATACAATAAAACTCAGAAATAATCATGTGCATTGAGCCAGACCTGTGGTGTGGAAGATGTCAATTGAAATTCTTGCAATTCAATAAATTCAAAGTCCACTAAAAGTGGGGTCTTACACCAACAGGTAGTGCTGCCAGCTCTGTCTCAGCTATCTAAATTGTACTTTTCATACTAGACTTTGGAAAGCCCTATTGTCTTGCAGATGGTGTTTCCTTGGGCTCCAGAACCCCACAGGCCCGAGACTGCAGCGTTGTGGCCCAGTTGGAAACCCATCATGGAGTAGTTTTGCCCAGCTTTGCCTGCCTCTGCCATTCAAAAATCATTAGTCAAAATAAAGAAAGGATCTTCTTTTTTTTATGCTGCTTTCTGAATCCATTATTTATCTTATCTGAATTACAATACATTAGTTTTCTGTTCCATATACAAATTGCTGAGACCCATATAGTGTCTTTAGTGCCTATATGATAGACAAACAAAACCTGCTTTCCATTCAGTTTCTGCTTTTAAGGCTACTTCCCTTTAAATGTTTTCTGGGGTTGAGGAAGGGGGATAAAGTACACATTTTCTAGCTTATTTTCTATCAATTCTTATTAGGTTAATTTTTACTTCTAATGTCCTTGATCACATCCCTTGAAGAGGAAAAGAAAGATTTTTCAATTACTCCTGCTTCAGTCTCATAAACCATAGTGGCCCATGGGAATTCCACAGTGCCATCTACTGCAAGGGACTAGAATAACTGATAATGCAGCACATTTTTTTCCAGTTGATCATACCTTCCTGACTTGTTCCAAGGTCTCTTTTCCTTCTGTGCAGATCCCAGCACATTTTGTTACCATGCCAGTTTCTCTGGCTCTCTTTTGTGCTCTGCTTGTGGTCATAGTATTGCACTACTTATTTCCAACTCTAATTTTACCTTTTCTTTTTTTTTTTTTTTTTTGTGGGTAGGTGTGGTAGAGCCATGTTGGTTTCTGAGGCATGACTATCCCCCTTTGCCAGATCACTGGCATCATCTTTCCTTCAAGAAGACGTTGAGAAAATTCCTTTCAGAGTCTGCCCATGATGATTGTTCATTGGCTAGAGGGTGAGGTGAAAGATTCAAACCAAACAAAGCACTAACATCCTTCCGGAGGGACCCAAATGTGCTGCCTCTGCAGCTTCTGCTGGCCTTGGAAGCAAGAGATCAGGAGAGAGAAATATACTGCTGCTCAGTTTGAGAGCAATAGAGCAGAGCCTGTGTTGACTGACAATTCAAGCGTGGCCTGGCACAGCTCATTGCTTAGCAAGGATCAAAGCAACTAAGGTTCACAAGACTGATGCTTTTTCCTTTGACACTGTGAGTTGTTCCATAAAGGTTAGATTTGGAAGCCCAATGCTTAAGTGGGATATAAGTGGGCTGTAGAGGCCTTGGGTTAACACTCTGCAATGGTCTGATTTTCAGGCTTTGTTTTTGTTTTAGGGTAACTTTAGGGTGCAGTGAGACACAGTAAGAAATGTTTATCAGTTAACATGATCACCAGCTGACAATGTAAACCCATATTTGGAATAAAAGTTTCTTCAGTATCTCAACAGCTTATTAGCTTTAATATGTGTTAGAATAAAAACAATATTAAAAAAAAGAATATTTTATATCAAGAGACTCCACTACACTCAGGCAATTATTCTATCCTGCATAGTTCTGCTGATGGGTAGATCAAGGGAGATTAATCTTTCACCATGGAGTACGTAGCCAGAGAGGCATTTACCTAGCACTTGCCTACAATCTGGCTAGATCGTATTAAACTGAATGCTCTTCACTGCAGCTGCCAGTGACTGTAGTCTAAAAATCCCTGTAGAATAACAAAAAGGAAAAGGAATGGAACAGAATGGGGAAAATATTAGGCTGCAAATCACAATATCCCTCCAAGCCAAAGTAAGGCATGTTTATTCCCCAGACCAGTTCTCACCTCAGATTTGATTGATTACCGTCACATTCTGACCGGATTTGAAAGATAATAATGAATTACGCATATTATGCAAACACAGAAAAGAGAATGAAGTATGGTTATCAATTTATGTGTTTCTTTAAATTATAGGCTTTTATGTACACTGGTCATATACAAATGTTTGAACATTAGTGTATGTTCGACAACTCCAGGCAGGAAGATTTCCTTCATTACTATAAATAGATCTGTAGCCTGTTAAGCACTAGCAGAGTCATTAACAAGTTATGTTTATTCTCTGATCAGAAAATAGATCTACCTAGCCATGCCAAAGAGACATCGATATTTCTAAAATTAGGCAGGGGAGGTCAGTAATCTTTTAATGGCACTGTTAAAAATTGGCATCCTAATTAAGTAACAAATTACAAAAGGCTTTTCAAGCTGGAGCTACTTGCTCAAGGACCAAATAGATATATAAGGAGAAGTTCCTCATCGAGTCTCAATTCCTTTCTATATAAGTAATGCCCAGGAATCTTGAGTAAGGATTGATCCCAGCTACGTAAGTGTCTTGAGAGCTGGTTAGCTGGTTAATAGGTGATCTAAGGAAAGGGTAATTGTAAGTGGTTTTATTTTATTTCTCTGTATCTGTTTTGTTGATCTTGGAGTAAGAAGAAATTCATTCTTTACTTTCGCTTGGGGTTTTTTTGTTTGTTCCATGGAAAGGGCAGTTGGCAAACCACTGAGGAATTTCAGCAGAATTAGAGTATTCCTCAACAGGGGGACAGGACCATGGCTGTAATGACCAACATTTCCAAGGAATAGCCGAGGTTACTGAGGAGGTAGCAAGGTGGTTCCTTGCTAAGCAGTATGGAGACAAGTCTGGCAGTGCCGTTATTAGGAATTGCCGTGGAAGTGGGGGCCTTACCAAGATGTCCACACGGTCGGACAGTGGCTTCAGCACCTGAGAGTTGACGGTCACTCACAGTTTTCTAGCATGCACAGAGGAAACTGGATGGTGTGACCCTGTTTACCACAGTCCTAAAATGTTTTTTTAGAATATTAAATTACAGCTCTCCCACCCCAAAACAAATTATCCCCTTGGAGTGCTGATGGTCCACCCCTGCAATTCACTCTAAATGACCAGAAAGGCCACTCAACCTCCCCCCTCTGCAGAGGAGTGCAACTTTTCATTGGGTTGGGGGCTATTTTCCCATGCAGGAACGACCCCCTGGGCATTATAACATATGCTCAGTTCATATTTACCTGATCTATTAGAGGCAAAAGCAGTTCTGACAAGAACAGTAATTACAAGAATGTAATGTTCATTTCTACAGAAGGCACGGTGTCTGCATGCCTGGGAAGGGCCCAAGATGCTTACAGCATTTCTGTTTTCCATGCTGTGGTGAATTTGGAACCTTTACACAGCTTAAGACAGAATAAATTTCACTCCAGCACAAATCTCTTGATCATTTCTCCTTCAAATGTGGGAAAACAACACTGAGAATGTGGAAAGTGTAGAGCACATCATAAATCCATGGACACAGGAACTCAGAAAGCTGCATAAGGCACATAAGGTCTGCTATAAAAGAAGCACTGTGCTTTCATATTATTTTCTGTTTAAAATCTACATGTGTGGTTTGGGACAAAGGTCTTTTAGTGTGGAAGAAAGAAGGTTCAGTGTTTTTCTTCTTTTTTTTTTTTTTTTTTTTTTTTTTTCCTAAAGAGAGGTATGTCTCTGGAGAGACAGTGGAGAGATGTGCTCCAGTCTCTAGCACACACTACTGCAGGAAAGGTGAAATTTTTGAAACCACAGAAATAATACTGAGGAGAACTCAGCACCCAGGATGTAGTTCATGTCTGACTAACCAACAGGTGTTTAAGCAAAGACAAAGGTTTGCATGCTGGTTGTCATTTGGTGAGTTTCATTACGGATTTCTGATCCTAAAATTGTCTTGAGGCAGTCTTCCTCCCCCACCTGATCCTATCAGAAAGCATACATGTTCTTTCCCTCTCTCTTCTCAGGAAGGCAGAGTGATCCCAACAGACTCACTCTGTAGCTGCTTCTGTCTCAGTAACAGTGATAGAAAAGCCACCTGCATATTCCTACTGCTGCTTTAGAAAACAGATCCCTGACACCAAAGAAGAGTTTCTATATCTGTGTTGCCTGGTTTCTTAGGGCATCTGACTGTGTTTCACAGAGCCTGGGAAACCTTCAGGTTTCCTTTTTGCATCTTCATATGCTCAACATGCCTGCCCTTTTCCTTGTCACAGATGATATGCAGAATTAAAATCCCCAAAGGACTTTAAGTACACATAATCTGGACAATCTAAAAACAAATTGTAGATGAGTCATCTATTTAATGGAAGAAGTCAAATCATCAACATCAGCTGTCACAATAAATGCTATCAACTCTATTTTTGCTAGCATATGCTCTATATTAGGGAGAGACATAGAAGCTTAATTTTGCAATTCACATTCACTGTGCCTATCAATGGCAGCAGAGTTTAGGTGGGGCTCTACACAGTAGATTTCATTCTATAGCCAAATGAGTCACTCCGAGATCCCTTGATAAATAGTGAAGAGAAAGTGGCACTTTTAGGGACCCATTTTAGTTGTCTAGCTTCAGATGGGATAGATTATGCTCTAGGCATCACTAATTATACTGATTGGATCCTGACTGTAAATGGAGCCCAGTGTGACCAGTTCAGATATGGTCTTCGATACTGTAGCCGGGTACACCTGAATGAGCTCACCCTTTCGTACTTGAAGCAAGGGAGATGTAGTTCTCACAGCGCTGCTGGCTGCAGACTCACACAACTTCTGCTAACTTTGTTGTAAAGTTAAATGAGAGATAACTGGAGTTTCACGCATGATGAAGCCCAAGTTTTGCCCTCATTCACACCGATCAAACCTCAGAGATGGTTCCCAACGCAACCATGGAACAACCACCAATGGAAAAAAAATGGTCATGCAGTGGAAATGCAGTGGGACAACATTATGCTAATAGGTTTCTAGCACCTTTCCTGAAAACATACCTCAGGATATATTCTCACCTACCCTGTGAAACTGCCAAAGGAGTATCAGTAGGACAGTTATAACCACAGTGTGGGGTGACTGAGCTGGAACATCTGAGACCCCACGGACCTCCACAAGGACAAAACAGCCTGAAGCTCATGGTGTTTTAGGAGGAATATGGCCTGACTTCTTTGAAAGAAATCATAAGCTTCATATTATCTGTGGCGTCTTAAAACGTTTTTTTCCTAATTCAGCCTAACTTTCATGATATTACATTTTCCTCCTTTCCTTGTATAAATGCACTTTTTGCTCATTCAAAAAAGTATTTTAAAAACTACGTGCCAAAAAAGCAAGATTTCTAATCCAAATAAATCTGTATAGTATACAGTATACATACTTGTTTGTAAGTCTTTGTTAAATTGTGTGGTGCAAAGGAAAAGTAAGATAATATTTTCCTCAAGGGAGGCTTGTTTAGGCACAATGAGTTTCAAAAGTTATTATTATTGCTTTAGGAAAAAATGATTTTTGCTTGTGGCACAAACATGCAGAAATGCCAGTGTGCAACTAAAACTAAAGTGACGTGAAAGATTAATCAAATTCATGGAAATCACAAAGACTGTTTCACTGTTCTTTATGTGGATATTCTACAGCACTGCGAATTGCAGAGCAGTGAGGTAGCTTGTATTTGGCTACCGCTGCTCCCGTGGGCTGTCGTGGGAGAACAATTGCTCTTCTCTGCTCCATAAATGTGGGTTTTGACAAACTGTAGAAAATCAAGGTTCCCTATTCAAAGAGATTTGTCTGTGTTGTCTTTCATGCCTGACCATTTATGATTCAGAGTTACAGCCACCCCAACTGCATCTCCCATTGCGAGAAGCAAAGTCCTCAGTAGGCTCCACAGAGGATAGATGAGAAGCCCTCACATACATGGGATTTTGATACCAGTAGCAGCTATTGTACTACCTGATCCCAGGCACCCAGTTCCCCTGGGGTCCTTCTACAGGTGCTGCTGGAGGTAGTTAATGTCCCCCTTGCATCAACCTCAGGAGAATCCCGTCACCCTTGTCTATACAAGGCATCCAGGGACACAGCTAACTTAGACAGCTCAGCTCAGTTCCTAAAACTGGATGCTAAAACTGGACTCTCCTAAATAATTTCATTTGACTTCTCAGCAAGGAGAGGGATAAAACCTGTTGCACAGCTGTGAGGCACCAATTTTCTGGCTATCTACAAGGATCTGGCTGTCCACCATAGTGCCATTTCATCTCTGTTTCAAGAGGTTTGTAGCAGAGAGTGATCCAGGAAGGCAAGATCTCACCCCAAATTTCTACATGTCTCTGGATTCTGAAAAAAAGTGCAGTGGTAGTGCAGATACCAGGATTAAAAGGATTTATTCATCCTTGCTGATATTGGATTGGAAAGCACTTGTAGAAACCTTAAGATTCACCATTAAGATGATGATGATGATGTTCAATTACAGGTAAAAAGCTATAGCCACAGAGCAGATAATGAAAGCAGTAAGAGTACTAGGGATATCAATCTCTTTATAATACCCATGCCTACACATAGACATTTGCCTACACATGTACAGTACCTTCTGTGGCAAAGTATCTTTAATTCTGCAGAAAGTCAACACGGGAGTCTGTGTCAAACAAATGTCATGGTCTCTCACACATGCAGAATTTTCTAAATGCTAATGCAAGCTTTTATTGCAGTGTGTGTAAAGAGGGAAACAAACAGATAGCGTATTTAAAATCCTGACTTAAAATCCAGGCAGATTCCAGTGGGCACCACAAACCTGTGTTAGCACTGCAAGCTGCAGGAGACAGGGGGTTGTATTGAAAAATTTTGTTCTACCATACCATGTAATAAACAGCTCTTAAAAAAACCTCTTCTGGTTACTGGCAGTGTAGGTAGGAGAGCTAACCTCCCACCTACTGGAACTCTCTCAAATCCATGGAAAGAATATCAGTGATTTTACTTTGGAACTGGCTTTAAAAGCGTGCATATCTTACATAAAATCAAGGAAGTTGCTTTTCTATGAAACAAGAGTATATATATTGTCAAACTTTTCCAAATAGAGCTGGCTTATTTGTCATTGAAATCATGCCGATCAAATATCTGAAGACATTTGTTCCTGTGATGAACTTCGTTATCCCTAGAATCCACAGTTAACCCCTACTGAGAATTGCTATATTTCATATAAATTCTCAAAAGGTAATATATTTTTTCCTAAAACTGTTACCAGGTTATCATAGTTGACTGTCCTCTGCAGTTTTCCAAGGAATCTTTGGGATCCTGTATGGAAAAGTACGGTGTGTTACATATGGAAACATGTTTGCAGTACGTACTGGGCTTGGAAACTTCCATGGCTTGGAAACTTCGTGACACTGACGGATTTATTCTATCATCAATAGAAATATTAGATCCTTCTGAGAATCTTTCATGGATGTAGGCTCTTTAGATCTATAAAGAGGGTGGATTTTCAGCTTAAACAAGTGCCCAGCATTAAAATCTCCATCTTGAAAGGACAGAGTGAGTTTTAATAGGCATTTCAGTGCCAAGACATGTCAGTCAAATTATTATTGGCTTTAGCTGCACTCTCACAAACTGTTACATTCTTTACCTGCAGCAGAGTGGCACTCAAAAAGGTGCAAAATTCTTCTTTGCTTTTGAAAACACCAATGAAAGTTAAAAAAAAAAAACCCAAAACAAACCAACAACCCAAACCCTCCAATCTAATTCACACAACTGAAAACCTCTGATCTAAGTACAAGAAGGGTAGACCTACAAACTTCAATAGGAACTGTCCTTTGAGAGATAGAAGTAAGTCCACAAAGCCAAAATATTTAATAATTAATGTGAAATCCATAAAAATATCTGATTCCTGACATAAACTGAAATGGGCATGAATTCTAGCCTTATTACTCTCCTGTTACCAAACATGCATGCGTGTGCATGTACGTACAGTATTACATCAAGTTGCACAAGTCACAATAGTCTCAGGCTTGCTCTTATCCCCATTCCCAGTTTTTTAAATCATAACTGTGTCTTGCAAATAAAATCAATCTCACTGAAGCGTTACATGGTTCATATATTCCCAGGATGGGAATTTTCTTTAGAAAAAATTAATTACATTGAGAAGAAGGGGAAGGGGGAGAGAAAGAGAGGGAAGGAGAAATCAGAATTGTTATTTTTAGATCACAATGTTTTGAAATGTGATCTGCCCTCTAGTCTAAGATTTCCCAGCTGCCCTGTCTTCTTTTTTTTTTCTCCACTCCTTTTTCTCTTTTGTGAGGGGAGGGTTGAGACGGGAGGGAAAATCATATCTGCACAAAATAGCTTTGTCTAGAAACTCTAAAAGTGTGTTTGGCCTTGCAGAAAAGAAGTCCTATATGAATTTGGGGAGTGGATGCTAGGGGGTGTTTTGTGGGGAATCACACTGCTATGTAATTACAGATCTTGTATACGTATAAACAAACTCCACCTTAAGATCAGCAGAGAAAAGACTTGCTTACTTGTCTGATGGCCAAGAAAAATTAAACTAGAGCAGGCTATAAATAGAATGAAGAAGAAAACTGAGAAAAAAAGCCCTGATGGCTGAGAGAAAATGTTCTTCTTTGCAAAAGGGTTAGAGTTCTGCTCACAAACTTTGCTAGATCTGGTATAAGCCTCTTTTTTTTCAGGCTTCGTAAGAGCTATTATGACACAGATCTTTTCTGTAGAGCTTTTAGACCATCCCTTGGGCATGCCTCCAAATGAATGTCAAAATGTTTCATTTCAAGACAAGGCTCAAAGTGCATTTCAGATAAATGGGAGGACAACAGCAAGAAATTCCACAAACAAAAACCTGCAACCATTCCTTGCCTGTGTCCTTTTTTTCCAGGTAAGAAAAGTACAGCCTGTTATAGTTCCCAGTCTTCCACAGCTTTGGACTCGGCTCACTGTGCTGATCCATGCTTGCTGTGACAGTCTCCAAGGGGTGATCTGCCACCTGAGAACTTCCAGACACAACTACATCATCTGCTCACAGCTCTCCTGCGTCCCGACATAAGAGCTGGAGCTGGAGCCAGGCGGCAGGAAGCACCTGTAAGTATTTTACATCCACCAGGGACAACACCTCCCAACTTGCAGACTTCTCATCTGGCCGAATACAGTCAGGGACCTACCCCCTCCTCCTCAGGTAGCCAGAACCCTGGCCAGGGCGCTCATAAGCGGCCACAGCTCATGGGATGAAGGCATTTCCTCTCTGCCATAAAATGCATCATTTACTATCACAGCCTTTTTCTCCATCGGGAACGGCTGGCAATGGATATTTGCTCCTCTCACCCTTCCTCCTCTTCTCCCTCCCTTTTTCCACCACCCCCGCACATGTTAAGCCCCAGGAGGTTTCACAGGAAGGAAGAAGGAGGTTGTATGTTGTCTGAGAAGGGTTTATAAGCTGCCCTTCTGGCACAGAGCTAGAATCAGGACATTGTTTAGCTACATGTCTGAACTAGAGGAATAGGCACAATGAAGCTGGATGCCATAGGGTGGTTCACAACGAGTAAATTAGTCTACAGTACATTAACCAGCACATCACCACAGCTGCAATTCTCTCTCCCTTCCTCTCTGACTTTGACTATGCCAGGTAATATCCTCACAGCTACATTGCAATGCCAATTGTACTTTGGATTATTCCATGTTTACTGCATAACTCAACAGTCTCTGGAGACAGAGCTGGAGACAAGGCTACCTACACGGTCTGGGGTCCATCCGGGAAGTCAAGTCATCTAGTCAAGATAGGATGAGACAGAACCAGAGACAAGGCTACCAACGTTGTAGCTCAGACCCAGAGACAAGATCAGAAACAGGGCTACAACACAGGCCTGGTGTCCATCCTGGAAATCCAGTGGAAATCCACTCAGGACAGCAAAGAGACAGGCACATCCACAACATCACTCAGGCACTCTGGGGGCCCAGGACTGAGCTTAATGGAGCTCGTGGACCAATGGGCAGGGGCTGCATGGATGGAGGCCCTGGGTAAGGCTGGTCAGGGCAACTAAGGGCTTTTGGTGGACTCAAGGCCCTGACCGCTGGAACTTGGCAACAGAGCTTGTAACACGAGGGAATTACTGTCCTTTAGTAATCTAGTAGTGGTCTGCCCCATTGCTCAACTCACTTCAGCACACAGAGTCTTAAAGGGATGGTCCCTCAAGGGATTGGTAAGGTCAGTAGATCCATATATTAAATTTCCAGATAGTAGTTGTCAGGCAGATAGCTAGTGCTTGTCCAGCTACCTCCACCCAAGAATCCAGTAGTGCACATGAAAGAACTTAGCTTCCCTACATAGACACCCAGATCAATAGGAGAGATACAGCATATTTCATGGCATCTACAACACTTTACCCTCTTTAAGAATAAAGCTGTGAATGGAGCACAGAAATTTGCAGAAGTCTGGAAATAAAAGAAGCATTTAAATTGGGTTCCCCAATCCTATCCTGGTCTTTGAGATCAGCGTATCTAACACCTTGACTGGCTCCTTAAAGCCAACTGGAGGAAAAGCATCACTTGCTTTTGTTTGGGTTCAGCTAGACCTCTTAGTAACACTCGTGGTTACATTAATCATTCAAAGCAGTCAGAATGTTCTCCTTTTTTAAAAACTCTGTGAGATAAGACCATCAGATGCTCCTGCAAGCCTATCTGAAGACACCGTATCTCTGCCTGAAAAGAGCCACTCTTAACCCTGTTTTCTAATGTAACATCTTTACCAACAGTACTGTCTCTCTGCTCTCCTGCAGTCTAAACATAGTTTTGCAGTCTAAATCCAAAGTTCCACTTTGGTACGACCAGGAATTTAAAGTTTTAATCTTAATCTTCAAGTCTGAGAACAAAAACCCTCATCTAACTGGTGCCATTTCCAGTCAGAACCACCCTTGCTGTGAAGTGTTCCATTTTATAAACCCCAGTCCTTGAGGGCAAACAGCTAATTGTTTAAATGGTGTTGTGCAAATATTCTAGAGGTGAACAATCCCCCAAACACCTGCTGCTGTAGTTAATGCCTGTGCATTTACTTCTAGCCATAACACGCATATGTATAATCTCTGTCTGTGAAGAGACATTGCGGAAAAAGTTTTTAAAAGGCAGGAATGTTCAAGCCACCTTCTTCTAGCTTTTCTTTACCAAAAAGAGAGAAAGAGAATGTGCAGTTAAGTGTGATCTCAGACCAAATGGTGAAAGGATTTAATTCCTTTTAATATATTCATGTGTCAGAAGACACACATACATAATGGAGGGCTTCTATTTTGTATGGAAAAGAGGCCATGCAGTGACTGGAAGATAAATCACTTCCCAGCCTTGACAATTTTCTGTGAACAAGATTTAATATAAGGCAGCCCACTGGCTGCGCTGCTTGCCTCCCACATGGGCTGTGGAATCCCTCAGAAGCGGGGGGATCAAAACCAGCGCGGCAGCCCCTGCTCCACAGAAGGGCTATTGACCATTCCGGTGTGCTGTCCTCCCCTCCGGCACCAACTTACTCGGGTGCCCCACACCCTGTGAAAGCATCCCACAAACGGCTCAGAACAATAAGCGAGAGCAGAAACGAGTTCTTTCACAAGCTGAGATGGCAGTTTATGCCCAGAAGCAAAAGAACTGATAAACCTCATAATACTTTAACCTCACAAGTTAACTGCAGGTATTATTCCTATTCAAGTGCTTAATCCTACCCTGACTCTCAAACTCTTTGCCTCCATGTCCCACAGCAACAAATTCCACAGGTTGATTAGACGCCACTTTAAAGTTTACTGCCTTTCAAGTGCTTTAAACACGTAGTCTTCATTTTACCATGTTGATCCAGCATGAAGAGATAAATGGAAGTGTCCAGTTAATTACAACCTAGTCAGCTCTCATCCTAGTAGAATGAGAGCTGGCCAGGTAACCAAGAGCTCCTAATGGCAAGGATGTTCTTAAACTAAGCAGGTAAGGGTTGAGGTTCCAGCCATCTTGGATGGATGTGAGAAATGACAAGGAATGTGAGGCTGGGTTTTCTGAAGTGGCCTACCCTTGTTCCCAGAGAAATTTTGTAACTTAGTTTAGTGGGAGCACAGTGATATATTGGAAGAATCCTCACTTTAACTAACACCTGAAATCCAGAAGTTTATTCCCTCTGTCAAAAACAAGTTAGGATACTATCATAAATGTATTTTTCTTTCAGAGGCAAATCAGCACCCACAGTAATCAATATAGCTGGACCTATTTGGCTAAGGAGGAGCATTGCAATGGTGATTTAAAAACTCAGCATCGGTATGTCAAGTTCTTCAGCACAACAACTCCTGCTCCTTCTTTGCTCAGGTCAGGGTGTTCACCTTGTGAGTCTGCAGAAAAACACAAACATCCATTAGTATTCTTTTTTACCATACATTTTAATGTCAAAAATACCAGTTCCATAAAACCAGAACCCTTAATGGTTAATTTAGAATAACCTTGTATCACGAAACTGCTTCTAAATTTTGAATGGAATTTTCTGTAAAGTTTAGTTTCAGTAATTTGACACTCATCTGGAATATAGGTAAAAACGTTATTTCACTGAAAAAATACTTATTTATTTAAATAAGTGGGCTGCTCTGAGATGACAGAAAGACTAAGTTACAGATCTTCCAATAGACCCACAGCCAGCAATCATCCAAAATAAACTGTAAGTATCTAAGTCTCAATAAAGCAGAAAAAAGAAGTTCAGTGGAGTGTTAGGCCTAGCCAGCCACTGTATAGTCAGGACCTGGGGGGAGCCTAAAACAGATTAGAATTACTCTGTTTTAAAGTTTGGTAGAACTTCTTTTTTCTTTGTGCAAAAAAATTAACATGGAAATCTTCTTACCGTGTGTCAGAGATTAGACTGCCTGGGAAGGAGGAAAACCAAGGACCACATTGATATGAGACAGAAGAGACACACACAAGAGGCTAACCAAATAACTTCAGTGCAGATGATAGCTTACTGATTGGGGCTGTCAGCTGGGATATTTAAAAAATTGAATTTAAACTTCTGCTAAGTCATTCTCTGCCAACCCACACAAGTGCCCTAAGTAGACAGCTCTTAGCTGTCCCAATGTGTCTTTGCACATGTGTGTGAAAATATTTTACAAGGTCTTTTAGTTTTCCTTGGCCTCACCAGTCTACAAGTAAAGAACCTTTCTTGAACCTCAAACACTTTCATGGGAAGAAGCACTCATCTTTCTGCTGTTGAAAGCTGTGCGCTTTTAAAGCTCAACCTCCTGAAAATTTTGACACAAGGAACTGGCTGTGTTAGTTCTGTAGAGGATTCTGCTATGCAAATGGGCACTGAAGTAATAAAATCATCAAAGCAATGCTAGCGATTCAACAATGAGCTGCCATTTGTTGCCAGAGAAACACTGTGTTGAATGAAATGCATTTAGAGAAACATTACTACAAAGGGAAAATATGAGTAATCAACCTAAAGCAATGAGCCATGGAAGCTTGTTTTATGAAATGTCTTCCGGACTGTCTCAAAACATCAGACATGCTGACAGAGATATCAGAGAGTTTTTCTGTTATTTCTTATAGAAGTGGTTTCAATTTTAGATTCATCACCCCAAACCTATATCATCTTGGTCTACCTGTCATGTTAAGTTTTTGAATGGAGGAGACTGAAAGTCTGAATGTCATGAGAGAACCTGAAGGAACTTAATTCCAACCAATGTGCTCATGGTTATGCCTTTTTTTTGTCTTTTTTGTGTGTGGGTGTGAATGTCCTTCTCTAGTTCTTCCATATGACTTCCTCCCCCTTCCTTGAAGACAGAGAATCAAATCCTACTCCTTGCACCATATAATACAGGCAAAGAAATTCTCATATGAGTAGAGAAGGAAAACTACATTTCAGGAACTTAAGCTGAGCTCTCCAGAAGGATTGCCAACCTTGAAGACTCTTGTTTTTTTAAATCCATAGACTTGAAATATAACATAGCCTAACTGACTTATGATGAGCCAAAAATTCAGTTTGCACATAAGCTGCTTTCTTTACGGCATGCCATATTCTGCACAAAGGGTTGCAAAGTAATCTGCTGATAGTGTGGGCTAGTACAAAAATAATACTTTCTCTACCAGGAGCAAGAAGACAGCACAAAAGAACTGTGCCTCTTTAAAACACGCTTTTTTTTTCCCTCAGGTGCTCCTGCAGTTACACAACTTTGGTTTTGCTTAGGTTGAGAAAATATACTAGGAATCACATAGAAACACACTGTAGGCCTCATTAGCCTGCTGGGTGATTTTAATAACCTGCAAATATTTGATTAGGAAAAAATTATCTCCTTACAAATGAAATTAAGGAGGTATTCAAGCAAGTCTGGTCATATCAGCATTCCATATATCGGCACACAGATGTGATTTTGGTCATCTGCATGGAATAAATAAGTGTATTGGCATATTCTCTATCCTGTACAGATAAGCAATGTCTACAATATCAACACCAAGAGGCCAAGAGACAGGGAAGCTTGAATCCATTGCATTTGCCTTTTTTGTTTCAAGGATATAGGATGACTTGAGAGTTTAACAAAGTACATTTTCAAGTAAAACATGGAGGCAAAGAGAAATCACCAGTGGGTATGTACTCCCACCTGGGCCTGGAGCCTTCTTGATTAGCCAGTCAACAGACCGGGAAAGTAGAATAAAACAAACAAGACCTAATCCTCTTACCCTTTGTATCTTAATTGGCTGTGAAAACACAGACTGTAAAACACTCATCAAATAATAAAAACACTGACTCATAGCAAATCTTTTTCTTTCCTTTTCATTTTAATTTTTTTCCATCTTGTTTCAAGCCTTCTTAGCTAATTTAGGTGTCAACCTACCTTGTAGAAATGCTGTCAACTTTATGACATTGTTTCCATTAGAGTGTGCACTTTTCCATTTTGGCGACTCTCCTTAATAAGAAGTGCCATCAGAATTAAAACACCTGAGGGTAGGATTATGTCTAAGTATATCCATTACTTTTGCTCGAGGAAAATAAACTGCTGTTGTCACTTGATAGGTACTTAATCTGTTACAACAGGACCTTTTTTTTTTCTGTAATTCTGCTTTTACTGACTGATGCATATTCTCCTATGACACTTTCCTGGAGAATTTTTCCTCTGGCCATGGTGTATTGGTCATCAGCAAAGAAAATAACATTCCAGGCATGCAGGTGGTACTAACACATTACAGGCACAACATCTGAGCCCTTACCATGCCATCATGTCTGTTCTGTAGTGCCATCATACCTCAAGGACCTGCTCTACCTCCTCTGAAGTAACCCAGATGCTAATCCAGATAGCTCTGAGGACAGATGAGTAGCCTATCAAAACAAAGTGAAACAGACATGTTCATCTGACCAGATCTTATTGTCTAAATACTCTTGGTAGAGAGCACACAAAAAGTCAAGCAATTCTAGATGTGATCTTTCTCCTACACTTGGAGCGCATCTGAAAAAAAGGCTTTAGTATGACCTTGCCATTACTACCCACCTAGTTGAATGCTACAGCCCAGGGAAATGTTGTTGATAATATAGACATATTTGACAATGCCCAGAAGGGGGATGATAGAATCACGAACCAAAGGACAGCAGCAGGGCTAGATGGAGATCCACTATTCAGATCTCTCATTGCTTTTACCTCACTCTCCAAAACCCTTCGTCAGTGTTACCTTTGTGCTTACCAATGACGTGGGAAGTTTGCTTATATCCCAACAGTCCACTGAAAGCACTCCACTTCTTGTTCCTGTATCAAGTGGAGCCCAGCCCAAAATTCAGTTATGCCAGATGAAGTATTGTCTCCCAAGCATCTCTTAATAGATTTAGGCAGTTGAGGGAGAGGGATTATTCCAATATTCTCATTACACTCATGCATATTCAGTGTCACATGGTCAGCCTCAGGCATCCAAGAACTATGAGTAAGCACTCTGCTGCCACACAAAATGATGAGATTTAGTTTCTTTGAAAACAGAAAACAATAACAGCGGGTTTTGTCCATGTTCAGTTTTTAACTCCCACTAGCTCGCTTGTGACATTTAGTTTTGTCAACTCCTGCAAATTTGTATAAAGTGATCTTTGGCCCCAGGATCCCCACATGAATTAATTATGCACTCCTTCAGCCCTATGACAATTCCTTAGTGCCCAAAGAAATCTGCCCTTTGTGTCCACTACACATCTGCTGCTTCTGCATCTGCAACAGAACTTCATCTTCTGACCAAACCTGGGAATGGTAGTTTCCAGAAGATTTCTCTACACCTCACTCAATGCCAAGGCAGAAGTAATTACTTGAGAGGTATTTTGTCCCATTTATTTCCTGAAATGGAAATTAAAGGAGGATGGTGAGGAGGGAAGAGAGAACCAGAGTGTAAACTGACTCTTTTTCTTTGTATAGTGATGGAGCCAGCTCAACTGTCCTAAAATGACGGGTAGTTTCTGTTCCACTCCCATCCCAGGAAAATAACATCAGATGCTGTCTCTCCTTTAGATTCTCTGGTAGCCTGAGCAAAATGAATAGAGGAAGGGATGGTTTAGCCTCCTGCAGAAACCCTCACTGACTGCTCTTCCCCACAAGGCAGCCAGTCAGAAGCGTCCTGTGAAAAAGCCAGCTGTAGACTGCAGCTTGGCACAGCTACCTGACTGCTAGCAGCAGGGGTCAAAGACATATGATTAAGGTGAGAGGTTCACCAGCTGGCGCTGCTGCTAGAATGAGCTCAGAGATCAGGGTGGCTCCAGATTGAAGTAGTTGCTGATGCTATTAATAAATCCTGTGCTTTCTGTCCAAACCTCCAGCTCCATTCTACTCTCCAAATATCCAACTAGACTAAAAGGTAGATTCAGGCTTCTTTGCACAACTCCAGCGACAGAAAGCGAGAGGAGCCAACCCTGCAGAGTATTCTTGGCCTAAGGAACTTTCCTGAATGGCCAAGGGAGGGCATAATGACCCAAGGCTCTCCCAGCCTTGGCATGACAGGCATGGCTGAGGATTAGGCAAGTGCCTTGGGCTGAGGCAAATTAGTTTAGCCTTGTGGCTGTTCCAGTTCACCATGAGCCAAGCGGGGGTCTGGCCTAACTTGGGAGTATCAGCGTGTGGCATAAAGCCAGCTGTGCCATCCCCTTCCGTAGGGCTCCAAAGTTGGAATTCAGATTTTATTTAGCTGGGTTGCTGTGCTCCAGCATTGCTAGGCCGGACATCTTTTTTAGATATTACATTTTACATGTATGTTTTAAATAAATAGCCTGTATTTTAGGAGCACTTAGCCATAAGTATATAAACTGCTCTGAGGTTTACCCCATTGGAATTAGAATGAACCTAATTCATAATTCAGACATCAGGCTAGAAACAGCTCAGCTTCGCTCCACGGACCTATAGCTTGATGTCTGAACTGCCCACGAGACGCCCTCTAATCCCAATAGCTGTAACCTAACCTCAGAGTGGTTTCTAAACTTACTAAATAAATATACTTTTTAAAGAGGAATGCACCGTATTTATTAGGGTTTTTGCTCCGTTCAGGCAGACTATCATTTTAGAGCTGTTCCTGTGAGAGAGGTTGTGGAGAGACACAACTATATTCAAGAAAAATTTCAGAGCATACTACTTTTTTTTTTTAGAAAGGAAAAATCTAGCCTACTGTATTTAACTGAATACAGAAAGTATCTGAAGATACAAAGTCTTAAGCTATAGAGGGCTACCTCCCATAAGCACTTACCCATGCAAAAACTCTTCTTGCATGGGTAGTCATACTGAATTCACTATGACTGCCCACTTCGGAAGGTTACCAAAGCATGGGCCTAAGCTGCCTACTCTTGTGTTCATTTTTCAATCAATATCTTTTTTTGCATGCTCACATGCGGTACTCAGGTAAATAAAAAATTACCTTCCCAGTTAAACTGGAGTGACTGCATTTGGTTTTTCATTGAAGTGTGCATTCAACCTTCACTCCCACTTTGTATCAAAATCTTGTTCATTACCAAGAATTATTTTATAAGCATCAATGTATGAAAACAGAAAAGCTGAATTTTCAAAATAGCATTTTTGTAAGAGGAAGGAATACATTAATAGCATGAAAGTCTGGCTGCCTGATCAGATCATGGCTTTCAGATTTGATCTTCATTGATAATTTTTCAACTTCACTCAACACTTCATATACTGGAAAAGGGCTGTGCAGCAGGGACTTTTCTGAATGCCTTAATACCACAAACTGTATCTGGTCAGTCTGTCTGCTCTCCATGTGTGCCTGGCTTCACAGCAAATAAATGCCAGAAATAGCATTCCTACAGGATTTCCAGTTCAAAAGCCACAAGAATGCTCTTTCTCATGGTATGGCACCGTGCAATAAAATGGTGTCATCTGGAAAATTACAGTCTTGGAAACAAATGTTTTTCCCTCTTCACTGATTTAAATCATCTAAAAATAGATGGGTTGTCACATAACTTTTATATTTGTCGGGGGAGCCCCTCATTTCATCTTGTGACAGTACAAGAAACGTATCCCGTAACAAGACAGACATATCTTCCTAGGGAATCCCCTAGGAATATCTTTTTTCTTTAATTGTGCAAACTCCTCAGAAATAAACCCTGAAAGCAATTCATCAAAGGTTGAGAACCCATTCGAGGTCACTCCGAGCAATGATTTCAGGGAGTATTTATATAGTATAAATTTAGGGGGAGAAGGAAGGAAATGTCACGGACTAAACTTCTCTTCAGTTCTTCTTTCTGTTTTCTTAAGTAAGACTTCTTAAAATTGACTCCATATAAAAACAGACTGTCACATTTGTTGGTTGAGAGAAACATAATCTTAATCCATCTCCCTGATCAGCACAGCTGAGCCACTCTTGAATGGTGCTTATCTCTTGAATTCAAAAAACAGGAAAACCTCACAGGTGAGAAGTCATGGAAGAATTTAATATAAGAAACCAAGACTTGTCAATGTTCAACTGATCAAGGAAGAATCCCTTTGGTTTTTAACTAGGATAACAGCTCAAAATTATTAGGACGGATTATTTATTGTTTAAGAAAGGTCACCAAACTATCAAATCCACTGGTATGTTCTTCCCTATCCATTATTTCTGACTTCCCTCCTCAAACTTCCCATAAAAACAGCTTCTCAACACTTTTGTCACCATTTGAAGCCAGTGTAATCACAAATGTTTTGAAGTGGTTTCAAAACATCACCTGCTCTCCCTAAAATCAAGCAGTCATGGACCAGCAATAGTTCCAATCTCCATGTACTTGCTGACGTTTGCAGAAGCTCAAAGAAAAAGCATGATCCCCATTTTGAGAGTGTCTTATTCCTATCTTTTTTTGACCATTTTTGCATGATCAGCAAAAATCTTGAAATATAAACTACCTCATTACAAGTCTAGCTCTTTATTCCCTCTGACAGGATTCATGCTTTCACTATTAAGAGTTCAAGGGTTCAGGCCACACTGAATAATAATTAGTAATAGTATACACTACAAATTGCCCTATAAACTCTAGAACCGAAAGACATATTAAAAATTGATTTTTCAAAGTGGGAAAACCCGCCATTACTCAGAGCAAAAGTCCTTTGCTGAAAGTACTTCCTTGCCCAGCCCCAATAATTAACATCTCCTGGACTGAAAAGAAAACACCTCTATTTGGCACACATAGAAGAGAGATTTGCATGCAAGCTTTCTTCCACATACTTTTGCTCAACAGCTGTATACAAGATCAGCCAGGACAGGCACATGACATGCTTTCACATGAAATACACATGTGAGCCATAAGCCTGCTAGAAATTCCCAGAATCACAACATTTCACTTGTCATATTACTTGGCTTCATTCCTACACCAATGGAGTATCAGCTGCAGAGCGTCACTAGGAAAAAACAGGCATCTTACATTTTGGTTTCAGGCATTTGGTCACCCAAAATAACAGCAATATTGTAGCCATGTTTTAACCATATATCATTACATCTTTACTTATGCTTTCTGAAAGATTATCTGGCAGTTATGAACAGCAGACATATCCTTCTCTTGCAGGTGACAGCAAAACAATGGCCGGTGACAGTTCCAACACAGGAAAAATTGCCCCTAAATCTGTATGGAAAGAAAGCTCTGATGACCAGATTTTAAAAAGTAATTAAGCACCTGAATAAGCAGGCAGTCACCTATCAGGATTTTTAAATGACTAGATTTTTAATCATCTAAAAGCTTTTAAAAATCTGGTCCCTTTTAAGAAATGGAGGATATAATTAAATAAGCCTAAGAGCTTGGTTACTTTTTGTGAATATTCTTTCTGTTTGACTGTGTTCCTTCTCTGCAGATCATCTCTAATTGTGTCTTGGGGCATGTCCACTCATCTGGGAAAGATTGAGGGCAATGAAGGAATGAGCAAAAACTGTGTTGCTAAAAGCTTGTGAAGGTCAAAGCACTGTCACCACAGCTTCCCACCCTCCCAAGCCAAAACTCGAGAGTATTCATGCAGGAGGACACCACTCTTTGCAAAAGCAGTAGGCTCAACTTCTCTGCCTCTCAGAGCACCATAGGTTTGGAGTAGAGGGCTATGAATGACAAGGAGAAAAAGAAGAGACATTGAGCCATTCCCTGCTCCTTGACCTACAGCACAGAGACCAGCCACAGCTTACAAACTTGAAACCATCCATAGAGTTTCATTGCCAGATCCCACCTCATTCCTGAGTTCCTGCAAGGTCACCTCTTTCCTTTCTGCCTTTCAGTCACTGTGACACAAGGGCTCACCATCTGCACGAGGCTGAAGTAGCAGCAGGACTGGTAACTAACTGATGGATGGATGAACCTCCAAGCTGACAGACAACATCAGCATCTCCTAGAGGGCAAAAAGGAAGAAATTGTGAGAAAGAAAAGAAGCTTTCTGCCGCTCTGAGCTATTTTCATCACCAGAAGGAAATATCCGCAGTGGAGTAACCATATCAGGTTGCATAAATCAGCACCGAAGAAGCTGTGTGTCAGGTGGACCTCAAAGTGGATGGAGTACCTTTGTGAGGGGCCCTTCCATGAAGATCAAGAGTTGGATTCAGCTGGGATTTTTCTGGTCAGAGCATGGAAATATCTCAAATGTAGATGTTACATAGTGCCAGTCACAGAACGATATTGTGCTAGCTGGAATTTGTGAGCATTTCTGAGAGTAGCCACACACACGGCATTTCTCCCAGTTGCAAACAGCTCCCTGCTAACAAACATTAGCCTGAGGGCTTCCTGCAGGGAAAAAAGGAACATAAGGTTTGTATCAGCATCAGGAAGGGAGTTGCTATTGTCCATATAAGTGTCTAAGCATTAAATGGTTAGACTGAGCTTGTATCTTTATTTTTATTCCAGGTCCACCATAATCAGCACAAGTCTCACAGCACTGAATTGCCACTTCATTTCCTAATACAGGTTACTTTAACCATCATGACATGCTGTGATAGCACTGAGCATGCTCAAGCAGTTACTATTACTTGGAAAAAAATACATCAAATATGTATTTTAATTATGGGGTTTTTGCATCTGCTTCACAAGAGAGGCTGTAGTCTGAGTTGTACATTCTGTACAAACTAAGTGTTCATAACAGAAGTATTGCTACTTCAGAAAATGCTGTACCCTATTTATTTGAAAGCAGGCCCCAGTCTACTCAAGAAAGTCAGTAACTACCTTATCATAAGTCCCTACTGGGCTGACATAATTTTGTCTTCATGCAGGCATTGTTGTTCAATAACTTAGTGCTTGTTACTGAATTTAAGATTAAATATATATTCAGCTCATGACCACACACATCCTGCCAATGTGAAAAACCGTGTACTCTAGAAAAAAGCAGAAGGAAAGAGCATTAAGCAGCAGGAAGAATCCTGTACCAAAATAAATGTTTTGCTCATTAGATTGTATTTTTGTCCATGTTACTGAAAAATGGAAACAGCAAAATGCAGCTTGTTACAACACTTTCAAGATTTCTGCATAATTAAATCTCCTCGAAGAGAGGTATGCTATTGAAGAGATGGCTGACATTTTCAGAGCATTTTCAGAAATCTAGAAATATGTTTAACCAGTGGTGGAGTTGTCTGTCTAAAGAATCTGAATTTATCAGAAATGTCAATCAATAGCTTATGGTTTTGTAAATTTTAACTAATAATAACTGTTGCTATGGACAGACCAGAGTCCACTTCAGCTTTCAGTGATGACAGTGAAGGATTTGCTATCATTTAGTGAGAACATGACTAGGCCCTGAGGACCACATTCAGATGGTCTATAACCTTCTTAAGTCCCTATGCTTACTCAGTGGAGAAAGCCAAGCACCTCTGAAGGCCTCTGAAGTATGGTTCAGAGGACTGAAGTAAGCTAAGGATGGAGACATTGAAAAACAGCCAATAGAAAAAAGTGGGCACACGCACTCATGGGATTTAGGCTGCTTGATTACGGCCTTAATGTGTAGGCATCTTGCCATTTAGTTTGCATGCATGTTTCTTCAGACTGTCAGTGCTTGACAGCAGTCTTCTTTTAATTGTCTTCTTTTAAGTGTGCAGGGACCTCTGTTTCAGAGCTGCAGTACCAGAGTTGTAGCCCTGCTCTTCCAAGTGCCTGGGTTGTCAGTTGCTTACTTACAGTTACAGAAAAGTTAATAATTTTCATAACTTAAAAATAAGAGAAGTGCGCACTCCCACATTCAGTGCAATAACACTGATCACTTGAATGTTGTCTGAATATTTGCAATAGGCACTTTTAAAATTAAGAGTTCTTATAATTGCTTTTAATACATATTTGGATCCCTTCTGTATATCTAATAAAGATCTTTTGGACTAAAAAGTTGGGAACAAAGACAGACAAGGAAGGATTTTAAAAGTAGAAAGCATAAAATGTAAACAAAATTTACATCACTGGAAAAGAGACAATTCTCTTAAGAACTGCAATGGAGACATTCATTGTTGGTCTCAGAACTGAATTGGCTAACCTTCAAGAAGCAAAAGAGACTCCAAATCTGGTAAAGCGACTCCTCATCCTGCATTCCCCCAACAAAATGCCCCCCTGAATTCAGAGGAATTTTCCAAAGGAAGGAGCAGAGGAAGAGAAAGTTTGCCAGAGGTTACGTAGGGAATTTGCAGCAGAGCCAGGAATGGAGTTAGCTGCTTGCTAAGGAGTTAGATGCAGGTCCTATCCATTAGACCATAGCAATCTCCATATTTAGTTAGACCAAGAGTAAAAGCAGTCAAATAGCATCCATCTCCTTGTTTCCTAAAGGTGCTGAGATTTCCAGATGAAAAGTATGACGTGCTCAAAACATCACTTGCCATCATTTTCAGAGATGAAACTGTGCAGGTTTCTGCCCCAGCTAAGGATTAAAAACACAGTGCGCCATTGTTTCGGCTGCATTGTATTTTACTGAGTTTTATGCATACCTTTTCGCTGTGTTAGGTAGACCTCCTGTCTTCTCCTTGCACTGCCACAGATCTGTAATGGAAACCAGAAGACATAATCCGACAGCCTAAGGCCCGCCTTAGCCTAATGATCCCCACTGGCTTGTGCCACTAAATATTTAGAGCCAGCCAATAGTAAATGCTAGGGAGAGGGATTTAGGTGGAATTTAAGGCTATGTGAACATGGTCTCAAGCGATGATCTGAAAGAAAAAGTTAAAAAGTATGTCTCCTGCTGTGGTGAAGATAGCTATTGAGTCCTGAACCCATGCCATCACTTTGAAACAAAACTAAGTCAATGACAGCAATAAAAAAGGGGTTAAAAAGAGCTAAGCTCTTCCAAACCTGTATGTAACTTTAAACCAAATATTAACAGAAAAAAAACATGGCATTTAAGTTGGCGCTTAAGTCTAGTTAATGAGGAGTTCAGATTTCCATTCTAACCCTCTTTTTCTGTTGCTTGTAATTTTCTCAAATAAACTCCATTTTGGGCTGAAATTTTCCATGCTCGAGATTTTTTTTGGAAAGTTTATACAAAATCAGTTAAACAGTTTATTTATGTTAGCACTGAAAACAAAAAAAGCCACACAAAAAATTTCCATGTATGTTCTGATCAGACATTTTCTACTCAAAGAACTCAAAATCAGCCATAGTAAGGAATTTCCAAATTTTGCTTGTATGTATCATTGATCTCAAGAAGTTTAGGAAAAAAACCAACAACAAACAAACACAAAAACCTCAAGCCAAATCTGGACATTAACAAACTTAGTGTCATAAGTCTTTTAAATTTAATTTTCAGGATGTAACTTAAGTACTTTCTATCTTTCAAGATGTAGTTTGAAAATTTATAAATACTTAGAGTGGAATCATCACCATTAGCCTAACGATGCTCATTGGATACGTTCACACAGCTCTGAAAGGCAGTTTTAAAAGTGTCTATTAGCCTTCTATCTTCTATCCTGCCTCTGTGGCTATATCATGGACTGCATATTTGTTTTTAACCAATTGAGTTAAACTTACCTGAGAGTGTGCCAACCAGCCTTGTGGACCTAGGCAAACTGAATTCCATTGGTAGGGGCTGTGCTTTGGCTGCACCAGTCTGCGAGCTGTCTTATAAGTCCATAAATCTAGTTTTAATTATCTTAAAGCCACTGATTTCAATGGGAAAAGATAAGGTCCAGTAGTGTAAGTTCTCTGAAGTCCTACTCTCAGAGCAGCAAGTATTCCCATGTGTCATCCTTGAAGATTGTATACAAAGTCAGTGTATACACACTTCAGTGTGGCCCTTTTTGGAGAAGCAAGTAAGTTTTTTGGTCTAATTCATCAAAATATCTAAACACATGCATAACTATATATATATATTTATATGTATGTATACATATTTATAAAGTATATAAGTTAATTGGCTAAACATACTTCATTGAAAGTAGTTGTTTCTTTGCTGACGTGAGGTCAAGAAAAAGATGCCAAAAGGTAGTCTAGCAGAGATTTTGGTATGGCAAAACACAAGACACTAGCTATGCAAAACACTTTGAATATGTGTGACATTTCTTAATGCAGACAACCAAGGAAAGCAAGATAAATCAATTTCCCTACTGGCAATATATAATATCCTTTGTTTTATTCACGACTAAAAATTTTGTTATTAATGGCTGGGTATGTTCAGCATGCTTGTGAAGAATGTATTTCAATCCCCCTGATGAACGATCTATACATAGACTAAATAGCTTATTTCCACTGAGAAATCTTGCTAGTTGGTAACAACAAAAAAAAGAAGAAAAGAGGGGGAAAAAAAATGAAGAGGTCATTACTTGCAACCTCCAGCTGTCAGGAAGAGTTCACTTCCTTTGTATTGTACTTTCTTACCTCAGGCATTTCATTCCTGGGAGAAAAAAATCACAAACATTATTCTCATGAATGAAAATTCTGTAATTCATTGTAGACTAGTCTGTATGAAGCTTCTCTCCTTCTCTCATATGCACCGTGATTAAAGCCTCATTTTACCAGTAGGAATATTGAATGGAAATATCACACCAGACACAATTCACAAATGAAGTTACTGGGTCACAGGTACACAGAGCACATCAGTGGCAGTATTTTTGCTGTATAAACTCACAACCTTGACACTAGTTCAGCTAAATACTTAAGCATACATGCGGCATAAACACAGGCATTTTTGCTCAACTTTTCTACTCATGCTGATACTCTGTTGTTTTTAACTAGGAGTCTTAGTACGGCATGTCTCTGAGCAGTTTGGAAGAAGAGAAAATCATAGAATCACAGAATGGTTTGGGTTGGAAGGGACCTTAAAGATCATCTAGTTCCACCCCCCCTGCCATGGGCAGGGACACCTTCCACTAGATCAGGTTGCTCAAAGCTCCATCCAACCTGGCCTTGAACACTTCCAGGGATGGGGCATCCACAACTTCTCTGGGCAACCTGTTCCAGTGCCTCACCACCCTCAAAGTGAAGAATTTCTTCCTTCTATCTGATCTAAATCTACCCTCTTTCAGTTTAAAGCCATTACCCCGTGTCCTATCACTACATGCCCTTGTAAAAAGTCCCTCTCCAGTTTTCCTGTAGGCCCCCTTCAGGTACTGATAGGCTGCTATAAGGTCTCCCTGGAGCCTCCTGTTCTCCAGGCTGAACAACCCCAACTCTCTCAGCCTGTCTTCATAGGAGAGGTGCTCCAGCCCTCTGATCATCTTTGTGGCCCTCCCCTGGACTTGCTCCAACAGGTCCATGTCCTTCTTATGTTGGGGGCCCCAGAGCTGAATGCAGTACTCCAGGTGAGGTCTTATGAGAGCCGAGTAGAGGGGGAGAATCACCTGCCTCAACCTGATGGTCATGCTTCCTTTGATGCAGCCCAGGATACGGTTGGCTTTGTGGGCTGCAAGCCCACATTACTGGGTCACGTTGAGCTTCTCATCAACCAACACCCCCAAGCCCTTCTCCTCAGCTGCTCTCAATCCATTCTCTGCCCAGCCTGTATTTGTGCTTGGGATTGCCCTGACCCATGTGCAGGACCTTGTACTTGTCCTTGTTGAACTTCATGAGGTTCACATGGGCCCACCTCTCAAGCCTGTCAAGGTCTCTCTGAATGGCATCCCTTCTCTCCAGCGTGTCAACCACACCACACAGCTTGGTGTCATTGGCAAACTTACTGAGGGTGCACTCAATCCCACTGTCCCTGTTGCTGACAAAGATGTTAAACAGTGCCAGTCCCAATACTGACCCCTGAGGAACACCACTCATCACTGGTCTCCGCTTGGACATCGAGCCGTTGACCGCAACTCTTTGAGTGTGACCATCCAGCCAATTCCTTATCCACTGAGTGATCCATTCATCAAATCCATGTCTCTCCAATTTAGAGACAAGGATGTCATATGGGAGAGTGTCAAATGCTTTGCACAAGTCCAGGTAAAACAACGGGGAATGGTGCTGCCTTTGGGTAACCTGCTTTCACAGTAATAGTAAGCAAATGATGTCTGGCAAGATCTGATGTGAGGGAAATGTATTAACTCAACACAAAAAGCTCCTGTAAAAAAATCCATATCAACATATTTTGCTGCCTTCAGAATAAAAAAAGAAAAAAACAGGCAGACTGTCTGAACCACAGACTCCCCTCAGTCTCTGAAGCCCAGACACACACTTTGTACAAATATATGATCTTACATACAGACACACAGATACTCTCCCCCTTCCCCTACTGCATTGCTGCCATACTTACTCACAAAAGCGGTATGTAGGCTGTACATAGTAAATACAGACACTATAACGTATCTTGGCACACACAATATTGAGTGTTGGCACAGACACACATGAGGATGTGCACATTATTCCTGAAGCCAAGAAGTGAATAACACATTAACAGGAAGCAAAAAACCACCATGTTCTCTTTACATTAATACTACTTGACACTTCCAATGGGACCTCGAATCCAAGAAACTAAAGCTTTCTCCAAACACAACGAAGACTACAAGTCACTCATGTTTTCTTGATAAGCACCACTAGCTCCATTGTACAGACAGGAAAGCTGAGGAGCATGGAAGTCAGAGTAACTGGTTTCCCTCTCAGTGCAAGCAAGTCAATGGCAGGGCTGGAAATAGAAGATTAGACTCCTAATTCTTCATTAAATCTCATCCCTACAAGGCAGTCTCACATCACTAGCTGATTGCAGATCTGAAGCGGTGTAATGCACAATGGTTACCTTCTTGCAGTCACAGGGCATACCCAAACAGGTGGCAAACACACCATGGGCAGCGGCCTGAGTAGTGAGTAGGAGGCCATAGGAATTTTGCCAATGAATTGGCCAGTCCCGGATCCACAAAGCTTCCTTTATTCTGCAGTTCCTCCCACTCTGTATCTGCCTCTACCATGGTCTGAATTAGAAGAGGAAACACCTCTTAAAGGGTTGGGAGAAGCTCAAAGGATCAGGGAGGGGGATGGGGAAGGAATGCACCCTACATGCAAAGACCATTTTGCTCAACTCCGCCCATCTAAACTGCACAGCTGGGGACCTTGCTGACAGTTCACAATCAACTGTACTCTGCTCTCTCCCCTCACACTGCACTGGAAGCACCAGCTTCTGTTCATCCACTTTTCTTCTCACATGTCCTTACGTAAATCTTACATGGTAGAAGATGTGGCATTTTTGGTACCTAGGAGAAATACATATGACTATGAAAAGATCAGGTATTAGCAACAGCACCAAGACTTCTAATAAATAGCATTTTCCAGCAACAAAATAGGAACAATTTTCTTTCTCTCGATCAGTTTTATTCTGTATCACAATTTATGGGTTGTAAAATATAGTAATATATCTAAATAGGTGTTTAAAATTCTTTATTGACCTACTCCAGTTGATATCAGCAACTTCCTTCTTTACTTCACCTCCTTTCCTGCCAAAGATTCTCCGCACTGCAGCCTGAATCAGGGACAGGAGAGGTAAAACTGCCAGCTCAGCATTTACTGCAATGGCAGAAACAGTGTGCTGGTAACAAAGGTGATATTAGAAAATCAGGAGTTCAGGTGGAAGAGGGTTAATATTCTTCATGGTGGATAATTGCCTTGAGTTTCTCTGCACAATATTGAAAAGTAATAAATTTCAGTAGATAGTACTTATTTACAAGTCATTCTGCTTTCAGAAGAGGAAAACTTTTTTCCATCCCATCCTTTTTAGGGATATATTTCTATGCACATACCAGCAAGATGGCTGTACATCTAGTGGTGGCGGTGGTGGGGTGTTATCAAAATGGGGTGCCTGTACACCTAGTGATATGTAAATTACTTCATTCTGGAGGTGAGGAATGGCTGCTTAACTCTAAGCATGTGAATGGTCCAGCATGGAACAGGTGCTGCTGGTGGGCCACCATGCTACAACACCATGCTACAACACAATCCCCTTTGTACTGTGGTGGTTCCACAGAAACTAAGATTTCTCCCCACCCCTGGTATAATATCTAGTCTACTTGAAAGGATTACATGTCTGTTTGGGTGTGAGACAAACCATAAATTGGGTACTGAAGCACCAGTTCTCTTAACCAAAAAGAAATCTGCTGCTGAAGTCACTTTATATTGGTGGGTTTCTACAGTACTTAAAAACTAAAACTGAGTAAGCCAGATATCATCTAAAGCTCCAAACATGATAAACAAACAGTATATGGATGCCAAACTTTATGAGTGGTTAGTTTATTAAAGTTAACATGCTTGTTCACAAGACGTGAAGTCAAGCACATGCCTAGGTCTCTGCAGGACCAGGACTAAGCTGCTGCATTTCGATCAAAGCTGAGGGGTCAGCATGGGCCACAGTAGAGTTACTGAGATCCAAGAACAATAAAGAGATCTCCTGTTACTTGGGGATCCTTGCTGAGGTCAGCACTCTGATGCCGTCAGATGCAGATTTAGCCCAGAAGAACACTGCCACTGGGATAAGACTATGACTACTCAGACCCACACAGAAGAATGCCTATTAAGTTGATGTTGTTTTTAATTTTTTCAGGGATGGAAATCTACAGTGTCACAGAGAGCCCTGATGTCCCTTGGTGGAACAGGCGGTTAATTCCACATTACAAGAGGTCTGCTTGGAAACTTGAGGTCAAAAGGGCTCCTAAAAGGATTTTGAAATTTTCTCATAAATGCTGAATGTTTAAGTTATGATTAAGTCATGTTTACCCGTTAATTGTGCAGTAAATAAAGCTGTGGCTTTAACCTTCCAGTCATAGCATGGCAGCGTGTTAATTAGGACTGAGAGACTGGCAGCCTGCCAAAGTTACGCTGTATGGGAGGTTGAGAGGTACAATTTGGTTATCAGTTATGTTGACATGTGCTGAGCGTTATGTGGTCACACTGCATACCCAACAGATCTAGCGCTAGCCCTCCTGGTTATGAAAGGGCTGCTGTTTGAAATATTTGGCTCTCAGTCAAAGTCTCTGAGTCTGAAGATCAAGAGTTGGTTGGGTTTTTTTTTTCCTCTCGTTTCTATTAGTTTTTATAGATCCACTTTCCCACTTAGAGGGGGGTTGCAGAGGGAGAAACAGACTGACTCATATAACAACAGTGCATGAGGCAAGGTTGTGGGGAGAGGGAAAAGAAAGGGTGTAAAGATTTGACTTGCAGCTCTGCATCTATTTATTCTTTCCCCACTATTTCTAACCTCAGCCATTTAACAATACTTGGAGCTTGGTCTTAAGATGGGACTTGAAACTTTCCCACGGGTTGAACCTCCCTGGGTTCAGAAATCTGCACATGAGCCATTGCTAAACCAAAGCTGTCTACTTTCAAGCTCCCAAGATGTTTCTAGGGCATTATGCAGAGATACAGGATGAAGAGATGGAAGGGACAGATAATCAGGAAGTGTGAGGAGGAGAAAGGTGAGAAAAATAAAGATGGTTGTTCATAGAAACACTCTTGCAAAAACGCTTCCTAGATAGAAAACAGAAATCTAAAGCTTCTCATGTGAACTCTGCCATTTGCATCTGCATTTCAAATTTCTGCCACTCATGTAAGTACCTCTTCTTTGCACCTCTATTCCTTCTCCACAGCACATTGCTTATGAACTTGTCAGAATACTAACACATAAAAATCCTATGATCTGTTACAGCAGTAAGTCAGTTCTTCAGTCCTGATTCACCAACGCAACTCACAAACAAACTGCACAATCAAAATCCAAGGAAATTCTGAAAGAAAAAGGAAGAGATGTCAGTGGCTGAGAAATTATTATCTGGTGGGGAAAAGTGGCTGGATCTTGAAACAATTCAATATTTCAGTTTTGATTTTTTTTCTGATACTGTAGAATTTTTTTTAAACTAAAAATAGTACCTGTGATATTACAGTCCTGCAAACACAGTTCTAGACTAGGACCCAGGAAATATAGATTTTGTTGTCTCCTCTGATCCATTACATCACTTTCTGCCTGTTGTCCCCCATTTTTTTCTCTCAGCAATATTTGTTACAATAACAATCAATATTTTATTATAAGCCCATTCAAGAACAGATTATCTCTTGCTATTTTATTTGCAGAATAGGCACAATGAAAACATTAAATCCTAGTATAGCAGACTGATTTTTCCACGACCACATGGTCTCTGTCAGAAAACACAGCTCATCTAATGTTTATTCTCTACTTACATGAAAATAATAGATTTGCTTTCTCATTCCTCCAATGACAGATTATCATTATATGCCCACTGTTTGCAGAGTAATGAATGGGATTCCATCCAGATGATCCTCAAGCAACAAAAAATGTGGATGTAACTTGTTCCATTATGAAAGTCATCATGTTACTTATAAGGAGTTTCTACCCGAGCTGATTCTCCAAAAACCTACAAAATTCACTCAAAAATGCTCACTGTGCCATTCAGATGAGAACATCCACATTAGGTATGTGGTAATATCAGCAACCCCAGAACAACACAGACATATTTCCAACTCATTCAAAGTGGAAATCAACCAAAGGGAGGTTAAGCACCTTGCCTAGTCAAACAGCAGGTTATTGGCATAGATTAAATTAGAATAGAAAATTCTCCATTCCTCATATTTGTCCTTAATCCATTCGGTTCTGTTGGCCCAGAAAGTGCAAACTGGATGCAAAGCAATTACTTTTATGTTTCTCACTTTTTAATCAGCCATAATAGGGGCATTTTGGTCTCTTTCAAGATAAAGCTTGAACTCAAGGACAATCTCTCTTGCTACTGTTTGTCTGTCAAGGATATAATTTTTGGAAGACAAATTCCATGGACCATCTTGACAGTGCAAATTACTGTAGGATCTATGCAAAGAACAAAAATCAATTTCTCATTCCCCAAGGGTGTCTCCACACATGGGCATATTAAATTAAAAGGCTTGAAGCAAAAGTTCCCTTTTACATCATCTTCGTACAACTCTTATTACTTGAAAGAGATATTTTGAAATACCTCACGCTTACATGCAGTTATGCATGAGGGTTGCAGACACAACTTTAATTGGTCCCCAGGACCTTGCTTTGAAGTGATGACTCACAAAGAGTATTTTGTCAAGCCAACTGTGCCGTAAAAATATTAAGTGTGGCTTAAAACAGTAAAGGTTTTATTATCCTGTTCACTTCCTGTCATGAAGCATTGCATTAAATTTTACTTTTAAGGGATTAATGACCTATTTGCTTCATTCCATGCTGCATTTGTGGTTATTAAAGCTATTAAAAGCCATGTTATCAACACCAGTGTTAATGAAGATATTGGAAAATCAGTCAAGCACAAATACATTTTAATCCATAGCATTAATCCAATTGCCTCTCCCTAGGAGATTTTTTAGTGTTCCCTGGTAACCTTGCAGCATTGTCGCCATTTTGTGGGCACAGTCAAGAAGGTTAAACACTTGAGAAAGAGAAAACAGGGAAGCAAAACCTGAACCTATGTTATATAAGTCTAAAGACCTCTCACTTAGGAAGGACCGTACAGAAGCGTAGAAAATGTCCACATCAACTCAGAAAACAAATAGCATGACATGTCATTACCACAGCTGAAAACAAATTCAAAACTATGAGAAACATTCAGGATTTTTGGCTTTGTTATTTTGAACAGACACACTACAAGATTGAAAATTAATCCAATTTATTCAGTAAGAGACAGATCTGCAAAATAAGCTTTGTAAAACAATGATGAATTCTTAAAGTTTTTGTTTATAAATACAACCGAGTAGATTGATTTCTTTGCTTTTTGGCAAATAGCTTATTCACAGAACTACGTAGTTCTGGGAAGGCTGAAACCATTCATGAAGTTTGCTGAATTTCACAAATACTTTTGACTAAAAAAGATTAAAATATAGGAAAGCTGAAATGTTTTGCACTGACACAATTGAAACATTTCAAGGTTTTATTTCAAAACAATCTTTTTCACTTTAAAAAAGCCAGAATTTTATAAAAAGAAGTTAAAAGTAAAACATTTCAGGCAGTCCTAAAACTGGATCACATTTGCAGAATCACAGCAAACCAAAAAATAAACATTATTTGTATAGCTTAACACACACATACCTTTTTTTTTTTTAGCTATCAAAATGTCAACCATAACAAAACAGCAACAGAATGCTTCATACTGGTATACTGATTGTCATCTCAGTGGATCTCACACCAAGGAACCACCACCCACAGTAACAAGGACACTAGGAAATTAGTACAGTACACTTATAAACCAGTACACTGATGACACACCATTGAAAAACACTCGTGCGTTCAACGTCAGCAGAAACTGCATAGCAGAGGAAAGGAGAGTCGGGGGGGGGGGGGGGGGGGAGAGAAAAGTAGAAACCAAAAAAAACCCCAAAATTTTCTTGTACAGTGATACAGGAGGATAGGTCACTCAGTCATTGACACCCTCCGTATGTGGTGACTTTTACCTCTACACCCTCAAGTGCTTTACTGGGAGAGAGGCTGTCACAAATGGGGGCTCCAAGGCTCTGCAACTTTCTTAACCCCACACAGCCACTCAGAGAGAGAACCTACAAGAGAACCCAGCTCAGCCAATTCCAAGTCTGGTCCCTCATCAATGGACCTATTATCTACACAATGCAGTTTTTAACATCTTATATGAAAGACCCATACATATTAAGACGCATGGCACTCAATTTATTTACCTCAGAAAGGTGAAGAGATTCAAAAATTCTGACTAGTGAGTAATTTGTGCCAAAGTAAGGAAATAAATGTGAGCTTTTCTTCCTTCTAGGTTATCTTGTTATTTTTACTGACAGCATGCACAGTTACTGACGGAAGAAAATTTGAATGTGACTCTGCAAAATATTCAAAACCATTTGGAGACACTGCTCTCACAAGCTGAATTGTAAAAGGGGCCATCTGTAACACAAAGTGTATATTTAGTAGATCATTGCTTATGCATTGTAAATTAAGTGAATTCTTTCTTTACTTCACCGTTTCATCGTAAAAGCACTGGAGTTGCAGAGAAACTCATGACAAGCTTTCCTTCGCGTCTGTGTTGAGAAAGCAAGCGGGTGCTATGCTCACCTGACTCTCTCTTGTGAATGAGTAGGGCATGTGTGCGTGAGCACCCACGGGGGGGAATCCTCTCCCCTTTGGGACACCGAAAGCTCAGAGAAACAGGGGTTTCTCTGTCCCCATTTTGGCTGCGATCATCCTCGCACACAACCCAGCTATCCCAACGTGGGTAAAAGCGGACCTAGAAGACGCAGCGGGCAATGAAAGCCTCTGCTCCTCTGCTATGATTTCTTCTATTCTTCACTCTTTCCTTTTGGGAGGTTTCCATAAGATCTATTATCTTTCAGCATAAGTGACACTCCTCTCTCACAAGAGAAGAACACCATGTAAACGCAGGTCACCCCAACAATCCTGTTATTTTATCAGAGTGGCTCCATCAGACATAAGATCTAGTAGCCAAATTCATTGCAGTGAACCAGGAAAGGCTTGCAAACTCTTGGCTCTGTGTAGGTGTTTGACTGGTTTTACTCTACAAGTATTGGGCATAGGCTACTTAAGAATGCCTGCACAGGCTCAAAACTTTGTTTAATATTCCATTAGCACCAAAAAAAAAAAGTGAGGAGCATTTTTGAAACTATTTCCAAGGTTAACATTTCCAAGGTGGTGCAATTTGCTATCAGCTGCGTGTGGCTTAAGAACGGGTTGATAACTGAATGGTATTAGAAGCATAAGTACGCAAACTGAACTGTTTACTAGCTTTTTGTACTTCCCTTTTATTTCTCTGATTCTTCCTCTCTTTTTTCCTCCTTTTTTATTCCTTCCTCCCTCCCTCCCTCCCTCCCTCCCTCTCTCCTTCCTCTGATTACCTTGGTAATCAAAGACCACTGCTCATCTGTTTCTCCCTCCTTTCTGGACAGTCATTGTGCCCTCTTACTGCACATTTCAGAACACAGAAGAAATCTATAGTTTACTTGGACCAAGAAGTTTGGGGTATGCAGGTTGTCCATCATGCAATCATATCCTTAGGAAGCACTGACTGCCAAAGAGGAGCAGCCTTCAGTAGACAGCACGGTTAACAGCACATTGAACACACAGACGCCATACACATTTCCAAAGCTTGGATGTAGACCATCCATCAAGCGATACCAAATGTTATTGATGCAAATGTTGATACAGGTTGACAGTAATTTGCCAGAAGTTTTGGCTCTGTATAATTTGAGTTGACTGTACACAACTCTGAAAACTATTGGAAACAGAAATCTATATATACATTACAGGTTTTAAAAAAAGCCACCAGTTTATGAGGGAATGCTCCGCATTAAGGAGTTTTCAGAGACGTTAAAGAAAGGCTTTTGTCTCAAATTTCTAAGGAGAAGCTAGGGGGATTTTTTTATAAGTTGTTTTCTATAAATTCTGTATGCTATATCCCTAAAAATCCCAAATGACCATGAACTTCTAAAGCTTTCAATCAAGACAGAGGTGGGGAGAGAGACAAAAAATACATGCCATGCACACACTTTGGGAAATGCATATAGAGCATAAGCACTAAAAAATCCATACCAGATCAGCTCATCTAGTGTCAATGAAACTAAAGCACATCAAGATTTATTATTTGATTAAAAGCACTCGGGGAGCAAATGCTTGTATCTAATATTACATTTCTCAATTACTCTGATATATTTGATATTTATAAAAATGAAATAATTCCACATACAGGGAGAATAGAGGTAAATATAGGCTGAGATAATACTGGCTGTTGATTCTGATTGACAGCTGTGAAGTAAGGCCACATATGGTGGTTGAAGTTTAAAAGGATTTTAAAATTAGAAGTAGAGTTTCTGAGCCTAGCGCTGAAAAACCCTGACATTTGCAGTGCTGGGAGCAGGCTGTGAGAGGGATTTCTATCCTGGTTTCCCACCCAGAAGAATATATTTACTGTTCAAACATTTTGAGGCAGGCACCCATGGAAATCAACGGGAACTCTGCCATTGGTTTTAATGGGAGCAGAATCTGTCCCTATGTGTAAATATGCAGCAATATTTTTTTTCCTCTGACTGTTAAAAACCACCATCACAACTGGATGGAACCTGGTTTTAAACACTCAGACATGGGGCCTCTTTACCGCAGGAGTCTCCAACGATGTCCATCCTTAACACCACACCAGCTGCCAGCTGAAGGCTCTGAAATGCTGATTTTAATCAAAATCTTTCCTTTCAAATCTAGCTTACAGTTTACTCATAGCGCAAAAGTGCTTCTCAGCACTGGAATTTTCAGGATGCGATGCTGAGCCAAATACTGCAGGCACAGCTTGCTCATAAGACAGCAATCTTGTGGCCCACCTTGGAGGCTGTAATAGGGCTACTGTACTCAGCCTCCCACCCTTGGTGAAGCCCACTAATAACATCTGTTTTATAGCATTCACTCCTGCAACCTGCTAGTTCCTTGGCTCTACTGCTGTCATAGAGAGGATGTGCTTTACTATGCTGCAGGTCTGGTGGAAAGTTGTCAGACTTCAAGCCAAATGTAAAAGCAGCCAGTGCTGAATAAATGACTTGAAGTGCTTTCTCCAGGGACCCCTTCCAGGTCCCAGATAGGCAGATTTGGCCAGTGTTTGTAGACAGTCTTGCTCAGAGGCAAATTAAAAATCAAAATACAGACACCGTTTGAAAAACATCGAAAGCTAGACTCAAACATCCACCATGTATTAAGACATTCTTATATAAAAATAACCACAAGGTTGCAAATTCATACTTTCCTACTTGGTGAGACCAACTGCAACCAGGAATAAACCTGGAAATGTGTGGGGCAGACTGCGGCACTGCCTTCAGAGAAAGCATAAAACTGGAGGCGGAAAGCTGAAGCGAGAAAAACAAGACACTCTGAACCGGGCAATTGAATCAAGCAGTGGGTGGCACAAGGGGTAGGACCCTCACCTGTACCAGCGCTGCCTGTGGGAGCTGCCCCACTCAAGTCAATGGAAGCAAAGCAGGACACTCACCAACTAAACACCCAAGCTTTACCTGAGTAAGTCCGTGGTATACTCAATGCCTGACTCACAAACACTAACGAAGCACGCTCCTCACCTATTGCACTGGCTCTGCTGTGACTGAAGCCCCAACTGCAGTTTAGGAATCTGGATACGGGCCCTCGGTACCATGACAGCAGCAAGCCACCCTGCTTCTGCTGTGCAGGGGTGAGAAATGGGAGGGGAAGGTTTGCCAGCAGACTGGCAGGATCCTGAGACTCTGGTCAGGAGCAGACACAAGGTAGGTCTTCTCCGCACAGTCCAAAATGATAGGAAAAAGATCTCCAATTGTCATGTGTTTGACAGGAGAGACCAATGTCTTTTGTTCCAATGGGGAGCCATTAACAAATGTCAACTCTCTCATTTCATTATTGTTTTTTTGTACATCCAGAGCATTAAGAAAGCCTCCGCTCCAGCTGGCAGGCTTGGCTGCATAAATGGCTATGCTGACACAACCGAGGGGACAGGGCACCACAGAACGAGTACGGAAGAGTTGTAAGGTGGGAAAAGTGGAGAGGTGAAAAACTTCAAGCCAGTTTTTCTGCCAAACTTTATCTCAGAGAGCTACAACCTCAGACAAAACTAGCTAGCCATCTTTCAAATCATCAAACCCTTCACATGCCCCTTTTTCTTTGCAGTTTCTTTTTAAGATTCTCTGACCGGGTTTATAGCGTGGCTATGCAAGTGATTTATTGGCACTACCAAGTGGGTAGTGTGCTGTGGCACAGAGGCAGGAACGTGTGGTGAGGGCTGTAAGCCACGACTGCCACCAAAATCTTGATACTGTCAGACCACAGGCTGTGGTTGCATGCATACGATTTTGGCAGCAACCCTGGCTTCTGCAGACCACACTCTCGAGCACCCAGTCATGCCCCAGCATCACACCCTTTCCCGTGCTGGCAGCCTGGCACTTTCCAGATCTGAACTGTCTCATGATGACATGAGAATGGTGGCAGTCAGGGATGACTTCGAAGCAACCATGCAATCCTCACAGCAGAAGCATATATATAGCTATCACTTTCCACAACACAGAAAGAGTAAGCTCAGCATATATCTCCATGAACCTCCTTTTACATCCTTCTGTTCTCCCTCACCAGTCATCCTGCCCTATAGCAGGATCATATATCACAAGTCCTCTCCCTTCTCACAAACCCTGTTATCATTGCAAATCTTTAGATAGCCAGGAATTGATAGTTCTGCATTTTCATGTTACTCCTCTTGCTATATGTGACTCCTCTTGCTATCTGGGACAGCCAGAATCATTCTGAAACCTTACAGAGCTCCCAAAAGTGCCACTTATGACAGTACCACTGTCTTGATGCTGACTGTGGTTTGGGCATAGCTTGGTCATCAGCTTATCATTGTGAATCCATGCCACAATTGAAACAGAACATCCTGCCAGTCAGCGCTCTATCAGCAACACCTCCCGATTCTTCTTACGCAGCTTATTCTCTATTTGATCCCAGTCATGGTGATTACTGTCAGCTACATCTGGCTAGTTCTTTTCCTGCACAAAAGTCCCGTGATGTCCCTGCTGAGTTACAGAAACACCCAAAGAGCCTCTCTAATGAAGCTGCTGCTACCTTGTCAGTGTGCTGGCTTCCACTGTATATCCTAGGGCTACGTATCTACTTGAGACTCTACTATCATGATGACGCTTGGGATACCTTTCATTTTGTCTGCACTGTTCTTCAATGTTTTCATCTGTTCATCAATCTTTTTTTGTATGTGTTACTGTCCCAATGATACAGAAGCAGCAAAACAAAGAGAAGTCTATACTTCCATTAAAATAAAGTCCATCCTTACTTCCATATCTTAACAGAATCTCTAAAACACTTTATACTTCAAGGTTAAAATCTTAAATAGGTTATTGCAGGATGTACCGTTTGTACAGTTATCATAAATGTTCTCATATTATCTGGATTTGGGAATAATTTGAAATGTGTTAAAAATGCCAGTGAGGAAAAAAAGATCCCCTAAGCAATAAGGAGATCAGAATTTGGGGCATGTTTCCAAATTGATATTTAACATAATCTTCAGCCAACTCACACTCCCCTGTGAGACAATATTTGCCTGCTTTAAAATGTTTGCTTATGCACCAAAAGTTAAATTCTGCCAAACAACATCACAGCTTCACTACAATGTAGTGGTGGCAGGAGATGTTGTTCGCAGCAACATATTTTAATTATCGTCTTCACAAGAAAATTGTGAAAACATGAGTTAGGAGGCAAAAGGAATAGCCTGGAATTAACCACATTCTCCAGCTGTTTAAGCACCACAGGGTTTTCTAGGGTAGGCAAGTTCTTTTAGCTGTTTAAGAGCCCAAATTTCTACTTTAAAAAATAATATCAGTCCTGTTTCATTTATATTCGTCAGGCATTGATAGTGCTCTTCAAACTGTATCTGAGTGTTTTTGTCAGTGGGTAACTTAACAGTAAATTTCTGTAACCATTGGACAGGGAGATGGAAAGAAATAATCTCTTTCAAAATTGAAGCAAGAAAGTGAAGATACTTTTCCTGTGCTGCCCTGGTTACTAGACATCAAATAATTAGTCAAAGTGGTGGTATTTTTATCTTTCTTGAAAGTTTTTCTAAATTTGAAAAAAATAAAGCAAAGCTTCTCAATCCCTTTAATGCATAAAAGAGTCTGAGAGCCCTGGAAGATGCAAGGAGTTTCTTAATGTGCTCACTCATGGACAAATTGCTTTAAAAGGTTATACAGGAAAGTCCTTTCTTCAAGAAACTGATAGGATCTCGTGTCAGTTCTGGGGTACCTTTATTATTGAAAAGAGCTGCCAATGTTTATTATTTCACATCCAATTTGTTCCCATAAACAGTTCAAAATAACGTGATTAACTTCACATTAAAGAGACTCCACCAGCGAGGCAGTAAGGGAACACAGAGCACCAGGGATGCCAGAGCCCGGGGCTTTGCTCTTGGCCCGTTGGGAATGCTTTCAAATCATACAGCATCAGACAGAAGAAATGCTGGAGGCAAAAGCAGAATAAACTTAAAAGTTAAACAGAGTGTGACCACATGTATGTGTGTTATTATTGTGTCTTACTGGAGCATTGTTATCACAAGCCTATAATGACATCATGATAAAGCCGCAGGCAAACGCATCGTATTTTTGTAAGTGATCTCTAGTTTCTGGGATATTTTGACTAGAGGGGAAAGCAAAGTCGATCTCCCATCTTCCACAGCTAACAAGAACTGACCTTCTCTGAATTTCCTTTGAAGACTGTACAGTCCAGCAATAAACATGTTTCATGCGATATGTGTATCTAGTTGAGGAAAATCAAAGTCCTACCTTTAAATATAAGAGGTGAAATGGAAGCGTAGGACAGGAAGAACAGACATACAGTTAAACCCAGGATACAGTCACAACAGTGCTAACACAAGTGCCAAAAGTGCCAATAACATATTGCCCTGGGAACATGGGACTTGAGAGGCCAGGTCATACTCTGTTCAGCAAATCCGCGCCTTCCAACCCTGCTGGTGTGTTTTAGTGCAGTTTGGCTCTCTCCTTAAACAGGGAATTATTACTGTTACTGAAAAACCTAAGAAAAGAGATTTCCATCATGATCAAGAGCTGCATAAACATACAATTAAAATAAGCCTCCACTCATTGAAGCTTTTTATTTCATACAAATAATCTTTTAACAGAGTCAAAACCATGTATTTATTCTAGATAACAGATGCACCACAATTGCAAAAGCAGGTTGTGCACTTGGTATAGCACTTAGTATAGCAACACCTAGCAACATCTTCTTCTCCCCCCAACCATGGGGAAGTCTACATCTGTGTTGGAATAGGTTACATAGCTACTTAAATATTTACTAAAGGAAATGTATTATATGATAAATGTTTATAGAATGCATGGTATGCTTCTCAAAAGCAGTACTCTCAAACTGTGGAATAAATGTGTCAAGTTTATCCTAGGTGTATAAGATTTACTTTTTGAAATGCTCTTAAACAATGCAAAGTATGACATTTTTATAACATTTGACAAATAGGAGTTTGTATCAAAAACACATTTGGAATTGTAAGTTTGTGTGGGGCAGAGTACATGCATCATTAAGAAGTCATTAAATCCATCTTACCTGGGGTGTAGATCCATATAAAATTTGAGAATTTAAAAGTTTTTATATTTCAAATGATAAGCTTATTTTAGCTTCTCTGTATTTTTATGTGCTGGAAGTGTTAAGTTTGTAATTAGGCATTCAAAATCAGCTCGAGTGAGAGCGACTATGTGGAAACAGATCACTTTTAGATTAAACTTCCCATAAAGTTGAAGGAAAAGCTTTGCAGAGATAACAGTGTAAGAAAGATTTTTGGAGCAAGGGCCTGGATGAACGTGTACACAGACTCATTTATACACATACACAGAGACAAAATGCAATAAACCCACAACATTCCTACAGGCTCTCACCCGCTGGACAGCTGAAGGTATCAGAGACTCTGACACAAAAGGTACCCTGGTGCCATGGCCAAGCAGACCTGGTTGAAACGCATGCAGAAAAGGGAGCTTTCACTCCTAACTTCACTGGGCTGCTTCCACCAAGGCAGATTAATTCCTATCTGAGCTTGCTGAGTAACATTTCTTCATACCAAAAAACCCTGAACGCTATGCAACCCATTTGACCCAGCACAGATTAAACTGTCAACTATCTGGAACAAGTTTGCTGTAAAACACTTACAGGGTTATAAGAAAGGAAATACATCTTTGCCTTCCTCATCCAGCCACCACTTACTGCTTTAAAAAAAATTCTGTGGTGCAAATCAATATGGTTCAGCCTGAGACTTCTGCTGTGGGTACTCTGTACTGGCTCGTTATTCATATAGCTCATCTGCAAACCATGGAGACCTGTGATGGCAAAGCCTGGGAAATGGCTTTTCTGAGGTCACCAAAAAAAAAATACTCTTCAATATTCTACAAGCCTGCCGGGTCTTGGTAGCAAACTATCAGCTAAATAATTTTTACCACTGTTGGCAATTCTGGGATTCCATCAGCGTCATAAGACATGACATCAAAACTGATATTTGTTCTGCAGATTTGAGTCACAAATTAATAGATTATTCCTTCCAACGGAATGGCAGTTTTAAGTGAACAATGCTAAAAAGTGCAGTAAAGCACTTTGGGTCCTAAATATTCCCTAGTGGCTACTGCTGTCAGAAAATAATGGAGAGAGAGAAGTGCAAGGCTGCCCCCTCTTCCCAAAATCATTTATAACATGCAAGGAATTTCCCTGCCACAAAAAACACAGGAGATGGGAGAGGAAAATGAAGGGTGAAAAAAGACAAGACATCTCTCAGAATTTGATAAAACAAACTCTGGCTTAAAGGAAGTTCAAAAATGGGTGGACAGGTAGACAGACACCTGCACAAAAGCAGCGTGCATCCAAAACCAAAAGTCCGTTTATCACTTTGTTGTACAGATATAGACCCTTTATTTCCAGGTACTTTTGTTTCTCTGTCTGTCTCTTCCTTTGAGTACCCACTCCCTCCCTGTTGCTTAGCTTAATGCTTAACTAAATCCACGCTGAGTGGTTTTCCTGCGTCATGCTATTCTTGTTTACTGATCACTGTTCAATAGCTCTTAATGGACAGTACAAATATAATAGATTTTGCAATCTCTTATCTAGAATACAAAAGCTGTGGAGATGTGAACGGGAAGAACTGCACTTCCACACTGGAAGTGACGCAAGTGCCTCACTATTTCTGTCCAGATAACATGGCTTGAGGGAAGCCTACCCAATTTAATTTGTTCCATTGAGCAAACAGTGCTTTCAAAGTTGCAAGTGCTTGCAGAGTTGCAAAGCATTCAGAAGAGGAAGATACAGACAGCTGCTTAGTAAAATTTACAGGAACGGCTCAGAGCGATTGACTGTATCTTCTAGATGCCTATTTAGAAACACTTTCAGAAAAGCATTTAAACGCTGAACATCAGAGTCCATGCTGAAGTGCCTGAAATTTAATGCCCCAATGCTTAAGGCACTGTAGGCCATGCTGAAAAACCTTTGCCTCTTTTTTCTAAGTCTATGTCTGTGTCAACTGAGCTGCCATTGCTGTACATACCTGTAAACACTGCAATTACCAGTGTACTCTGTACCCCAATTCACATTTTCATCGCACCAGAACATTTTCTTGACCTTTGCCTTCATTTACTTCTAAAGCACAGGTGCACTTTAATTCTGATAAAAAGACAGGTAGATTTTAGTATTACTACGCACGGTCCATGCTTGCTACAGAGGGTGGAACTCAAATCCCAAACTTGCTGCCTCTGAAGAAAATCTGGAACTTCTGTTAAGACCTCCCACAGAAATCAGGAAAGAATTAATGGGCTGCTGAGTTCCTAATACGTCCCACCCTATGGCACCTGAAGGAAGTAGGTGTTAGACTGGCAGGGAAGAGCTTGACAGGGTGAGTATCCAGCTATTAATGGTGACTGAGAGGCCTGAAGCCAGGGGAGACTGTTCCCAATTAAAACCTCCCTTTGGTGAAGAAGGCCTGGCAGAAAATGAGTGATTTTTCTGGCTGCCAGTGACTTAGGGGTCCCTGATCCCAGGTGGGATGGAAGTGTTTGCTTTTTTTTTTTTTTTTTGACTTCTATTGACCATTGGAGGGGTGAGGAGTCCGCTGAGTGCTGGGCCCAGAAGGGGTGAAAGAGTTTATGTTCCTGTATGTTTATTTTGGACTTCAGGGGCCATATAAAGAGTGGAACTTTTTATGCAACACAGCTGGCAGAAGAAGATCACTCTGATTTGAAGGTGTTGGAGGGTAGATGGATCAACCAAAAATCCAGAAGGAAACAATGTCAGAGTTACTATTACATTATGCTACTTGGAAAGGGGATTTTCTAGGGGCATCACGGCCACACTGGTCAACAACAGTCACTCCTCAAAATTGCAGACAGTCTTTACAACTAATCTGGAACAGCAGGTTCAAGACACTCTGACCAACTGCCCTAATGAAACCAGAGTGCCAGTAAAGCCCACGCCCAATTCCCCATAGATAGGTACAATTATACCAGGTTGATGGACAGAGAGACACTCTTGTTTCATGAGCTGCTTTGCAAATACTCAGAGGACACAGCATTAACAGGATTCATTTGAATACTCTAGGAGCTGAAACGGATTTAGAAAAAAACAAGGGAATTAATACATAGGTAATGCAAGCTTGAACATCCTAATTTGGGGGTGTTATATGTAGATAGCTTTGGGTATGTATTTTATTTTCTGAAAAAAACCCACAGTTTAATTATCCCGAATAAAGCCTGCAAAAAATTTTGGCTTAGGCAAATAACAAAAAACAGTTACATATACCAACTGAAGAGAGAAGGAACTATGTTTACCTGGAAATTTGCCAAGACATAAGAGATTTGGGTTCAAGTCCATCCTCTTCTTCAAGGATTTCAACTCACTACTTGGGACACACCCTTATCCTTCCTATAAAGGTGTAGCCTTGAGGTGGTTTGCTCTCAAACAGTTCCTGGAGCTGTTTCACCTTGATGGAATATCAGCGAAAGTTCCAATCCTTGTGCAAATAAATCTTTTGTATCTGTATATATTGACAATGTAAAACAGGAATGATGCCTGTCTGTTCCACATGACCATACTCCGCAGTTTTTGGGGTATGGCGTTATTATAGCATGTGAGAGAAGGATCCAAATGCCTATATATTTTTTTTTTTTTTTGAGGGGACATTGTGTAAAGAAAGAAAGAAACAAACAAAATCTCATAGCACCATGATCTAAAATAAAACATGTCAATCCCCCATACCACATTTCTTGGTACAAGAAAACGTAGACCAGGACACACAACAGTGCTTTGCTGTTCAGAGTCATGGAGCATCAGCGATGTTTTCTCAGTGACTCCCCAACAGTATAATTGCAGAGATGTTCACCTTTCCCCAGATATTCTTAGGAAAACAACATTCTCCTGACTACTTTAAAGCCACTATATTTGAAAGACTTGTGCTAACAGAGATGGCCAACTTCACATTGAAATTCAACACAAAAAACACAGGTGGGACATATCAGAGATCACACTGTAACAAGGTTCTCCACGTCTTCAGTCTATGCCTCTTCTTTCATCAGCCAATTGTACAGTTAACATCTCTTCAGATTCTTTCAGAATTAACTAATTCACTGAAATATGTGCCTAATTTCAAAGCTAGTTCTTTTTATTAATATCAAAAGGCTTTGGATCAGGCCCTATTAAAAAAAAGTCTCTCTACAAGCCTATTGTGCATTTGCTATTAGGTACACAATAGGACTTCTGTGATTCCTCTCTCCCTGCCTCACCTATCATTATACATAAGTTAGCAGATAACATGTCATTAAAGAGTCATAAGTGTCAGTCAGAGAGTCATCCAGAAAAGCTGAAGGAAGGTTTCTTGGTCTGCCAAGTAGCAGTTCTGATAAGGGATCACCTGCCCAAGCAGTGCGTTCCTACCTCACTGCTAACATTTTGTTCCAAATGCACAGATGCCTTGCCACAAATTATTGTGGTTGAAAGGGTTTGAGTTGCAGGGGGAGAGATGGGAATAGGGAGAAAGGAGTTGTTATTTTAAAACCATTTAAAACTTCTTCTGCCCGCTTCTGCATTTAAAAGTTGTTTATGCCTGGAGGTTAGAGAATGGCTGTTCCTAAGCATCTGTTTTCTGACTTTATCTCTACCTCTACCACCCAAAATCATGTTTTTATGGGCTTCAGAGCAGTTATCATCAATCGATAATTTACAACTGCAAAATACACATTCTCAAATGACACAGCTCTGCTCTTCACAGTAAATCAAGGCCCTACCTGTAAAAGGGCAAAATTTCCCTTACAACCAACTAAAAAGGCAATACAATGTGATATCAGACATAGACAATATCCTTAGTAGAAAAAGAAAATTGTAATAACAATATTCAAAGGTGAAAACAGAGCCCTTCTAACATCACCTCCCAAAACACTGTTCAGTTACAAGTTTTTTAACCTCAGTGAATAGTGTAAATCTTGAAATTAGTCTAAGTTCCAAAGGAGACTAAGCAATGCCACTTTTTACATTTCAAGACTTGCATAGCTGAAGTTGCATCCTTGAAGATCTACAGATAAGATTTCCCTACCCTTAGACTGCGTAAATCCCTTATATTGTGAATACTCGCTAAGTACAAGAAAGTACTCAAAATTCTACAGAATAATTTTTCAAAGCATGACCAATAAAAGAAAACCAGGAAATTTATAGGCTAAGTCATTTTGAAGATGCGAGAACTTAATATTAGGAAGATTCTTGGAAAAAGGATTTTAGGTTTTTCTAATTATAGAAGGTGGATGGAGAAAAAAGATTTCTTTAATTGGAAAACATTATCAGAGGGAAAAACAGCACACAGAAGACATGGATGGACCTATGTATCCTTGGATAAGTTGATGGGGTATTACAAAGGGGAGGAATGGGAAGATCAAAACCTACATAGCAGTTAATTTTCATTTTGAAGGGTAATATTGCCAGGAATTCCCTACAGTAGGGGTCTTTATCACTTGACTTGTACTTGTTTACAGGAATCTTGAACAAGAAGGGTTGGGTATAACTCCAAAAGAGACAGGCAGCTTCCAGCATACACGAGGTTGACAGCTGCATCAGAAATCTGATTTCTGCAGTGATTTGTGGACTGACAGCATCTCATAAGTCAAAGTTGAGTTACTGTACAGCAGAAGCAGTGCGTTAAAGGATTTTTCTGGGAAAGGAATTTGGGACTTGCAGTACAACACAAGCTATTATACGATCAGTTTAGCCTCATCCAAGAGTGCTACCAGTTCGGGGTGCTCATAGAGGATAATATAGTGATCAGGGCAAATATGGGGCAACATTAGAGCAGCATGCTGGCAGAAAAATGATAGCGCTGTGGCTGGGTAAAATCTTTATAGGCAAAAGACGGTGAGTCAGAGTAAACTACTTTAATTTCTGAAGACTATTTATAAAGGGTGTCTTATCACAAGGCACACCCTTAAAAACATCTGGAAAATATCAGAGTGGAAAATCAACAACAGATCACATAATCATAAATTTCAACTGAAAAACGGAGTGAGGGAAGGAGGATTCAGAGTTTGCATTCACTGCTGAATCTTAAATGATGGTACGAGTACTAACAAACAGGAAATATCTTTGCTTAGGTGCTGAACATCTTTCTCTCCTGCTGAAGCATATATGAGTTGAAGATATGCAGCACATCATATAACTGGACACTCTAAAACCAGACACTGTCTAATCTGCCTTCGACTAGAAAAATACAGTAATTGCAGTGACCAATTTTCTTTTATAAGAGACAGTTTGTATTTCAGAAATGAAACGTTTCACTCTTCTAATTACAATAAAGAAACTGAAACTTACTTTAGAAAATACTGATATTCATAGGACATAACAACATATGTTTACTGATAATGTCAATGCTTTTAGAAAAAATCCACATACCGTATATAATTGGGATAGCAATTTTAAAGCTGTGAATGCATGATCCCTATCAGTTCACAAAATCCAGACTCCTTTTCCAAACACCACTCTCCTTTCTGGGAAAAAAAAGACAGAGATTGCACTGAAATAGGCTCTAAGTTGATTAGATAGAAAACATACTCCAAGAATGGCAGTGTTAAGATTGTAGAGAAAGACGGTTAAACTTTCTGTATCTTACAGCGTTGTTCTGGTTCCTAAGACTTACTGTGGGGATGGGGAGCCACCCTTTGGTCATTACTGTAAATGCAAAATCAATATAACGTACCGTGGATGCTGATGGTTTCTGCCCTCTGAGGAGGACTCCAAGTAACCACTTATAAATTCATTGGTAATACTGACAGATACTCCAAGGATTGTCTCTCCTTTACACCATTTACAGTATATATCTTACCTTTCAGGGACGAGAGGGATGAGTAATCTCTGCTTGTGTAGGGCTTTGAGCATGTTACGTGCTAAATGTCATCACACTCTGTGCCTTCCGTTCTCTATCACATTACTGACGCAGATCAATTTCCACAAACTGAATGTCTATAGCATCATTTCTCACTAAAATGAGGATTAAATGAAACAAAACATTTGTAGCTTCGTTGACTTCTCTTCCAAGAGCCCAAAATTGAATAAATGAAAAGGTTCAACCTGAATTACAAATTACTTTACTTTTTCATCATGGTGATTGACAGACACAGATCTGTGTGAAAAGCAGACTAACAAATAGAAAAGACCAACAGACTGCTACCATATAATTTCAGCAAAACAGGCTGGACACTAATGTGGAAAGGCAAAATCCTCAAAGAATGGAAAACACAGATATTAAGCCCAAGAAAGGTCAGCCGACAGGGCAGAAAGGGAAACCTATGGAAACTGGCTAGGGAGATTAAACTTAAGCCCCACACAACTCTTATTTCACATTGAAAACCACAAACCATTCCCAGAAAGGAAGAAACTATTATGCTCTCTCTTAGCCTTGATGTGAGCAACCTTCTTAAACACTTCTCTATTTTATGAGAAGAGACTAAAGTTCCCAGAGTTTTCCATTTACTCCTCCCTCAGGACTTTGGAGGCTGTTGTTCTCTCTGTTCTTTCTTTCAACTTGGGATCATCCTCTACCATGGTCAGCTTTTGCTGGTCAGTATCAAGCGGAACTGGTCCACAAGACAGAGAAGATGAATAGTGGATATGTAAGCACTGGATAACCCAGACACAGCAGGAAAGCAGCAGTTTTGAATTTGGATACAGACTTAAGAACACCAAGACTAAGAAACTTAGAAGAACTACAGGCTATTAGGTACTGAAAAAAAAAGAAACAAAGAAACAGACTGGAAATAGCCATCAGTTCAAAATAAAGGTAATTAGCAGAGACCAAAATTAGATTACTGGCTGCCTTCTACCCTGCCACTTGCCATGAAGCAGTTTTAATAACCAAGTAAATAGTTACAACAATGAGAATATACATACTTCTTGACATGATCAAGATGTCTTACAAACACTACACTACTACACCAGACAAACCATTTGTGTTCCCACACAATGAACATTTCTACTCATGTGTTACATTTGGGGATGCAAGAAGGTGGAGTGATCTCTGCAAGCCCACACAGTAAGTTAGAAGCAGTATCAGGATAACACCAGAATTTCCAGTTGATCAGACTGCAAGGCCCCTTGGTCTACGTTTGTATCGTTGTGATTCAAAAGAAGCTTATTTGTCCTTAAGTTAAGGATCTTTTTCCTCCCACCACCAAAGAAAAGAGAGCAGATGGAATCACTGAACATTTCCATTGGCTAAAAAGCAGCTTTTTAATTATTCTGTTAGTGACTCTCAACCAGTTTTCCTTGCCCCAAAGGGCAGAAGCTGCCCAACAGTGCCTTATGCGAAATATTAGTTGTAGAAAAAAAATGAAAGGGCGTGGGACAGTCATTACAGTGTTTGGGTTTTTTCCTGAGGTATGAGGGCCACCCATATAGCATACTTTTCTGTAATGAATTTTGTCTGAGAAAATTGTATTTATTTCAGCCTGTAGTAATACAGTCCATTTAGATTATTACAGTCTGGTGCTCCCACTAAATTCAACACCAGTTTTGATTTGTGATTCTAGTACTGTTAGATGTCAGTATATAAGGAATTTGCACTGTGGATTGACAAAAGGGTCTGATTATTTACAGTCTGAGCTGTCTTTCTTTTTTACATTTGAGCAGGTTCTCCAGATTTTCCACTTGATCACTGGAAGCTGAAACCAAAACATAGATAAACCCAGTATGGAAAGGCCTCATGTGAAAAAGAGTGATCACACCTAAAAGATGATGTCATAGCTTTTGGAACGATGACTGCACTAAGAAATGAATGGGTTTGAAAGGACTCGATTAGATATACCACACTTGCAAATCTGGGAGTGATGGGTTTTCAGAGCTGATTTGCTAGGCAAGAGAATGCCGCAACTCAGATGTGCCTCCCTCCACCAGTATTGATCTGAGTTGACTTATGGATGACTGTAGGGTACTGAATCTGGAACTAAAAAGAAATTAAGGACAGCAGGTAAAATAATGTGACTGAGATGATTTATCACCAGACACTGACACACTGCGTATATTTATTCTAAAACACTTCTGAAAGTAGAATCTTATGAAAGTCACCTTGTTTCTTCATTGCAGAAGAGCCATTGTTTGGTCTGATACTGCTGTCAGAAGAGAACAGCTGCCTAGCATATTGTGTTTTCAAAGGAATAATCACAGGATTAACTCATGAAATTCATGTGTACAGCTGAATGGTAGACACTAGTTTGGGCCTAAGCATAACATACTTTGCCAGGCTGCAAAAATTCCACCCAAAAGGTAAATCTTGGATATCCAAAATACCTGTATCCTAAAAGTGTTCAAACCCAAATGCCCTCATTCTGGACCAAAGAGTTTCCTGGAATTTTCTGTTTGGGTTGCTATGCATGATCAGAAGCACCAAAATTATGCACCTAAGCACTGAATGTGTGGGAGGTAATTGGCAAGGCACTTCAAGTCTGATAGCTCAGTCAGCACTGATTTCACGCAAATCCATGGAGAAGCAGGGAGTTAAAAGAACCTTGAGGGAAACATTGCTGCCTCCTCCTTTGCTGTACAGCGGGCACGTATCTTCAAAAGAAGATTCAGATTCCTGAATTCCAAGTTAAAAAAAAGAAGACAACTCCACATACTAGGAAACTGTTCAGGTGAATTAAATCTCTTGTCTTCTCATGTGGAGAAACAGCTGGTGCAGAACCAGAATCCCTGCAATGTGTTCAGCACATGTCTAATTTGGTTACCTCTTCCCTAAAGGCAGCCACAGTGAAACCTTCCCATGGTGACCAAGATCACCTCCTTTTCCTGTCGCGAGGACACACATTCCACACCTGGGCAGGTGCCTTCAGAAGACGCTTCTTTTTGTAGCTAAGTTCTTAAAAGGGGGCAATCATTATTATAATTCTCTCAGGCAATAGGCAGGAACTGGGAGAAGCTCCCAGAGTATCTATTCCTGAATCCCCACAAAGGAGTATTCATGGTGACCATCTTACCATGCTCTTTGTAGAAACTAACAACTTTGGGTGGCAAACTTGAGGTAATCTCTGTCAAGCTCCTGGTAACACAAGAAAGAGCCAACATTCATGTGCACCTGCTTTGGGTGGTGTTGGCAGGAAGTCATTTACACGAATCAACCCTTCCATACCAAGTGATGGATGTCCTGGGTGGCTGTTACCAAGCAGGATGTGCCTGGTGCAGAATCACCCTCGCATGTGCTCATGCACATTTTCCTAACATGCACCTTGTTGCCAACTATAATTTGATCTTTAACACTCAGTACTACGGAATACAAGGTAACTAAAGCTTACAACCTTTCTGAAGATGAGCAAACTTCCCCATTTGAATTTACGGTCTTTTTACCTCTATCTTAATGGGTAGCAATAAATGCTGCCAACTTCCATTAACGGAGCATCTAGTATCCAACCAGCAACCATTAGCGTTTAGGCAATTACTCCCAGTCCCTGGCAAAGCATTTAATTACAAATAATTCAGAGGAAGATTTATTTCTTTATGGTACCCCGATTGCTGGCACCTTTGAGAATCTCACTTGTTACCATAAAAGAGATAAAAATGTGATAGTATAAACAACTTTAAACATTGTACATTTGACAGGACACAGTTTGAGTAAAAACTGCATTTTAAAAGAAATCATTCTCTCTGTGATTTTCCTTCGACTTATTATTTACTTTATTGAATTATTTCCATTTTTATCATGTATACTCCTGGTATCCAATACCTGTCAAAATTTAAATCCAAAGCAATAAAATTTTTAAACTGAAATCCTAAAACTGTTTCTGGAAGCATTTCTCTTAATATTGGATTTTGCAACTTTTTTAAAGAACAGAATCAGTATTTTATGCCTACATTATGCAACCACATTACATTCTGAAACTGGAATTATTTAGAGGGAGAAATATTTCTTCAAAGAATGATTAATGAGCTGAAAAGAAAAACCTGATGCTGTCACACTTCTCGCGCATCAGGCAAATACATAGAACAGATCAGCATGTTTTGCCCAAAGGCTGGAAAGCGTCTTAGTGACTCCCAACTGTCCGTAAATATATTATACTTAAGAAAAACACGGTGCTCCAAGCTTGTAGATAAAGTAATATCCCTACTCAATATATAGACTCCATCATTGTGGAGAGTGCAAGTCAAGTTAAGACCCGATTTTGATGTGTTCTCTTTGAGGTAGAGCCATTCTTTGGTAGCAATGTTGTAAGACTGCACAGTTAACACGTCCTCACTTTGGCTGGATTTTTGGTTTGGTCCAAGTTCATGAATACAACCCCCTACCAGATATATAGTTTCTTCAACAGAGAGCATCTGTTGTTTGCGAACATGGACATCACAAAGTTCAAAGTTGGTCCAGGAATCAGAAGTGGGACAGTACTGCAAAATGTTCATATTCCTGTCTGAAACAGAGGAGAGATATTTACAAATAAATAAATATATTAGAAGGTACTCATGGAGGAGGATTATTCCTCCCTACAAACTGTATCCGCCATTATTACAGATTGCTAATGTATTACAGTGCAAAAGCATAGTAGACCAGGGAAGAAATATTGATTATTGAGAACTGCAAGTCTTTGCCCTTGACAATAAAATTTGAGCATTCTGTTCCTTTGCAGAGGGAAAAATTAAGCTGCTTCTGGCACATTACATGATGCAAATGGTCTGGGGATGCAGATTTTAGTAGAGTAATCCCCACCTTTTAACTTACGCCTTTAATTTTGTCTCTGATTGTTATGCAAGAATTTTTTATGAAAAGGGAAATGGAGCAATATTCTGCTCTCCAACAGTGGTCACAGATGAATCAAATTATCATGAACACAGTATGCTTCATTAATGGATGTCAAGTGATGATTTATCATCCAAGCTTAACTTTGATACTCTGCATTTCATTCCATAAATCAAAGTTTTATGGAATAAAATTCATAAAGCTAGCTACATTTCAGCAAGTGGCATGGATGACCTAAGGGCACATGTTCAGTACCTCATAAAGAGAGAAATACACATTGTCAAAATCATTTAAGAACCAGGAACTCCATGCTCCGGCATCAGACAGAGGCACAGAAAAAAGCTGAAGCCCTGGCTACACTTCAGTTACAATTCAGTGGATGCATGTGTTTGCAGTACTGTTATTCTACAAAATTGTTACAATACCACCCTGATTTATGGTGCAGTGGAGAGCCTGGCTGTGTCCAAGGCTTCACTAAATTAGCACAGAATGCACAGGACTCGTTAGCTAGTAAATTCAGTTTCAATCTCTGGAGACCTGAGCTTAAATCCAAACTCAAGTGACAAGCAGCAACCGGTTTGCAGACTCCAGCCTGGTCTTTTAATAAAATCTGCTCCATATTACAAGTCTATCCTGCATGACGATCTCCAGATGAGCTCCCAAGTGGAACAGCGGACAGTGACATACTGACAAGTTATGTAAGGGCACAGGTATAAATAGCCATAAATATGAATGAAGTGCATTAGTAGCATGATTAGGGAGGTGCTGCTATAGCATTTGCTTGCACTCTGATGACTTTCAGTCATTGCTTATTACTGTACATTGCCTTCCTGAACACCTAATCCATGTGAAATAAAGGAAAAAAGAGGAAAAATATCATGGCAGTGCTTCATGAAATTGCTGATCAAAGCTCTACATATAGATGATCTTTGTCTACAATGTATCTTTCTCTGACTCATTGGGGGGGGGGCGAAATCCCAGCATCTCTAGTAATTTTCTATGCCTATCTACAGCAGTAATCTTCCCAGGTAAAAAGTGCTATGGTTTAAGAGGGTGCATATGAAATGGAAGTCTATTGCGATATGGCCCTCATTTGCTCAGTCCAGAGCCTGGGTCTTTTATATCCACTGAAACAAAAAAAACCACAATAAAAACATGAACATTACAGTACCTAACATGGAGTTTCTATTAGGATCTAGGTTCACAAGTGAGAGCTGAGAACTGGAAGGAGGCTTTTTATTCAAGAAGTGTCATTATAATTTACAGTGGGAAATTCCAGATCCTACTATCTTTTGGAAAGTGTAGTCTCAGGAGAAGGCTCTACACAGATCAAAAAAATAATCCACAAAACCTACCAAAACTAAACTACAGTCTTACTGAGGTATATGCAGAAATACTAAAAAAAAATTACATATTAATTGCTGCATGTGTTTTATTTAGTGAATGTAGTGAAAGAGCAAATGAACCTCAGCACCTCTCAGACAGTTATGCCTTAACACCCTCCAACAACTGCATAACTTGGAAGGTAAATCACCAGTGTGATTGCAGCAATTCTGGTTTCTAAGTCCGATAGCTGTCCTAAGCCAAGGTGTCACAGAAAAACTGATTCTAGACCCTCATTGAGGAAAGGATCTTTATTTACAACAAGCACAGGCATTTGTTGTCCTGAAAGGTCTTGGATTTAAACATGAGCCTAAATGTGCTACTTATCCACTGCTTACAACTTTATACTGTTTTACTAGCCCGTTTCCAGTAAAAACGGCCTTTAGGAAAAGACCTAAGAAAAGATCTAGGAAAAGACAGAGGCCTGAAGGTCAGTGGCAATCCCCTGAGGTGTGGAATAAGCAAGAGGTAACTCACTGACTATCCTTCTGCAACTGAAACCACAGGTAATAAGTACTGAATAAGGAGCTTGACACAGGGCAGCAATCCTGACTACTTAAGCTTTGTTAATGAATTTTAAGGGAACAGGACCTGCATCAGCAACATGCTGATCTTCCTATCCATGACACCAGGAGTAGGCAGCCTGAAGAAAGAACAGCACAAGCACCAGAAAAGGAACTTGCAAAGTGCAGGGGATGTAGGAGAAAAGCTGCCACTCCCGTAATCTAGTAGCACTATTAACCAAACCAGAGCTTTTTCTTCTTACCACTTCTTTCTCTTTCTCTAGATAAAAACGACAAAAACTCTAACTCCGATCTCCAGAGACAAGTTTTCCCACTACTCTCTGTTTCAGCCCCTTCTCTTTGTTCTCTTGTCTCAAAGGATGTTTCCCCTTGGGTCTGACTTTTCAGCACAGCAAGTGTTGTGTGCCAGACATCCTTCAGCCCTAGTGCTGGACATCAGGGAGCACAATGCACCCCAACAGATCCTTTAGTGGGGATGACCAGAGGACTGGGACTGCAGAGCACACCACAGCATGGCCCCCCATATGGACACAAGCACTCCGGTATCTTTTGTTTTGCTCAGTGAAGCCACCAGGTTCTGGGTCAGAATGGACTGACGAAATGCTTTGGAAAAAAGTTTAAAACTACTGTGGTCAAATGAAGTGGACAAAGGCCTAGTAATAGGAATTTAAATTTAGGAAATCCTGGTAAATACTAAACATTTGACATGAAAAAAAATTGACTTCTAGAACTCTGAGAAAATGGTATTCCGTAAGACTGAATATCTTACCTATAGCTTGAATTTGCCTGTGAAACACTGAAATGTGAAAGGATCGTGACATCTATTAATACATGAGAAATACTAATGCAGGCAGATATTTTCTTCATATTTTTCCTTCTGACAGTCTAAACCAGGTATTTAAAAATTAAACAAAGTGTATCTGTTGAGACCTCTCTTTCTACTGTATGATCAAAATCTAAAAAAAGGAGGGCTAAGCTGGGTGCTGAAGTACCCATCAGTCTGTTCCCTCAGAATAGCAGAGCCCCAAGTCCATGTAAGCCCTGAAAAAAAAAAAAATCTGATTCCTGTATGACAGGGCTATTTTTTTTTTTTCATTTGACAATTATTTTCTGCCAGTGATTTATTTCTACATGTTTTAATGAGTATTATGCAGCTTTCTATATCAGTTCAAAAGGTTTCCTGAAAAAGAGAAGAAAATGGTCTGGGCCTTAGAAGCAATCAGGTTGGGGGGGGCGGGGGGGGAAGTAAAAGCAAGCTTTCTACCTCGTGTAGTGTATCCTCCGATAACATAGATCTTGCCCTTGCACTCGCAAGCTGAGAATTCTGCAAGAGGGTTTGGCATGGATGCTACGAAATTCCACCAGTCATTTTCTGGGTTATAGCACTCCACGTTGGAAAGGGATTGACCACCGATGGCATAGAGCTTTCCACTTACAGCCAAAAGCTTAAAATTGGACCTGAAAGAAAAGATTGCAGCATTGAAATAGGTTAAATAGATGTACAGAAAAATATAGCAGAGAAAGTTCTTCCTATCCAGGCTACAACATACTCATCATCACTTACAACTTGCACCATCACTTCATATATTACAGCATCTAAACCCTCTGTGCAAGGCCAAAATTCTGTAATTACACTGTAATTACTTAGGACAGTAACCAGTGACATTCTGGATGTTAATGATATTGATGCTGAGGCTGATGAATATTTTATTTTGGATCTCAATCTGTCACAGTTTGAGCTCTAAATGTTTAGTTAACTAATGTGTTCAGTAGATGTCTCATTTTTACTAGGCTTTTAGTAAAGTACCTTTAGTAGAGAAAAACGTATTATATATACACACAGTCAAGGATATTATTTTAGTTAAAATCGCAGAAATTTCAAACAGGATTTGATGAATGCCTAAGAATGTGTACTCATCTTAGTCTGTAATATAGAATCTCTTTAATAACCCTAATAAATAGAAATTTAAAGCGGTACACATTGAATCATGTTCTGCAAAAGAAGGAAGAGAAAAACCCGTGTACCTTATTCAGCATTAAACTACTAAATACATCGTCCGTCCCACTGAAGCAAGATATATCTGTAAATTAATGTTCCACTCATGGTTGAACAAAATGCATTGCACTCCACAGGTAATGCCCTGTTCTTTTATTTCTTATTCTGTTCCATTGTGCTGTTATATTTCACGCATGGCAAAGGGCAACTTTCTAATTATTGAAGCGCAAGAAGCCTTACAGCTTACACTTTTAAGATAATATAGGCAGAAACAAATGGTCTATGGATGTTAAAGGCGCAAGTCTGTAGGAGGAAATTGGAGGGCTTGAAGTCGGAGGGCTTGCATGCTCAGCTATGCCTTCCAGCTATAGAAGCTGGTCTAATAAGAGATGAGCTCTTCCTCTCTTCAGAAACAGTCTCATTGCCTAGAAAGACTGTTCCTTCTCTACTGCTGAGCCAAATCGAGATCTTTCCATGCAGTATCCCAATTAACTAAATGTGTGAAAGTCATTGGAGTGCACCAGCTCAGCATAAAGCCAAATGGGGAACTGTGTTATGTCTGTAAAACTGAAGTGGTGCTTTAGACTTGCATTGGCCTGCTGAGCAGTAAAGCGAGTTTCGCTCTGCATGAATCCAAGGTTCAAAACTTACCGCTAAGTAGTTTTGCAGGATTTTGTCTGGACAAAATGAACCCTGCCTAGCAGCAGACTGCCCTGCAATTTATTTTTATTAAATATATTTGGAAAAAGAATTTGTTTCCAGATGGAATCATTTTGTTCTTGTCATCCTGATATAGCTTTGGAAACTAAAATGCTCCTTTGAAGGAATTAATTGCTTTTTATTCATTTTTTTTTTGCTGACATTTACGATTAGGTCACTCTGTTCATCTCCTCTCTACAGCAATTATGTTTTCCATCTTAGGGAATCCAGAATAACATGGCAATCAATAGTGGGTATGAAATGAGGATAATTACTTACAAAACATTATGATTTTCAAAGCAATGTACCTGTTCTAAAAGTTACAGTGGGGAAAAAAAAATCCACAAATTAACAGAGGGACAAAACCACAAAATATAAATGCATTTTCCAAGCAATTCTTTAAAATCTAAAGTATGTTAGAAAGCCTGTAACTCTGTGACTATGATGGAGATGGCGCAGGGTTTTTTGCTTATAAAATGAGTTCACATGCACACAGATAGCTTTTCCCTAATCTAAGATCTTCTGGCCACTTTATAAACATGCTAAAAGTTCTGCCACAGAGGACATGAATTAACTAAACAAGTGTGTAGTGTCTGAACATTAAAGAATTCAGGTTTCCTAAGTCACACGTGCTTCTCTAGTTACCTTCTAATTGTAGCCTTTTACTATTTTATCTGAATGGAGGTAATTTATACAGTTCTTGCTTGATGGCCTTCGTATCACTGAACTGCTTCTTGCAGCACAGGGAAAACTATCCGGTGAAAGATGTACGGCAAAACTTTCAACTTCAATTCTTCTAGAAGGAGGCCACGTACATTTGTGTCAGTCATTTAACCACTTCCAACACTTGTTAAAATGGATGACGTGCAGTGGAAGTACCTCAGATTTATGGAACACGTTAACTATAAGGTTCATTTTACTCAAAAGTAGCCCCTAAGTACCCATCAGCACACTTCATATGAAAGTTTGGACAATGGCTCAATATGTTATGAAAAACTTCTGCCATTCACCTTTCCATGCCAATAAGAGCAGGTGTTTTTATGGAGAGTGAACACTAGGAAATATTTAGTGTATTTTTATACTCTTTTAATGTGTTGGAGCAGCTGGAAACAAGGAAAGCAAACACTGAGCAACCAGCCAGCTCTCCACAACTGACAACTGTTCCATGGACTACAGCTTGGAAACAACAGAGCTGAACAGTCCATCAGATTCAACTGCAATACAACTCCACTCACATCAGTGAGTTATCTAAACTTGGGGGATCAAAAGTGCTTTCCAAATGCCAGGCCTAGTGCATACCCTTCTTGTTGGGACAAGACCGGGTATGATCTGTCTTCTGATGTCCCTCGTTTCCTCTGAAAGGAACCCCCGGAACACAAGCAAGAGTAAGCTGTGGGGTTTTATCATAGTTCAGAATACAACATTTTTCATTCAATAAAGACAAGTGCAAAGCACTATATGCAGGAAGGAAGAAAAATTAATGCACAAATGCATAGGATCTGGGGGTCAGAGCGCATAGCTTTCCGAATACAAGACAACATTCAACAACTTGCAGAAAAAACCTACATTGTTCTGGATTGCATTAACAGCCATAGATGTATCTGTAGGAGACCACTATGAAAGTGGCTATAAAGAGGACAGCAAGCATTCTTCTCGTTCACTGACAAGTATCGTTCATTTAGTATACAACAAGAAAAAGTTAGCATAGATATTAGAGAGGACTTCCTGATCAGAGGGGTAGGTAAACATGGGAAAAAAGTTACCTGGGAGGAAGGAGAGCAAATCTACATTGCTGGAGGATTTCAAGAACAAGTTAGACACATATTTGCAAGGTAAGCTCGGTCCTGCTGTAGAGCAGGAGGGTTGGACTAACGAACCTGTGGTTCCCTCCTGCCAAATGATCAACTTTAACCGTAACATTTCTCACAAATCACATGACTTCTTTATTCTAGAGTTAAAGCATTTACAACAGATACGAAGAATCATGAAAGCACCGTTACGAAGGCAATTCCAAAGCTTTTTACACTTTTTGCATGAACCACTTTTTTTTTTTTTTACATTCCTTATATGAGTCTGCAGAGCACACTGCATCCAACCTTTAGCTTTGGAAGCGTGTGATACATTTGTGATAAATGTGACGTGAATATTTCTAACTTAAAAATTTTTGAAAAGTATATTTTCCCCCAACACAGAGGAATTTTGAGTGGGGGAAAAAAAAAAAATTAAAAAATGTAGAAAGAGAAGGTCTCATAAACCACTACCGTTCCCCAGGAGCTTCCTCTCCTATATTCCTGCAAGAGTGCTCAGAGTGGCAGCAGTTCAGGCACAGATTGCTCACAAAAACTATGTTCCACGTGCATGTGTGTAATCCCAGCCAGGGGCTTATAAGGGTCTTCCAAGCCTGGATGATTTACCTGCCATGAGTGTTCTGAAGGAAAATAAAAGTGGAATATACAGCTGTAACTGGCACATGCAGTAGAAATCCTATGAGTATATTATTTTTAAATAGCAAATTTCAACTGACAGCATCAATTTAAAGAAAAGGATGGAAATGTATTGAAGGGCATTACTTGAACAGTCCCCAATGCGCCTTGTTACCTTCCTGTCCCCAAAGACCACAAGTGGCCTTGGGCAACATTTACATTAAGTTTCTTCCACAAAAAAAGCCCAGGTAGTTCTCTGAAGACACTATTCCAAGTACAGCAATATCTCTAGAATTAAAAGATCTAGAAACTGTGATCTTTTATGGACTATTTGTGACCAGCACCGGATTTAGCCCGCAGATGATGAGAAATTCCAGACTCAGTCACAGGCTTCCTATATGAGCCTGAGGAAATTATTTTATCTCCCTTGTGTATGTATAAATAGGGAATAACACTTTCTCAAGCTTATGTGGGCATCACAAGAATAATATACAGGAGTTACCTATTGTGAAGAAATGTGAAACTACAGTAATAAGACCTCTACATCTAGAAAGAAAGCTAACAGCTATAACCTAAACCGGAATACTGCTAAGTATTCAGTATACATCTGATGGCTTTTGTCTTCTACTTAGAAGTAAGTTGGGACTATTTCATCTACGCATGTGTAGAGAATCCCAGCATCCTGGGATTCTATATTATAGTAATGGAAATAATTAAAGATAAAAATATCATAGCATTTACAAGGTTTGTTGAGGACAGAGAGCTTCTTATATTAACAGCAAATCAGCGCAATTATTTCCATAACTCCTCAGAATTCTCTTGAGGCCAACATATGCATCCATTCATACAGGCCAGATCCAGATACTCTTAAAATGTTGTCTGAAGTCAAACCAACTTCAGTGGGAACTAGAACCCTCCCTCAAGGTTTGCAAAAAATTCATCCATGGGTTGTAATTATATCAGCTGACATAAATTCATTTGGCAGACAGTCACATGACTGTAATTCCTAAGCAGCACGTTGGGCAACTGCTCTGCTTCTTTTACTACAGCATAACAAACTAAAAATACAATGCCGAGCAAAGTGCAGATCTAATTGCAGCACATCTGTGCGGCAGACAGGCATCAGTGCCGTTCCTGTTGAATGCAAACTCCCTGATCCTAAAAATCTCCCTGCTCTTGGCTCCTATGGCACAGGCCATCCCTTCCCGTGTTCTGGCCACTAAATGTCAAACTGGTCATCAAAGAGCTGAAATGTTATGTCAGATAGAAAAAAAATAATAATTAATAACTTCAGAGTCGAGACTCCATGAAGATGTTAAAGTCAAAAGCATCTTTTATGAAGGGGTCAGCAGAGCTTCCATGAAAAAAAACTTCCCCTGTTTACGATTCAGAGAGCAACATACTCACTTGCAACCTTGCAATCTAGAGACATTTTTGACCTGAAATAACTACCATGAAATGTAAGAATAGAGACTATTCCAAAAATAACCATTCACATACTACTTTTCTGCTATAAATGGCCAATGTGAAATTCTGTGCTAAGGGATACCTTGCTGTCACCTGTGATGGGCTTCAAGATTAAGTTGGTATGGCAGTGCAGTTGAAAATAGCAGTATAAGGAGAAAATATCCACGTGTTTATTTCAGATATGATGATTGTATATCCTAGAATAAAGGGAAAGTGTGGAGGGAAAAAGGCTGATCTAGAGTTTGAACAGTCAGGTCATAAGGTGAAAAAAGGGCCTCGAGAAAGCATTTTTTAAAAAGCCCTCATTCGCCATGCTGCAGAATCATTGCACATAATAACATCTCTTTTGCTATACACATCACACAAACCAATGCCAAAACCTCGTAACTTGATCAATGTGGGACTTCTATGTTTAAGTTAATTTCCATAGGAGACGCTGTGTGGGCTGACCCCATCATCCTTTCCTACCGAGGCCAATGTGCTCTCAATCATGCTCACGTAGGCAAGACTGCCCAAGCAAGGCCTCCTAAAACTTCTCAGTTCCCACAGGCACCTTGGTGAAGACTGCTTATAGGCTCAGACTCTAAGAAATATGTCTGCAAGAAAAGGAGTTTGCAGTGTTTAAAAGCTAAACACTCATTTTACAGATGAAATTTTTCGCCACACCGTTTCAAGAAGCCAGAAATAATGAAAAAAATTGTTTCCAATCAATTCTGATGACTGATTATAGAGGCAATCATTTAAGTGAAATTCTCACAATGCCACAAGAAGTGGAAAAAAAGAAAAAAAGAGTGAAATGGGAAAGAACTAATTTTAGGTCAAACCCCTGTTTTGAGGTGTTTTAGCTGGCAACAGCTAAACAGAGACTGGAACAGAGACTGCAGTTTTATTACCCAGATACAAAGCATTTATGCCAATGGTTGGGTCTCTGGGTGCTCCTTGAATTTACTGGATGGAGAGGAGAATTTCCATTCTACAGTGAATTTCTGCCTCCTTGCTTCTTACAGAGAAGATAAAAATTTAAACACTTTTTCTAAAATGGAAACAATGAGGAAGTTCACTTTGGATAACAGAAACATTTTGTTTCAGTGAAGTGAAAGGCTTTGTTTTGATAACCCTGCAGTGTGATTAAGGTAGAGCAGCCACAACCTTGACCAGGGATATGGCCTCTCGGGTCTCCCTGAAGGCTAGCTCCCTATTATTCTTTCAAACATAAATTATACAAGTGTTTCTGAATGCTAACTTAAACATAAATGTCAAACAAACAATTCAAAAGGATAGAGGGAAAAGCAAAATTGTCAAAATGATGACCGTTTCCCAGATCAAAACATTCTCACAAAGTGAGAAAGTTCTCACAATCTTCCTGATGTTTTTCTGGTTAATATTTCCCTGAGATGCAGGCCTACAAAACATTCAGATTTTTATGAAAGTACAAACCAATGAAAAACTGCTCCAACTGAAATTTTTCAGCCACCTCTAGCTCTGATAGACTGTACACCTCCATTAAGAGCAGAAAAATTCTTGTCACGTACAGTACTGGAGTTAAAATACACCACAAAGAAAGTAAGAGAAGATTTTTTTTTTTTTTTTTTTTTTTAGTCTTTGTTATTTTAGGGAGAATTTCTACTACCAGCAAGACAGCTGTTTGGAGAGACTGGCTCCTTGTATACTGCAATTTAAATGAAAAGCGGGAGCCCACCACCGTTTCACACCAAGGTGAATGATCACACATGGCAGAGAGCTGTAGCACAGTCCTCCTCTGCTGACGCCTAGCTCATGTTCTCCCACAGCTGAGGCCTTAACCACCAGCATTTAGGCAACAAAGTCCCGTCCTCCTCACCCTCCCCTTGCCACAGCAGCTCCCCGCGCCATGCAGAGGGGGCCCCTAAGCAGGAGAGAGGCAGCAGCGTTGTGCTGCGGTGGGATGACTGTTGCCGGTAAAGACAAGGTTTGCCAGGCCTATCCGGTGGCATGCTGCCAAGCCATCGCCAAATGCTGCGGTCCTTCCCACCACATGATGCAAGAGCCATGGGTGATTCACGGCACAGAGACAGGTCTGAATCACTTCTCGTAACGTTGAGTCCAGCCAACACCACGTGACTCAACAGGGTCTATTTTGACAATATACATGGACACACGTGTATTTCAGGGAGCAGGGGTTACCTCTTCTGGTTCATTGAAGCCAGCTGACTCCATTCGTTTAGGCAAGGGTTGTAACAATGAGCAGCCGAAATCTCCTGGCTGGTGATCCTGTAGCCCCCGACGATGAACAGGTAGTTGTCCAGCATCGCCGACCCGTAGCCTCGGACGTTCACCAGATCAGGGGGCAGGTTGTTGGCCAGGGGCAGCCACCTCTGTGCTTCCTCATCATACCTCAGCATAGACCAGGGGGCTTCCACCTGAGGGTGACAGCCCGGAGGCAGGCCCAGGGAGGAGGCACCCATGAAGTCCCCGATGGCCACGAGGGTGGCGGTGCCCCGCATCCGCCTCTCCTTCAAGTGCTGCTGGAGAGCATGGGGCAGGAGGAGATGTGGCCGGGCATCGGGCCTCCGCAGCACCTGATGGTAATGGGTGGCCATGAAGTCTAGACAGGCATCGTGCAAGTCCTGGAGACCGTAGACCTGAGCCAGGCGGTGCAGCTCGAAGCAGTTGCCCAGCCTCACCTGGGACAGGAGCAGGCGGAGCAAGGGGGTGACCTGCAGGTAGGAAGCGGCCTCCACCAGCTCCTCCAGCAAAGGGGGCTCCTCATCGCCCCCCTCCTCCTGCTCCAGCCTGGCCAGGCAGGAGGTGTTGATGAAGTCCAGCACCAGCTCCAGCCCCAGAGCGCTCAGGCCCCCGCGCAGCAGCTGCTCCTCCTGGCCCTGCCCCGCCTCCCGCATGCCCGAGCGGTAGAGGGCTCGGAAATAGTCACTCTGCTCGATCAGCTTCCTCTTGCACACCGGGTAGCACTTGTCCCCCAGCCGGATCTGCACCACCTCCTCCCCCGCACCGGCCCCATCCCCTTCTTCCCCTTCCTCCTCCTCTTCCTCCTGCCGCCGCCGCTCCGCCAGGGACATCGCTCACCCCCTCCCCTGGCTGCACTTCAGCCCGGCCGCTGCCGGCTGCGGGCAGGCTCCTCCTCCGCCCCGGCGGCCGCTGCCGCGCTGGGAGGAGCGGAGCGGCGCCGGGCCGCGCCGCGCCGGTCCGGGCCCCGCCGGGGGAGGCGGGCCGGGAGGGAGGCAGGGAGGGATGAGGGGAGGCGCTGCCGCGGCCCCGCCGGCCCCCGCCGCCGCTCCGTCCCTGCAAGGAGAGGAGAAGGGGAAGGGAAAAAAAAACCTCGGAGAGGAAAGGAAAAAAAAGCCCTAAAAAGGCAATGTTGAGCGCTCAGGCGACGGCCGGGCCCCTCCGCGCTGCCCGGCTGCCCCGTCAGCGCCAAACGGCGCGGCGGGGCACCCACCCCCCCAGCCCGCCCGGCCCCTGTGCCGTGGGGGGGATTTTCGAGCTCATGTGCGCGTCAGGGACGCGGTCGGAAAGGCCAAGCGCTCGGCTCCAGGGCGCGGTAACAGCCCAAACGTGCGGCGAGTCCCCCGCCACCCCCTCTGGCGCTGCCGGAACTGGGCCGGGACCGCAGCTCCGGCCGGCAGCGCTAAACCTCTTGCCATAAATGTACTGCTGCATCCCTGGAGCGGGGGGAATATTCTCGAACCACACGGGCAGGAAAAAAAATACGGTACGTGTACATGTATTGGTGCGCAGGCAGAGAGGATGCGGGAGCGCTGCGGTCAGTCAGCGTGGTGCCACGGCACCCTGACACTGTGGCGTCCGCCGACAGAGGCAGCAAAAAGGATCATCTTGCGCGTCTGGTGCAGCTGTGGGATTTAGGAACGGCAAGCACGATACGTAATTCTGCTATGACCTCCCTGATTCCTCCTGCACGAGTCACTCAGCGTCTCAGCTCCTGGTTTGGCGTATAGAGATACTATCTAACCTGTTCTGCTACTCGTATCTTTTCTATTTAAACTAGGTTCCTGGAATAGGGCATCTACGTTACTCATGAGAGTGATCTACATACCAGGGCCCTGAGTTTGTTTGACATGAACAAGGGAAGAGCAAATTAACAACTGAGCATCTTGGGCATGGATAAAGTGACTGTTCTGCTGTCTGCCTTGTCACGTTCTTGAAACATAATGACAGTCCTTTTTTTTTTTTTTTTTAAACTGCTGAAACAGATGAGGAAGTCTGCCATCCTGTGTATTCTTAATATGCTTAATAGAAAGACTTTAGAAATATATTTTATACTTTTTATCTTTATAAGGATATTTCTTTCACCCCGTGTATTGCAGACCATAGAAAATCTTTCCCTTTACCAGTAATGTGACTCATCTCCAGTTACTGCAGATTGCTTAGTTTTAAGACAACTCCCTGTTTTGACTACTCAGAAGGGATCATTAAACTATTAAAACTCTTCAGAGTGGTATTAGGCTGTTTCTTGTCTTTCTTTTTTTTCTTTTTTTTTTTTTTTCCCAAGGAAGACCGGGTTGTTTGCTTTTTAGCATTTCCTCTATGAAATGATCCTCACTCACTGTTTTGTTGAGCTTCAGCTTCTTAACTCTAGCCCATACAGATGATATGAATGTCAATCTCAAAGTTACAGGTGTTCTTTTCTGCTGACTTTTATAAAAGCATTTGTTGAGGTGGGGTAGGTTTCTATGCATTTTTGTTTTCCACTCACTTCAAAACATTTTCATCATCTTGTTTTTGAAGGGCCCATTTCATGTTCTGAAATCCTTTTATATAGGATTCCAAACCAGTTCCAAAGAGCTCTCTTCAGCAGCCTCAGTCCCTAGCTAGGTCACTATCACCTCTTGTTTTCTCTTTCCTACTAATGAGTTTCACTGCTTGCTTGTTCTGCATTCCTCTCTCATTCTCCCTCAGTATTTAATCAGTTTTCAAATTCCACTTTCCTGTCTTCTGTTCTTGATGAAGCTCTGCATCATTTGGCGTTTTGACTTTCTTACACCTAGCTGAAGCTTGAGTCTGAGCACTGGCTGTTTTTTTCTCTGCCTCAGGTTCAGCCTTGAAAAGATCATCACACACGACAAGTGTCTTACCACTTCAGTAGGAGTCCAACCCATATTTCCTTCTTGTACTTTAATTCCCATAGGCAGACGTTTCAAGCAATTGTAATCATTCATACTTCAGAGGTAAACAGAGAACTCTTGTTTGTCATGGCCATTAAGCTCCCCTGTTGGAATACAGTGTGATTGCCAACACAGTGGTATGATTGCCATCTTTAGACATCTGTTTTGGAGTCTCGTATGCTTGATGGGTTGGTAAGTTAGCTCCTAACTGGTGAGTGATTTTTTCCATGTAGTCAGTTATGATAAATTCTGTTTCCTCAAAGTGTTAACACCGCAGACTGGATAGATGGAATATTTCTTCTGTGGCCTATGTGCCTGCACCTGCCACTCTGCCAAGGATTTCAAGTCCATCTCCCTTGCAGTCCATGAGGTTTTTAATAAACTAGATCAGTTCTGTCAGGTACTAGCAAGTATTTTCTTCCTGCCAGCAAACTATTGAGAGCACTGCCTCCTATAGCTTTCATCAGGAGCTGTCATACGCACAAGGGGTCAGCAGTACTCTTTGTTGAATGGCCACTTTTGCAAAAAGCCTAAATCTGTTTCCTTAACCAATTATTTTTACTAGGCTGATTGTCAGCTATCTGTGCTTTATCCAGGCTTAGCACTGGGCAATTGCGTTAAGTCAGAGCATGCTGACAGGGCAGTTCCCTTGTTTTTTTACTACGCTAATTAGTCAGTCTGTATGGTGTGCTTATATAGTACTTACACTGCAAATGCACCAAGGCAAGGACTACCTTTTTGTTCCGTATTTGTACAGATAATTTCATCTGTCTCCCAGTCTACAGCTGCACTGTTTTATGCTAAGCTCAATAATACATATTATTATACTGGAATCAAAGAAAAGGTCTTGCTCTTTCACCAGCAATCATCTTGGTTGATCTTAAGAGAATAAGAAATGTATTTTCCAGAGTTAAAAACGGAACTTTAGTGCTAGGGCTACAAAGTCAAAATCTGTAGTTAAGAGCCAAAAAAGACTTGCATGATCTTTGAAACAAATATGAAAGACCATCTATCACTCTTTAAGAACATGCTGAAGCATGAAACAACATGAAAACAAGTTTGCATCGTGGTAGATACTAAATGAGTGCATGATAAAAGAACGTACCCTGAAGAAAAAGACACTTAGAGAGGAAGACAAGGGTCACTATGCTCAGCTTTTCAATACCTAGCTTTTAGAGTTTGGCTTCTGGAGCGAAATCTTCAAGCCCGTTTTAGATACTTCAGGTCTCTCTCTACAGTCTCTGAGAGACAAATTTATCTCAAGGAAAAGGATTCTCAAGTGCCAGCAAATGGAGCAGGAAGGCACCAGAGAGTGTCAATAAGGGCTCTCTAGAGTTGAGATGGCCATTTCTGCTTGGGATTCACAGTCTAGACACTTTTTCCTGTGCTTGGTGCCTGAACTATTTTCTTGTAGTTAATGACTGAATTATTTCCAAGGCTGAAGAGAAGTCACTCTTTTCTTTTAGAAAGACTTGGAAATGGGAGAAGCTCTTTTATACAGCAGCTACATTGTAATAGACCATTCAACCATGATACGGAAAACCTAAGCTTCTGACCCTTTCTCTGCCTGGGCATACATGTCTATAGCCCTCTGACTTCTCTAGCTTAGCAAAAGCAAGGAAACACAGAGAGTCAGGAGGAGCTACTGCTACAAAGATAGGAAAAGCAAAGCCAGAGATAACTAGAGAGAAGTAGCACTCTCTCTGTTTTGCGTGGAGCTTGGCTCACGCTTCCTGACTGGCAAGGCACGTGCATAGGGCTGGTGCAAGCCTGCTCTGTGCGCTAGGACTGAAGCCTGCTTACATTTTAGATTCACTTCAAGTATTTAACGCTGCTTAGATTTACTTAGAAAACCATGGCCACTTGGTTTTCCTCTGTGAACCACTCAATGGCTTTGTGTGGTAAGCTGGATGGGTCTCCAGTCTGGTAAGGTCACAAGACACAGCAAAGGGGGGGTAACAGAAGTACCAGTGACTGGGAATCAGAATGACAAATGCTTTTCTTGGCAGGAAACCTGGTTTACATATACATAAAATACAGCCTGAATTCCTTTGTGGGTCTAACCCAAGATCACACAAAAAATCTGCAGCAGAGGAGAACCAAACCCTTAAGCACCAGTACAGTGCCTAAAGGAAGACTACAGTGGTTTTGTGTTTGTTTTAGACAAACCTTCTCTTCATTCAATGCAGAGACACTGGATAATACATGAGAACCAGAAAGTAACACCAACCTGATTGCTCTAAGGAGAGGACCACATAGAGGGCAAAAAACAAGGGAAAAATTGAATTCCTTTCAGCCTTATTAGTCTAAAATGTGAACTGGAACTGAATCAGGGGATATTTAAAATACACATGCTATCTAATATAAAATATAAAGTGCCACATTCTTCCCTCTGAGACGCCAGGGAATTGTACTGTACTGCCAGGGAACTGTGTATTGAGTAATAGTGGAATTACTCAAGAGATGAATTAGTCTTTTGGAAATGATTCACCAACTGCTGCCATTGTTTAGTATTTTCCTTGTCACAGGATACAAAGTAAGCATCTGTGGAACATAGGAAATATCCTGCAGTATTTCAGCATTAAAAATATCAGTGCTCTAAAGGATCTTGGCATTTCTGAGAGGAACTGACAGGAGCATAATTTTATTTCAACTGAACTCTCTATCATTTGTGAAGGATGAGCTGCTAAATAAAGGTAATTTCTTTTTTCAGATTCACAGCCAAACAAAGCACTTCTTACCCAATGCCATTAGCGATGCTATTCCAAAAAAAGCACTCCTATTTCTAATAGCACTTGTTTAGACTTTATTCCCTATTATTTTCTGTTTAATTTTTCTGCTTTTGATATACTATTTAATATTTACTCCTGGCAACAAATGTATGTTGTAACACTACTGAAAAAATACTTGGAGTGTATTTTTTTTGAATACTGATTATTTATTATCAAGTACTTAACTTCCTCCTGCTTTAGTAAAATCTAACGAGTGATTAATACTAAAGTGTGTGCTACTGGGCTCTCTCTGGGCAGCAAAAAGGCTGTTCCAATAGTCTGTGTGCTAGTGGGCATTCTCTGTGGATCATGAGAAAGTTCAGTCACCAGACAGCGGAATGGAGGCATGAGCGTGTAAATTGTTACAATGGCGTTCAATCTGTTCTGTTTTTTACACCAAAGACCCAGTAGGGAATTTCCTTGAAACTCTCTCAGGTGAAATAAGTGTTCCCTGACAAAACCTGAATGAGGGTCAGGCTGCTGGAGTGCTCTGCCTGCTGCTGAATCTCCTGTTAGGGATGTTTGTTCTGCACAAATGCATTGTGCATCCCCAGCCAGAAGTTTCTTGTATAGATCTGTCTAGATGAGAGTAAACCCGGTGCTTTTATAACAGTGTATATTTTTAAATCCTGGTGCAGACAGGCAGAGCTGAATTTTAGTACATAATAACTAGGTAAGATGAATGGTAACCCACATGGAAGACTTTCACTAAGCATCCAGCTGTATAAAATTCATCACAATACTGAAACTCCATCCCCTTTGCCTAGTTTCAAGTTCTGTCATAAATCAGCATTCATTCATTAGAGTGTTTGCTAAACATTGTGCCTTTTGTCATAAACCTTGGCTCAAGTTTATATGTATGCCAGTAGATTTATATTTGTATAAATCTAATCTGGCTAAGACTTCTGATGCTCTTTGTTTGAACACACAGATTCCAGCCTTCGTGCAGCGGTTTTACCAGAATTAGTTTGAAGCCAAGCTCCGAGAGAATCTCGGGGCCTGGCAGCCCCTTTGAAACGAGGGTTTAAAAAATGGTTTGCACAAAGTCCCAGGAACAGAAACTGTAATATTTCACCTCTTTTTACCATGTTGCTGGGATGAGGCTGAAACCAGAATCTTGGACCCAACTGTCCCAAACCTTGGAGAAGGTCAGATTCATTAAAAACTTGATATATTGCTCCAAACCAAAATCTGACCACTAATAGCTGTTTTTGACAAAACAGTTCTCTCAAAAAATGCTGTTTTGTTGGACTTAGGACATTTTGCAAGAATGTTTTGATTTCAAGGAAATTTTAAAGGAGAAAGTGAGCACAGTATTTCAGTAATGTCAAAAAGATTTGCTTTGATTTTTTTCCAAAGTACTTACATTTCATTATTTCATGATTCATTACATTAGTATTTCATAACTTTTATACTATAATAGACTTACAGTGACATATTCTAGCATTATCAGAATACTTAGCTTAGGTAAAATTTTGACCTTAACACTGCTGTAATAAAGGGAAAATACATGTACATATCTAAGAAAAACGAGATAAAGACAATTTCAACACAGGCCTGCAATTCAATTTATTCACATGGAGTGCAACACAGGCACAGAGCTCCACTGGCTTCAGCAGAGATTATTAGGGCTGACATCGCATGGGATTATGCCGTACATTTGATTAAGTAAGCTTACTGATGTTCAAATGAGGACATAGGCAGGTTCATAACTCACACGGGAAACTGCAGGCTGCTGCTTCTCAGCCGGTAGTTGTCATCTTTCAACTGCTCTGTCAGAGACAATCTAAAACACAGATGATTTAAGCTAACGTGTTCGACTAAATGTAGCAGAGAAGTGCTTTACACAGTTGGCACTGGTCTCTTCCCGCACCTGAGACAGGCTGGGTCTGTGCTAGCAGCAGTCGTTCGCTGCGTACTTCTGCATCACCATGGCAGCACCAAGGAGCGTTGCTTGGCCACATCTGGGCCTCGGGGAGCATCTCTCCCTTCTCTCCTATAGTCTACTTGGGAAAGGGAATATGCAGACAGGGGTCCCAACCGTCCCCTCTTGCCTAGTCTGCATTTACACGAGGGACGTGTCCCTCTCTGATCATACTGGCTTAACCACCACTGACAGAGCAGAAGAAACTATCAAAGGCAGGCACTAGCCTTGGCTGGGACATAGCAACTAACACCGCTGTCTCCCATAGCTGTTCAAACAGCATAAATGCCTAAACTTCAGCTTGACCCAGGACATTGACTGCCCTCCCCACTCAGGGCTGACAGGGGACTTCAGGACATTCAGCAGAGAAGCACGGGACGATAACAGTGTGGACAACAGATGACCCATGAACAAAGCCAATGTGCAGTGTAGTTTTAGGCAGGCTGATCCGACTACAGAATCAAAGCCTTGGCATTTTTAGTCCTCTTCGGGAATGCTTTCCTGTACTATATAGATATTTCTGGTCTTTACATATTCCGAGTACTAGAACCATATATTCCATATAAGCTAAATATAGTTCCAAATATCAATATATATCTGTTACTTTATACGGAAAAGGTGTCTGCTTTTGTTTATATTTGGCAAAAAAAGAGTTAATGCCCGATGATGAATCCTTTGTGCTAGGAAGCTCTTGGATTGCGCCATTATCACTGCCAGCCCAGGTGGAAAACTTCAGGTACTGTTTCTGTTCATAACAAGAATCATTAAAAAGATCATTCTCTTCCTTTGTGGCAGGTACGTTTATATCTCTTTTACCAAAAGGTCTGCAAAGACATCCATGTTCTCACAGAAAACAGGCAACTGCCTTTTTGTTTTCCAGGAAGACCGATGAAAAGAATTACTAAACAACATGAAGTGCTGGTCTGGTACTGGCCAGAGACTCCTTACTAACAGTAAAAGGCTCTTGATCCCTCCTTGCAGAGCACATGGAACAGTCGGTCACTGGCTTGCAGGTAAGATTCGGGTATTCCCTTCTTGCAAAACGTTTGTGATTTAAAACTTCAGCATTAAATTATATATATGCATTTCCCATAGAAAAGGCAAAGTGAAATTATGGGGAAGCTGGCAGAAGACTCTGAAATTTAAGAGAGAGAACTTTTCGGTTTTTAAAGGAAATTGCGTAAAGCAGCCATTTATTTATTTATTTCAATCTCTTTATATTTCATTAAATAAAAAGTTTCCCTGCAGCTATTCCTGCTTTTGTAATTTACTCAGAAACAGAGAAGGGGGAAAGAATGACAAGTAATGAAAAGGAAAAAAGGTTGCTTGGTTGAAGCACACAGCAGAAGAACAGAATAAAAACATGAACGTGCTAAGAAAGACTAGCAACATGTCTATTAACAAACAGTGGCAAACAGGAAAAGAGATTTAAAATATACATTGAAAACATATAGATCTGTACAAAACATGACTGGTTACCCAAGCCCAATTTTGCAAATACATAATTAAACATTATGCACAGTGAGCACTCACTGTGTTTGGTGACTGCCTCAATGGAAGTAACGTACTTAAGAATTTGTTACTTTATTCAAAACAGAGAAAGACTTATTGAATGGTCTGAAAGATGCTTAGATGCTCAGGTGTGTTCACATCCAGTCTCGCACTTTATCTTAATGTCTGGACAGAGCCCCACTGAAATTGAAAAACAGGTATGGTATTTCAGGTCCGTCTAACGGAAGTAGGTCACAGGCCTAGTCCTTTATTTTTTTTTCCCTGGAAGGGAAGAAGTAAACGTATTTGTAATTTACACATACATTTTGCAAGGCATCAAACGTATAAAAACAGAGGAGCTGAGACAGTGTAATCTTTATGTAACTACAAATACATATACTATTAAAGCCACCTATTATATCTAATTTTTTGTTCATGCAAATAATCCTATTTATTTCAATAGACTAAAGACATATTCAGCTTTATCCAATATAAATACTTGTTTTGTATCAGTTTAATCTTCTTGTTCCATGCTTCCCCGAGTTATTCAGAATCTTCTAGATTTTTCTTCTTGGAGATATGGGAAGAGTAGGAGTGAGGAAAGCAATCAGGAATCAACATTTTTGCATGCAAGTCTTACAGAACAAAATAGATCCAAAATTCATACTAAATGCTGGAAGTAATGCCAAAATACAGGCATATCTTTCAAAATTCTGAGTGTGTCCCATATCAAGTGATGCCTTGGAATATTTGGAAAGCTGAAACAAAAAAATTAGAAAAATAGACTGTCAATAGTGCTTGTGGCAATGGTAGATAACTGCCTAAAAACATCCCTGTGCAGTCCACTGAATGCAAACTAACAGGTGTATTGAAACATACTTAAGGTTTTAAGTAGTGATTTTCACACAGAGATGAAAATAAAGCGCATCAAACAACCAAAACTAAATAAAAGAACACAAGTACCAAGAGCTGGTTTTCAGGACAGAGGCTTAAAGAATTACCCACTTACGCTCTTTCTTACAATTTAATTCATGTATTCCCCACAACAGACATGCAATCTGTGTAAAAACAGACATTTATTTGGAATCTTCCTAATTATAGCCAGTAGTTCCACGGAATAAATAAATGCCTTGGTCTTGCTATTGGATCAACAGGAGTCAACCCGCTCTGAGCTCTACTTCCTTCTAAGGAGCTCTGTAAGGAACAAAATTGTATACATGTCGGCTCATTTCCAAACTGGGGGCCTCGTTTTGCAAAACAAACACCAGCTATAATGAGTAAAGAATTAAAACGAGTTTGAGGCTTCCTGCCCTGCACCGTCACTGATCTATACTTCATGTAGGACTGGGAAAATTCCTTGATTCTAATCTTGAGGGAAAAAAATGCCTTCTCAAATATTTTTGTACATTCAACACAATTTTTATTGCAGACAACCGTGTTTCTACCTAATTCTCTCAACCTCACTGTATAGTCCGTTGAGTTTAAATGAACTCATGTATTGTAATATTTTAGAGCCTTTCTGTATGAAAGGCATATAGAAGTGGGAATCAGGGATCAGACTGGGTCCTTTTAAGAAACAAAACACTTGGGAGTTTCAGGTTTCAGACCAGGTGCTTGAAAAATTGCCTCCCTATATGCCAACTATATTTTCTTTCTTGCACTCTCACAGGCCTTTTCCAAGCTTAAACATAAGCAGAAGAACCCATACAGACTGTTCAATATTCCTAAAACGATGGAAGATTAGGGGCAGGACTTTTGATTACCCACCTAGTCCGGAGATGAATGTAGGTCACAGCCTTCTCCAGTAATACTCATCTATTCCGAGATCTTTGCAAATGAAATCGTATTATTCTTGCAACCAAAACAGAGTAAGGAAGAGGAACAAATTTCCACCTCTGGCTGGCAGACAGAATTAGATAGTTCAGTTCGTTAGTAAAGAAGGAAACTATATTTGCAGCCACCAGATAATTCAAAAAGCGTTACGAAACTAAACTGACCTCTTTCTCCTGTGTTGAGTGTAATAGTGTGCCTGAACAAAGTGACAGACCTACCTGCTCTCAAGTGACTGTACCGCATACTTTCAGGGCTGAGGTGAAACAATATGCTGAGCTTACCATTATTCATCACGTATTAAGGCTGTCTGCCTAGTTTGGTCTTAGAAGGACAAGAAACACAAACTTGGGACCACGGAAACAAGTTCACTGAATGACTAAAAGCAACCTGTGCCTGTTGTCTCCCAAAAACTGTCTCCAAAAAATTAAGTTAGAGAACAACAATAGTAACTATTATAATCATATGTAGCTCATAAAATGGCTGCTTCCTTCCAGCAGCTGCCCAAACAGCATCATGGGAATTGTTTGGAAAAAATAATCCCCTGGCTCATGTCCCTGGCAGAATTGGCAGTATCCTCACCACCCAAGAAATTGTCTCTTAAAATGCTGGTCCAAACTTTAGTGCATCCGTGGAGGAGAAAGCGCACTGACTAAGCCCATTACATTGAAGAGATGGTTCTGCTGGTGGCAATAGCAGAAGTGCTGTTGGTCCTGGGTTTGGCTGTGGAGTCAGACTCTCTCTGCTTACCCACTACGTTTTACAAAAACTGCTGGATCCGACGTTTCCCGGGTCTTCTGATTGACCTGCAGGAATCGCAGAAGAGGGGAGCCCAGGTGCTGAAGATTTATGCAGAAGTCTCACCCCAACAGTGCAGCAGAACCTGCTGCCTTCTGAGGAATGGTGAGTGTTTATTATCAAGATTGTGGCATACATTAAAATTTGCATCATGATGTATGAGGAAAAACATTTTGGGTAATTTTTATATAAACATTCCTTTATATGAAGAAGAAATAATGCAAAAAAATGGGATATATCTATTTTTTGAGGCAGGAAAGCAGAGGCACATTGTAACTGTTCCCCCATCTTCAGTCCTATAGAAAGGAACTTGATAATATGAATTTTTTAGAAGACCACGCTGGAAACACATGAAAATCTTAGGGTCTGCTTTGAAATTTTAGATCTCTGTTACAAAGCTTGTGGGCAATGCTAACACTGAAACAATAACTCCTCAGTATCCATCACCATCTACTCCTGCAGAGAAAAATCAGTGACACTGATTTCAACAGGACCCTTCTTCATGGAGTATAGTACTAGACTAGGACATGGTGAAGGGGAAAGGGGAGCGAAGGACAATATGTCCTTCTCTGAAATACAAGAATATTAATTTTCTTGGAGAGAGCACTCTCTTGTTCGGTGTTTACACCATGTTTCTGGTGCAACCCAGGTATAACGTTAATATGAACAATAAAGTTATAGCAATAAATAATAGCAGTTATTCAGACAGCAGCCCCTTTTCCCTAGCCTTGTAAACTCAGACTCAGAATAAAAATAAGAAAAATCATTGCTTTTCCTAAGCCCAAGACTATACTTTCTCTGTATCACACTGCACTGGTACACTATAGGAGTATATTTCAGGAGTGTACGTGAAGTGCGTGTCCGTGGTGCCTAAATTTGACTGCAAAACTCACAAGATTTGAAAGGTTTTTGGATATAGAGGATGAAAGTGAGGTGCCAGTTACTAAAAACAGTCAATATAAATTTTGATGAAATTTTGAATTATGAGCAAAAATATGACCTTGACAACCTGAGACTGATGTAACTAATGTAACTGCCAGCAGCATTCCCAGGAAGAGTCAACTTCTGTCTTAAATATTGTGAGGAAAGAACAGTTATATACATTTCAATGTATATATAGCAATGTTTTTCCTATTTGGACAACAAACTTTTTCTCACAGAACATGGGACTGGATACCTTACAGAGATAAGTAATGGTAACTTGGAATCTCATTTTTATAATGTTACATAGTCAAGCACAAATTTATTACAATCTTAACTAAAATAGCGACATTAGATGGCATTTCGAAGATACGCTTTAAATCAGCTTGTGGTTTCCTTATAATCCCGAAGAGACAGATGTAGTCACTACCACAAATACTATTGCCAATAAATGTCCTAATTAAGATTTCAAGAAATGTTGATAAGAAGGTTGGTAAGAGAAATTTCTTTGCTGGATTCTCAGTAGTAGCACAGTTACTGAAAGCTAATCTTACAAGATAAAAAGAAATTTTGAAATAATTTAAAAACAGGCAATAAAATATTTGTTTATATCTCCTCAAACCAATGCAAAATACCTTATAGCATGCTTTTAAAGTATTCTTCCTGACCAAAGAACTATCCTTCCTTACAAAAAAACAGGTTTGTGACTTATTTTTCTTACCCGATGTTATGCAATAAAATCCATCACGGATCCCAAAGAGAATATATCCACAGAAGCCAAGTTCTTCAGATGAGATACTTTTTTCTACTACTTAATGATATTTTCATAAAGCTTGCAAAGTAATCATTAGAATGAAAAACATTTATAATTATGTTGTGCTAAACCCCAGAGTTTCTAATGACAACAGAAATCTGCACAAACTTGGAAGATTTCACTCCTCCCTTCAAAAAAACACATGTATTTTCAGGTGTCATATATTCTTAAATAAGATAGTCTCTATACCAGAAACTTGCATAGTACTCATGTATCACACTGAAAAACAAACATAAAGTATACTATTAGCACAAAGCATCCATTCTTTGACAAAATCCAGAACATTGTATACCTGGGTCTAAAGGCAAGGGTACATACTGCTACATGTGATGCAAGTGAATAACAGTTTCCTGTTGAAAGAAAAATTACCAATTTGAACAAACATCTGAAAATTGTGATTTTTCAAACAATGACTTCAATAATACCACATTGTTAGTGTTTGCAGAGTGTTTAAGAATCCTTGAACAAAAGATATCCCAGAAAAGCAAGTACTACATAGATATTTCACAGCAATATTTGAAGGGCTTTGTCTTTTAAACTGTTAACTTATGCTAAAAATGATGCAAAATGTTTACTGATGCCTAGAACTATTTCTATATTCAGAATTATTTTCTTAAAAATAGTCACTGGATTTTAAATTCCTTTGTCTGTAGAAGCCAATGTTTTTTATATGTCACCTGTAGAAATGCCTGTAGTCCTCAGGAAATACATCAAAATAGTTACATACTGGCTAAATGTAGTGATAGGACAAGGGGTAACAGATTTAAACTGAAAGAGGGTAGGTTTAGATTGGACATAAGGAAGAAATTTTTTACCATGAGGGTGGTGAGGCACTGGAACAGGTTGCCCAGAGAAGTTGTGGATGCCCCATCCCTGGAAGTGTTCAAGGCCAGGTTGGACGGGGCTCTGAGCAACCTGATCTAGTGGAAGGTGTCCCTGCCCACGGCAGGGGGGTTGGAGCTAGATGATGTTTAAGGTCCCTTCCAACCCAAACCATTCTGTGATTCTATGAGTCTATGAAATGTTTATAATCTTTCAAAGAAAAATGTAAACCAATTGGTAAATAATAAAGCCAGAGCTTTGTATAATCCCTGTAAGATTATAATTTTGTCTCCCACAAACTATGTTCTTCTATTGTTTTGATAATCATAAGCATCTTTGTACCAGTCTTACTTTCATAAATATCTACTCTAAGCTCGAGTTCCTATGACAAATAACTCAAAACTGATAAAGCCTAACTAGAGGTAGATATAGGACATGAAAATTATATCAGTGAAAGAAAACTTGGTGATTATCACCTTTGATTTAGCTTTACCTTGCTATCATTACTGTTTAGGATCTCAGTTTTACTTGCAAATATTGCTGTTTTCGTTTCAGCTAGGCAGACAACCTTGATCTTTGTATGTAAGTAGCTAAAAAACACAAGACAATTCTGTAACAGAACTTCTGCCATGATTTTTTCTTCCATAGAGCTGCTGAATTTGTATTGTTCAGACAGACAGAGTGCATTTTCATTGCACATTTTTATTTAATTAATTGTATACATTTTTTGAAAATAATGTTACTCTCTTAGGGCAGGTAAGTTCATTATGACGGAAAAAACTATTTTCAAGGTGCATGTTTACTGTGTTAATATATGATGCAGTACTGAGGCTACTGACTGAAAATATACAAGTAATACAGAAAAGACAGTAAGCATGGGTTTAGTGTATTTTCTTCCTTTTCTCATTTGTAGATAGGTTAGGGATTTTATTGGTTTTTTAACTACATATAAGGTAGGAAGAGTTGCACAATTTTTTTCTGTTGTTCATTGCAGAAGTATTACAAATGATTTTCATTACTTGCAAATATGAGGAAAATGTTTGGAATAAATACCTAAGTAAATAGAATACCTTTATAAAGCTAGGTAGTTTCCTAACAATTTATGTAAAATAAAGCTTTTTCGTAAGGGTGTTATACGAATATACTGTAACTAAAATGCTTTTCCAATATTTAAAAAAAAAAAAATCACAGAATTATTTTAGAATTGTTTGCCTGAAGCAACTCTTCAGCCCTATTAATTCACATGTTCTAGACAGTTACATTAACAAATACAGATCTTATCTTAAAAGCTTATTTCATACACAAACTGTCCAATTTAGAGTCAGAAGGTATGCTACAACTTTCTGAAGTGCAAAGCTTGAGAGTCAGAATCAGTATCAGAAAAGTTCTCCTTAGCTGTTTTAATAATTTACAGTATTTTCTGCTATTGAATGTGTCCCCTGCCCTGCCAATACTTTTTTTAATTGCAGATAGCTGTATTAGCTCAGGTATGGAGATTACATTCAAGACAGGTAAAATAGAATAAATAAAACCTCCAAAACTTCGTACCACTAAAACAAAACCTAACATTGAACCTGCTCCAAGCACATTGATATAAAATAAAATTAACTTTTGACTTGATATTTTGACTTGCGATTTTGATGTCCTGTAAAACTCTGAAAGAAGAATCTTTCTTGCTTTTTATATAGTGTCACTCTAAGCATAAGTAATCATCATATATTTTCTATCTAAATCTTAAACCATTAGGATTCAGGCTTCTATATACTTTTGAAAATTGGGTTTCAGTGACAAGTTGTTCAGGCATTTTTTCATTATTACTTTCGCCCTGATTTCTGATGTGAGAAGATAGAACTGAACCTCCAAACATAAATAAAGAACTGTCTAAACTACTGTATTCACAGAAATACAATAGCCCAAAGGCAAACAAGGAAAACGCTTGAGAACTGGCAGCGGGGCAGGATGTCACTTACTTCTTGTAGTTCAGGATGATTTTTTTTTAATAGTCTGGGTGGAATGAATGGTTGCAGTCCAGTTTCAAGTAGACAGGTATATTACAATAGAGCAAACATCTCAAAGTTGTCTTCCTTGATAACTTTACTTTTAGAAATGGTCCACTCACTGAAGCTGAGACGTGAAGGAAGGCAACTGGTAGGAGGACTACAAGCTAAAGCATATGATTTCATTTTATCAGAGACACGTTTAGAATTCAGATGGCTATTCTGTTCCTTCTTCTTAAAATAAGAATATAGTTGTAAGTAGTTCTACTTTACTGACTACGTGCTTAATTAGTTTGCACGATAATGAGAGAACCACAGATTTAAAGTTCTATGGAGCTGCCCAGTATTAATGATCTTCTGATGTTAAATAATGTAATAACATGCAAAATGCAATGTTCATTATGCTGATAAGCTCAACTTTATTCTTTTTGTATTACAGTTTCCTGCAATCTGGCAGTGTTCTACCACGGAGCTATTCATGAGAATACGAATTGCCTGCACGTGTCTTGCCCAGCATTGGAAAGTTGCATACTAAAGGCTAGAATCAATGTCATTTTGTACAACATCACATCAGGTAAATCGGCATTTCATTTATAAAGGCTGAAAACATAGCAACTATAGGAAATGCTAAAATTATACTAGGTCATTTGCTATGGTAAAAAATCTTCTGAAGTAACATGCAATGCTAAAAAAGCATAAGACACACTTCCTTTTTCATTAATGCACCTACTTCTAAGAATACTTCCCCCCTTTCTTCCATTCAATATTTGAGAAAGGACCTTGAAGATACACCCTGCTTTCAAGATTCATGCTCTGAGTACCTAATCAATACTATGTTTGGGGAAAATACCATACCAGATCTGAGAGACTGAGAGGTGAGGCTGCCCACTGCTCCATGTCCCCAGATCCAACCAGTAGCAAGGCTGAAAATGCATTCCCACTAGGCACGTGCACAAAGAGCACACGTACATACCACAAGTATACATATATACACAGCCAGCCACACAGGTTACACAGACATATGCATAAAGGAGACACGTGAACACAGGCAGCACCAAGAGCCGCATCCTGCTTTCTCTGGCTGCACAGGATGGAGACCTGCTAGTGAAGATACATATATACACATATGTGCAATGCGGATCCCCCCAGCAGCTGGGCTCAGATGCTCATTCTGCCCAGTAGCTGCCCCTGGACCCCAGTCTCCCCGTTGCTGGCACCCAGACGTACGAACCCCCAAGGGTGCAGCCCCCCTCCAGTTGCTGGTGCAGACTGTCACACATGCACACAGAGCTGGCCGGGACTCCCCTACTCTCCAGTAGCCTAGATCCCTCCCTTTCCTCACCTTTGGTTCCTTCCCTAAGCATCCCATAGTAAGTCCTGTGCAATCCAAAAATGCACTTCCCTTGCATCCCATAAGGTGTCCCATAACCCTAGGCAGTGACACCCCCAGTCCAGAAGGTGTTGATGGGTATTATTTGGGCTCCCTGACCTGCCATTGTCTCCGTGTACTCCTTTTGTGGGTGTGCAGATGAGCTTTTATCACATAAACTAACATTGTTTATGATTTAATAGGCATTGATCCAGATCTTCTTATTTTTGAAAAACTGACATCCAAAGAGCCAAATACTCACTCCTCACTGAATAAGTATGGAAGGCAAAACAGCACAAAGGCCACTGAGTGGGAAAGGTGCCAGCATCATAATGCCACGTCAAGTTCTCTTCTGCTCCAAGCTCCATCTTCTACCACTAGCCACGGCTTAACAGCAAACACTTATACCTCCAGTACAAGCCTGATGGTCAAAAAACCTGAAGTTACCCCTTATTCCAGGGCAGAAACTTTTCCACTGGATGATCATTTTGCTAAGAGGACAAGCATAACTTCAGTAAACACTAAGTCAATCACCAGCTCGGACAAAAAGACCGTACCCTCACCTTCGATATCCAAGTCTGCCGAGGTATTATCCCACATGCCCACTCCTCCTCGTCTGAACAGCAGTAAACAACACTTAAATGAAACCAAAGGCTACAGTGGTAAGAATTATACTTCGGATAATGAGGCACCTGCTTGGGAAGCTGCAGCTTTGGGTGTCTGGTTGATTCCTGTTGTTCTTTGCTCTTCTCTCATCTTCCTTTGCTGTTGTACTGTTGCTTTCACAGCAGGGCGTTGCAGAAATAGGAGAGGTCAGTATAAGCCCATAAGGAGAAGAAGAATAATGTCGAGACAATTCATAAAATACACTACTGTCAAAGGTAATTTGTAAAATACTGTCATCATCTTTATTTTGGAACAACCAGCTTTTAAAAACTGAACCATATATACCAGCTTATTTCTCTTAAAGAATCAAAGATAATTTTTTCACTGATGGTTTCAGAATCTTGCGATTGTAATTTAATTCTTGACAGATGAAACACAATTCCCCCACCTCTTTAGGTAAGAAGTACACACTTATAGCTCCCACTATATGCTTAGAGGTGTTAGAGCACATTTGGTTCATAATCTGACCCAGACTAATGCCTAACAAACAGTATACCCTAACTTAAGAGAGCAGATTCACTGCAGCTGTACGTATTCCTTCCACTGACTTTGAACTAACCTGAGAAAATTAAGTGTAGAGTGCAATCAGTAAAACTGACTGAAGCTTTATAGTATCATAAAATCATTTAACTCTAATCATCCTTTAATTGCCTCAGATCTAGTTTTTTCTATAAAAACTGTCCATTTTTCTGCAACTAAGTTCTAGATTCACCTTTTTTCCCCATTTATCCCTAATATTGAGACAAAACAATTCAGCCAGCACTCTTTACTTCTTCGAAGAAAAACACCAAAAACAACCCAAGTCCCCAAAACTACTGAATTCCATTAACTCATACCCAAACATCTGATCATTCAATCTTTATGCTTTACTTCCTCCCCACTTCTCACTTCACTCTTCTGGTAACAATGACTTCAAATGTTTTTCAAGCCCCTCCAGAAGACTTCAACTGCCTTTGTAAACTTACTTGCTCTGCAGTGCATTGACAAATCCATTCTGTTACTGGCGCAGGAAAACACAAAGGTGGCTAACATTTGTTCATGCCTTGCAACCAGCATCAATCTGTGTTGTCCACCTTGACTTGCTTTTTCTTGCCTACTCATATTTATCCTTTATGTCATTAGCTTTTTAAAATAGGAATAGTCACTTAATGTATGTTGCACGGGAATAGACAAAATGTTTTGAAAGCTCTAGAAGTCAGCTTTATAATAAAAAATCCTTTTTTTGTTTCCTCGTCCTGTATACTCTATTCATAAAAGTGCTCCTCCTGAACATAAATCAAGTGACTAGATCAACAACGTAGCAAGGTATTTCCTTGCCTTACCTTACTCAGGAAGTTTGCTTAGCAAAGCAAACATTTTCAACAGTAACCAGGATTGTTCTTCTTCTTGTTGACGTCTCAGAGTTTCTCACTTTCTTCACTTGCTGTAAGAAGTTTCTATTTCCCAGACAAATGTAAATGTTAAAAAAGGAAACAATAAAAATAAAACTTATTGTCACATGTCTATGTGGCAGAAAATTATTTTAAAACTGGTAAGATTCATGCAATGTTCAAAGACTACAGTGATGAGGTTCTAAGGCCACATGAATACCTAATTACAGTTGAGCAGGTTGGTTTCAGAGGAAAAGACCTCTCAAATTATATTTTAACCCACACTGATCAGCACCGTAGCTTAAAAAACTGAAATGTAAAAAACCTCTCGTTTATAGTATTTGATGGGCCTTGTATGCTAATTTATACGTAACGGAAGAGAGACTGACACAGGATAAGAACATTTTAAAGGAGTGGGGTTATTTAATCAGTTGAAATAACACAGAAGAAATTCCTTCTATTTTAGCTAGAAAAATTAGAATTAGGTATGATTTGTTTTTAAGGGCAGTTCTATGCTTATATGTAAAGTGATACAAACTCTAGAGATGTACCTACTGCATGATGTACTTTAAATTTCAACAAGCTTTTATCATCAAATTGCACTTTTCTAATTCATCACATGGCTGAATCTAGCACATAGTTTAACTATCACTAAAAATTTCAGCTAAGAATGATGAGACCCCAAGGGGTCTTCTGAGTTAGAGGAAGTTGACATGTATTCTTTTCCAGGTTTTTAACACCAAAAGGGAAGGAACTAGGAGAAAGGAACCAAGATACCCTATATTGTATCAAGGGATGAATGCGGTGATACTGTAAATAAAGAACATATTTCTCATGTGCTCATCGTCTTAGGGTAATCTTCATGGATCTGACCCCAAAATGGAAAAGTCTCAGGTCTGATTCATTTCATTAGGAAACAAAGGCACATGTATGTCAGAGGAGGAACTCGGTTTCTCAACCTGTAGATTACTGGGATGTGCTTTATATCCTTTCGCCACATCTTGCACTGGAAATGGTGATGTGCGCTGAGACCGGCAGTATGACCTTTTTTAGGCTAGGAGCTGCAGACCCAGTGGTTCAGGTTCCTCTTTGTACAGTGCTCTACCAACCAAATTCTGAAGGAAATGTTCATGGCTCAGTGAAGTACCTTTCTGTTAAAGACACAAGCAGGTGTAACTGATTTCCATCTACAAAGTCTTAATCAGAAAATGAAAATTTGCAACGTTCACATTTTGATCTCTACCACAGATAACATTCAGATACTTCACACATCATGACAACCTGATCAAATATATTAAGTAAACAAACTGATTAACGACATGCTCCAAGTCAAGTTGTGGTACTTTTCATCTCGCTCAGTACTGATGACAAGCACATTTTGTCATAGGATTCTCCCACAAAACACTTCAGCCAGCATTGTCACATCAATTTGCAATGAAAGTGCTTTTTAAATTATTTTTTTCTCCCCATAATTTTTAAAATCACGTAACCAGGGAAAACACATTTTAAAACCAACTTACATCTAAAATGTAAAGATATATCAAAAACAGATCTAAAATCCGGCTAGTTACCTTTCTGCTTGTCTGTTAGCTACCACATGAATAAACATCCAATGTAATGCAGCAATACATAAATGTCGTATGAAATTGTCTCTTTGTTTGAAATGGTCAAAACAATCAAAACGGTGAAGCGTATGTTTGCTGCCAAAGAAGGGCTCAGCAAAAACCGCACTTTGAAGAACTTCGCATTTTCCTATGAGTAAGAGTTAAAAAGCCTAAACCTAGACTCAGAAAAATACTTTGTAAGAGAACTAGATCTGCACTCTGTGATGCCTTTCTTCAGGCTGAATGGAGCCATTAAAATTCTGCTCATGTTCACATTATAGTCTCAATAGCTCCCAGACAAAGAGAAGATGTTACTTGAGAAATTAAGGCACTTCAAACTGCACAAACTTTGTTTTCAAGACCTTGCAACACTGAATTCCAAATATAATTTATCCTGGAAATCAGGGAACATACTAAAATTATTATTACTACATAATTGTATGTAATTTTTAGGATACAGAATTCACATGCAGGCAGCTTAGTCCAATTCAGGCAGAAAAATTACATTCTGTTTACCTAAAAATTCCCCCATAGTTTCAGCTGGATAACATGTTTCATTTTTCTTAGCCTAGAGTTTTGCCAAGTGTTGCTGCGTATTAGTTATCTTCAGTTACAGAGACATATGCATTTTGTGTTAGTTATTTCATACTTTGGATTTTTTTAAAATTTGAATATAAATATTTTATTTTTTCCATTTTCCACGTTTTAAGGAAAAGAGAGTGCACAACACCTCTTTCTCCATGCCTCACATAATAAGATTTGCAGAACTGTTTAACAGTTTGAGGCAGCAGTATTATAACACAGTGCCCTTTACCCATTAATTTATCGTACTGAGAAGAACGTGTTTCTGATTCAACTCACTATTTAATCATGCATATAAAACAAGGGAAGATGCTTAAATCCATAACATATATTTATAATATATTGCTGAACTGGAAGCCACATAAGCAGGATCATTGCATGTCTAAGGCAACATAGTTCTTGCAGTATTGGTATCTTGCAGTACCCGTATGATAATGGGCAACATTCAAGACAGAAAACATCAGAAGCAGAAGTGAACATGGGACATCCCCTCTCTCTTCTTCCTGTACAATTAAGGTATTGCTGATTTCAGATAAATATTATGCAATTTAATTGAAAACTGAGACAGGTTCTAACATATTGCAATACCTTTATTATATGAGACTTGCACTATTTTCATCCCCCAAATCCTTAATATCTATTCTTATCCTGACTCTTCCTATTCAGGCTGGGCTGCTACCTAAATGCCCCATGAAACATCTGCTAACAGTCTGGAGTGCTGCAAAGTCAATAGTGCTAGGCTTCTTCCAGCCTGTTTAACTCTTCCTTTGCTATAAATGATCCTCTATAGCAGGTTGAATCAAGAAAAAAGGAGAAAAGCTAGTCGTAAGGGATGGATACTACCAGCAGAATAGATTTTTTTAAAAAGGAAATAAACTACTGAAAAAGTGAGAACTTGTTATTCTTACATCAGGGATGTTGTATACCTGCAAATGAAAAGACTAGCAAAGAAATCCTTTCACTGGACATGATACACTCCAACATGCCAGAAACACAAATCTCCGCAAGAAGACAGTATTATTTATTTTAAAACAGGTGTTTTTTCACCTCCTTTTCCTCTCAGAAAAGTAACTTCTATCTGATCTATCAGCTGTGTGATCTGCAGCAAGTCACAGTCATCTTTGGTGTCCATGGTTTCTTTTCATCTTCAGATTAGTGACTGTACAATACACTTAATAGCACCTTGATGCTCCTGTGATACTCACCCTTAAGTTGTGTAAAATCATGTAATGAAACTAAGACCCCAATACTCACCAGAAAAAGCAAATGAGAGAGAAGTGGAAATTTGTATGTCCCAATGCACAAACACTTCTGGGGCAGGATGGAACGACTAGAATATATAAGGTCATGTTCTGCAGAGTATTCTTGATTTTTTGGCATATAGAGAAAAAAATAGGCAGGAAAAAGGTTATGTAAAGCACAGTAGCAGAACTATTTTATTACAGACTAGGAGAGTCACAAGAAAATAAATACATACATTTTAAGTATGAGGGAAAACAAGAAATGGGTAGAAAGATGGTTTGTCCAGACATCCCTTTTTAGGCAACTGTCCCTTTATCCCTTACTTGTGCTTGTAGCAATGCTATGCATAAAAACAGGGCAAAAAGCATCAACTCCAGTCAGGGGTATAAATTAGTTCCCTGAAGACCATGAGATAATTGTAGGGGTTTACCAACTCCTCACGCACAGCCAGTCACATTCAGGTCTTAGGGCTTGGTGAAGCTACAAGTAGTTGTAACATCTACTCTCCTTGCCAAAGACTGAATTATGTCTCTGTACAGGCCTTCTTGTCTAATCTGAGCAAGAGATTACGCTTAGTGTCCAACAGCCCTTCTTTAAAGGGCAAAAGTGCAATAGAACACAGACAAACAACCTCAAGAAACTATCTAGCAACACTTTGAACATTTCACTTCACAACTCTTAGCACACTGTTTACTAAAGACATCTTATGCCAGTGATTACAGTAGTTTCTAGATGCAAAAAATTAGCCAGAATACTGACAAAGCAAGTTATTTTCCAGTTTGACCAAGCACTAGATCTCAACCTTTCTTTGGAATGTTTATATGGGAGATAAAAGAAAGGTTAGTCTCCTCAACAGCACCAGCGAAACTATGCATCACAACTATTCCAGATGGCCAAGAACTTAATTCGTGTGAATTTTTTTTCCATTGGAGACAGCTAATTTTTCCTTGCCATAAGGAAGTTACTTTTCCATTTTGCGGGGGCAAGTGTTTGGATTTGAAATGAGACATCTGCTGCTTGGAGGTTAGAACAGTGACCGCAAAGAAGCACATATAGTAGCCTTCCTGCTCAAGTTTCAATCTATAATGGACAGGGTTGCCTGAGGTCAGGGCTGTCATAAACTAGCTCCATGTTCCTCTTGGCCAGTAAATACCAGTAAAAGAATTACCTATGGAGACAGCCAATACCTCTAGATATTGTGTGTGGTTTTTTGCTCCTCATTCCTTCCTTCCTTCCGAATTTATGCACTGGGGGGCCTAGCCTGCTTCTTGATTTAAGTGTTATCTATCTACATTTCTATTTCAAAGTAACACGAGCACTTCCATGTAACAGAAGAATGTACATACATACAGATATGTATAGAGGGATACACACCTTAGAGTCATGCATTTACATTATAATGTACATGATACATTAATAAGTGACCATTGCTAAGGATGTACTTATTACTGTGCTGTAGAGTTGCTTAACCTGTAAGTCTATTACTCTTTAACTCTTCACAGTTTTTAAACTTCAGTGCAGGTTTCCAATGAGATGGTCTGCAAGAGTATTATATAGGAAAATAAAGATGTGTAGTTTAGTTCACAAAAACATGCGCTACATTACACATCATCAAGGTTGGGAAGACTCCCACTGGAGTTAAGATCGCAGTGTTCTAGGTATTGTAGATAATCACAGAGAAATACTGCCACCCTCAAACACAAACTGTTTGGAGGGAGAAGCAGAAAAATAGAAAAAGAAACATCCAAGGTGACAAAGAGCTCAAAATATAATCCAGGCTACCTTTGATCCAGTCCACTGCATTACACAAGTTCTGTACTGTAACATATAAAATATTAGTAAAAATCACAACTGTAACTCTGAATTTTATATCGCCTTTGATTCTAGCAGCTTGATTGGGCACTTACAGGATTATAAAGGTGTTTAATTTTTCTCCTGTGTTTCTTAGCAAGGAGAGGAAGTGAAGTCAACATTGAAAAACAAGGTTGGAGGTCAATCTTGCAGATTTCTAAGGCCAGCTGGCCAAGTGTTATATAGCCATAGGGTCATTAAGCCAGATATTACTGGAAAACTGTTATCTTTGACAATTAATTTCTGATGGAAGCGTTGGATGTGGTTAGGGACCACAGTGAATTTAGTCCCAACATTGTTCTTGGCCAGTAGGTATAATCTATTGTTGGTAGAGACATTTGATTGTCCTGGTACTCAGGAGACAGCCACCTTTTATCCTGCCTGTATTTCTTGAAACATTTATAGAACGTATATAAGCTAGGCTTGAACACTTCAGAGGGAACTCTGGAAGCCTGTGCATTTTAGGTTTTTCCATGAATTAGCTGTGAAGCTAATGAAATGCTAATGTAATAAAATGAAAAAATCAATTTCCCTTGCCGTGCTGTTCTTTCTACCAGCCATTATTATTAGTAAAGCCAAACTGTTATTTTAACAACTTTCATACAGAGTTCTGCTTAGGTCCATTTAAAGTCTGTGAAGAGCAAAGGAAAACTGAATTGTCCTCTGTTGCAGGGACGATTTTATCAGGTGCTCATATGTCCCGAGTACGCAAAGACAACTTTATGGAGAAAAGCAAGCTTATGGGGTTTTAGGTTTTTTAAAACATTTAAGGGCATTACTCAGAACAGTCTGCTACAAGACACGCCACTGCAAAACAGAAGTTAGTTACATATCCTTGCTAGTACGCCAGTCCTTATGCAAGCACCGACAAAGCTAATTAAGGAAACAAATTTCTCTTGTGTATATACTAGAACCAAACCACCTTTGGAATAAAGCCAGGCACGACTCCACCATCCATACCATTGTCTGAGTCAAACTGCAGTTACTTCCTCAGTAATTTTGGTTTCATGGCTGTTCAAAAAAGATTAGGAATTACACAGATGTACTATTTCAAATGAGAATTTTAAACATTACCCCCATTGTTCCTTTATTCAGGGATAACCTGATAACAGCCAAAACTTTCCCCATATTAAGCTTCTGCTAAAACTTCACATTAATACAAATCTAAGAGGAAGGACCACTAAATAACCAAGCTGGTAAGTGCAAAATTTGGATTACAGGACAAGCATTTTCAATCTTAGCTGCAGCTCTGGCAAATTCTCACAGGGAGTAAAAAGCTGCATTAAACTCAGTCTCTTGCCATATGAAAACAATCGCTACCTAAGAAGAATCCTTCCAAAACTGACAATGGTTTGGAAATGGGAATACATACACTCTTTAGCTGCATGTAAACACAAAACAAACAATGAGAAATCCTAGCAGTGAGTGAGCTGAGCCACATACAACACTCTGCAGAAATCAATTCCTCTTCAGTTTTCAATGTCCTTATTCTTATGCTGTTTCCTCTCAATGAGTTGCTGGCAGGGCCACATGCTAGGTTCTTTTATAGGTATGCAGAATCCTTAAGTCTGATGAATAAAAACTCCCTCTGCCCCTTCCAGAAAATGAGGACATTCGCTCTAAGATGAAATCTTAGTAAGCCAGGAAGGTACAATAAAAGCAAGAATAGTTATTTATGTCCTTTCCAGCTGATATTTTTAAGTGTTTTTTTTCTTTCTTAACCATGAGAAGGCAATAAAAGTTGCCTGTGATTCCAGTGTTTCAAATCAATTCCTTTCAAATACAAATTACCAAATATAAGATAAACATCCATATAATTTCTTTCTCTGTGCTTCACAGCAGTAAGCTGGATGCTAGAAACTTTTTTTTTCCTTGAAGAGCCTGGGTACATTCAAGAGACAACTCCGCAGGCCTCAGTGTACCAAGACTCAGTCCATTCCTATTTAAGCTATATACTCGCCTCACTACTCACCAGCTCTCACTTTCAGCAACTCTCATCATTCTTCTTTCCCATGTACTTTGGCATCCTGTAAATAACTCCTAGTTCACCTTCCCACGACCATCCCGTTTTCTACCTTATTTTATTCCATCATTTTAGAGACAGGTATTTTTACTTAGGGTATTTGTTAGCCCTCATGATGACGACTGAGAACCTCACACTGCTTAGTGTGCTTCAACACCTCTCTGAAAGTTAAACTACTTAGGCAACATTATCTTTGTTTTACAGATAGGGAGTACAGACAGAGAAAAGTCTGAGTGACATTTGAAAAGCATTTAGAAAGTTTAGAGCTCTTAACTTTCAGACTCTGAATTAATGGAACTGGGACCCTAGGTAATTTCATTGTTTTTGACATTGTTGCTCTAAGTTATATGCCAAAAGAAGTTGTGTGAGAAGTCAGAATGTGATTAAGCAGAGAACTGAACCAGGATCTCCCAAGCTAAGAAAGCACAGAATAGAACCAATATGACTCAAAACATACTTTATTCAAAGAGTAAGATTCATGGACAGGAAAATTATGTTTACAAGAAAATCCAGCAGTAAAGAAAAATCTGATTACTATTAACTCATCATCAAGCTTCATATTTTTGGTTAAGGTTCTGAATAATTATATATCCATCTCATATAGAAGTATTCACATAGTATTTTAATATTTCCATAATAATCAGATGTACCTGCAGAGTCTGCTCTCACGGTAGTGCTTGTATATTCAATAGTTTCTTCACTGATTCCTTATACTGAGACATGTTACCTTCTGTTTCACCTTCATTTTTAAGTGCAATTACAGAGTTTCTGTAATTCTTAACCACTTCAGATGCAAGAAGCTCTTCCTTAGTTACATTACTGACATTCTCCGAGGCTTTTATTCGAAGTAGTGTATCCAAGGCATTTTTCTGAGAGCAGCTATTTTCCCAGATATACTCTTCCATGTCTTCCTCAGTCTTCTCACTCTCCCACATCTCAGTTTTCTGAAAGAAAATATACACCATTTAAAAACTACTCAAGACTGAAACAAAGCTACAATAATTTGAAGAAACTTCTCCCCCATACCAATTCGCTTTAAAAATTTTATTGTGAAAGATATTTCCCCTCCTCTAAAGTCCAAGGCTTCTAACTCAAGCCTCAAACAGAGTTCAAAAGGTGCCTGTATGCCATACATTCTGTGCAGAATGAGTTTCTTTCCTCCCACTTATCAAGTTCTTTATGTATCTGGCAGATATAACTAGACGAGTCAGAATGAGAAGAAAAGCTTATGGACTCTACAAAATGAATAACAAAAAACCTTGCAAAAGTAATAATTTTAAATAACCCTAAATGCTCAAGCTTTGGAAGTAGTCACCTAGCTATTATGTCCCTAGCATATGATTTTGGTATGTTTACATTGGCTATAAGACACGAAGTGAGACAGCTCATACCCAGTAACCTATGATGAGAGACAGCAATCCTTCACCATTTGGGAAATGTTTTAATTGTGACTCATAAGGAAAAGCACCACCAATTAATCCATTTCCTCTTCCTGCAAAAGAAATTGCTCCTCAAAAGAATCTCTATCTACAAGGTGCTAATTTTTACCCAATTGGTGTTGCAAGATTAGACAGGATCAAAAGTTGAACACAGACAGAAGACATCATCCCAGTGCCTGTAAATACTTGGCTTGTGCAGTTGTTCTTTGTAAATTTTGTACTTTAGTTTTTCTCTGATTCAGCAGGCCTTCCTCTAGCTTCACAGACTATTTAAGGGATATTTCAAATGTTATAACCTGCTATTTTTGTATATTTAATTTTATTGTACTTTTGTAAATATATATGTTTTGTAGATATATTTGTATTTTTATATATTGTAGATTGTATATTTATTTGTATATTTACAATTATTTAGTACTTTACTGATGTAAGTAATACATAGCATCCTTATATTATTTCAACTATATAAGAATCACAATTTCAATTATTTTTGGTTTCTTTTTGGTGGTCATGTTTTTCTTGCAATTGTAGAAATCATGTCTAAATAAAACTTATATTTCTCTGGGAGTAAAAGTTCAAAGAAACATTCCAGTAAAGCATTTACATCATATGGATTTTTTTTTTTTTTTTTAAATTTTAAATCCCTTGCCAGAAAGGGGTCTTCAGTAAATTTTTAGCTATGCTATGCAGAATCCAAATAAACCTAGCAATCACAGGAGGGTTGGGGTTTTTTTTGTTTGGTTTGGCTTTTTTTTTTTTGGGTGTTGTTGGTTTTTAATTTTATTATTTTACAGTATTCTGTCCACTAGTCCACAAGGTTGCTGCAGTCAAACGATAATATTTAATAACCTTTAATTAAGACCCAAAATTTTTTTTCCCCCCTACAATCCTGTGTGCTTGGGTCTGTCTATCTGAATTTAAAAATACTTTAACAAATGCTGCATCCTGCACCTGGTAAATGGAATCTCTTGTCTTTTAAATCTCCGAGTCCAAATGTTTAGTCAGAAACAGTGATTAACACTGCTAAAAGGCTCCTATGACTGACATTAAAACCTGGACACAATACAACACAGAAGTAAAAGAACCTCATTCAATTTCTAGAGGGGAAAAAAAAAAGGACGTACTGTAGACTGTACTGCTAGAACAGTAGCGGAACGAGTGAGTATAGTAGAGTATTCCTTGGATGTCTGAAAATATTGCAATTCAATGTGGAGATTTACATAGTTTTAAATTAACGACATCATCCTGTTTTAAATATCCCTTGTTTATCTGCATAATGGCTATCCAAGACATTTTTTTCCTAAACTCCAAGAGAATTTCAAAGCAAAAGCTTCTCTCACAGGGATAAGGTTTCTCAAGAGTAAGGGAATATGGGTATCGCCCCGGTCATTCCCTGGCCAAACCCATGTTTGAAGTTCAAACAAAAGATCACTGTGAGGCTTTTGAACACCTTTAAGTTATAGCAGAGACAACAAGAACTAATTACAGTTATTACATTTATCTCTTCAGGAAAATCATTCTCTGCACACATTAACTTACAGGATTTTGGAGATGCACGCTGATAAACAGATTAAGATTCCCCTATCTCTTTCGAGCTATACAGGGTAAGGAGATTTTAAAGGAGGCCAAAGAAGCTGTTAAGTATTTCTTTCTTGCAATCCTTCCCAGCTGAATGGTGTGTCAAAATGGATTTTAAAATAAAATCTGACTTCTGTGGGGGAGGGAGGCAGGAAAGGATTTGACAGTAGGGGGAGATTTCAAAATCCATTCCTCAGCCCTGCTACAAGAAGCCAGTATCCATCGCTGCAATGTTGGTGGCCGTGCCTCAAAATGAAAAGTTATCCTACTGTACACAGGTCCAGACATACATCATAAACAGGAAACTAAACAGAAACCAGATTTTTGCAAACTGACTGTATTGAGTGAAACTTAAAATACCTTTCCAGCCAGATTTATTGCAAGAGAAAAAGTGAATCTGGAATTATATTTTCATTTTAAAAAGCACCCTAGGTAAACAAGCACCCATGGCCTCTGAATAGTGGAAATGTTACAAGTACTGTAGCCTCAATTCAAAGTGTTATGAAGAAAACTAATGAGACAATGAAAGAAACTTCAAAAGTCAGGTCTTCATCACTCAGAGTTTTGTTAGTTTATTATTTTTGTCCCCTGCAAATTTAAAATGTTAGTAAACACTGCAGGAAGAGTCTTACAAATGAGAATAAGACTGTGAAAACCGGAATACAAGTGTGGCATTGTGTAACATTTTTCTAGAATCCCCACTTAGTGAATGAGGTTAAAAATCAAGAATGTATGTTTCTTCAATGAATTCACTAAAAATGATTGCTTCATTCTATCACACATAAGACAGAATCTCAGTAAGTATTAACCAGCCTGGCTGAAGATGCACTCAGTTGATAGTTTCAACTGTTTCTCTTACCAAAACTTCCAATAAGAACCATGAAAAAAATTTAAAATAAAATAAAAAAAAAAATCACTAGAAAACAACTTTTCATATAAAGTCAAAGGACATAAACCTATTACTAAAGAAGAGGCACAAAAGCGTGATTTTTTTTTTTTTACACCTCCTAATGCAAATATATAGAATTATTTTTTTTATGCTATAAACAGAGTAAGGATTTGTTTCTAAGCAAATCTTTTATGTGACAGTTTAAGTCAGTATTTTGGGAGGTTTACAAGCCTTTACAGTGCTTAATCTGAAGTGCTGACACAGTATAAATACTAAAATAGTACTCTGGCCAGTGAAATTGCTTTTTACATAAAAGTCATTAACAAAAAGCTTCAATATATATTGTACCCCTAAGTACAGAAAAAAGGAAAGCATTTCACCATCATTTTTCTTGGTTTTTTTGCCAGTTTAACTTTCATAATTTCGTTGTCACAGCCAGGATTAGAATTGTCAGTTCTCCGATGTTTCTTTTGGGGAAGACATTTTAACTAAAATTTGTAAGTGGCACACAGAAATCTTCGAGGCAACTAAAAACACAACTCATGTTAGTAAATTTTCTTGTCAATGGTTTGAACAGTTAAAAATTTATTGCTGTTTAGCAAAGACCAAATATTTTAGTGGGATTTTTTTTGGTTTTTTTGAGTGGAAGGAAAGTTCTTTTAGTTGCAAATCAATTTTCAAACTCTATAGCCTGGAATAAATAGACCTATTTCTTAGTACTGCATTGAAATAAGAGATACTCTATGTGGTACAATAATCACAGATTTTCAGGTAATAAATGACAGCTATGCTAGCATTTTTCCAAATTACTGGGTATCCTCAAGCCAAAGAGGAGTTGCCAAAACAATTACGTACTTATCTCTTTGGATATACTACGCATTTGAACTCTATTATTTAGGTAGCAACTTAAAAAGAAATATCAACATAAATTTGTAAATAGGCAAAGCTGTATGTGATGAGATTGGATACAAAAAAATTTTAATTGCTTGGTGATGCAGCATAGGTTAAAATACATTCTTCTGAATGAGCAGAACATTATTTTCTAGGACACAGCAATGGCACAGGGCAGATAAGACCTCTAGAGCGTCAAGGAAAATCAGGAGAAAGACTGTGAGGACTAAGCATTCCAGCAAGGTACAAATGTAAAACAGAAAAGAACAAGCAGAGAAGAAAGAACAGAACTTTGCCTCAAAAAATAATATTGAATGTAAGAGATGCTTCTCATACTTAATGATACTCACAGGTTTAATTTCTGGTTCTGTCACTAACTTAAGAGTCCTCAGCAGTCACCATCATCTAGATAGCCTCTTTCAAAAATGAGGACAACACCTAATTTCTCTGGGCTGAAGTGGCTGCATGTATTTTCTGGAAAATCCAAGCTTCTGAAAGGGTCATTTGAAAGGTATTTATCTAACTCAGTTTGTTTTCTAAATGCTGATCAGATAAGATTCTGATCTCATCAAGAAAGATCAGTGATATTAAGGGTCCAAATCTTTGATGATTTTCTGTTCATATCTATGCCCCATAACACTTCACTCCAACATTTAGACTGAAAATCGAACAGCTGTAAAAATTATATTTATGCTTTAAAAAGGAGCCTTGTTTCTCCAGGAACTAGAAACATCAGGCTTAAACACAAGGTAATTGCAAAAAGCCTCCTCAGTCTGAAACAGTACAAAAACAGTTTTTAATTCAGCCTTTTGCCTGAATGTTCATCCTTTGTGGTTCCAAGCAAGAGGTACAAAAAAAGTTTAACCTTCTTTCACTGCAATACACATTTCCTGTCAGCAAACCTCTTTCCTTTGATTTTAAATGTTTGAATTCAGATCTTCAGAGAAAGTTTATTAAATTTAACATCTACTATGCCACTTAGCTTGCTCTTTTCTGATTCACATTAATGATGAAGACTCTTTCAAGTGGTTAGATTTTGAGCACTGGTGAGTGCACAATGAAATGTAATACGTACTTCAAAACAAAGTATATATTACAACATTTAGAGACCACCAACTCAGCCTCAGTTTGAGTTACTTAAACCATATATAATGACATACTGAGAAAGAACACTGTTGTAGGAAGGGCACAATTATATGATACTTCATTATTCTAAGATCTCAAAGTCAGGAGATTTACACTAAGCAGTCTTCAGTTATACTAAATGGTGCCCAGAGGTCTAAATCTGTCTCTCCCAGGTGCATGCTCTAATCACTAGGCTATGGCCCTCCTTTCAGTTCGTTCAATCTTGAATTTTCTTCTGCCCAGGGAGAGTTTCAGCAAGACTTAAGTGTGTCTCCCTCCACCTCCCATTTTAATCCTACAACCCATGTGTCATAACATCCTGAGTGTTCAGAACATGAAGTTAAAGTATACTTTTGAAACCTAACTAGCCAGAGACCTTCTTAAGTTTCAAAAGTGGACTCATATCCTTTCACATATTTTAGGCTGAATTAGAAGGTAAACTCCTACTATGAAAACTGCAAAATCCTACTGTTACTAAATTCTACTGGCACAACCTGAAGTGATAAAAATTACGCTTAACTTGTAATGGCTTAAAATGACTGCAGATGAAAAAAAAGACAACACAATTTAAGTGCTAACTGAAGTCTACAGAAAAGCTATACAATGCATTTTAGGATTATCACCAATGGTTATGTAAAAATATCCATTCGGCTGCATGCATACGCAGACTCCCCACCCCACCAGTGCCTTGCAGCTGAATGCTCTGCTTAAAAAGGAATGCAAAAGCAATGTGGGACACTTTCCTCAAATTCATTCGAACTACACAGCTTTGAGGTTCATAGATAAATTTTAGTTAAGCCTCTAGTGTCACTCTGTCCGTTCTTCAGTTCTTTTCCTTCCCTCACCTTTCTGCTTCAACTTCTGTCCTTTCATTTCAAGTACTATTAACATTTACAATGCAAGCACAATGCAGAGAGATGCACCCAGAAGACCCTTTGACTATTACTGTACACATTCAGTAGCCACTTTCCACTTATCCCTACTTCTATATTCCTTCTTCCTTACTGTTCAAGTCTTGAATCTTTTTTATCAGACTCCCGTAACTATACTACTAGAAGAAGCAAGACAGAGTTCAGAAGTATGTACAGCATTACTCTACTGTTATTCTTAGTATGCCAGATTTGACCTTTAAGAAATACACTGGAGAATAGAAAATGCAAGGGCAACTTTACACTAATCTTTCGAGATCTCAGCTGTGTAATGCAGAATGATATCCTCCACTCTCCATCATCTTGTATTTGTGTATGTTGAAAATCATGTGGAACTGAAACAAGGAAAATTGCTGCACCTTTTTGTAGTCTTGACTGGTCTAAAACAACTCTAAGTTATTTCCCCCTCACCCTATCTTTTTCAGATTCCTCCCCTTTGTAATGACTATGAATGTTTTTCCTTACTGGAAAATTAACTTCCTGCTCCACTTGTTTCTCCTTCCTGCTTTCAACTCATAACAGAACTTTACTTTTTAGTGAGAAACTATTAATCTGAGCTGAATGTGAAGAAGTAAGTTTATGATCTTTTTAACCACTTGAGGGCAGCAAACACTTATTCTTTAAAAACCACTTAGTACCATAAAAATACATTCAGGTTTAGAGAGATGTTATAGCATTCAAGAAGTACCATCGTCTAAAGGTAGCAGAAATACAACTGACTGAGCTGCTGTTTAACAATCTACCTAATATATCTCACCCTTTCATTGATCAATTCAATCCAGGCACAATCCTGGGGGATAATTTGAAAGGAATCACAGAAAAAGTCCAAAGAAGGTAAGTTCAATTCTTACCAGATGGTGCAAGTCAGATATCTACTGAATACATTCTAAAAGCTAAAAAGACACAAATATTTGATTAATAACCTGAGAACTATTAAACAGGAAGCAAAAGATCTCCAAATATTTTAAAATAAGAAAATAAATGAACATTCTTATCTTTAAAACATTCTGATTTTAAAACTTAACTGAACTCATGGGCCTGATACCTATCTGCATTTATCAAAAATAAGGTGCCAAATGCATCAGCCTGGGATCTTAAGGTACACTTCTTGCTTCTTATGCATCTCTAAGTAACAAATACTAAAACTAAATTGAGCTCTCCATTAGATTTAGGCAGCCTCATTAGCCAACCTGTAATTCAAATAGGTTGAACCAAGAACACAATATGTAGACCCCTAATTAATACCACTCCCACTGTTCAGATCCATCTCAAGAAACAGCATGCTGTCTTACCAAGCAAGTACTACCCACCAATATGCTGCCAATATTCTGAACAGCTTCCCATAGTTGTTCTGCTTTACAGTGTATTTCATTTGAACCTGTGATAACAGAGGATGGATCAAGAACCAGAGGATGAATTAATGTTTTTCCTCCTCTCTTCCTTCACTTCCTCTATTAAAATAAACAAGCAAGATTTTTTTTTCCTGCCACAAAATAACAAGCACTATAGATTCCCTTTGCCAAAAGCAAGGGTAGCATTATCCAGTACAGGAATGCATTCTAGAGAATGAAAGAAAACCGTCGCATTTCTTTCTTCAAAATAAAGGGGGTTTATTTGTTTAAATACAGATCAAATACCAACTGGTAACACTGCACTGTGTTTTGCTAAATTCTAACACAACCCTGAAAGGTCCTGAGCGCCCTCAGCTTTTGCAGGATTTTGCATGGTCAAGTCTCCATTGATGGCATTTCTGAGTGAACATGAGAAGACAGGAAAGACAGTACAGTTTCAAATGCAATACTACTTTTAACTACCAATTTGCAGTGGTTATGTAGCCCAAAAGGCTATCCAGTAGTATCCCTTCTACAAATAATCAAATAGCTTCCCCTACACTCTCCATTCCCAAGTCATGAATGTAGCTTTTTGAACTCCTGCCACCTTTGTCAGCTTCTTCATCTTAACTCTTTACTCTGACCATCTATCAACAGTCTGACAATTCTTTTCCCCTGTCCCCCCCTCCCACAGTGTAGAAACTATGCTTCCTCTAACACTCACAAAACCAAAACAAAACAGACATTCATTTATTCCTTCTACAAAAAAAAAAAAAAAATTAGAAAAGTAAAGTTGTTCCTTCCTTTCAATTCCTTCCTTTTTCTTATTTCCCCATGCATTCAAAAAAGGGAGCTCTTACACACATGGTTATAAAAAACACCTGAACTTCTCTGAAAGCTTCTCTATACCAGGTTCAATCCTCCAACATATCTTCAAAGCCTTTCACAATTTGGCTAGTGTGCCTTCCTGCATCATCCATTGATTGCTAGCAGGTTAGAGACAAAAATGCTAGTCAGTGCATTAACCTATCAACATGCTTCCTTCGCTTTGGCTGTGGTACCTCTCAGAAACCAGTTTGCCAAATTTGATTTGGATAAACTTTTATTCATTTATTTAAATGCAAACAAACCCTCTTCCCCACATCGCAATCCAAGAAAGAAATCCATTCTTAACAACATATTCAGAGCCTTGAGGTAGAGCAATACCTGTATCAACTGTTGGTAATCCTCCCTCTTTCCTTTCTATTTTGTCTGCACACACTTGTTGCACATTTCAACTGTAACTCCATTACAACAAGGATTCTTGCAAACTAATTCCACCTGAGCCGTCTAATTGCAATAGAATTAGTGAGCAGTGGATGCCCTGGGTTTTTATTGAAGCCAAGACTGGAAAAGTATACAAGAAAATTTGTAATACAGAGGCTACTGTTGACACAGTGGTAAATTTTGTCTTCTAAGCATGCATAGACAGACGAACCAGAATTAAACTCTTCATACCCATTACTTTAAGAATAACCTTCTGCTGGAAATGCATCTCTTCACAACAGAGCTTCATAGCACATAGTTCACTACATACCCAACAAAACCACAAAGAACAGTCATTCTTTTAAAAAGGTTTCAGATTCCTAAACTACTTGGATGCTCTAATTCGTAACTGTAATAAAAGAATTATGCATCACTGGCAATTAAAATATAATTACGTTTGAAATTACATTTCCCGGTGTATATCTGCACACAATTTTTCCTTTTATATATATTCACATGCTTGCTGGTTCACAAAATTCAGTAATCCAGTTATTAACATAAATTATAGAGTTATGCCATGTTTAGAGAGATAGTAGGCAAAGTTTTCAGGATTGAGGGCAAAATTTACATGCAGCCAGCTTTCCCTTCACTTAGCAAGAATGGAACACTGCCCTCATCTTTTTATTGAATTCCATCACGCACATGCATGAAAACACAGTGTGGCACTACTCTGCTGGGAAAGTCATCAAATCTTGCAATTAGTTCTGTAAACAGGATTGATGTTACTGTCTACATGGAAGGCCAGTTCCCGTCCATCCCCCTCCAATATTAAAGTTAGTACAAATTAAAATAAACCACACATTGTTTGCTTATGGTTTACAAAATGTGTCCAAAATATCTTTCAGCAAGTTATTAAAAGGCATTACCACTGATCATGGGAAACAAAACACAAAACAAAACATGTCACACAAAATAAAAAAACATGTCTCAGGAGACCATTAATTTTTCATGGAAATCAAAGACAATTACAACTTATTGACAAACTCATCAAATATTAACATGGAAGTTGAAAGGTAGTAAAAGGGCAAGAGACTTGTGCATATTCAATACACACTGAACACTCACATAGCAGTATTGTATAGCCCTGTCTTCCATCACTAAGTAATGCTAGAGCAAAGGACAGATGTAGTGTTCGTCTGGAATTAATGGAGTAGTGTCTAGCTCTCGTCATTGCTTAATACTGGAAACTGACCTGTCATTAATTTAAGATTTGTAATGCAATGTAATGCTGTTGGGGACAAAAATATCCATGTGTACAAAGCACTTGAAATCTAAAGTAAATGTATCTTTTAAGATATTAGTATAAGATGAATTTAATTTGATGCACTCTACAATCACAAAACATATCCTTCAAGGCAACTTCCAGTGAAAGGGAAATATAGCTCATCCTCCTTATTATGTTTTTTATGTCATCTCTGCAACGATCAAAATCAAGAACACTGAAATTCATAAAAGTGCTAAATATAGAGATTTAATGTAAATACTATAGAACAATTGAAAACAATAAACGTGAATTTTGGTAGCTACTCATCTACAACTTATTTAAAAGAGTACATCTGTGGAAATATACTGATGATGAAGGCTTTCACTGTCTGTCTCAAGCAATGTGACTAATAACATATTACATTTAAACAAAGTTAAGTTATCCAAAACATAACTATGGGTTTTCAACAATAATTTCATTTCAGACTGCTAACTTGTTTTCTGTAAAAAATGGCTGTAAAATTGTTGAAGGCGATACTTATAACCAACACGATTAACCACAAAAATAGGGGAGACAAGTCTGAAGAATTCACTGTCAAAGAAAGATCTGAGGTCTAAAGAGATCTTCTTATATTTAGAGGACTATTTAAGAATTGTAGTCAATTATCAATAAATTGGAATAGTATCTTTAATACATTTACACTGGGTATTTCACATGTATAACCATTTAACAAAACAAACTACTGGGAAAAATTCCAAATACGCCATATCCTGAATGATTATAGAAAAGTTTACATTACACTTGCTTTGGTAGAAATATTTATCTAAAGAGTTACAATAATTTTATATATTTTTCAGGACACTAACTCTGATGCAATGAAATCCTAAAACTAACAGAAGGTGGGGAGGATGTCCCTTTTCTGAGCAAAAGGGAGCTCAGAAAAGCAGCCTAAGTCCTCACTCCTTCCAGCTTGAGGAAAGATTTGTGAGAGAGCATTTAAGAAGCAGAGTACTTCCAAATTACAGCCATGGTTTACCGCAGCCCAGGAAGAGCCCAAGAAAAGACAATTTCTAAGTAACAGGTAAGAGTTTGGAATCAGGCAAAATGTAGATACTGTGTTGTATGTTAGTTTTCATAGCTTTAAAGCCAGTAACACGCCCCTCTGCTTTTTTGGAATAGACTTGTTTTCATCTTTAAACATGGTCACTGTTAAAAATGCATCAATAATAGGTGATAATCACAGAGTACACCATTTCTCTGGATGCTCTCAGTTCATATTTGAATACTGTGCCTAGGCAGCCCAGCATGCCAGCATGCTACCAAACTAAAGGTACGTTTAGGAATCCTGAGAATTAAGGTGTTTTCTGCTAGGCTCAGGGTCAGTTTTAGGCTCATTGTTGTGAGAAAAAGTATTGGGAAAGAATCTCTTATTAAGGTCAAAAACTAGAGAACTTCTGAAAAGGGGCAAACTATGTATACAAACAACAGAATAGCACTTGTGAAGTTAAAGAAATGCACTCTTAAGTTGACTGGGGAATAAGACTCAAACATAAGCAACTTATCTTGGCTGAATTTGAAGAAAAGTGAGGTGGAAGAGGAAAAGATTCCAAGATAATTTACTTTAAGCTGCACACAGTCATGGAACTTCTTGTAAGTTACAAGAGAGTGTGAGTTATTCACAATTGCTTACCCAAGATTCATGGTACAAAACTGTGAGGAGGTGTATGCCATAATCGTAGTTCTGTCTTCTTAGTGGACACCTGAAAATTCATAAACAAAGCTAGTCTTTTTGAAATCAAGCCACTGTAATATCCTTTTGAATAAAATGTTAAGCTTACCATCGATGTAATGGTAACTTACCATTACTTGTAATGTAGGGAATCTTAGGGAAATGTGTGTTTGATTCACATGCGTTTCTGAATTACACACAATCAAGAACAACATCATGAAAGCATAAGTATTAAGGACATGGAAGAACGGGCATCTGCAGGTCAGCAGGAAAATGTACATAATGCAAGAATTTACAGAACTTCAGGAAACATTAAAAACTTCTTTGTCCTCTGTGCCAAAGTGGAATCAAACATACTTTAGTCTGAACTCCCTTAAAATCTTAATTTTTGGTTTTTTCCTCCAGACCTGAAGGGAGGAGGATGACTGGTGAAAACGGCCATGAAATACAGTTCAGAACAGAAGATCTAGCCAACAATTCAACACGAAAAGTTTAAGTCAATGTAGCTGTAAGTCCAAACAGGATCACCAGTAAAATTTGTTGTGATAAGACACAGTCCTGCAAATTAATCTCTTCCTCATGCTGATCACCCATAACCTCCTGTCTCTTTCTCACACTCACCTCTTCCTGCAGGCTCCTTCACCCCCCGCTTTTTGATGCGGAACAAATTGAATCGTGCGAGACTGCATCTGAGGCACTCTAAAAACACTCATCTGAATGACTACGGACTATGACTATTCTAGCAAATAAATTTAAAAAGGACTCAAGCTTTTGACTCTTACTTCTTTCCTAGTGAAACAGCCTGGAAAATCCTGTATTAAAGAAATGGATACCGCTCAGAGCTTAGGCCTTAGAATTTACTAAAAATAAAGTGAAATATCAGCAGGCACATTAAGAGTTTCTTCTGGAACACAGCATGAGACCATTCACAGATGCCTTAGAGGGTAAGCTCCTTTCAGCTATACTGATGTTTTAGCCACAGAATAAGTCTTGCCAGGGAAATGAAAACTGTTGGTAGCACAAGTGGTCCCAGTAAACTACCCAGATTTCCAAGTCTTGTCGAAAAAGATATGCACAATTTTATCCAATTTGTACTTACTTTATGTAGAAATAAAACAGTATTTCCTACCAAAGGACAGGAAATTTAAGAGGGGAAAATGAATTCTAATAAAAACATGCAAACAGAAAAGACTACCAATAATGTTTTTCCTACCACTGAAAGCAGCTGTGAATTAAAGTGTATTGTGAATTTAGGAATACATATGTATTCTCTTACAGTCTTCAGAATTGAACACAGAGAACACATTTCTCCCATGCAGCCTTCTGAACATAACTGTAAATAACTAGTGATTTGTTTATATCTAGAACACCAAAACATTGAGAAATGTCTGGTCACCGATATCCCCATTTTTCTTGCCTGAAACTCTTCAGACCATTGTTAAAACTAACAGAACCCATTTGGGAAACATGACAACTACTTTAAAATAACAAATGAGACTTCTAAATACAGAGCTTCAATAACTAGCAATATTTAACATATATTAGGTTTGACCTTATGTGATTTGTCCATTACAATTTTAACAGTTAATAACAGGAGTATCTTATCTATTTTTCTCAAGTCATATTTTAGCCTTAAAAATATAATAATTTACTAAGACAATAATTGATATTACTGGAAGACACCCAGCCCTTTCTATACTGTGACCATTGCTACAGGCATTTTTTTCCTTCTTGTAACCGTACCTGTCCATTGTAATTGTGAGCATATCTGTATCCTTACAGTACCGTTCTCCTACAAGTTTAATGAGCTTCTTCTTTGCATGGTCATCCAAATTCAGGTGAGAAAGTTTAACCTTCAAGTACAAGAGAAAACACCTTTAATTACTTGGATAAATCAAATCTCTGCACCCTGAAAATATTTTGAGATAGTTAGGCACATCTTTTATCAAGAATTAAAAGGATAGCTATTAAGTATGCATTTGCAGAATTTCTTCTGATTGTATCACGTCAGAAGTCTTAACACAAGGCAAGTATAATCTGAATATTCAAACAATAAATTTCTTTATCCAAATACCAGAGGGGCTGGGGGAGAATATTTCTACTCAAACTTTTTTTCAGAGGAAAAAAGAGCTGTCAGTTTAGTTTGTAGCTGTATTTCATATTCACGTGTACTTCATACGGAAAAATAAATCTTTAAGATTTTTTTTTTTTCAAATACAGATCAGTAAGTTTAATACCAAGATATATCAAAGATATTTATGACAAGCATCCAAAAGAGGAGGAAAGATGTCAGTTCAAGAGACATCAAATCAGTATTCTTAAAGTCATTACTGGGAGATTAATAGAAGTATGCAAAGATGCGCACAGATAACAATATAATGGACCAGAACTGTCCGATCTCACATAATTCATCAAACAATAGTGTGAATGGCTTGTCTTCTGTTTCAATACCAGAAAACCCACAAACATAAGATATACAACAAATAACTAGTACTTATTTAAAAAAAACCTCTACAAAGTTAGTCTGAAGCTAGTTTCTATATGCAATAAAGAAGTATGAAAAGTAAAGCAAGCTGGTTTTAGCTATCTGTTTACACAATAGCAAATAAGGCGGCTGTGAACCTTAACAGTCTAAAGATATATGGTGTTGGAAACATAAGTTTCTATTAAGTGGGAGTTGCTGAGGAATATTAAAAAGATGAAGACATAATAGCAGTCTCTTACTCGTTTGCCCACTGTTTGTTTTTCCTCTGTGTTCTTTCTACTGTGTCATTGCTGTACTAAAGAACTGTTCAAAAATCAAGAAACCTGCATCAGAAAAACTAACAAAAGTTGAAAGACTAAAAGAAATTAGAAGCTCAAATAAATATCAGGGAAAAAAGTACTACCTGAAAAGAAAAAACCCTACTACTAAAAATAGAAAACTGAAGAACTAAACCTAAATGTGACAAGGGAGGAGACAACAGTGTTTCAATACTGGAACTTCTAATCTTGAAAAAAACCCCTAATATTCACTACTCCACAGATTATATGAAAAATGTCTCCTTTTTAAGGAATTACATGCTCATTACTATGCATGCCTGTAATATTGGTAAGCAGGAGCTCACCTAGCTTTGCTCCCTAGCTCACATTTTGTCAAGTCTAATTCTAGCAGACCTATTAGGTGCATCCAGTCTTTAAGGCAATGGTCAAGCTGAAAAAAAAAAGCTCCCTACGCACACAGCAACCCCTTCTAAGGGTCAAGGCTTCCTTACATACAGTGCCCTTCCATACAGTGCAGCCACATAGCCTTCAATCAGTGGTGACAAAAAAAAACGAGCTATGAGAAGATGGGCCTGCCCCAGCTTTACTGAGAAGCTGCATCTAAGCTGAGGCACTCAGCCTTGGTCTCTGCCTGAGCCACAACGCAGCTATGTCTGTGCCTAGCCATGGCCCACACTGACCCAACCCCGACATACATCCTTGACTTCCCGGCTTGACCTCACCTACTGCATCGCTATGGACTGGCTTGACAATCACCAGACCATTGACTGATCCTAGTTACTGTCACCAGACCTGATCCTGATCCACTGACTTCTCTTCCCGCTTTGACCTCAAACTCGCCTTATCATTATGAACTTTTCAGGTGATTACTGGGCTGTTGGATGGACAAGGTTACCGTTACCAGGCCTGTCCTGCTCACCTTGCTCAGGTAGTAGCTGCACCCTTTTTGGGGAGGTCACTGCCCCTGCCTGCCTTACTGCCCCCGGATCACCTTCCCTTACAGAACGGCCTACCCTCACTGCTGCCTGGCAATGCTCACCCAAATTGATGAGAAACACCTTTTTGTAAAACACATTTTCTTAACACTGTCCTTCTCTAACACTCACAGAAAGAAAGAATGCTCCAAACTCTAAAGGGTTTTGGACACAACTCTCTGGCAAGCATACAACTGCTAGTGCATGTAAGCACTTTATAACCATGACTGTCTGAACTTAATGGGATACTCCAGCCCAGGTGTCCAGCATTAGCTTGCTTTAACCAACAATGCAAAACAATTTCATTGTACTTTTTGCACTGTCTTAAAAGGATGGCATTATCATAGTTGTATCATGCTGCCTTCATACAGTGTGGTCATTCAAAATTTACTGTTAGAGAGCTATGATTTTATTCCACATGACTTGCTTTTCCTATAGAAACTAAAAAGCTATCTGGTCTGTTTCCTATATTACAGGATCACAATAAAGATGTTCTTATTAATCCAAAGTCACTTTAAAGTGACAAATATTTAATGGCTACTTGCTTCAAAATGGGATAGCAATTGGACAGCTTATAATTGTTAGCTGGAATGCTGCAGACTATTTTATGTTGAATTTTAGAAAAGTTAGAGCTCCACAAAGAACAGCAGTTGATTTAAAAAAAGAAAAATCTCATTTTACATCCTGTGGTACTATGTTGTCTGGCACAATGTGGACAATTCCACTTGGGAATAGACTAGGATAAATTTAGTGACAAGAAACACTGGCATTAGGCTACAAGAGATGAAAAATTAGCATCTCCAGTATGATACCTGGTAGAAGAAAGGCATAATTTTTTAATTAAGATTAGAAAGGTTTAACTTTTAAGCAATATTTAAAAAAGGAAATCTTATCATGAAGATCCACCAGAGAGTTTATCATCGTCTGTAACACAACGCACAGTAAATGCTCTCTCACTGATACAAACTTAACCGCTATCTGACCCAGTGCCATCTGTTTTCACCTTTAAATCTTCTCTTCCCCCTCCCTAGGCAGATTTTGTTGTCAGAGGATTAATCAGAGAAAGCATTTATTAATGAAGTCTGGGATCAGAACACCAGTAACTGAAAAAGCATGTGGATAATTGTTCTATTTTTGTACCATTTTGAATTATCCTCTCCACTGCAGCATAGCTGACCCCTAGTCTAACAGCTTGTATCTCAACAGCCACATCTAAGAGAAGACATTTATATCTCAATGTTTTACATGATTTAGAAAGCAGGAAATTTACATACACTCACCACCTGCTGTTTTTACTGGGAGGAGACTCAAGGCTGTTTGAGCAGCTGTGCTCTTCCCCCTACCCGTGACACCATGCTCAGTACTGACCTGCAAATGTCAGTATTACTCCATCCGAGACAAGTGAATATGGGAGCAAGGGGGGTCCAATGTGTGCCTCCTCCTGCACACAGTCGCAACCCAGCATGAAGTCAGAGGCTTCTATTCTCATAGATACCCTCTATATCCTTTTATTTCTAATGCATACAAATTTGTGAAAACTTGCTCTTGACCACGTATCTGAATTAGGAGACAAAAGGCTAAACTCTAGTATGTAATGACTACAAGGGGATGGTGAAGTTACTGCTAACAGTGGTGTGAAATGCATATTTACATCAATGACAGACTGTCTACCCCAGCCAAAACCGGCACACAGACCAAATTAAATTTCAACCCAAAAGGTTTTACAACATAAAGGGAAAGTGGAGACTCCTACAGACAAAATGAACTACTACTGTTCAAAGTTGCCATGATTAGATATTGTATAGGTGTTATGAGCATGTGGTACCATGCAGTATTTTAACTTCTATACTGACAGAGTAAGAACACAACTATCACTGACCCCATCACTGCTGCTGCTCTTCAGATAGGCTCAAATCTCATCTCAAAAGGCATGTTCAAAAGCCACAGCACAATCTTAACTTCACTACCATGAAGACAGGCAAGCAGGAACGGGTTGACCATAGAGGTTGTGCTATCTCCAGCCCTGAAGGTTTTCAAGACCCAACTGGATAAAGTTCCAAGTAACCTCGTCTGATCTCATACCTACCTTACTTTGAGCAGAAGGTCAGACTGGAAAACTCCTGAGCTCCCTTTCAACCTCAAGTAACGCATGACCCTATGATCAGAAGGCTGCTGCCCCTACTGCATACACACTGATACCTGGAGGTCTGCCAACTCAATACTTACTAATAGTGCCGCATTCATATGACCTAGCTTTCAACACTTGTGCACTTCTAGGGTCTATAAATTAGCAATGAGAGAGTCTAAGCAAGACACTGAGTACAAAGGCACTTACTGCCTTTTCTATAAGTAGATTCTTCAGAAGGTACACTATTTTGTTTATATCGGAGCTTAGTCTTCATTTATAACTACATATCCATAACCTCACAACCTCAGTTCTAACATGCTGCAATATACTTAAGGAAATCCACTGCTTTTTATTCAGACATTCAGTAAACCACTTCTCTCATTTCCTTACAACATATCATACCTGCACATGTTTTTAAAAGAAAGCCAAACATTTGAATTTTTGAAACAAAGGCTGTTTACCAAAAATACTACTTACTCTTAAAGTCACCACTCTTGCTTTGGGATTACGAATAGATGTCCCTGCAGAAACATAATCTACTGTTTCAATTTCAATAGGAAAATGCCGTTCACATTTCTCATCACTGTCCAAAGCACTTGGCCATTCAGTGCAGAAATCTGTATAATAAAGAGAAAACAATCCAAGTAATACCTGTTGGTTGGGTTTTTTTTCCAAATTTATTGCAATATACCTTTTTAAAAGTACTATTTATAGAAACCATACTCATTTAGATAACGGCAGGGTCTCTGTTAGACTTGCTCCAGTATTTCAATATCTTTCTTTGTACTGAGTTCCCCAAAACAGGATACAATACTCCAGATGTAGTCTCACAACTGCCAAATAGAGTCATAGAATGGTTTGGGTTGGAAGCGACCTTCAAAGATCACCTCGTCCAACCACCCTGCCACGGGCAGGGACATCTTTCACTAGATTGGGCTGCTCAAAGGCCCATCCAACCTGACCCTGAATACTTCCAATGATGGGGCATCCACAGCTCCTCTGGGCAAGCTCTTACAGTGTCTCACCACCCTCATCATAAAAAAATGTTTTCCTTATGTCCAATCTAATTATCTAGCCTCCTCCAGTTTAAAACCGTTGCCCCTTGTCCTGTCACTACAGGCCCTGGTGAAAAGTCTCTCCTCATCTTTCATATAAGCCCCCTTTATATATTGAAAGGTGAATAAGGTCCCCTAAGAGCCTTCTCTTCTCCAGGCTGAACAATCCCAACTTTCTCAGCCCTTCTTCACAGGAGAGGTATTCCAGCCCTCTGGTCACTTGTGTGGCCCTCCTCTAACAGGTCCACGTCCTTCTTGTACTGGGGACCCCAGAACTGGATGCAACACTCAATAAAGGGGCAAGAATTAATTTCCTGAACGTGGTGGCTACACTCTCATCAATACAACCCAGTATGCGGTTAGCCTTCCTTGCCACAAGGGCACACTGATGACTCATGTTCAACTTTCAAATAACCACCAGTCTCCAAATGGCCTTTTCTGCATAGCTTCTTTCTAGCTGTTTGCCACCCCCCCATCCCACCCACCTGTACTGCTGCATGGGTTATTCCATCCCAGATGCAGGACTTTGCAGTTGCCTTTGTTTAACTTCATGAGGGTCCTTGCAGAGGATTTTTTCATGTGCGTTGACATCCCTCTGAATGACAGCTCTGCTCTCCAGTGTACCACTTGTTCCCCCCCAATTCATTACTATCTGAAGACCTGCTGAGGTTGTGCTCCCTACCATTATCCAGGTTGTTATAAAGCATGTTTTCACATGCTTGGAAATGGCTTCCAGGAAGGTTTGCCTCAATCTTCCAGGGAATGTGGTGAGGCTGGCTGACCTGCAGTTCCCTGCATCTTCTTTCTTGCCATTCTTGAAGATGGTCAGGCAAAAATCTCCTGTTCCTCCCGGTAGTCTTTACCTGCTTCCACTTTCTGTGTACTTCCTTTTGCATTTCAGGTCACTCAAGAGTTCCATGCATACCCATGCTGTCCTTCTGCCATACTTGCTCAAATTTCTGTACACTGGAATGGACCATTCTTGCTCTTTTAAGGAGGCTGAACTTAAACATCCACCAGCTCTCGTGGACCACTTTGCTCCCCAGGAGAGTACCCTGTGAGATCTGCCAAGCAGATTCCCAAATAAACCAAAATCACTCTCCTGAAGTCCAGGCTCTAGTTCCCCTGTCTGTCTTGCTCACTTCTCTCAGGATTTTAACCACCACAGTTTCATGGACACTGTTAGCAAGGATGCCCCTAACCGTCACATACTTGACGAGTTCTTCCTCGTTTCTGAACAACAAATCTAAGAGAGCATGCCTCCTAGTCAACTCATCGATCGTCTGCAGCGAGAAATTGCCTTCAATACACTACTTGCATTCCTCACTTCTCTCAAGATCTTAAACTCCACAATCTTCTTTTCACAACCAAGGCTGCCAGCAACCTTGACATCTCCAACCAGTTCTTGCATACTTGCAAGTAGCACATGCAACACAGCACCTTCCCATAGACAGTTTGTCCAGCATCTGATGTCTTCATCACGAAATTATCTGCAACGCACTCCAGAAATCTCCTAAACTGCTTCCATCCCATCCTGTCACCTGTCAAGCAGATGTTGATGACTGCAGTTCCCCATGAAAACCAAAGCTTGCAGTTGTGAGGCTTTTTTCAGCTGTTCATCCACTTCCTCTTCTTCACCAGGTAGTCTGTGGCAGATGTCCACCAACACAACCTTCTCAGCTTCTCCTCTGATCCCTACTCTTAAACTCTCAACCAGCTTGCTACACATCTCATAGCAAAGCTCTGCATCTGAGCTGTTCTTTTGGGTACAGGTCAGCTCCTCCTCTGCATCATCCCTGCCTGCACCTCAGTCATGTAAGCTTTCTCTCTGCATTTCTGTGACTCCTCAGACTTCTAATTCCTCCTGTTTCCTATGCTGCATGCATTTGTATACAGGCAACTCAAGACAGGCCTCTTACCTCTTATCATACAGACTGAGGGGAGACTTTATCGCTCTCTACAACTACCTGAAAGGAGGTTGTAATGAAGTGGGTGTCGATCTCTGTTCCCGAGTAACAAGCGACAGGACGAGAGGAAATGGCTTCAAGTTGCACCAGGGAAGGTTCAGATTGGATATTAGGAAAAATTTCTTCACCGAAAGGGTTGTCAAGCATTGGAACAGGCTGCCCAGGGAAGCGGCTGAGTCACCATCCCTGGAGGTATTTAAAAGACACGTAGACGTGGTGCTTAGGGACATGGTTTAGTGGTGGACTTGGCAGTGTTCGGTTAACATTTGGACTCGATGATCTTAAGAGTCTTTTCCAACCTAAATGATTCTATGATTCTATCTCCTCACTGTCCCCTTGTGCCTCCACTTCTTTTTGGGCTAACCTCCTCATTAGGTTCTCTTTATTGGCTTGCTGGCTGGCAGAGACGCTCTTGGTCTTCATTAGATCCTTTATCTCCCCAGCAGACTTTGCTCTTACAGAGGGTTTCATTTATTAATAGCAGTTTTTTAAAATGCATGCCAGAACGGCTGCTGATTAAACCCTCGTTTAATCACAGATAATCTTCTGAGAACTGAATCACATTCATCACTCATCTTCCTTAAGACACTAAACTATAAATTTACAAGCAGGGCCTAATGGAAAGGTAAAATTAAAGTCTTACTGGTGTGCTGAAAACCTCTTAAGACATATCTGCCTACTACCTGTACGACTCAATGCAGCAACAAGAAAGCATACAATACTAGCCAAACCCTGACAAATAACCAGCTTCAGAGGTGGACCATGTCTCACCTACTTCAAACACAGTTACATTTTGCATCGTCTTAAAACTCCGAGAGATGTTTTTTAAAAACAGAAAAAAGAAAAAAAAAAAAACAACAAAACAAAAAAACCCCTCACCTTTAAGAGCTGCACAGTGTTTCTTAATTGCAGGAGGAGTAAGATGTAAAAAATTGGGAATCTGAAACAGACATATTAAGAGTTACTAAAATAATAGCTTTTTGTTTGTTCATAAATAAAGGGGCATTACTGAAATCCGATTACACTTTTAACATTTGTTAAGGTAGTACAATATGCTTAATAAAATATTCAGATAAGAAGACTCTTCTCAAGTCTGATTTAGTGCAAGACTTAAGTTAAGCCCCATTAGAAAAGTCACAGGCATGATAATCCTAAAAATGTCTCCTGATTTGGTTCATTTGTATTTGTTACCATTTAATTTAGAAATGAAATAGAATATTATCCTATTTAATAACAGAAAACAGTATCCAATACAAATATTGCAATCAAAGCAGTGCAGTCTTAGTGAATAATGATTTCAAAAGTTATCACACACTAATGGAATGCATCTTACCTTTATAAGTTCTAAGTTGCCTTCTTTTGGCGGAGGTACTCCTCTCTTCACTGGGTAACCCATTCGAATTGGGAGAGGCACAGAGGCAGGTTTAAATGCAGCTGCTGTTGGATAAACACTGCTCCAGTCCTGATCAACAGTCATCCTCTCAGTTCTGGGAGGTGCATGCTAATAAATTGAAAATTATAAAAGTTTGATGGAAGATACACTGTTTTGTGAAACAAAGCAGGAGCAACACACACAACAAGTTATTTCAGGAATAAATTCCCACAGCTAGAAATTTCAAGACAGCTTTACATCAAAAGTTAGTACTCATTTGTATAGGAATTTTTAAAAGATAGCCCCTCAAAGCTTGGGTAGCAGGCCTTTCCCAATCTTCAACTGCATTTTATTTCAAAAATGTTTAGAAAGAAGAACTTACTATCTTCTTGCATTGTGATAAATCAGCAGGGGGAGGAAGGGGAATGAAATCAGTATTTAATTGCAAACTCTATTTCCTAAAGTGCCTAAGCATTTGGTGGGGGGCAAGAAAATGAGTTTTAAAATTCTGGAATTCTGAAAGTCTGAACAAGTTCATATTAAAAAAAATAGGTATTAATAACTCTGAAATTACTTGCTATAGAAATTCCAGTATAGGAGCTATGTATTACTATATTGCAGAAATAGCTTATATCCTCCAATAACTGACCAAGGTTTCAGACAAATGGTCTTAAAAAAAAAAATCAAGTCACTGTTTCTTTCCCCAAAACCTTAATTTTTAATTTAGAAGGGTAAAAGACAAATGGACATATGCAGTCAGCTGATCTGACTGCTTTGGTGTATCATTAAATCTGCTCTTGGAAGTTAAACAAAAATTTAATACATGCCAGGTCCACCTTTACTATTTGCCTTTAAAAATCATAACACATAACATACTACTTTTGAAATTTATGTGTGAAATAAGTAAGAAAATTCTCAGTGATTAGGTGTTCAGATATCAGTTTTAATTCTACTGTGCAAGAACAATTTCTCTTATGCACAGTATCAGATTTTTTAATTACGCCAGAAAGCAACCACTACGAATCCTGTAAACTCTTAATGAAAACAACATTAAAATGTCTGCTTTTATTTTAAATGCAACTTTTAAGACCTGCAGCACATGGTGTCAATACAAGCTAACTGTTAGCTTGTTGTTGTTAAAGTTTTTGCCTTTATGACAACACAGACTGAAAATAGCTGGGAGATTAAAGAAGCTAGGTGCAGGTTCTGGAATAGTCACAGTGGATTGTTTCACCAGGTTTTGAACGCAGAAGGGGTTCCTGTTAAGACATATAGCTTTGAAAACTTTTTCAAACACCTCGGAGTTAACTGCAAACAGTTTCAGTACTTACTGATCTTATAAAAGGCGGTGTCCTGCCTCTTCTCCTTGTTGAAACTGAAAGAAAAAGAAACATTTTTCAATACAAACTATTATATGGTTTTGTGGGGGAAAAAAAAAAAAGCAGCATAATCCTGTATGCCTTTTTTCCCTTTACAAAGACAATACACACTTGTATTTCCCAGTCTTTACATGGAAGAAGGGGAAGATCACATACTCATGCTGCAGATTGCTCCTTTAGTTTTTGAAACTTAAGATAAAAAAAAAGCTTGGAAGCCATTTCATCTGGGTCTATCCTAGAAACATGTTAACAATAATTTAGTGTTTACATGCCTAAACGCATTTTTGCTAGCACCATTTATTCCAGCTTGATGCAGGAGGAAAGAAAAATTAGATGAGTGAAAGTACACTTTTGCCTTCATAACTGTGCTTCCTTTTCTCTTTCCCTCACAACTGTTAAGTCACAAATCACTCTCCACCAGCAGTACAAGACAGCTAAACCTAACAGTTCACTACTACTAAAAGGAGCATCCCATGGCTCCATCCCTTCCTTCTGACAGCACATCACACCCCGTTCTGTGCTACTCTCAAGCTCATCTAACCTCTGTATAAACAGTTAGCACATCGAACTGTTTTTCTTCCTGAGCTGGGGATGAGAAACAAACTGATGGGTTTGTTTTCTGCCATTTTACCATGCTGATCTGGCTTATTGATAAGTCCCAGAGAAGATGCAACAGAAAGAGTTTACTCCCTTTTAGCAGTCCTGAGCCACCATTTGGCTCAACTTTTTAGCCAACTGACTTCAGGGCTAAAGTCCTGGGATGCATGAAGATACCAAATACCACTAGATTTTCAATCTAAACAGAGATCTTCACTTTCTTGTCTTCATTTCCTCTCCCTCCTCAAACTCTAATTTAATTACTTTCAACTCTCCCCCCCCCCCGAAAAAAAAACCAACACCAAACCAACGTGGCCTTTATAACAGTCAGACAAATGAAGGTGAACCTGATGACATTTATTTTTCAAGTGTCCTGTTTGAGCTTGGGGTTTGTTTGTTTTTTAATTGTTGCCACATTACGATACAGTGTACATTTAGCAAAAAAACACTGAATGGGACTTAGAAGTGGATGTTTGGGTTCTGTTTGCCTCATTCATCTTACAACCTTACCCCACATAAGCCTCGGGAAAACTTGTGAATTTCACAGTTCTTTTGTCTTATCTACATATTTTATGGACCTAATTCTGTTCTTTCTCTTCTTGCTATATAAAAATTTAAACTGAAGAATACATATGGGGCTCTGCAACAGCTAATATACAGCATTCTTTTATCCCCTGATCTGCCATTTTTGCGGTGCTTTCACAGACAGACACGCTTCATTCATACCAATCTTATTATTTCTGTTACAAACATCTACAATTTCGGGTCAGGACACCTTTTACTCCTGCCATGGGCTGCAATATCAGACATCACTTGAAGGCCCTTTCAGCAACCTAGCCTGCTCCTGAATCTGTAGATGACAAATGCCCACCCAGCCTTGTTGGCACAACCCTGACCAAGTGTTCCATTTGCACTCGGAACAGCCTGAACAGCTCAGCTTGAGGCCAGGCAGGACATCAAATGTTTAACATGAGCACACATCCCTTAGGAAACAGTGATTCTCATTTGGAATACCTAAAACCAGGCAATGCACTGCAAGTCCACTGTACCACTATAATCCTGAGCTGAAAATCTGTCTAGCAAGCACCAATTTGCTCACTTCTTTCTTCAGACTCTTCACAGTATTTACACTGCTAAAATCTGTATCCTACGCCGTAAAGTTTTTTTTATTATTATTATTTTTACCAAAAGCTCTCCAGCAAACAGTTGCAAAACAAAGTCTCTTTTTCAGAGCCACTTGGAGCCGGGAAGGGAGGAGGGACACGGGCCTGAGCCCCCCGCCCGCTCGCAGGCCACCCCAGCCCGGAGCCGGGCGCAGCCCGAGTCCCCCGCCCCCGGACGGCTGCACGCCTGCCCCCGCCACCACCTCAGAGCGGGCCGGACCGCTCTCACCTTGCCTCTGCTGGCCTTCCCTGCTGTCCACCGCAGGCACGGAGGAGTAAGCCGCGCCCCCGAAGAGACGCGCCACCACGACCCTCCCGCAGCACCGGGAAAGCACGGCCCAGTGACCCGCACCGGCCACCACCGCCACACTGACGGGCGCCATCTTCGAGACCTACCGCGCGCAGTCCCCCCCCTAACCTCCCGGCAGGACGGAAGCCGCGCGGGCCAAGCCAGTTGGAAAGGCGAATAGTCGCGGTTCCCCGCCCACAAGCGGGGAGCGGGGAGCGCCAGGGCCGTCGAGGGGAGGTGCGGAGCCGACTGAGGCGCCCGGGGCGGGAGAAAGCGCCGGCAGTGATCTTACTGCCCTTGGGAGGGGGCCGGAGGGCGAGGGAGGAGTGGGGAGTGGCGAGGGATAGTGCTCAGAAAGTGCCCTGCTCCTGCGTCGTGCCTCCGCCATCTTAGCGTCTGTAACTCCGAGGCGGGCCTTTGGAGCGCAGCCGGCCTCCGGGCCTGGCCGGGGCTGTGGCCGTGGGATAGGGATTTCTGCCGGTGGCTTTTTCCCGAAGTCAGTTTCTTCCTCTCACATGTAAAAATGTAACTTCTCAGTCCCCGCGTGCTCTTTGTATCCCCAAAACAGGGACAGGCTCTTTCAGCGACCCCTGTAAGCGAAGCTCTGTGGATTTCTTCAGCAAAACGCAAATGGGTTCCTGTCATACCGAAACAAAATGTTAGTGCTGTCATGCGTGTAAATCTAGACTAGATAGTGCTGCTTTTCTTACAATTTCGGCTTCTTACCGCTGCTCGGAACCTGTTAGGTGCAGATCTGGTAGGGGGGTTTGTAGTAAGATACTTGTATCCCGGGCCATAGTCAGAGTTCCTGGCTTTCATCTATTTGTCTCAAATTCCAACGTACTCGAAATGCAGTTTACCTTTTCATTATCAATATAGCATCTCACAATGACTTAATCCATTTCAACACAATTGTTGGTCAGAATGCGCTCTTACAAATGATGGATAGTGCTTAATTGCTAATGCTAATTACAATATATACCTTTCACTTACAGACTTCCCATAAGATTTTTGTTAATTTTACAAATTTTGAATTGTGGAATATGCATCCCATTCTTAACACCGGGTGGAAAAAAGGTCAAAACAAGATGTGCTGAAATTCTTCATAGCAGTGTCTGATACTTGCTCCAAACTAAGATTAATTAGTTGAATTCTATAAATCTTCAAAGTCTCAATAAGTTAATTCTGAAGCTAAAATGTCCAGAGATCAAAGAGAGCTAGGCATCCAAGTGAGGATTTGGGCTTGAGTGCCCGGAGAGGTTGAATCTATCCTGAAATACAAAATTGAATGTTACTAGTAGTAAGATGCCTGGACACACCTATGGAGACAGCAAGTATATATTCTTCATGCTATATACATGGGATATACAAAATTGCTCTGAATATCATGTTCAGAAATATCCCTTATAAATAATAACTGCTTTTCCATTTAAAAAAAAACCTGCATCTTCATTTTCAGAATATGTCAGACACACCCTGTTGCCTTCACAGTGATGTGTCATTGTCAAGATTGAGAGAAACGCTCTATGTTTATGCACGCCTATGCTCCTATCTATATCCTCATGACAGAAATCTTGCAAGTCAGTTCATGCACATGAACACGAAATGGAGAACGGTGTTAATAAGTAAAGTTTAATAAATCTTAATGCTTAATATATTTAGTGAATTTTACAAATACTAAACGATGACTCAGGCAGCCTTACTGACTTTCTGAAGTCCTGATGTATATTCTCACTAGAACGTTCTTACTTGGAAGACACTCTGAATTTTATCTTATTTTCCACATTAGGTTAACTGTAGTGGTTTAACCCCAGCCAACAACTGAGCCCCACACAGCCGCTCACTCACTCCCCCCTGGTGGGATGGGGGACAGAATCGGAAGAGTAAAAGTGAGAAAACTCGTGGGTTGAGATAAAGACAGTTCAATAAGTAAAGCAAAAGCTGTGCACACAAGTGAAGGAAAATAAGGAATTAATTCACTGCTTCCCATCGGCAGGCAGGTGTTCAGCCATCTCCAGGACAGCAGGGCTCCATCACGCATAACGGTTACTTGGGAAGACAAACGCCATCACTCCGAACGTCCCCCCCATTCCTCCTTCTTCCCCCAGCTTTATATGCTGAGCATGACATCGTATGGCATGGAATACCCCTTTGGTCAGTTGGGGTCAGCTGCCCCAGCTGTGTCCCCTCCCAGCTTCTTGTGCACCCCCAGCCTACTCGCTGGTGGGGTGGTGTGAGAAGCAGAAAAGGCCTTGACTCTGTGTCAGCACTGCTCAGCAGCGACGAAAACATCCCTGTGTTATCAACACTGTTTTCAGCACAAATCCAAAACATAGCCCCATACTAGCTACTATGAAGAAAATTAACTCTATCCCAGCCAAAACCAGCACATTCTCCACCCCTTATTCCATACCATTTCCGTCATGCTCAGGTCCCACACTATCCAATGCATCCTCATTAACCACCACCACCCTTCCCTCCTTTGATATAATACACAGATATCATTCCCCTAGTCTGCGGGCCACTCCTGTAAAATGTCCACAAATGTCTGCAAAATGTCCACTGAGTTCATTCAGTCCATGACTTTGAGCTCCATCTGTTATGGTGGTCACTCAGGACAGGAGAGGTGGTGTGTTGCCTGCAGTTACTGGGCACGAAAGGCAGCTCAGGTCGGGTCACTGCTGCACTTGCACTGCTTCTTGTAAGGCTTGTCCTCCACTGGTTCAGGTGGTTCCTGCTATAGTAATTCCTACAACATGCAACTCATACTAGCTACTATGAAGAAAATGAACTCTATCCCAGCCAAAACCAGCACAGTAACATAAGAAGAGATGTCTTGTTGAAAGCATGTAGTGTCGGTAACAGAACAAAATCCAGCTGCAGGTGTTATATGTTAGCTAGGAGTTCCTGTTTCATGACTTCAGCGTGGGCCACTTGCACATGTTGGGTTGCAGTATGAAAAGTGACCAATTTATTTTAAAATCCTCTTCAAATTTTTCATGCTTCTCCTACAAAGAATCCAGTTAGTCACAATTACTGTTTAAATTTCAGCTTTCAGTAGAATGGTCCATGTTCAACACACTGCTGCTCGTGTTAGATTTTACTTGAGAAAGTGAACATGCAGTTGTCTACTTCAGAAGGGTTTTTTTTAAGAAACATTTATGGGATGTTCTAGTTGCTAGAGAAAACAGCTCTCAAGAATCGCAACCTCCTTCAGAATACTTACTGTCGAGGCAGCCTCTTTTCTACAGCTACTTTTAAATTGATCAAATTGTGTCTTATCACAGATTTCTTTGCTTAGATTTCTTTGACTCAACCAAGCTAAACACAGTCCCAGATTTCCAAAAGGTGGACAAAACTGGACTGAAGTGCCTCAGATCCAGAGTGTCTTTGCTGAACTCATCATATTCAGCTGATTCATCACCATGTGTTATCACTTGTTTGTAAACCACTGATGCTACAGGAATAGAGAATAATATGAATGGGCTAGGAAATGCACTAGAATGAGAAGGATCTCTGCAGCCACCAAGGTTTGCTCAAAATCTTCCATCAGGACTCTTTCTCCATTCCATCTTGTCTGGCTTCTCCAACAGATGTATACCTAAAAAAATCCAGTCCACATAGTCAGAGCTGAGTTCTTACAAAAGAAAAGCAGAGAAAAACCTGCCAGCACTATTATTAGTAGGTGCAAAGGAAACTGTTTAAAATAACATATTTCTTATTCTTTCCTGGGTTTGAATTATATGGTGTTTGCATGACATATTTTAGTTCTTCAGTATTTCCTCTATTCTTTTTGCTTATTTCTCTGTGAGGACATAAGTCCATTTTTCTCGTTATTAGCTCCATAATACTTGAGAAAATAATGTTATTTTGAAAATTGAAAAGTGAAAGAAAAAAAGGAGAAATAGATGCAGATAATAAAGATCCAGTTTTCCTACAAGTGACCATGAGGCAAACCCAAGAATGCAATACAAATACAGTATTTTTCAGTTTTTTATGCACCATCACTAGTTACTAAAATTGCTACACAGATAAAATATTTTGTTTCTTTTTATTATAGATGTCACTTACAACTATTTTTGGCAGTGTTACTGTTCAATTAATACATGTCTGTGGTCTTTTTTTATTTAATCATTTTTCATCCCAGCAAGCTTTTCCAGAAATCTAAAAAAAAAAATAAAAATAGTGTAATCTGTCTTTTTATAATTAAACACTTCATCTGAATGGCTTTTTCAGCAGCACTAGCTTAATTCTATCACAGAGAAACTAGTTCAGATTAAACATATTCATAACACTACTGCTATGGCGATCCACTTACAAGTATATTCACTTTAAATCAACAGACCTATAGAATGGCCTTACAAATTTACCTCAGGACACATTCTTTGTATACTTGTGTAGCATACAAGTGTTATTCCTTTATTTTGAGATGTGCACATATTTTGAAAAGCATTTCCAGTTACAGTACAACTGAAGCCACTTCATTTTTATTCAAAACTACGATTTTGCATAAAAATGGTATATGGGGAAGAAGAACAGACATGTTATTTAGCAACTCAGATAAGCAGAAAGGTATTGGAGAAGTTAGATAAATGCATGTTCACTGTATATAGTTAAATCATAGATTATGTTACTACTGTTTTCCTTCCTCTTTCCATTTTTGTGATTTCTTTTCCCGTCCTTTTAGTGAAGAAGCCAACATTTACAAGGGCTTTGTCTTCTTTGTCAATTGTAGCTAAAAGATTATGGTTCCTCTGTAATTTTCCCAGTCAGATTCAATTTCACATTGATCTTTCAATAAGCAAAAATTTATTGGTGAAAGAGCGAATTTGCTTCTATGACCGAATGCCACCCCTGGTTAACATTCTGAGTGCACAGAGCAGTGGCACGGTAATTACCACGTAGCTATATACCTTTCTGCCTGTACTAAAGCTAAGTCAGCCTGGGTGAATTTAATTGCTTGGAAGACAGTGGGAAGGCACTTGGCCAGTCTCTCGGTGATTGTGCTCTTTAAATCTATGCAGAATAGATTGTGAATACCGAAGCCTGACTTTCTGGTCATGTTGCACATGTGCACTGCATGTTACATACTCTAGAAGCAGTAAAGAATTTAGAACTACCAGAGAGAGTAATAGTTGTCTTAAAAAATTACAGGAGGTGGAAGTAAGAAATAGGAGATTTCTCGATGAGGATATTCTCCGTTTTGGGAATGAGGTGTATCATTTCAGAAGAATTACTGCCTCAGACTCCAGATTAGTACAGAAAGAGAAGGTAACGTGGACCCGTTACATTAAGAATTTCAAGTTTAGTTTACTTCTCTTTAATATCAGCTTGATAATCAATTATATGTTGTATAAAAGAGCCTACAACCTACAGAAAAAAGCTTTATGGTAATCTTTAACTAAAATTAACAGAATGTCTTAATTGACTTTTTAAACTCATACATGTAGATGTAAAAATGTACAACTGCACTTATCCTTAAAGGATCATTGTCATCTTTCCAAACTCTTTCTTCAGTTATAACACACAGCTCCTGTGTAAAAAGTCTCTCCTGAAGCAATACTTATATTTTGGTCAATCTTTTCAAATATACTTGTAATAAGCATCCACTTCTAATGGTATTCTGTTACAACCTCAGTACCAATAGCAGTATCTTTCTCCTCCAATGCATCACTAATGATTTAAACAAACCCAATAAAACAATGCTAGGACACTTAATATAATTGAAGATAGGAATCAAGTAACAGTTGAGGTTCACTGTACAAGAACTTACATTGTCTCTTATTATTTGAAGGCTCTCCATGACTGCTATCTGATACCTCTTCATCAATTAGAATAGGTACGATATTTCAAGCAGTAATTTTGCCTTCCTTTTATGCAACATAAGCATATCAACAGATACTTTGCCCTATGTGGTAGCAGTTTATTTTAGTTCGTACAATTTATTTAGTGTTTTTATTCTTATTTATCCAGGTATTAAAAATACTATGGGTTTCTATGAATGTATACTATGATTATAATTAGTTTAAGAATTCTGCTGACCTAGTAAAGAGCACTAAACTTAAAAGACCAAGCACACCTTAAACCGCACACCAAGCTGTTCTCCAGTGTCGAGGTAGAATAACATGAGATCAGCAGAATTTGGCTTCAGCATTGTAAAAAATAACTCTCATGGAAAGCATTATAATTATTGCTTGATTTACAATAGCGCCTAAAATGGCAAACAGGATCAGGACCCTATGACGCTGGCTTTCAATAAACAAAATTTTCTTAATCGGCATATAATGCCACGTTAGACGTTAGAAAATGCACTCTCATTATATAAACTTCTCCTTATTCTCAATATTTCAATTCAACAATTCCTTTCTTTCCAAAAGCCTGCTGAAATGACGGTATAATTAGCAAGGTTGCATACTTTGTCACATTTGTTTCATCACAGTGCATGGTTATTGCTGTGCCCAATGAGGTCAAGAACAATGATGCCTGAAGCCATGACATCCCAGAGTTACTTCCTTTCTGCTATGGATCTCTCGAACTCCTGAATATCAGATCTTGTTTTGCTGGGCCCAACGTTGTCTTTACTAAACAACTATTAACCAAACAGATCACTGCTCTGTGCAAATAAGAGTGAGGTACGCTTCCGTAGCACGTACAGCCCACAATGGCATTGACACAGCATCTGTCTAATAGAAATTAGTGCACTTGAAACTTGGCTGAACTATGGTGCAGAAGTCATGGAACTGAATACTTTTCATAGTTCCTTCCTACAGAGGAAAACATACTCCTTTGTCAACTCTTTCCCCTGATTCTCCAGCTTTTATCGCCCTGCTCCTTGTAGCGGGAGACAACATAAAGTAGCCACAAGATACCAAGCTAAGAGACTGAGGCACAGAATATGTATTCTTCATGGAAAAGTGAAATTTATCCTGAAAGACTGTGGAACGATAGTTAAGCCACGCAAGTAATTTGCTTATGTGAGATTTTTCCACACAAAAACCAAAAAAAAGATAAGCTGAACACATGACATCCTTGCTGAAAGTGAAGTAGAAAAAAATGAAAATGTGTGCTTTTATTAAGAGATGAGCATTGGACTGCTGTTGACCCAGCAGAACTCATAAAAATGAGAGAAAGACTCAGAAATAAAGATTCTGAAAATTCTGATGTTTTGCGTGAGAACAGATGGACAGCTAGATTCATTCCTACCACAGCATTCCTCCTTTCAGGTATGAGGAATATGAAATCTTGCCTAGAAATAATATGCTCGTCTAAGGGTAATTAATATCTAAGGTCTTTAAGGTAATTAATAAATAAGGTCTTTTGTGAAATAAGGACAGTGTTGACTTAGAAACAGATGTTTTACTTAACTGGTGACATACAAGAGAAATTGCACAAAAGCAAAGGGTTAACAATGAATAAAAATAATTATTTCTGTTGCTCATCTCTGCTCATCCTGAACCATACAGCAATTACAAATTTAGCAAGATAAAGAGGTAAAATGTATAATCTTAGGAGGCATTCACTCTTCTCATATCTTCATAATGTAAGGATTTATCTGCTGTTTATAACCAATGACCTCTAAAGTTTTTAAGTCTGCTTTGGAAATGTTCCCTTAAAAGACAAGTTGTTCATAATACTAGTCCAAAGGGAGACAGGCGACATTTTGTTCCTGCGTTTCATCTCGGTGGGTGGAAAGCTTAACTGTTTGTATCTGTTCTCCCTGGACAGAGAGCTTGTAAGGCATCGTGCACTGCTATTGTAGGTGCCCCAGCTGGCCTTTGAATGGATTTATTGTTACTAAATTTGGTTGAAAGCTAAGTGGAACAGGGAGTTGCCTGTTGTGGCCGATTGTGGAGGGCAGGTAGCAGACTGTCTGATACTGCTTGAAGAGATGGGGGGGTCTCCCCTGATCGGAATGGCTCATGTCCATCTTCTGCCTGACCTCTCTGACAAAGTGATGATTTCACACATAGCCCTGAATGACCACCAGATAGCACCAATTTAAAGAACAAGTTTTTGGAATTTCCATTTCAGTTTTTAGTATTCATAAATGGTGCCATCTTTTGAAATAATGAATTGCACAAAACATTTAAGCATTTTACAGGGTCAACATTTGGGAGCACTGTTCTCCTTTACTCACAGTGCTGCTACCTGTACCGTCCCGTGCTGTCTTGGTACGCACTTCACACGCGCATTTCTTTGCGTCAGAGATGCTTCCCATAGCGACATTCAACATCCCACAGATGCACTCACCTCGTATAAAGACATGCTAGCCCATAGCTCTTTAATGATGTAAATCACTGATTTGAGAGTAAATAGAAATAAGGACAGGAGCTCACAAGTGTTAGTCCAGATGCTGGCCCGGTTTTCCCACCAACCTAGTCTGAAGAACCGTTTTGAAAACAAGAGTTCCCTTCTTTTACCAGGACTAACTGAAGAAAACCTCATACATGCACCTTGCTCGCTTGTGGGGGGCGTGATCTGGGAGCTTTTCTGCACATCAAATGCTTTGTACATTTCTGTGGGAGTTTAACACGATTAAGGTTCCCTCGTAGTTAACTGCTGGTGGTTATACGTAATTTTCAGGGCGTGCCGGGCTGGGAGGCGAGGTGGGGGCTCGCTGGGCGGGGTCTCTGTGCACTCTCCAGGGTGCTGAATCCAGTGCTTGCCATTGAACGCGCTCTGGAAGGGGATAAATCGAAGTGTGCTTTCAATATACAAGCCGTTGCACTTTCCCCCTCTTGTCATTCCTATAAGCTGAGGACAGCCACAGGAACCGCAGCTGTGGGCAATACCATTGGGTGTATACAGTGCTTTTATTATTTCCAGGCTGAAAACCGCATCCTTCAAACGAAGGCACTCTTTTCATCAACAGATACTTTACATCGATATCCTTCTCACCCTTCCCTTTGGGTTGCATCTTTGCCATGTTGCCCAGTGCTTTAGCATGGAACATTTAATAGCATTATTGTATCTGCCACTGCAACCAGCACTTCTTCCCTTTTCATTGCATGGAACAGCAGAGTTTGCCTGGATACAGTGGATGGTTGGGGTGACAGAAGAGATTAATGAAACGGAATAAGCAAAAGGTGAAATAACATATAGTTGGTTTCAGTTTGGGATTGCTATATGTCTGTTGCCAGTGTTTTTTATTTTAAAAGAGCTAGCTATTTTTTCCTGTCTTTATGGTCGAAGGTTGCTGAACAGCTTTTTAACCAGTCAAAAGCAGAATTAGACAGAGACTTCCAAAAGAAAATTTCAGTCTGTATGCTTGCAATTTTGATGAAATTTCAAAGAATTAAAAGGATGGGTTTGGTGGGTACAGACAAACCGATCTGGAAGTTGCTACTAGTTCCCTCTATAATGATAATGTAAATTAATTCATTACTATTTCCACCAGGTGGATAGAATTTGTTTAATTAGAGTCAGCATAACAACCATGTCTTGAAGTATAAAATCTAGCTTAGTTTATAGGAGACTGACATTTTATTCACATCACAGCTGTTACTAAGTTCAGGCATTTCTTGGAAGAAATTGCATTTTCTGTCCAGTAACACATTTTATTTTCAGTTTGAACACAGAGGAAAAATCTGCATAACTGAAGGAATTAATCTTAATTTTCTACAGCAGTTCCATCATGGAATTGAGAGATTTACAGAATTGTTAGGTGCTACCTTGGGTAAAGCAGTCAACCTTGTAGACTATCTATATTAATACTAAAATAATGGATCAGTGCCTACATGCATAAAAGGCAATTAGCACTTCAGCTCATTCCCCATGTGATAAAATGCTACAATGTATTTTACATGTCAAGCTTTTGGGAGTGAGTGGAAGCCCAGTGTCACACTCTGCTAACCAATATCATAGTCCAGAAGTCCTGATAATCTTAATTTATCTTCAGCATGTCCTTGCGAGGAAGAATAATGGTATTCACAGTGCACTTTACATGGATTGCAAAGTGCGCTACAGTCAACTGAACTATAACATATTTGCTAGAAAGGACATCTTCAGTCAGCAGCTCAAAAATAAAAAGTGCAGAGAGTACTGTTAGTGTGAACTTGGGGCTCAAGCCTATACCCTGTTCCAAGATCCCTGATTACCCACAGTAAGCTTTGGTTTACAGTCCATTGTAAGACCATTGGCTCACCACACTGGGAAGGTCAAGCAAAAAGCAGGGATTGGCATTTTCCCCTTACAGGCAGCCTCGGCACAACCAGTTCAAGCCACACAGCATGGTGAATTTGTGCCCCAGCATGATTATTGCTAAAAAAAGACTCAGTAGCTAAGCCAGAATGGTACATGGCACTCAGCAAGGTCTAATTTTTAGGGACCCGGTTCTGGAAGTGGAATTCACAAACCCAAAGTGGATGTTTCAGAGCACTGCATGCAGAAAGCTTAGGTCCTGAGAATGGAATTTGAAATGAACAGAGGAGTGCAGGAATGTTTCTCAAGTCTCATCTGTTATTTACCATCCAAAATCTTTTCTAGCGTGTGGGTTCCATATTATTCCTTTATGTTTCTTGCATGACTGATTAATGCCTTTCTTCTAAAATACAACCCCTGGAGGAGTCAGTGATGGTGCTATCAATGGAAAATGGGTTTAGTCCTGTTTTTAGGGTAGCCTCCTGAGAAGTGTCTCCTTGTCAAAAAGGGTTCAAATCTCCATCTCAAACCCAGACATTTCCCTGTGCCTCCCCATCCTGGCCTTTCGGTTATAAATTATCCTGTTTGCTGTGCCTAGTGCTAAATACAGCGCTGTCAGTGTGGGGTAGACATGCTCTGAGCATGTGGGCTGCATCAGGCACTCCAGGATTAAACATGAGATGAGAAGTGAGCCCAGTCATAAAAGCCATACTTTTGTATATATGCAGTTGCAGGGCATTATATGCATATGTAATTTTACCAGTGAAAACTTCAGCAGTTAGACATTCCTGAAATCATGCATTTCCATTTCACATAAGTCATAAATTAGTTAGGTGACTAATTGCCTTTTGAGGGTTAGGCCCCAAGATGTGATATACTATGTTTGGGGGTGTGTGAAGGACATGTTTTCCACAGTTCAGTCTAATAAAATCTTAACATTAAATTATTGTGTTTTCCCTGATCAAGAAATAGGAGTCAGATGCTATGAGTTCTATTTCTGCAGTGGCTTCAGACCTGCTGCTATTATGTTGCATTTCTATGTTTGCAATAAAGCTGGGTGCTACTTTTCCCTCAAAGTAAGCAGATTTTAAACCTTAAAATATCCAAGATAATTATAGTTAAATTTTTTTGGAAATGCTTTTTTCCTACATACTTTGGCTAGTTATTTAGAGCTTGAACAATTATATTCAGGAGAGGTCAGATGGGAGAACAGTCAACAATTTTTGCATTTAGAAAATTACTGCCTGGAAAAGTTAATACAGCGGAGAAGGTATTAATTGATGCAGAAGGCATTTCAAGGAAGAAGCATGAACAAAATCCTGGAGAAGGAGTTCTGTGGCTCCAACCAGGTATTATTCCTTCTCAACGGTTCACCTACAGCACTGTCTGGGATACTGTATTCAATTCTGTGTACAGTGTAAACAGAGAGCCACACAGCATCCAAGGACAACGTTCTGGCGGAGCTGATTTTTAGAGAATTAAAAATGTACGACTGATCAGAGTATATTTATCAGAAAAATAAAGGAACTAAGAATGCTTTTTTTCAGTGGTATGGAAATATAACTGGGAAACTAAGAAAGTAACTTTCTGCGATAATCTTTCCAAGGAATGAGAGGACTCAGCCCCATGAACAATTATGATAAAAGTTGAAGACCATGTAAAATGGCAACATCCCCCCACTGCCAGAAAATGGTTACCTCTGTTTCATTCTCGGCCACATGACTGTGGAAAAGTGGGAAACAGTTCATGTTCGTAATGCTGGCATTTCAGACAATAGTCTATTTTCTGTTACAAAAGGGAAAAAAAGAGAGAAATAGCAGTAGTCACTTTCTCCTTCCTGATTAGAAAGTTCAACAATAAAATGAGGAATTTGATGCCGGAATGGTTATGTTTGGGATTCTCTTTCTCCCAAATTAGTTAAAAAAAAAAAAAAAAGAGCAGTAGTTCAGAAAGGCAACAACAATAGAGAACTCTGATTTTCCATTACTTAATGTAACATAATGAAGTGCTGCTTTTGGTTTTGCCAAAACTTCAATGGAAAAAAAACAAACAACTGAAGCTGCCTGTTTAGACTTACTCAATATGAAAGGCTGCTGCAGAGCCTCCAGCTAGCTACAAGCAACACCTAATTCACATTTTTAAAAGATGTGAAGTAAGGAAATGCCACTCTTAACCCATTGCAATTAAGTGTATGCAGATAAGAAAAGGACTGGGAGGGAAAGGAGGATGATCCTCAGCAAAATTAAGCTGTTGCTTGTGATTGCTAGTTTTGACAACAGGAAGAAGCACAAGTAACTCCTCTCTGAAATCGTCAAAACTGCTCCCCAGTTCTTTCTCTGCCTTTTGCAAGGGCAGCCATATAAGGCAGATAAAAGGGAGGGACCCTGCCTTGCTCAGGGTGGGACTTGATAAGCTGGGGGCAGAGTCAGGCAGCAGCTCCTTCCCCTGCACCTATCCAGGGAGTCTGCTGTGTGGAGCTGAGGGAGCAGCAACGAGAAGGAGTAGAAGGACATGTGATGAGAGAAGGTAGGTACTGTTTGCCAGCTGGTTTCAGGTTTTTCTGTGCTTTGTGTCTGGCTGTGTGGGATCTCCTGTTTTGATTAAGCAGGCTAGCAAGTGTGTTTCAGGTGGCTCTCTTTGCAACTGCTGGGTAGCCAGCCTTTGCTACAAGCACTTGTCTAGGTAGCCTCAGCCCCCTAAAATGAATGATACGGAGGGAGTGTACTTCTGATAGGTGTTTCTTATGTTCTTGTAGATTGGCTGGGATGAAAGTCTTTGTGTTTTAACTTTATTGTTTGGTCCCTACAGCTTTTCAGTGTTAAGAGAACTGATGAGGGAAAGGAAGTATTTCTCTATCTGCTATAGGACTAATGTAGAAATGCATCAGTCTGCCTTACCATGAACAGTGTTAAGCAATGAGCATGTTGTAACAAGTCCAGTACTGCGTGTAAATATTTTGTGGAATAACTTAGAGGGCTCTGTTCAGGTGTACTACAATGGTAGTTCATCCACTACACATGAGGATCTTTAAGCAACACCAAAAAATAAGCTTTATTTAGAAAGAGGGGGTAAAGGCTGAAATTCTCTCTCTAAATTACTCTATTCTGCTGAGGCTAAAGTAACTCAAAATGTGGGTGTGAGCCTCTTCTGACAGCGGAGCAGTCAGCTGCAACTCCTAGGTGTGTGGGATTTATATTGCGAATAACAGTACATTACAATATGACATTACAGACATAATTTTGACATTAACATTAGCAGTGCTTTGAAGTTAAAGTCACCTCTTATGATACTTTTAATATTCTCATATTTTCATCATATTTTCATTTTTTCATTTTAGCTAAGCATTTTAAATAAGGAAGCTCTTCATGGTAGCATGTAAGAAATGAGGCAGCACAAAAAATGACACTTCAGAAAGCTGCTCTCAGTCTCACAAAATGATTAATATTGCTGCTAAGTATCTATGTATTAGCAGCAATTTAAGTCTGCCCCATGAAATATATATTGATCTATAAGAGTCTTATTTTTAATTCTGTTTTCTCTAGGTACTTGCTTGAGAGTAGCAAAGTTATCAGCAAACATTAAATGGCTTGAAGAAAATCAAGAATCAGGCCAGGAGTCTTTGATCTTCTCCCTTCTAACAATATTAACCTCCTAGTGACAGTTATCATTAATGACATCCTCATTTTTAGACTTGAGAAAAATTGTTCCTGAGTACTGTGGACTGCAAGATCAGATCCCATGAGGTGACTGAAATAATTTATTCAAGTCTTAAAATCTTTCTGTAGCACTGACAGCCTAGATAAGATCTCTTGAGGTGTAGATGTTGAAGTTCAAAACCTCAATCTAGTGTGTTTCAGGCAACAGCAAGTTTATAACTTCCAGGAAATTTTCACAGTTCCCCTTCTAATCGGGACACTTCAAGAACTGCTCAGCTTAAAATAATATCATAGGATCATCTCTCAAGACAACTCTGCTGCTGTTGCACGATTTAAATAGTTTTAGGCTTCCTTCTTAACAAATGTAACTTTGAATTGTAATTTTCTTCCTTCCTACAGAAGTCTTAACATCTTTCCTTTCCCGGCCTCCTGTTACTTCTGGTGCCTAGCATGTGTCATTGTCCAATACATTTTTTTCTGATTTAATTTCAGAGGCTGTGGGTGACAGCAGGTGACAGGCTGACAGCTCACACTTGTGTCACAGAGAAGCTCCGTGATAACCGCAGAAAGTCATCTTATCAGCTGCTGGAGAACACCCTGGGCAGGCAGGACATACTGTACCTTCTTCATGATTTTAAATATTGATCAGGGTTAGTAATACTTGTGCGTTGTTACAGAATGTCCTGTGATAGCGGAGAAACTGTTGGGCACCAGATGTATAACCACTGTGGACAGGTTCAAGGCTCCTCTTCCCAGCTTAGCAGTCTGAATGGAAATAGGAAATCTGCAGCGTTGCTGGAAGTCAGGGGGAACCTAAGCAATATGCAGTATTCTTCTGTGGCGCTGGATCCAGAAACCCTGGTGAATAATGGATCCGGGATTCCCCGTAACCCTGAGGAAGGCACAAAGGCTGCAGCCTTGACAGAAAGTGAAGTCCGCAGGGCCTGTACAACAAAGTGTTTCCATAGCCATTATTTAACTAAAACTAGTACGCAGAGAGATGTCTACAACTTCCTGGAGAGGCCCAGTGGATGGAAGTGTTTTATCTATCATTTTACTGTGTAAGTACCTACATTTTCACATAATCTTTGGTGTAAGAAAAATCTGAAACTGTCCACTTAATCAGCCAGAAATCATAGTACTTGAGCTCCTGGGCTGAAAACCTGTTGCATGAGTAATCCCATTGAAAGCAATGGAGAAGCCAGTTTCTCAAAGGATCAGCCGCTATATCCATTAACACTTCCAGAGGAGGGCTTTTTATTCTTCACTTGATATTTGTCTTTGAAGATGCACACTGTATATTTGATATTTCTGAGGGGAAGTCCTATATGCTCATGGCAGTTTTTATTGCTGCCTTAGCTGCTTTACATTGCTCCAGCTTCAGACACTGCAGTTTTTAGCATGAGATGTGGAAGGTTCAGCTGTGATCAGATATGTCACATTTTTATAAGTCCATTTTGCACATGCTGAAGTGCCAAAACAAGTAATTTGTTGGACAAACATATAGTCATAACATTACTAATTTGAATTAATTTACAGTTGTGAACACATGAGTACAAAGTCTCTCATTATGCCATGTGTGTAGTACATGCAAGGAGGAAATTAAGGCTTCCATTTACCCTTGTAAAACAGTGGTTAATATATTAATACAGCTGCTACTGTTTTCTTTTAGCTGCTTATGGTATCTGTCAGGTTTAGCAGGACCTCAATTACTATTTTGAATGCTGCTTAAAAGAATGATGATTTGTCATCTTAGCTGTAGAAAAGGCCCAATTGTGCTCTCACAGAGGCAAGAGGAAGTTTTACTGGCTATAGTGAATGTAAACTGAGCCAAAAGTCCTTGCTTTTATTATAGAATTAGCATATATCCTGAAGAAATGCAGAGTTTTGCAATTATTCTGTTTGTCTCAGATGAACTTTTCTATGGCCTGACTGCATTTTGGAAAAACTATTATCAGTTACTGCAGTCAGGAACTGCCCAGAGAAAGATATGGTAATTATAAGAATGAATCATAATGCTTCTATCTGACATAAAATAGATGGTCTTATTACTATTTGCTTCCTTTCACCCCTCAAAATCATATATGGATTTTTTAAAAGGTTTTTTTCATTCATGAAATTTTACCAAGTAAAAGGATAGGGCCTCTTTCAAGGACTATGCTTATAGTATATAATAATTCCTAAGGCTTAAACAGATGTAATTTGTGTAGATTTAAATATGTGAATAGTCATGATTTAAGCCTATTTCAGGTTAGGACTTACTAATTTTGCTAAAATGCATTTGTTTCATCATCTGTGTTGCTTTTACCTCAGACTAAGTTTGACCTTTAATGTGTACTTACATTCAGCAGTGGGCATTTAAATAAAAAAAAAAAAAAATTAAAAATCTATATATATACACACACACCTGCCATACTAGAAAATTGGACTAAATATTGGTATTACTAACAGAAAACTCTTCTTTTTTTTTTAACAGTACAAGTGTTCCTAACTTAAATGAAAGAATATGTGAATTGACCTCTTTTTAAAAGCTTTTCCTTTGAGATTGCCTGAAAGCAAAACTTTTAAACGTAGTTTTTGGCCAGCATTTTGTCCTAAGTATATTTGTACTAATAATTATCACAATAACTACATGGTGTGTTCACTTATGTAACAAGTTTCTGGTTTGGAAAGAACATACTATACAACATTAAGTATCATTAAAGTTAAACATTGTTAAAGCAATAAAGTTCTAATCTAAAATATAATTAATTTTATAATGAGAATAAGCTGTAATTTATTTTAAAAAAAGTTTCTCATGTTAGATCTGTGGGTTTGGGGTAACTTATGTAGAGTTGATCAGATGATGATGACTATTTTCATAACAAATCCAATCTTCCAAGTATGTAGCTGATATCTGTGTAGCCTGGGGGACCTGGATATGCAGCGTCCCTTCATTGTCCTTCATATGCCGCAAAGACCACATAACTCATGTACAAACTTGTGGGAAGTTTCTATCCAAGAGGGACTGGAGTCTGTTCTGATCTGGAGCCAGTTCTGCTAGAAAGAACATAACTTTCCAGAAAACAGGCAAAATGAGGGAACAGTAAGTGTTCCAGGAGGTAACCTTCCTCCTGCATTCTGAAATTACCAAGATAATCTCATCTTGTGTAACATCTGTAGTGTGCCTGATACTTCAAGTTTCTTTTAAGGGAGTAAACTTAAGGAACTTTATAATGTGTGTTAGGCAAAAATAATTCCCTTTTCTAATTAAATCTGGAATTAGTGTTATTTTAGTGGAGTTATTTGAAGCTAAAATCGTGGTTTCAAAATAAAATGTTTGAAGGTGTGAGTGGGTTTGCTTGAGAATTCCCCCTCCCAGTCCTGAAAACCTTCTCGCTTAGGTAATTTTCAGCTTCACTGGAAGTCCCATGAAATACTTAACTCCTGAAATCCCCAAGAACAGGGTAGAGGACAAGTTAGAGGTGAGGGATTGAGAAACAGCTGTGACACGCAATACCAATACATTGATCCCAACCAACCAGTTATTGTGGCTATGTAAGAGCCTCAGGGTACTGGGTATCAATATATGTTAGGGTCCAGCTGTTTGCCATATGGTCCTCAGTCCAGAAAAAGAAGTGCGTGCCTGTCTTGAATTTGATTTCTAAGCTCAACTATGCCCTTGTTTAAATCACACCCACATGTCAAGATATTAGGGTATAATCCTCATATTTTATCTTTTGAATGAGTACTACAATATGTATTGGTGATGAGTTATGTATGGTAATGAAGTTACTTGGCAAATCCACACATTTAAATCATTTAGTTGTGAGTGGAGCCTTATTCATGTGATGAGTTTACATTTCTGAAACATATATATTTAATTACAACTGGAATGGCTCAATTATAGTCTAGACTATTGTGTTCATTTAGATAAAATATTGTGTTCACATACATGTGAACTGAGCGGGGAGGGGTGAAGCCAGACAGTTTTCCTGATAAGATTATTGACCCCCATTTAGTCACTAGGTAGCAATGATAACAAACCAAAAACAGGATCCAATGTCTGTGCTCGAAGTGCTAAAATGTAATTTTGGTGGGGAATGTTCCACTGCCAAGTCTTTGCAGGCCACCTTTGCCATAGGCAAAGGGTGGAGGTGGTTGGGCTTTTCTGCCATGTTTGTAGAGGCACAAAACCAGAAGTAGGAAGGTGCAACTCAAGCCTATTGAAAGAAAAGGATCACTATATGTGCACCCATACACACAAGTGGTGACTGATAACAGGAGAGCAGTATGGTTTCACCTGTTTTCAGGGAGAAGAGGTAACTGCTTGCTGTTGGATGTTCATTTGTTCTGAGTGTGAGTGATAGAGGCCACCTTGTGTCAGCCTAAGGCTGTGTCTACGTCAGTTGAGCCCTGTGCTGCACAGCTGCACCAGCTCAGGTCCCAGCAAAAAAACAACTGAGTTTTTGCTGAGGCTAACTGGCCATATACCTCAGCAAGCAAGGTGGATCCATCGTACCTTTTACCCTTGGATACACCCTGTTGTTTTTACTCACTGTAGTCCAACCTCCTTGTCCTATCTTTTCCATTTCTCTGGAGCATCCAGTGACTTCTAATTTTCGTCTCTTCAGCTGCTGTTGGCTGGGTAGCTGATTTATTTTTAGTTAAAAGCCAGAAGCTTAGAGGGAACCTAGGTGGGTAGCACTTGGACTAAGAAGTGAGGAAGCAGAACAAATGGCTACGCTGAGTCTGGTGAAACAGGGCCAGAGGAAAACCTGGGACCAAGAGACAGAAAGCTAGATTGGATTGTTGTAGAAACTGAGACTGCTGAAACTGGAGGAAAAGCAATACAAGAGCAGGCTAGCTTGAGACAAAGAGAAGCAGACTTAAGCAGGAAGGACAAAGAAACAAGGACTAGCAGCTTTTGGAGATCAGAAGGCTGGATAGGCACAAGGAGCTGGAACTGCGGGACAGCTGAAAATGGTCAAGAAGCTCAGAGAGAGCCACTGGGAGGAAAAAAGGGTAGGAGATGACAGCTGGAAGCTAGGGGGAAGAGGGAGCGTGGAATTCATGACAGGAGAAGGAACCTTTCACCCGTAGGCAACTGGTTTGAATCTTGTCCAAGTCAATAGTGAAGAAGTAATGACTGTGGGGAGATACAAAAGGAGCTGTTGGTCTCAGTCCAGTTCTTAGCAAACGGATGTCAGCATCACTGCTGGAGTTAGCACAGCTGGAAGGCTCGCTGGCAGTCAGTAGAGAAACCACAGGCTGGTTGAAAAGGGAGGCAAGTCTAAGGCGAGAGGGAGGCCCATGAGAGGGACTGTTAGATTGTGTTCTCAGGCCTGCCACTTTCTTGTCGTGTAACACTGTGAAAGTTTAAGTGAGAACTTGCAGCTGTTCCAGGTTACTTTGTGCTGGTTTGGCCACTTGTTAAATGAGTGTTGGACCTTGTTCTCATTTAAAAGTTAGACCAATCTTTATATCCCATAACTTCCCATGGGATGGGGTGAGCCGATCTAACAGCCCATTGCTAACAGACCACCTCCAGTTCTGCTCCCCTTATCTGCCCCATCCATTCAGTTTGCTCCTGCCAGCTCCTTGGATATCCTTGGATCACTGAGCCAGTTCAACTTATTAATCCAGCAGAAACGTAGCCCAGCAGGAATAAGTGGATGGTCTTCTGTCAAGTTAGTAATACACATTCAGCGTCTTGAAGTACTGTCCACTATTGTTCTCTTAGTGCTCCTAGTGGATTATAATCACCTGTTAAATTTCATATAAAATTGTATGAAATAATTGCAAAGTAACACTGCAAATTATCTGGCAAGTACTGCAGACCACCTGGTTTGACTGCGAAACATTTCACAAATGCAGAGTTTGCCTAGCAACAAAGTCTGCTCTCCAGGCTCCCTTATGATTTATGGGGAAATAACTCCTCCAAACGGTGACTCAGAGAGAATAATGGCTATTTCTTTGAATCATTCCTAGGGGATGCTGTCTGTCTTTCTCTTGACTGCATGGGAAAGATAGGAGAACATCCTCCCTAGAGTATGGTTTCACAAGAGCTGACATAATGGTTTACCAATACCAAAAGGGTAAGGTTCACTCTCTCACCTTCCCTTCTTCTCTCCTGGCCACACATTTCTCCTGCATAATGCGTGCTGCTTCTGGCACTCACTGTAGCCCTCCTAAGCTAAGTCAACTCACTGTAATGGCAGAAATCTAGCCCAGCAAGAAAGTGAGTAGCTTTTGATACCTTAAGGGGTTACAGCATGTCAACAAATGGTCTGATGGTGCTGGAACCAGTATTAACCAGTTGGCCAAGACTGGAATGGGATGAGGGAGAGCTTTCCTTTTTGCTACCAGGGAACTGTGGTGTTGGCTCAGTTGCATACGAAAACATGCCCTAATTTTGCTTTGTTACACCTCTTCTCCTTCATACTGACTCCCACAGCTTCTTTGTAGAGGCACACATGCACACACACATACTTGTTCCTGGCAGCTTGTTGAAAAGAACTCATCTAAGGAATTACTGTTGAGTAATTTAAAAGTGTGTGCTCCTTACAAAAATATGGCAATATCAATAAAGTTGCTAACTTATAACTTTGGGAGGAAAGTACAGAAGATCAAGAACATGTTTGTAAAATGGTGGCTGGCCAGCTAAAATTTTTTTTCCTTTAGAAAATATTCTATGTACCAAAGGCTGTGTCACCATAAGTAATACAAAAAGAGAGTTCAGATTATTGGAACAGATTAAAAATTGCAATTTTCTTTTATTATTGTTGCTCTTCAAACTTTTACTTCCCTCAGCTTCATGTAAGAAATGCTGTAATCATGCTCTGTTAATGCAACTGAAGAAGTTAAGAGCCACCATTCTGGCTGATACTCCATTTTTGTTTGGCATACAACTGCTGCTGATGTAAAGAACATTAAAAGGCAAAAATATAAGGGTCTAGTGGTTCCTTTTAATGACTGTGGGGCACGTGCCTGCATATCTTTTGGTTCTTCAGGTGTAGCAGCTCTCAGTTAGTGAAACTAAATATACATAGCAAGTAAGTTAGCATAGTATTCTCCTGTGTCTGTTTTTATCTGTAAATGGAGCCTATAGCCCATTATTTATAACTCCCCCTCAAAGGGACCATCAAATTCCCATTTCTGTCCTTCCCACAATTATCTCTAGAATGCAAGAAGATATTTTGCTTTTTCCAATGATGTGATTGTAATATGACCAACATGAGCAACAACTAAAGTTCAGAGTAATTATAAGCATATGACTACTTTTGAGATTCTGGCTTTGACCTTGATGTCAAAGCTTAGGTCTGGACATGATGTACTTGCATAAGGGTAAGTTAGGGCTTTTTATTATTATTATTGGGTTCAGGGTGTTTCTTGCCAGCATAATAGTTACTTATTTGGACATTTTATACAGAAATTGAACTGACAAGTTTTCCAATTTAGAACTGCAGTAGCTACTTTTTGTCTATATACTAGCTACACAGAGGTACTAAGCTGATGTCTCGTCTATGATGATGAACTTCAGGTACCAGAAGATGAGCAATATTAAAGGGAAGAAACTCAAGAACTATGAATTTTACTGAAGTGGAACGTTCTTCTTACTGCTTAGGGTTGCATGTTCAACTGGATGATATGGTGGAATGGCTTAAGTTGCTAATGGAAGTGCACTAATATTAAACAGAATTATCTTTAGGATTCGGTAAAGTCCCAAGATTGGGCTGTTCTAAAAATACATGGGGACAGTTATAAATTTTTTTAGCCTCTTTTCCTAAGGAAATGAGGTTTATGCAACCACGCTGTCTGAGTGCATCTGTCTGAAAGTGCCTTACCGAAAACTTTTGAGCCAGTTGGCAAGTTTCAACTAATATTGACAGAGGATGAGACATGTCAGAGATATTAAGTTTCTTCACGTTTTGTTAAAATAAGCATTTGGGTAGAGGAGAAATAAATTAATAACCCCAAAAATGAAAACACTTCACTTCGAGCTCAATTAGATTGTTTGGCACCAAAGAGTCTTTTCAGGAGAGAGATGTTACAAAAGTTCCTAAGGAAGAACTTTGATCTGAGTGTACTTTGCTTTAGGCACAGAATAACCTAACCACAGGGCACAAAGCCACAGGCTACGTAAATTTTATTTTCATTTTTTGAAGTTATTGATGACTTTTTCCATCATTTATGTAAGAAATTCAATCTGTCTTATTCTAGAAGCTCAATTTTGTAATAGACTGTGCAATGAATATGCATTAATGTCCCCACAGGCTAATGTTGTTTCTATAGTGAAACCATTTGTTTCTATAGTGAAAACAAATACTGTAGTGTGGTGTTGATATGGTGCTATTGATGGAATTTGGTTACGCCTTTGTGGAAAAATGCTCTGTTCTTACAGAAACCAGCAAAATAAAAAGATATTCCTTGATGTCAACATTACAATTGCTCACTAACTTGTGGGCTCCACATGGTATCAAATTCAAGAAGAAAAGCGTTTCAGATGTCTTCATGATAATCAAGCTGGCATTAACTTAATTATTGGATGTATCTGCGCAGCATCATTATATACATTTATTCTTTCCTTTTTTTTTTTGATACTGAACCTAAGAAACATTAATTAATGTGAGTACTTCAAAGAGGTTGGTGTTACTTTGTAAATGGTGGTAGCAATTTCCTGTCCCTGTGGAGATGTGTCATAGTTCACATGCCGAAACCTACTGATTTTTTTGTCTCACAGTCAAGGTCGATGGTAAATGTATCGGAACCATGAACACTGATCATGAAGTCATGATAATGAACTGTTTCTGTCAATGTTTAAAGAACTGATTAGGTCTCTTCTAGAAAGTCTTAGTGATACAGAATCAAAATGGAAGCTTGATTCCTGTGCCCAGGGAAGGAGAGGACATCCAGACATTCTGGTAACAAGACGTATGGAGGTAAGAGCAAAAAAGACAAACATAGCAGCACAGATGTTAGTGGAAGATACATGCACTCAACTGAATCAGGGAGCTTAAATCCTAGGAATGGCAGGGCTCTGAAAAAAGGTTTCTGTAAGATCAGTGCGTCTGGCAATTGTAATGGATGTATGAATGTAATTTGTAAGTTCTGGACTAGCACCAGCTAAACTCAGAGAAAAAGCAAAATCCAAATCTTAGTGCTCTTTAAAGAGCAGCAAATATGTCAGGTTGTTAAATACTTTGAAAATGTGAAGTGCTCATATAGGAGCTCAATAGGAGCTGTGGATGTTTTAAAAATAACATATGTTTGGGCAGTTGATTCAGAAAGCTGGTTTGAAGTGGGAGATCTTGTATGATGCGTGGCTCGTGCTGTGATTTGAACAGCATTGGTATTAGCTATTGATTCAAACTGGTTTGTGATAATTTAGACATATGCAGGTGAAAGGTCTCAAGAAAAATACAGAATAGTAGTGTGTGTATTTGTAAATTACTTTTTAAATTTTCTAGGTGTTGTAGAAATACTAGCTAGTTACTTCTGATTGGAGCCAGCTGGACAGCTTCATGTTACATGCAATTGGGCTATCGGGCATTTCTGGATGCAACCTAGAATGAGCTGAAAAAACACCTGAAAACAGATATCTTGAGTTATACCCATGCTATAGGTGGAATTTTCCTTTGGTTGAAGGCTTCAAATCCCTGAAAATATTTTATTCGGAGGCAAAGCAGAAAGTCAGATATGCCCAAACTCCCTGCCAGGCAGGCTGCCTGTGAGTCCAAAGCTAGGCAAGCTTCCATTAAAACCTGTCTGATCTTTACCAGTTCTGCTGAAACCAACACATTCCCAGACTACCTTCTAATTTTAACGTATTGGTATTTTCAACAGAAAAAATTGTTCCTTTACCAAAATTTCCAACCAACTCCAATTTGTGTATGAACACATGTGTACAAGCACAAGACCTTTTGAGAAAACATCAAGCCTCAGGAGCCTGGAAATAGATCTATGAGAGAACTGAGGGTCATCAAACTTGCCTACAAAGGCACCTGGACAACCTTCTCTTTGACTTGGTCAGAAACTTCTTTGGATAATAAAAATATGTAAGCACCAGGAATGAGATTTTATTCAGACCAGCAGGAATGTTTTATAGAAGCACATGGCTATTCAACATAAGACAGTACAATCCCATTTAGAAGAAAGTGAAGTGTTTCATGCACTTAGGAATGAGAATCCCTTGTACTTTTATAGCATGAAAAAATGGAAATGCTCTCCTTAATTTTCCTGCCACAAAATAACCACTTAAAATAAAGAGCAGCCCATGCCTCTGGAGCCCCTCAGAGAACTTTCTGTTGGCTAAACTCATTTATTCTCCCTAACAACAGGCTGTCTTAAAGCTACCGGTCTCCGCTGGACAACTTTATCATCAAGAAAAAAGCTGAAGCTCCATTGGGTGTAGTTGTGCACTGATTGACTTGGACATATTGCCCTCAATGCAATCTCTCTTTCTTGTAATTTAACTCCAGCTGAAGCAACTGGATTTCTTCTGTCCTAGTGTGTTAGTAGAACAGAACAGTTTGGCTTCACATCTTGTTGGAGCAAACAGTAGATAGGATAAAAAAATTATCTAAGAAATAAAAAAGAAAAGGTTTTGGGTATAATTTAAACTGGAGACCTATATAAGCCATTTGCAATTATCTAGCTGAAGGGTTTTCATATAGTGAAGTCAGTCACAGCAGCTCAGTTTTGAGGAAGGAGCACAGCAGGGGAAAGACATGTCTGGTTGTGTTAAACACATCAGTGACCCATGATCAAGCCATCTAAATACTACAGAGCATAGGATTCAATAGCTTTTCTATATTTTTGTTGATTTTCTTTCACTATAGAGCTCGCATTTTTCTAAAAATGTTTTCACAACTTTGCAGAGTCAATTAAGTTTGGCAAGACCAAAAGGCCACAAAGCTACTACATTGTATTTGGTTGCCAAGGAGTATATCTCTGTCTACCAGTTTATAAGTTTTTCCCCTCCTCACCCATCCCTTTTTGTTGTTCAAGAGATAACATTCCCACAAGCATCTCATGTATCAACACTTCAAGTACACTTATCTGCAGTACTGTCCTGGTTTCGGCTGGGATAGAGTTAATTTTCTTCCTAGTAGCTGGTGCAGTGCTGTGTTTCGGATTTAGTACGAGAGTAATGTTGATAACACACCAATGTTTTAGTAGTTGCTAAGTAGTGCTTGCACTAAGTCAAGGACTTTTCAGCTTCCCATGCTCTGCCGACTGAGAGGGCTGGAGGTGCACAAGAAGCTGGGAGGGGGCACAGCCAGGACAGCTGACCCAAACTGGCCAAAGGGACATTCCATACCGTGTGACATCATGCTCAGTATATAAACTAGGGGAAAGCTGGCCAGGGGGGGCTGCTGCTCAGGGACTGGCTGGGCATCGGTCAGTTAGCGGTGAGCAATTGTTTTTCATTTGCATCACTTGTCTTTCTTGGGTTTTATTTCTCTCTCTTTTTGTTATTTTCCTTTTCATCACAATTTATTATTACTATTATATTTTGTTTCAATTATTAAACTGTTTTTATCTCAACCCATAAGTGTTCTCACTTTTACTCTTCTGATTCTCTCCCCCATCCCACCGGGGGTGTAGTGAAAGCGGCTGTGTGGTGCTTAGTTGCCAGCTGGGGTTAAACCACAACAAGGAAATAAACACAAAAAACCACATGAACAGATAGTCTTTGCTAGAAATGGCATTATTTGATGCAAAACTTAAAAGGAGGAATGATTAATACTTCTCCTTTAAGAGCTTTCATTAAGTTTGTCTTCCATGGAAAATGAGATTGTTATAGCACGACCTTGAAAGAGTTCACCCTTGATAAAGTACTTGACATCATTTTGCTCTCAGTGTTGTAGTTAACCTACTAGTGTCAAGTGTTTGTAGGCTTCAGTAGAGCATGCTCATGGCCAATTAATCTGTTAAACAGAGTTTGTCCCTGACTACAATAACAACAGAAACATGTTTACAGTTGCACTAGCTACTCTCCAAAATGAAGCAATGTTTAGGAAGATCAGGGCACAGAGAGGCACTCATTTGTAACCTTTAACCCCAGTTGATCAACTGCCCAATGCACCAGTACTGCCTATTTAAATTTGTTAATGCATGAAACAGATTTAAGGATGATGGTTTAAAAACATTGATGAAAAAGCAGTTGTATTTTTTTGTATGCATGAGGCTTAAGGAATTTAGGAGAAATCAAGAAATACTAAAATTTAGTGTATGTTAGCAAGACCTCTCTTGGGAAAGCATGGCACCTCCATCTTCTGTTGATGTGAACTGCGTTAAGTGAGAATCCAAAACCAAATGAGAAATTCTCAGATAATCCTCTTTCCTCTGATAAGTAAAACCTTTTTTTTCTTTTTTCTTTTTAAAGAGAGAGTGAGGAAAAGTCTGCAAATAGATGATTGGGGGTAAGTTTCTGTCTTCAAAACAGTAAAAAATTGAAGGAAAAGAAAGCCAGGTGTTTTGAGAGGAAATACTCTGTTTTTAGCAGCTATATGGTAGAAAAGGAAAACAGTATTTGTTGAAGTAATAGCTCAAACCATGGCTTGACATCCTTGGGAATCACAGGAAAACTCAGAGAGGACTACAAAATACCAGAAAGCAGCTCCTCAGTTCTTTTCGTATAGGAAAGAGTAGACCAACTCTACTAGTCGGTAATTTTTTATGTCTCCTCCTTATCACCTCCTTCCCTTTAGGAACTGAACAGCCGCCAACAAATGAGACTGTTCTCTGTTGATGTAAATAGCTACTTGGAAGCAAGTAAACAATCACAACCTGTTTTCACCCCCTTGCAGCACAGAGAACTGCCCTTTGCAGGAGAGAATATGGATAACAGAGAACATGCGAAAGCCAAACTGGCAGCTGGTGGGGAAAGGGAAATTGTCATATGACAAGCTTTAAATACTTTCACCCCAAGCCAACAACATAAAACTCACACCCATCCACTTACCCTACCTATAAGTATCCCAGAAATCTAATCAGAAATATTTAGGGAGACCCAGGATCTGGTTGTCACTTGTTGACAAGTTAACACTGGTAGACTTTGCTATTGCATTTTGAGGAACAGCTTGTTTCTCAAACCAAAACGTGAAGTGAGACCTAAAGACAAACCAGTGGTATTTAGTGGTGAGTCTTGCTAAAGGTTTGTATGTAGTACCACATATTCAACTATTGTTCTGCTCTTTATAGGGAGTTTGGCACTCACCCAAGGTTTTTTCCTCCAGTATGTTTAAAAAGGTCATTGGTTAGAGCTGTATCTACCATCCCAGAGGCTGTTAGGAGCAATCCACAGGGAGGTTTCCTGATTGCCCAAGAGGCAACAGAGCTGTAGCTTGTTGGATTCTGCAGATCAGTTGGCAATTAATTAAGCCATTTATGTTTAAGGTTAGACTTGTCAAAACTAACCTGCATTCTGGTGCATGGCTCAATGACAGAGATAGTAACCTTAAAAAAATACAAAGGCAGTATGCGCTCAGTGCTGGTTTAAAGATATCAGAGGGAGAAGGAAATGCTGTTCCACTGCATTAGAGAAAAAAGTGCAAAAAGATTGTTTGTTTCTATGAGAGTGGATTTACCTGGGGTGCAGGGAGGACTTGAGCTTTGTTTCCCCTACTTGTCTCCAGCACTTTTGTCATAACACAGATACCACTTACTCACCCAGCTCAACCCCATGGCTTCTTTCCAACAGCTTGTGGTGTGCACTGAGAGTATGAACAGCTCCACTGCTATGGCAGGGGCATCGCCAGCAATGGCTAAAACCTGTCTCTGGGGCTGCTATGTAAACCATGGGTCCTGAGTGGCACCTCAAGGGTCTCAGCTCCAGCCCTTTCCTGCTTCCCCCTGCAGGACACACATACCCAGTGAGAAGGGAGAGCAGTCACAACTTCTTCACACTGAGGTTGTGTCCACCCATGAACTGCTACCTGTGCTAAGTGAAAGGGAAATTATGTAGTGCAAGATCACTCTCTGGAACAGTACCATTTTGTTTTTTGCATATGTTTTTATATCTACCTTAAAATGCTCCTGTTATTTTTGCCATCTTCAGTCTATCTGACTCTGGCTGATAGTACCAGAAACTATCCCTTATCTGTTTCAAGTTCAATTTCTAAACACTTCAAGTAAAGAATGGGAAGATCTACTTTCATGTTGGTTGTGAGGAGTAGTAATTAGGTACTTGCCATTCCCACTCACTTCAGCAGGCTTTTCCGTCCTCACGGAGTGGCGGTGTGCCCCCCCCTGCCCTGCGTAAGCAATGACCCCCCGTGGGGGTTGTTGTGGCTGCACCCAGGTTACCTGGACTTTGGGGACGGATGGCAACACAGTAGCCAAGGGCTGCCTGGAGCAGTGAGTCAAACGACTGGCTGATATGCAAATATGACTATAAGTCAATCACCTTACTCTATAAATAGTGGACAGCCCAGGGCCCCTCGAGCTCTCCTGCAGGGCAGCGGGCTGCACAGGGGGATCTCCTCTTGAGTAGGGACGACTCTCAAGGTTACTCCTCGAGGTTGAGAGATTCCTTGCCGCAACAGATCCTCGGTAAGTGACTAATAGCATGCTAAACTTTGAAATCTTAGCTAAGTGATATAAAGGATTGATTGCGCATATATAATCCTTTAGACATAAACCATTGACCAAGTCTGGGACTAGGATTGGATCCAGCCGCACCTAGACCCCTCTCTGAGAAGGAGTTTAGAAAGCAGGGGGGTCCTTTCTGAACCTCATGACTCAACGGGAGGGTCTCCCTGACAGTTTTGTCTGACCCTGTCCTCTATGCAGTAAATAATCAAGTGTACCTTGCCATTGAATCTTGTTAAACCACTGTTGCATTTACCATTGAACTTTAACTCACTGGTTTCTATCAAGGAAGTGTATTGTTGCTTTTCTCTTACGAGTGAAGTGCAGTCTTGCTCCATCCGCAACACACAAGAGATGGCAGACTGCAGCAGCCCACAGGCTGTACAGGAAGATTATTAGAGCGTCTCAGGTCTAGGTCCTCTGTTTGGGATTACTTGGAAAAAGGAAGAACAGATGTGTTTGAAATGTAAAGTATCGCTACTGGGGGAGGTTTCCAGCATCTTGGGGAGTTGTGATCAAAAAGGAGCTCTTGGTATTGGGAAGGCCTTGGTTCGAGGCACCTCTTGCACTCAGAGGAACCTGTCTTCTGACAGGTTCTGACTCAAAACTGGATGGTATAAAACTGTCACAGAGCCTGGAGGAAGCCAACAGAAAATTACCACGTTAAGTGTATGCCTGAGCAGTAGAACTGAGTCTTGTTTGTTCACCACTTTCAGCTGATAGATAGTACTGGAAAGAGCTTTTTATTGAGATTATGCACACTAGAAAAAATACTTGTTTCTGTATTCTAGATCTTCTGTGTAATAAGAAATGCTGTATATGCCTGCTGAACAATTTTTTTCCCTTTATGTTATTCATGGAAAGAATGAAATGTAGATAATTTTGTACAGTATTTTCCCAGTGATACCTGAAATGTAATGGACCATAAAATACAGTTTTTGTCAATGCATAGTGGTTTGTTCCACATAAAAAGGACTGTAGAACACTGCTGCAAAAATGGCACTGTTGCTGAAGCTGTTCATATCCATAGTTAGGGATTATTTTTCAGGCTTGTATCCTGCTTTTCTCCTTTTCTCAAGCTACTATCACTGAGCTCATGTAAGTCATCCTGCTGTTGTCTGAGTGCTGGCTGAGAATCTCACTTTGCTCTGCACAGAGCAAGGAGAAAGCTTGTACTCCCGCATCAGTCCATGGTCTTGTGGGCTCCCTTAGCCTTCACTGTTGCTCTGTTCTGCCAGCTTTCCCTGCAACCTGGCGTGTAGCTCTGGCTCCTCTATATGGTTCTGTGGGACAGCACAGGGAATATAGAGTGCAAGAAACGTGCTGGTCAGTTGGTGGTAGGGAAGGGTGGTATTATTTTTAAGGTTATGTCTTCAAGCGGGAGGTTACGGAGCAGAGCTGAAGTCAGGAGCAAATTCTGCTGTCAAGGAATCAGCAGGTTTTACAACTTCTGAAATAGTCATTGCAACACACAGGCAAAAGACATTTTAATTTTTAATTCTTTTTTTAACACATCAGGAATTACAACAGGTAATTCTCGCTTTTCTCTTTTATGGTATGTAAAAATACAGAGCATTTAATTTGAGTATGAGCTCTCATGAGCACGAAAATTGACCTTTGGATACAGAAAGCAATAAACGCCATCTGCTTCTCAAGATGCCTTTGCCTTTGCTAGTAGGAAGCTTAACTTTATTTTGATATATTTGAGTGTGTTTGTGTTCATCATCCACATTGTTTACAATTAATACCGCTTTCAATGGTTCTATTTTGGGATTTTTACCTTTATTTTATCTCGATATTCAAGATAAAAATCTGAATCTGTTTTACGTCTTTCTTAGTTGTACTGATTCCTAGAATCAATATGATATTAACAGTACAGCTGTTTAAATTTGATTATATATATTTTTAGCTTTCACTGTTTTAACTCTAAAAACTAAAAAATAAGAAGATAAAGAACCCTCCAAGTGTTGTTAATGTTTATGATATTTTAGTCTCAATAAAAAATTAAATATATCAAAATATGTTACTATTTGCAATATTAAATGTAATAATTTATCCTATAATCTTAATTTTTAGAAGTGATGACCATTTATGGTTATAACAGAAATTAAAGTGAGCTGCAGGTATTACCTGCAAAACGGGTTACTGTTGTCTCCTGTTTGGCATCTAAAATGGTGTCCAGAATTCACTGTCTCTGTAGAGAATAGCCGTTTTAGCTGCAAAAACTGTGGAAGGAAATGAGATGAGAAAAACACACCATGAACAGAAAAGAATCTTTATCATCAAAACAAGATGACAGAAGCACAAGAAATTATCAAGTGAGCAAAATCCCAATTGACAGCTTGAGGCACTTCAGTCAGAGATTTTATTTTGCCACGGCCATTTTACACATTAGCTTCCCCCTGTAATCCTCCATCATAGCCCTTTGCCAGGAATTACTCTCCCTTCATATAGAGGAAAATACAGTGCTCCAATCCTTTGACCAAGTGCGTATTACATGCTTAGAAAGCTGTAAAAAGCATCAAATAATAGTTCTGAATGGAAATTCATCATGGTGGGAACCCTTTTCTTGTATATAAGCAGACCATCTTAAGCAGGTTACAAAAACTAAAACTGGCATATCTCTTCTTTTCCTTTTTGCCCTTTTTCCCTTCATAATGAACTGAGATCTGAACAGTCCCAAGCTGCTTTCTTCAGTCTGAGCCCCACTCTTAATTTCTTAAGAATCTTCTTAAGTCAGGCTTGATTTATAACATATTTGTCTGTCTCATACTCCCCAAAATATTCTCATTTTGAATGAATAATCACGTTAGCAGTCATGCAGTATTGGCAAAACTGCGTCAGATCATGGGATTTGTGCTTTCTCTCACTAATACATCAGGAAGCAAAATGGTATTCAGCAGTCTAGGTGATATGCTGGTAATATGTTCCGTAATTCAGCTCAAGAGGTAGATGCGCTGCAGTCACTCAGGTTTTGTGTGTGAAGGAAAACACATTCCTGCTGTGGGCTACAACCTATTTTAGAAATGCCTTAATCCAGCGGTAGCTAAAGAAGCAGTATTTTTATAAAGGCTTCCATAAGATTGCTATGTAAGGCTTTTCTCTCCTGTGTGTGCATGGTAGTTTCTATTTTTTTTTATTAGAAAGGGTTGCATGTACTCTTCAGATGTTTTTTTAAAATACTAAATCCTTAGGTACCAGTACAGTTGGTGTAGTCAACAATTAAAACAGCTGTTCAGCAAGAAAAACCTTAGACTAACCTACATTATGGTAAAATCACAGCTGTGAAAAGTGATTTCTAGGTTCTGGTATCTAATAGTACCGATTCTGCCAGGCAACCTAGGAAAAGGCTCCTCATTAATCCATGAGATATTTTGGAACTAGGAGGACACGATCAACCCCAGATCACGCCTTCACTTCCGTAGCATTTTGTTGTTACTCACTTCGGAAAACTCAGTTCACCTTTGGTGTAATAAATAGCAGCTGCAGCCTAAAACAGCAGGTGAGCATTCAGTAAGCACAGTTTCATAGCTCACCGAAAGGCTTCAGTATAGGACAGTGGATTTAAAAACAATTCTACAAAAGTACCTGTTTCAGTGCAATTTGAAAGCTTCACATGGAAGCAGTAACAGAGTGTTACAGTGCAGAAAGGGGATCAGTAGGAGCAGTTAGTCCTCTCCTGCCTGGCGAGGAATGGGTGGATGCTGTCAGGGCTCTGCGGGGGCCGGAGGCTTCCCCAGGGCTTGGGAAGCATCAGGCGCTCCCCAGGGCCAGCAGGGCAGGACCTTGCAGCCAGAACCCATCACACAACACCAGCCAGGGAGCAGGGCAGGACAGGGGGACAGCCAGGGCAGTCCCAGCCCCAGGCATTGGGCCTCTCCTCGGGGACTGGGACAGGCTGAGATCAGTGCCCTGACATGGGCCTCACATGGCCTTGACAATTGTCTGGGTAATTATTAGCAGTTTTAATGTCTATTAACACTTTTTTTCTCCCCACATAAATTGCCTAACTGGAAAGTAAGTATGGTCTTCCCATCACATAAAATGGAAAAATCACTGAGATTGGTTTAGGATTTACAACTGAGGACACTTGACGGCTGTATCTTTCAGCCAAGGTGGGTTCAATAAGAAGAGAACAGCTTTCTCCGGTGACAAACTACTTGCAAGGATGCTGCCACTGCAGTTTGCTGCTGAGCAGTGCAACAGACCGATACCTGCAGCACGTGTCTCTAATTCCAGACAAATTATTGTAGTCTTCTTTTCTAAACCTTCTGTGCCAGAGCTTTGCTGTGATTAGAGATTGCTGGAACAACATCCTTACTGTCAGTTCATGGCTTGCTGGTTGACTAGGTGAACTGCCTTTGAACTGAGCTTACTTGCTTTTTGTTTGTTTGTTTGTTTTTTTTTGTTGCTGTTCTTGCTGTTGGTAATTGTGAGGAACCTGCTGCCCTTACTCAGTCGTTAGTCTGCAGTTATCTTTGACTTTGTCCTCACTGCAACTTAATCTGTACTCGCCTCGTGTGAGCTGCCCTCATGCTTATGGTTCAGTTGCTTTTGCCACTGCTTAGCATGGCTTTTTATCACTTGGACAAAGAAACCACTCATTTCCCCATCATGATGTTAGTTGCTAAAGTCTCCTTGTGCTTTCTGGCATTCAAGCTGAATATCAGGCTTTCTGACATTACCTAACATTTCTATGCCAGGCTTGTTATTCTTCCAGGTTCCAGTAAACAGGCTGTAATAATTTATCATTTTTTGGAATCAAGGTCAAGTCTCGAGCCCATCCATCCCTACTTTGAGCTGTCTTGGAATAACACAGTATGGTAGTCTAGTACTGCTTAGAGCTGATACCATCCTTGCCTGCCTTGCTCTGAATGCCAGTCTCAAGCGTGTCTTCACCGATAGCTTTAACTTTCATACGCTTTGTAGGTATCATTTTGTTGTGTCATGCAGTTGACAGAAGTGACAAACACGGTCACTAGATGTGGGCACTTCAGTGCTTGAAGTTGTTAATAGTGTAGTGTACAAAGAAAAAAACTTGCTGCTTGACATTACCAGGAGGGTTTTACATTACGATTTGAATTTGGGAAAGGAGATTATTGAGACGGGAATATATCCAGGTGCTCTGAAGCTAACCCTCCCCCTCTTGCAAAAAGCAAGTCTTGATCTTTTATGACCAAAAGTGATCAGCAGTGATTCTACCTTTCAAATAAATGCATTTTATGTGAGGACATGATACTTTATCCGTAGAATGTCTAGCCTATCCTGTGCTAGCAAAATGATGCCTTTGTTATTCACTGGGAAGGAGTGACACTCACTGGCAAGAACATATAGTGCTATAAATTAAGTGAATTTAATGTGTGTTTTGGAAATGGAAAAAGAGAGAGAGAGAGTGAGTCTCAACACATAAATACAAGAGGGATGCAACAATTAGCTGGAAGTTACAAAACTTGCAGGCTGTATTAGCAGCCTTTGGACAGTTCTGGATCCCTTAGTAAATAAATGGCACCGATTGTCCTCCCTTATACATCCTTATGCACATACATCTTGGCACTTTGCATCACCTTTTTCTCAGCTTTTTTGTAAACCTCTTTTTGTAAACCTCTTGTTTGAGGTTTACAAATTTGGTTACTTTTTCAGAGGCCTAACAGGAGATGTGGTTGAAGATGTAGTGATAATATCTGCAGGTTATGTAAGAATATCCAGTTCTTTTCTCTGTTTAACTTAGAGTGGAAAAGGAGAAAAGGTGTGAAGTGCACTGTCATCCTCAGTATCTTGATAGGCAATATTTAGAATGTGAATTACCCCTGGCTTTTTATTTATTACTAGTGAGGGCAGTAAAAGAAGACAAAGAGATTTTGAAAGGAGGTAACTGGCAGGGATCTGGAAGAAATTAAGGGGCTGTACTCAGAGGAAGCTTTCCATACCTTTATACATGCATTTTGCCTAGCAATAAGATCTGTAATAGCGGTAGGAGTGGAACACCAGTCTCATAAAAAAGATGAGAATCAACAGACAGACTAGTTTCAAGAAGTGCTTGGTAAATTTATGCTTGAGTTGTTTGATGTGGTTATTTCAGGGACCAGCAAAGTTCCTGTGTGCCCATGACTATTGACTGGAGGATGGTCTGAGCTTCAAGAGATCCAAGTTCTGTATGCTTTTGACACTGTCCTGATCTCACTGCAGTACTGGGATTGCTAATTGGAAGTAAAAGCTGTCTGGATAAACTGCCTGATGGAGCACAGCATCCAACCGAGTGGGGCATTCAGTGCCTGTGAGGGCTTCTGTGTACTAATATACTCCTCTCATATTAAACGTAAGAAGAAAAGGGGAATCTTACAACCCTGGTTACCTTACTTTTATATCTGCATTTTCTTTACATGGAAAGCAGTGCTACTGCGTTAAGGAAGGGCTAAAGATTTGCATATTCCCATGCCTATACTCTTCTAGTGTTGGACGCTGGCAATACACTTACGCTGTAAACTCCTTATCAACTTGCTCTTTTCCATTTGACAAAGGCTGGCTTGTGTTTCAGTGTCTCAACGCTTTGCTCTGGTTTTCTTTTTTTTGGAGTATCACTCTCCAGTAATACTGCTTATGGGAAGAAAGTGGGACTTTTGCCCCCTCTGCTGGCTGGCTTATCTTTGGTCAGCGTAGCGGCTCATTAAAGCAATAGATCAGTTTTATTATGACTTGGACAGATCTCTCTCTTGAACAGGTATGTACCCCTTATACATACCACCATTTTCAAAGAGATAAACATTTGGGGCTGGAAGTAAAACTGCTGAATAATATGCTCGGCCACTTGTGTATGTTGAAGTGAAAGAATTAGCAGGATTGGGTGACAGGCTGTGTAACTGAGTAAATAATAAGAACGTGGCTAAGATCTGTCCTGTGCTAAAAGCGCTGCTAGCCTTGACTAGGATGTGTTATCTGGATCTCTTTTCCCTTTCAGCCTTATTTTTTCTAAAGCCATTTCAGCCCCGGGTATTTGCCATTAATGAAGAACTAGAAATCATTAAGATGCCCACCACAAACCTATTTTTCTTCGTTAACACCATCAAAAGTGGTGAAACAGCTTCCCGAATACGAGAGATTCACAGAAATCAGAATTTATTTTTCAGTAAGCATGATAAACGTGTTTCCCCATTGGCTCCTTCTTGCCTTTACTCCTGGCAGCACACGTTTGGCTTGTTCTTTTACAGTGCTGCTGAATCTTAGGCCTTTACCAGCTGGCTCTCAGTTAAGACAAGGCCAATGCAGGGCATACTCAGGAACAGAGTTCAAGAGAACCACATAGTGGCTGGGTGTCAGGAGAGGTTTACTGAAGGCATCCGGAAGATTGAGGGGTTAGGTAGCAATCTCAAAAAGCTTGCTTCTGTAGGTGACTTAGTCTCCTTTGAGCAGTTTTCAGAAAAAAACCTGAACTGTTTTGGAAACAGTTGGAACCTTTGGAAATCAATGCAGTATAATTTTTATTTATTTATTAATTCTACCAGTAGATCAAGATGTCAGACCCTTGGGATAGAACCAACAGCCTTGAACTGTATGCCTAGGTAAGAAGAGGTTTTACAGTCTGAAGCCACCTTCTTACAACTAGGTGCCTAAAATCATTCCCCTATGTTTGGCCCAGTCTTTCTACTTGATGCTAATGACTAGCTCCTGCTGCTTCTGCTTCGGAGCTAAAGCATGTGCTTGGGCTTAACACCCTTCTGAGGCTGAGGAGATTCATACCCACATCTTCCACCTCCCAGGACAACACCCCAACAATCTGGCTAGGAGCCTGAAGTCACAGGCAGAACAGTCTTGAGCCAGGGAATTCTGAGGAATTTGTTGCCAAACAACACAAACTTCTCATCACCGATTCAGTTATTGAAAAAAGAGACCACCACAATCAATCAAACACATTAAACCCCCATCCTCCCCCATCTCTGGTTTCAACTTTTTGTATATTCAGCACAGGTTACACTCAATCCATCAAAATTCTTCCATAAAGATGATGGGCATTGTGGGGGGTTGGGGTGGTATGTGATGACCGTTTCTTCCTGTGACTCTGCATAACAATCTCTTTCTGCTGCTCTTTCCTATGGGTTTGTCAGGGTGCAGCAAGGTCAGGGCTACTCCATGAGAGGGAGTGAACCAGGAGCAGAGACTGACCCCACCATAAGCAGGGACAGTGTCCTCACCAACAGGGTGCCTGTTTTAATCCACAGCACCCAAATAGAGTGGGCAGAGCAGGGTGCTGATAACAGGGTCCATTGGCAGCTCCAGATAAGTTGGACTGGGAATTGACCACGTATTTACTGTGATTTGTAGTAGCAACTGAGCACTGGAAAAAAAGCTACCTGCAAGAAGAGCTCACAAACATTGCAATTTATGAGACTGGTTTTCTTAATCATTCTTCTATTATCATAGAATCATAGAATCATAGAATCATAGAATCATAGAATCATTAAGGTTGGAAAAGACCTCTAAGATCATCAAGTCCAACCGTCAACCCAACACCACCAGGCCCACTAAACCATGTCCCTAAGCACCTCATCTACACGTCTTTTAAATACCTCCAGGGATGGGGACTCAACCACTTCCCTGGGCAGCCTGTTCCAATGTTTAACCACTCTTTCAGTAAAGAAATTTTTCCTCATGTCCAATCTAAATCTCCCCTGGCGCAACTTGAGGCTGTTTCCTCTCGTCCTATTGCTAGTTACTTGGGAGAAGAGACTGACACCCACCTCACTACAACCTCCTTTCAGGCAGTTAGAGAGAGCGATGAGGTCTCCCCTCAGCCTCCTTTTCTGCAGGCTAAACAACCCCAGTTCCCTCAGCCGCTCCTCATCAGACTTGTTCTCCAGACCCCTCACCAGCTTCATTGCCCTTCTCTGGACACGCTCCAGCACCCTGACGTCCTTCTTGTAGTGAGGGGCCCAAAACTGAACACAGTGTTCGAGGTGCGGCCTCACCAGTGCCAAGTACAGGGGGACGATCACTTCCCTACTCCTGCTGGCCACAGTATTTCTGATACAGGCCAGGGTGCCATTGGCCTTCTTGGCCACCTGGGCACACTGCCGGCTCATGTTCAGCCGGCTGTCAACCAGCACCCCCAGGTCCGTTTCCGCCAGGCAGCTTTCCAGCCACTCTTCCCCAAGCCTGTAGCGCTGCATGGGGTTGTTGTGGCCGAAGTGCAGGGCCCGGCACTTGGCCTTGTTGAACCTCATACAATTGGCCTCGGCCCATCAATCCAGCCTGTCCAGGTCCCTCTGCAGAGCCTTCCTACCCTCGAGCAGATCAACACTCCCACCCAACTTGGTGTCGTCTGCAAACTTAGTGAGGGTGCACTCGATCCCCTCATCCAGATCATCGATAAAGATATTGAACAAGACCGGCCCCAATACTGAGCCCTGGGGAACACCGCTCATGACCGGCTGCCAACTGGATTTAACTCCATTCACCACAACTCTCTGGGCCCGGCCGTCCAGCCAGTTTTTCACCCAGCGAAGAGTCCACCTGTCTAAGCCGTGAGCTTAGAATCCAGACCAGCTTCTCTAGGAGAATGCTGTGGGAGACAGTGTCAAAGGCCTTGCTGAAGTCCAGGTAGACCACATCCACAGCCTTTCCCTCATCCACTAGGTGGGTCACCTGGTCATAGAAGGAGACCTATAGAAGCAGGACCGGCCTGTCATGAACCCGTGCTGGCTGAGCCTGATCCCCTGGTTGTCCTGCTCATGCCTTGTGAGTGCCCTCAAGATGAACCGCTCCATCATCTTCCCCGGCACCGAGGTCAGGCTGACAGGCCTGTAGTTCCCCGGATCCTCCTTCCGGCCCTTCTTGTAGATGGGCGTCACATTGGCAAGCCTCCAGTCGTCCGGGACCTCCCCCGTTAACCAGGACTGCTGATAAATGATGGAGAGCGGCTTGGCGAGCTCCTCCGCCAGCTCCCTCAGCACTCTCGGGTGGATCCCATCTGGCCCTATAGACCTGTGAGCGTCCAGGTGGCGTAGCAGGTCGTTGACTGCTTCCTCTTGGATTATGGGGGGTTCATCCTGCTCGCCGTCCCTGTCTTCCAGCTCGGGGGGCCGAGTACCCTGAGGATAACTGGTCTGCCTGTTAAAGACTGAGGCAAAGAAGGCATTGAGTACCTCAGCCTTTTCCTCATCCTCAGTGACAGTGTTCCCCCCCACATCCAATAAAGGATGGAGATTCTCCTTGGCTCTCTTCTTGTCATTAATATATTTGTAAAAACATTTTTTGTTGTCTTTAATGACAGCAGCCAGATTGCGTTCTAGCTGGGCTTTTGCCTTTCTCATTTCCTCTGCATGACCTAACGAGATCCCTGTACTCTTCTTGAGTTGCCTGCCCCTTCTTCCACAAGTGGTGAACTCTCCTTTTTTTCCTGAGTCCCAGCAAAAGCTCCCCGTTCAGCCAGGCCGGTCGTCTTCCCTGCCCATTCTTCTTATGGCGTATGGGGACAGCCTGCTCCTGCGCCTTTAAGACTTCCTTCTTGAAGATCGTCCAGCCTTCCTGGACCCCTTTGCCCTTCAGGACTGTCTCCCAAGGGACTCTCTCAACCAGCGTCCTGAACAGGCCAAAGTCCGCCCTCCGGAAGTCCATGGTTGCAGTTTTGCTGGCCCCCCTCCTTACTTCACCAAGAATGGAGAATTCTACCATTTCATGGTCGCTAAGCCCAAGACGGCCTCCGACCACCACATCTCCCACCAGTCCTTCTCTGTTTGTAAACAGCAGGTCGAGCGAGGCACCTCCCCTGGTAGGCTCACTTACCAGCTGTGTCAGGAAGTTGTCTTCCACACACTCCAGGAACCTCCTAGACCGTTTCCTCTCTGCCGTGTTGTATTTCCAGCAGACGTCCGGGAAGTTGAAGTCCCCCACGAGAACAAGGGCTAGCGATTGTGAGACTTCTGCCAGCCGCTTGTAGAATGCTTCATCCGCCCGTTCATCCTGGTTGGGTGGTCTATAACAGACTCCCAGCAGGATATCTGCCTTGTTGGCCTTCCCCCTCATCCTTACCCATAAACACTCAATCGTATCATCATCACAATCATTGAGCTCTAGACAATCGAAACACTCCCTAACATACAGGGCCACCCCACCGCCTCTCCTTCCTCGCCTGTCCCTTCTGAAGAGTTTATAGCCATCTATTGCAGCACTCCAATCGTGAGAGTCACCCCACCATGTTTCTGTGGTGGCGACTAAGTCATACCTCTCCCGCTGCACAATGGCTTCCAGCTCCTCCTGCTTGCCGCCCATGCTGCGTGCATTGGTGTAGATGCACTTGAGCTGGGCTATTGATTTTGCCACCCATTATATGGCATGGTAAGTCATCCTTCACATGGACTTTACTTAATTATTACTTAATTATTATTATTACTTAATTTATACAGTTCCTTTTCTATTATATTCCCATTATATTTTTAAAAGAAAAAAAGGAAGACCATTTTCTGTTTTGTGTTAGATAGGAGTAATGTTTTAAATCCTAAATTTTGATTTGTACTGAAATAAATTGGCTAGATAGAGATAATGAAAACAATTTAAAATGTTTATTAAGGTGATGAAAACAAAAAAGTACTATAGAGAATTACCTTTAAGCATTATAATAAACATCAGCTTTCTGTCTAATTCCTTGTGAGTTATCATTTACAAAGCTGGAAAGAATGGCATTTATTATTGCTTCCTGTTTCCTGTAGCATGCATAGTGGAATTGCATGTCTGATTTTCAAGGGTTCTGTTTCTGAATCCCTAAGTTTTGCCAATCAAATAATTTAGACTGGTTAGACTTTTACTTCTGTAGAAACCTCAAACTTATATGATAAGCATTAGTGCTATTTTCTTTTTAGTTATCATCTTACAATATTAAGGTACCACACTTACCTGAAAGCATCTGAAAACCTACTTTACAGTAATACCTGAAGCAAAATACGTAGCGGTGGATAGCTGTTCTTATCCCAGCAGAGCTCACAGTTCAGAGTAAACAGAGAGGAGCCATTATCTTTGCAAGCTCATCCCCCAAAAAATTTTAAAAATACATCTATCTAGATGATCTTTTTCCCTTCCATTTCACAGTACTGATTTACAAAAAGCCCACAGCTTTAATTGTTTCTGTAGTAACTAAACTTACACATGAAGTGCCTGGGCTGCCGCTGTAAACTCTCTCACCAAGGTAGCTACTGTTTCAGCGTATTAGAGATGTACCATTTGCTACCCATCACTTAAACAAGGTCTGAAGGGAGACTAAGAGTTCAACTAAATAACTTCCATACCTGTAGCTGACAGAAATAGTTAAAAATAACCTAAGAACAGAATGTAATCACACAAATTCCTGAGATGAGCATAACACAGAATTGCCCTGTGCAGATTTGGTTTTCTGCTTTATAGAAAACAACAACTATAAAGTATGTGTACTTTGACTAACTCCAGTAACTACGCAGTAATTATACTGTAACCGTAAGTAATTGGTAGAGAACTTTTAAAAGTGCTAATAGGTGTCAGAAACCTATGCAGGGGGAGGATGCTAAAGAAATGGAGTTGTCATTAAGTGATGGAGAGAAATGGAGAAATTAGCTAGAGGTGGTGGTGAAGGAAAGTCAGGTGAGATGATCATGGTTTCCAGTGAATGTCCAAGGCCTGTGCTAGGTGCATTGTCCTCCCTGAATGACCCCTAAAGGGATGCAAGAGGAGTAGGAGCAATAGCTGTCATCCAGGTGATATCCCTGTCCCAGTTCTGGCAGTGGACAAGAGCCATCGGAGAGCCTTTGCCACTGCTGCACAGTATGCTCAGCCTTGCAAGTAGATACTGACTGAGCCATGGTGGGCTTGCTGAGGGAGCTGTGCCCAGGCTGGTGCGGAGGAGAGGTGATGGCCGTCTTGCAGGGTCATCTGTTGCTTCCTCTTCTTGGGGGGACCTCAGCCATGGTGACATGTCGTGACAGTGGCTACCCCTCCAGCTCATCCAAAACCAGCAGCTTGTCTTGGGGTGAGTTGTCTTAGATGGGCTGCAGGGCTGCTGCTGTTTGGAGGAGGGAAGCTCGTTTGTCCCTTGTGGTTTTCCCCACCTTGCTCCTCCTCCTCTGTGTGTCCTTTCTCCTCTCCCACAGTCACCCCATCTGACTCATAGCTGCCAGAAACCCTTGCTGAGCAGGAAGGGACACCAAGATCCCTGTGGCGGTCTCCCACCACCACTGGAGGCCTTTCTTGTAACAGTCTGGAAATGGCTTCAGTTAGACCACTGGTGACATCAGGAGACCATTACAATTTCATGCATGGCTTGGTCCCCACCCCGAGGGGCGGGACATAGCTGGTTCTACCGCAAGCGAGGTTGTGGAGTGGAGGTTGCCCCACTATGGAAGGGCAGGGGGCTGATGGGCTGAGGGCTGCTTTCCTGGGGACTGTTCCTGTGGGCCATATTCCTTGCCAGAGAGAAAGGCTGCTCCTGTGTCACGGGAAGTGCTGTTGGCCTTCCCATGCAGGTCATCTGCTCCAGGCCTGGCCTCATCCTGGGGACCCTCTAACAGAGTCACTCCTTGCTGTTGCTGCCTGTAGACACTGGGGAGCCCAAACTGGGGCCCAGCCCTCCCAGCACAGTCTCACTAGTGCTGAGCAGAGGAGAGGGCTTACTTCCCTCAACCTGCTGGCCATGCTTGAATGCCTTGGCAAGCATTGAAATATTAACTATAAACATGCTAACTTAGCTGCTTGATATTGTTGAAGTAAAGACTCCTATTCTTTTGTCTGCAAAAGTGTATAGATTTTTGCGTTATGTAATGTTTGATTATCCAGTTTTATTAAAAAGGGTCATATGCTGAATTTGGACTCTATGTTGTTTTCAAGAAACAACCACAAAAAAAGGTGGGGATTTTATCCTTTTTTTTAAAAAAAAACCCTAACCTTTCTGGTAAGAAGTTTGTTTGCTTCAGTTTCTCTTGCATCATGCTTTCCCTTTGACTTCAGATATTAAGCAGGATTTTTTTGTATCTTCAAATCCAATTTTAGGCTTGAACAAAGTCAGCTGTTGTCTGTGTGGCAGCTGAGAAACAACTGTCTCTCTTTGCCTGTGTTAGCATGTACATGCAGTTGACTTGCAGTATGTGAATGACTGGACCAAGCATATCAGTTATGTGAATGAGAATTGTTTTCAGTGTTCATTATCCTCTGTTCAGTGTTCCTGGGGATCCTGAGGCAGTCTAAAAATCTGAAGCATTCCTACGAGAGGAAAAGGAAAGCTGAAGGACCCTTGTGTGTCCATTGATATTAGCATTCTCCAGTTTTCCCTGGTTCTAGTTGTGGTTTGAATGTGCTGCATAAAGAATATTGGCTCAGTCTACCTTCCATCTGAGACAAACAGGTATTCTGGGTATTTCCATACACAAGTAGTTCTTTGCAAGTGCTAAACCTGAATCTGTGTTGTAGGTAGCTTTGTCTCCAGTCTTGTACCAGTCCCTGTCTCTTGGACAGACCTTGGACCTATGTTACAGTCATGTCCCTTGCTGTTCTTGCCTGGGCTTCTTGAATGGATGCTGGACCTGCCTCCCTATCTCACCTTGTGTGACAAATCACTGAAGGGCTGATGGAGTTGGTTGCTCTTGCCACCTCAGCCCTCCTTAGGTATTGCAAATCTGCATCCTGGTGAGTTAGGGGATGGCCTTGCCTGTGCTGTTGTTACCCTTGCTGCCTGACGTTAATGGAGCAGTGTCACTCTCACTGCTCCCTGACAGCCAATTACTTTGTTAGGAAGCATAAAATATCAGTTACCTTAATGACTCTGGTAACTTTCAGCTTTTTATTAGTAAAAGGTGAATCCCATTTGGAATTCAAAACTGGCACCATTTTATTTAGGCTACTAAAAATTTAGTGTTAATGGATATTGTATGTAAATAATTAATCAGTATGATTATACTGACTTCTAAGTAGTGAATTTGGCCCGAAGAGCATGCTTCATTTCTTATATCTGCTGTACCTGATCTAGACTTACTGTTCTGGCCTTTGGGGCTTGGATGTGAGGAACTAATTCATGTCCTATTTCTATTCACAGAAGTTTTAGTCACTAGTGTTTATTGTTGTGATGGTTTGTAGAGTGAATGCCGCAAAGCTCCTCAACACGAGTCACTATGTTATCAGGAACTTTGGGGATAAATCTGTCTTTCTCTCTCTTTCTACTTATTGGAGCAGAAAATGTTCACAGAGGAGTTGATCCAGTGGTAATTAAACTGAATCCCATAATCAAGAGAATTGGAGCATTATTCAGCTTTGCTGGAGGAGAAAAACATACTTTCTTGCCTTTTGGAAAACCCAAAGTAATATTCTAGGACGGGCAAAATCAAAGTTCATCCTTCCTATACCATCAACACTGCAAGCTGTTTGCAAGATTTGCATTGCATCATTGTGATTGGGTTTCATTTGTAACGGATGTTGAAGGACATTGTGGCATACATAAAGTATGATGTCCTGTGTCATGAGACCCGGCCCCATTCGGTTAGGGGTTCCCATTTTCACAGTCAGCATTGCCCAAGCCACGCAGCGCCGTGCCGAGCCCAGCAACTGCCCCAATTACATGGGGTGGCCACGGCCATCCTGGCTGTCTGGGGCTGGACACGGGGGTCTCTTGGTGCAGCTCACAGGACAGGTCTCTGCTTTCCACACAGAGGGGGCTGCGCAGGGGGCAGTCCTTAGGCATCCTCCAACTTGTTCCTGTCCCCCCAGTGTGCTGGTGCCCCCCACCCTTGTGGAATTCCCCCAGACCATACATGTTTGTGCTTGTTCAGCTACCTTGTAAAGCGGGGGGCGCTGAACCTGCCTTTTACTTGTGTTAATGAACTTTCTATTCACATTTAAATATTAATTATTCATTTCATTAGCTCTTAGCATGTTTTATACACTGTATGCCTATGCTTTTTCTGATATATGTTATATATAATTTATTTATCTACATGTGTGTATATATGCTATATAAACAGATATAAATATATATACTCTATAGTGTGTGTATATATATAAAGTGCATCTATGAGTAAGTAAGTAACATATTACGCCTATTTGTATCTTCCCTTATATCTATATTTATATGTATATTTATATTTAGTTTCTATGTTCTATATTCCATATTTTATAGTGTTGTATCGGGTTTTGGTGTCCAGGTGCTGGCAGGGGTGACTGCAGGGGTGGTCTCTGTGGGGAGAGGCTGGGGCTGCCCCATGCCAGACACAGCTGGTTCCAGCCAGCTCCAATGGACCGGCTGCAGGGCACAACTGAGCCCCTCAGCCACGGGTGGGGTGCCTCTGGGAAAACACATTTAGGAAAGGCTGAAAACACATTTAGGAAAGGCCAAAAGCACAGCATAGGCTGTGAGGCAAGAGGGGGAAAAAAGTGTGAGAAACAAGCCCTGCAAGCACCAAGGTGAGAGGAGCAGGAAGAGGGGGACGAGGTGCTCCAAGTTCCAGAGCAGAAATTCCCCTGCAGCCTCTGGAGAGATCACGCTGGAGCAGGTTTATTCTGAAGGACTGCAGCCTGTGGAAGGACCCACACTGGAGCAGGGGAACAGTGTGAGGAGGAGGAAGGCGGGGCAGAGACAAAGTGTTGTGGACTGATGACAACCCCCCCATTCCCCATCCCCCTGCACTGCTCGGGGCACGTGTGAGGGAGGAAGGTAGAGGAGCTGGGAATGAAGGAGAGGAGTTGAGCCTGGGAAAGGAAGGGGGGGGGGAGGTGTTTTAGTTTTCTTTTTTCCTCACTATCCAAATCTATTTTAACTGCCAATAATTTAAGTTAATTTTCCCCAAGTATATCATAGGCAGGAGCGTCCTGCTTTGGTGCCTTTCTGATGTAGACAGGAAGGGGCAAGTGGTCCTATCAGCCAGTCACAGGGCAGTCTGTGAAAAAGCGGTGTACGGTGTTTTACAAAACAGCAACCCCTGGGGGCAGAAATAGGTGAAGGGAACAGACGAGGTGACTGGAAGATGTACAGGATTTTGGGGCAAGTGGAACACATGGTGGGCAGTAGGGGCAGGGCTTCCCCCGCCATTAGGGCAGTGGCATCTGTCCCAGCTCATGCTGGGTCAGGGTTGTCCTCATGCTGCTTTTGCCCTCTGCCAAGCTCCCTCCGGTCTGTCACCTCTGTGCTGTGCCCTGGGGACCCATCTGTGTGCACCACCCCAGGTGTAGTCTGGCAAAAGGAAACCATCACTGCCCTTCACATGCTGTCAGGGCTACAGGGGAGGCAGCCCAAGATACGGGCAGTCTTCATCCGATGTGGGTTTGGGCCTGCCCCACACTATGTGCAGGACTTGACATTTGTTCATGTTGTGTTTTGTGAGATTCCTGCAGGCTTGTTCCTTAGCCTGTCCAGGCACCTCTAACCAGTGGCTCTGCCCTCAGGTTTATTGACTGAACCCCTGGTTTGGTGTCATGTGTGGACTCGATGAGGTACATTTCATTTCCTCTTCTGGAACACTGATAAAAATGTTGACCAGGGCAAGTCCCTGAACAGAATCCTAAGGAATTCATCTTGTCACTGGTCTCTAGGTTGAACATGAATTTTTCCCCTTCCTGATAAGCTCTTCCTCCTATATTTTTCATGTAAAAGCTACCAAAAGCACACTAGGTGTAGTTAGTTTGTTTATTTCTGTTTGCTGAAATCTCACAATTTTAATAGTACAGCCACCAGGGCTGTTAGTCTGTCATTTGCTTTGAAGTTCTTGAACTAGCCTTGTCAGTAGTGTTTATCTTCTTCAGAAGGGTTTCTCATTGGAAAAATGTCTCGTCATATGCAGGACTGTTAAGGTTTTAATTGATGGTTTGGGAGCTCAGGAGTTTAGATACAGCCTCTTGGCATGGAATCAGAGGAAAGGACAGCTGGAAGAGCTGGTACACAAGAGGGAATGTTTCTGGCTGTTAGTGGAAGAAATTTCAGTTTTCTTACTTTTCTCTTGTTTTCTGCATGACCTTAAGAGGTGGTGAAAACTGTAGTGCAAACATATCAGAAGTCTGTCTTTCTGGTCTGTCCATCAGAGTTCTTCATACATCATTTATTTTCACCAGTTGTTTAAATGTTTAACATGTTACCAGTGGTGGAAAGATGGCCGAGACATTGTACACGTCAAAGTAATGGGTATTCTGCCAGCATTTAAGCATTTAATCAACTAGGATTCAACTGTACATTTTGTTTTCCAATTCTTATGACTTTTCAATTTTGCTTTTTTAAACTATTTTTTGGGGCAGGAGTATATATTTTGAGACTTCCGAATTTTTTTCTTGATCTGAATGGTGATACTAGAAATACTGTGGTAGTAGCCATTTCTTCTGTATTTATGTATGCTTTGAATTTATGGAATGCATTTAATGGAACATTTTTCATTAAAGTTACTGTTCCTCACTCCAGTCGTATGTCTAATTCTGCTTTAATTAATGCATTATCAATTATGATACCTTTCTACTGCAGCACATAAGCTATATAGCAATCAGTGGAACATGAAACATTCACTATGACAAGCTTCTGTGGGAAATTATGCTTGATAATGTGAGTTTTACCTATTGATTTAACTGTGTTCAGCCTTCCTGTCATTTTTATTCCATGTTTCTTAAAAGTTACTGAATGCAGAATGATGATATTCACTTGACTAGGAAGAATTAACTGATTAAACACAACGTACTGGTGATGCAAAAAGTTCTGTGAATGAGAGAGCTAAAACTAGATTTAGATTTACAGTTCAACTTGATGAGTCACTAAACACTGTTTTCTTTTTACAGATTTCTCTTGGTGCTGATTTGTTTAATATTCAGTGTACTATCTACTATAGAACATTATTCTGAATTTGCCACTGGAACCCTTTTCTGGATGGTAAGTGAACTTTTTTGGGAAAGACTCTAATCAGTTTGACTAAATTGCTTTAGGTGAACAGGGAAGATAACTGTTAAAAATCCTCATGCGAAGCATGCTACCAGGTTATTTAAAATAGTACCTGCTTTCATTAAAGGAAGGTCATAGTTCAATGGGGATGATTATTTTCTAGATCTGTAAACTATGAGGGTACTTGATAGATTAACAGTTTTTATAAATTTGCTTTTCATAAGATATGAAACTGTACCCTGTAGCTCTTATAGTGGACAACTGGTGTTCATCAGTCTTATGCAGTGTGGAACAGGATATTCTACAGGCAGGAATGCATTTTTAAAACAAATCTCTTCTAAGTCTTATAGTAAAAAATTGGCCAAGAACCATGCTCTTCAGAAGTATCTGAATCTTGGGGGTAGGTGATTTCTGTCAGACTAGTCTGCCAGTATATAGAACAGGAAGGAAGAGCTTCTATCACACTTCTATGCATCAATGATTTGGCTTTGAAGTTGGTGCTTTTTAACTGTTGCGGCTGTTAGCAATCCACTAGGGTGTCAGGTTCTTGAGCATACATTAAGTTTCGTACTTGGTGTTTTGCAAAAGCATAAAGACATTGTGTTGCTTATCTAATATCCTTTTCTTGGTATTAGGATCTTCAGTCGTAATTTAAACAACAGGTGCTGTGATAGAAAAATCTGCTCACTTGGAGGTGTACAGAGGTTGCTTATTGTTTTCACAGCAGCCAGGAAACAATTTTTTAATCGCTGGACTGAGTGGCTAATTTACAGATGAAATGTACCTGAACTGTGTTACCAGTCCTGAGCTATTAAGTCTCTTAAAAATGTGAAATCACATCCAGCAACCATGTATAAACTGTTGCAACATACATACAATATTTTTAAGTGTTAATTTGAAGTAGGTGGGAAATAAAAATACAAATAATTTGCATGAGGACTCCAGACAATGCTCCTCCTCTGTTCCCCCCTGCCCCTCTTCACCTGTAGAAAGTTAAGAATGGAGATGAAACATTCTTGATACAAATGGAGTAAATCACTTTTAAACAGCTGCTCACAATATCTGTATTTTAGCCACTCAAATCCTTTGATGTCAATGTGTGATAATCTCAGTATTCTTATTGTAAATTTTTTTTTTGCTAAGTGGTGACTTTTAATGTGATGGATTTTGGTTTTCCATCTGGTTTGAAAATAAAAATCAGTTACTTGTTTTCCTATGGGTTAGACTACATTAGTGTATGCAGCCTTTGCATGCAATTGACTAAGCCATCATTAGGATCCCTGAGTTATTTTGGGATTTTGATTAATGTTAATCCTGTAACAAATGTTGCTTGGCCTTTAAGCCATATTGAGTGTCAAACAAAGTGCAGCATTCTGCCAATCATATGTAGCCTTCTCATACTCACTGAAAGATGTAGAGTGATTATAGGTCAGTGTAACTACCCAAAACAGTAATACTGGCAAGGATTCAATGCTTAGCTGATTGTTTTTGTGTAGATGGTATGTGCATGTGCAGACACATATTGTTGAACAAAAAATGACTAGATGAAGACAGATGTGTGGTTCACATAGTGCCCACATAGCATTGCTAGCTATTTTTAAGTGATGTTATCATCTAACAAATGAATCGTGCATAGTCAGTGGCAGGGCTGGAACAAGTTCTTGGCCACCTTGTGTTACAACCGTACCCCGGAGGATACCTCTTTGAGTTTATTTTCCTCCCTGCTGTTTCCTCAGCCTGCTTCCTAGAAATGGCCAGCACAGAGGTTAGCTGTTCTGCTGGCTACTGTAGATTCACTTGCCTAGAAAGCATTTGTCTTAAAACTGTGAGTCTTAGAGTTTGCTCTGAAATAAATTCACTTTAATTACAACACTTGAAAGATTGCTTTTGGAGCTAATTAAATTAGTTCTTTTTCATAGAGTTGTGAGGTTTCTTGTTTCTAGTAGCTAAATGGTTAGACGCCTGCTTGGAGTACTTCTCCCCACCTTTACCTGAAGGAATTTCAAACTGCATCTCCCATTTTACCCAGGAGAGTGCTAACCCCACAGAAGCCTGGAGATCATTGCTCTCTACTCTGTTGTAGGTCATTACTCTGATCTACTTCATATCATAGGTGACTGTTCGTGTAACCAGAGAGAGTTTCTCTCACCAAAATATGAAAACACATGCCTATGTATTCTGCCTTCCGTGCTGCTCTGCTCTCTTGTGAAGGTGTTTGAGAACAGTGGAGACTGCCAGTATGATGAGAAACAAAATTGGACCAAAGCATCTATTGGATCAAGTTCAAAATGAAATTGATTTGTTTCTCTCCCGATCAAAGGAACCTGTAGTTCTTTGTATAGCCCTGTTAGTCAGTAGCAAATAAGTACTAATATGTGATGCTTGTGGTATTTTCCCAATTGTGGAAAAACTGCTTTTCATTATATTGAGGTAGATTAACAGTTGGGAAGGATCAGCTTCAAAATGGTAATGTTGAAAGTTGGTAAGGCCTGACAAGAAGGATAGCATCTGATACTTGTAGACACTTAAATGTTTTTGTATTTTCTTAGAGAGGGTGAGATGATGTGCCAAATACAATTTTAGATAATATGTGTCACTGGGGTAGATATGGCACATTAGTAACAGATGTAACTGCAGATGTGTCCTAAGCCACTAAAGTCTTGTGTTTTAAAGACTTAATTTTGTAACGTTTTTAATACATCTGGGTGGTGTAAGATAATTTCTTGTCAAGTGTGAAACCTATCATCATTCAGACAAGCTATGTGAATATACCAAGGAGGGAATACCATATCAAGAAGGCCCTCCAAAGCAGTGTTTGTAGTTTGAATGGAAAAAGGGGGCTGAAGAAGCAGTTGCTGGAACTTAAAGTAGAAAAAGCCCCAAACCATTACTCTCCTCCCTCCGCCCCACAAGCATATGTTTTCAAGTCTCTGAAAATTCAGGTGAATTCTGGAGGAAGGAAATATGACTCTTTGGCCCTGCATTTGAATGTTAAGACCAATCTGTCATCTTTGAGACTATTGAAGATGTTGCATAGCTACAGCTTCCGATACAGGCTGACGCTATGCCTCCCCAAATGCTGTAAATTGCTGTATTTGATGGCCTTGCTTGGGCGTAAAAGGAAACTTCTGTTCTTTGCATTTATGAAGAAAAGACAATATGTAAATCTCCATCTGATCATCATTGTGGTAAAATTGGTTTACTTCCGTGGTAGTAGGACTGGTGAAATTGCTTGTATTGAACTTGGCAAATGCTGTCATTTGAAGGAGGTTTTTGTTCTCGTACTACCAAATATTTTGTGTATTCACTGCCACTCTTGGGAGGGTTTTTGCCAGCTCTGTCTGAGATAATCTAATTTAATTTTTCCATATGCATACATTGTATGATCTTTGTTAATTCCTGGTTGTTTTTTTTTTCTCCTCTGACTATTTAGCAAGCCAGCAAATGAGGGCAGTGACAGTGGCATTGGTACAATGAATCATGCTGATAAACACCAACAGAATAGATAGTGAAGAACATAATTCCTCCTGAATTTTTTTTATACTTGCAGAGAGAAGCTTAGAGTTTCAAATAGTGTTTAAAATGGATCACAAGACTCCTAGATAGAACAACAATGTATATGTTATTTCAGAATCCACAAAGCTTACATGCACTTGCAGGTTTTTTTATTCAGATTGCTACATGTAGTGTGGTATGAAAAGGAATCTCTAGTTTCCCCTGCTTTCCTTGGTCCTGGATCTGTACTGTTGGGAGCTTTTTCACTTGTCTATTCATCAGTATTTAGGATCTGTTGCATGAGGAAGTTCTTGTACAATGTCTGGGGAAACAAGCACAATGGAACAGGCCACAGTTGTGAATAAAGTGTTTGCAACACTTAAGGCCATACTACATTACTATCTGCCTTCTAAACGTGCACTGCCTGCCCCTCTCTTCAGCTCCTGCAGACGTTGGAATTTTCCAAGCAGGAAGGGCAAATAGGGTTTTCCAAAATAATTGAGGCCACTCTAGTTACAGATCGCGTAATGGGAGGGAATAGCATCTCCACTTGTCATAGTATGCAAATGCTGGATCACACAGAACTCTGGAACCATGTGCCTTGGTGGTTTCTTTATTTCATACAGTCAGAGAATAATTCATGTTGGAGGGGACCTCAGGAGGTCTCTAGTGCAACCTCCTGCTCAAAACAGGGTCAGGGATGAGATCAGACCAGGTTGCTCAGGGCATTACCCCATCGGGTCTTGAAAACCTCCCAGGATGGAGACTGTGTAGCTTTTCAGGGCAGCCTGTTCCAATGCCTGACCATCCCTCATGGTGAAGAAGGTTTTCCTTATACCCAGTATGAACCTCCCTTGTTTCAATTCTAGTTTGTTGTCTTTCATCCTTCTGCCGTGGTCTGTTTTCTTTCATCTTCCTGCCATGCACTGCTGTTAAGAACATGGCTCCATCTTCTCAATAACTTCCTTGTATGTATTGAGAGGCAGCTCAGAGGTCCCCCATGCATTCATTTCTCCAGGCTGAACAAGTCCAGTTCCCTCAGCCTCTCCTCATAGGGCATGTGGTCCAACACCCTGACAACCTTGATGGCCCTACGCGGAACTTGCTCTGGTTTATCAAAGTCTTTCTTGTAGTGGTAGAATAAAACAGGTGCAGTATTCTAGGTGCAATCTAATGAGTGCTAAGTAAAGGGCGATAATCACTTCCCTTGTTCTCCTGTTGTTAGCTTTCATCACTTCCTGGCATGTGGAGGAGGTTGTCTTTAAAGACCTGCTAGCTATCCTGAGCTTGTTGACCCTTCAGAGCTGTCTCCCATGGGATCCCACCTATCAGTTCCCTGAATAACTGGAAGTTTGCTCTCCTGAAGTGTAGGGTCTGTACTGCATTCAGGAGCTTGAATTACATTATTTCTTGGATGCTACATCCAAGGCATTGTCATTGATTATTATATCCCCAACTAATTTTTCCTTGTATATCTGAACAGCAGATCCAGCTGTGTTTCATTCCCAATTGCCAACTCAATACCTGTATCTAAAAGTTACTCCTGAAACACTCCAGAAATTTCTCAGATTGCTTGCATCTTACTGTGTTGCTCTTCGAACAGGTGCTAGCTGAATTAAAGTCCTCTAAGAACCAGGGCATGATCTAGTAACTTTCTTGAGTTGTTTAAAGAAGACTTTGTCTGCCTTCTTATCCTGATCACGTGGTCTGTGACAAACTTTCACCATGATGTCACCTTTAGTGGCCTGTTGTCAGATCTGATTTGGTGCACTAAGTGCTTAACATCTGATTTCTGGGAGAAGTCTGTCATGCCTCTTTTAAGTCCCCTGTCTGATGTCCCTGTGCATTTCTTCCAGTATCTCATGCCCTAAATATTGGAGCAGGTACACTCTTAAGAAATCCTCCATTTCAATCATCAGAACAAATGGGTAAAACTGAGCAGCATACTTAGCCAGAAGAGCAGTGTGAGGGATGACTATGGGCAGTTCTGTAGCTGGGACTGCTGAAAAGAGAGAACTTACTCTATTGTATTCTAAAAACAGGTTTCTGAAATAATCCTGCCCAGGATGGTGTTTATGAACTTGAGATACAGCCTCACAAATTATCATGCCATGCCTGAGTACCAGCAGGTGGGTAACCAGGGTGTATGATATGTTCTAAGAGTAACAATTTGAGGGTAGGGGAGAGAATGTGGCTTTCTTGCCTTTTTGTGGACTACATGGTAAAGCCTGTTCCCAACAGGCATATGAGCATCAGAATTTTGGAACTAGTTTAAAATTCCTTTTAAAAAATAGATTAATAGTTTCAGTAAAAACAGGGAAGAAAAAACCTATTAAATAGCTGTCTCTTTTCCCCCCCCCTACTTAATTACTCTCTAGACACTTTTGGCGCTCATGGAGATACTTGTCAGGGTTCACTTGCCTTTTTAATAGCTTCTTCCAAATACAAGTCAAGAACAGTGATTATGGGATTTCCTGCAGTCAATACTTAATCTTGAGTCAACACTGTTCACTTTCTGTCTTTGATAGAATTGACTCCTAATTATCACTTGTGTTTATCTGCTACCTTCCCAATGGTTTTCATAAGTGCTTCTTAAATACCGTGTGACTGAGTGTAGAATGAGTTTGTGATTCCTGCCTAATCTGCAGAGCTGCATCCGCATGCACTTTTCTGACACAAACCTGGCTTTTGAAGTGTTCATCCTGAAGAAGGCAAAAACTGACAGCTGTCGTCTTGTTCCATCATTCTTACCTGTTGCTTGTTATTCTTTTTTTAACATAAAATTCTTTCAAAATGCATATTCTGAGAAATTAAGAGAACAGGCATAGTATTGTTTCTTTTTAATTGGAAACCCTACCTGCTTGAAGTAATTTCACACTTCAGATCTTCACTGATATATTTACAGATGGTTAAATAATTAATAAATAATTAAAAGAAGAAAAAGTTAGTCTTTAAATACTAGAGTTGGTTTTAACCTACTTGTTCTTAAAATAAATATATGCACTTTTATCATTACCTTGGATTGCTGTCACAGGTCAACTCTATTTCCATTGACCATATTTCTCAGAGTTCTAACCACTTTACTTCTTTTTGCTTGCACTTGTTGAAATTTTCCCTGTGAGTTTCACAGATCAATCAAATCGGTGCTGATTGCTTATGATGTCTTTCATTACAAAAATTCTGCTTGCTTAACTGTTCTTTTTGACTTTCAATATTTGTAAATTGTATGTAAGTCTTCCTTTTATACTCCTTGTTCTAAGAATGATCCTCTAAAATCTTATTTACTGTAGTGTTTAAAGTTATGCTTCTTCTTCAGCCACTTTCTTCTCTGGGAGGTCATCAAACTTACATGGACATGTCTGCTTCCTGATGTATAAAGCTTTCTTTCAGGTGTGTGCATGTTATACAACAAATTTATATATTTTCACTAGTTAGTATTGTTGGGTGGTTGTTAAAAGCAAAGAATGTCTTGAGCTATTCTCAAAGAGTTGCTGATGTGTTAGCACGGACTTTTTGCATGACCATAGGCAAACCTTGAAGTTGTCTGAGTCCAAGATCACAGTAGCTAAGTGACTGAGATTAAAAATAAAAAAGTGTTTAGGAGTATTTTTACTTAAAGTTCCCATGGAAAATATTGGTTTTATTTAAAATTATGCCAGAAAGGCATAAAACCCTTCACATGCTTATGTCCATCTGTTTTTTCAGGCTTCATTCATTCTGTCACTTTTAGGTAACTTTTTATCTTTCCACTTTGTCTCAAATTTTAATTCCCTAATCTATACAGTTATAATTTTATCTTACTCTAAGATTATTCTATTGAAAAATTATTTTTAAAAAGTTGCCGAAGCCTTTGATATAGGCTTTTGCCTATACAGCAGGAGGCTGTAATGTTTTCTTAATGATCTAGTAGTTTGTGTGTCAGTTTTGATTTGTAAATGGCATCTAGATCTTTAAGAATATGGCATTAAAAAACAAACTATAAAATGGGCCAGGTGTAATTCTTCCTTTGAGGATTAATCTGATTGTTTTCATGGTTAGAGGTCATATATTTTTCTACCAGGAGAGGTCACCATGGTAGTTTACAAAAGACAGATTTTTATTTTTTTATTGTAAAAGACCTTGCAAAAAGAAAGTTTCTTAGGTCATGGGAGTAATTTCACTAATTGTGCTGTTCTAAAAACAAGAACAAAATATTACTTTTCTCATACACATGAGGTTTTTACACACTATGAGTAACAGAACACAATAAATCATCAATTTTTATAATGACAGTGTTGTAGGTGAAGGGGAAGTTTTTCACTGTTTCAATATCTTGATGTTAATTACTTTTTTAATTTAAGAATACCAAGAGTACCAAGAGTGTTCTTGACTTTGAGAAAATAGAATGTTTTTTCTATAAAGCATATTGATTCAACTTTGTTAATTTAATTTCTACTTGTATGCCATGATGTATTTAATGTCGTGGTCATTGCAATTGGAATGAAGGAGGGATAGGAAATACTGTTTATCTTAATGTGCTTTCCAGTTCAGACCACATAATCCAAATGTGAAATCACTGCAACATTTTCAGGCTACGTGGTAACGGCAAAACTGCATAGGAATTGATATACTGGATTGGACCAAAAGCTTAGTTATTTCAGCATTGTGTCTCTGATAGTGGTCTGTTTTCAATGCAAAAAAAGAAGACTTTGTTACAAAACTATTATATATTAAAATAGGTAAAGCGCTTCTGAGTCTTTTCTTTTGCTTTCACCAGGGGTCACTAGATTCTAGTCATATTCTCCTGATGGGTGGTTTCCTACTGTAGTTTTCTCAGGCTTATGGGATAAGACTTTAAAGAGCATGTGCTGTTCCAGAAGCTTTCTGCAGCAGAGCCACAAACAAGGTGGATAGTCTTAGTGTTTCAGCTGGGATCACCTTCCCTGTTTCAGCAGGGCTGGATCCTGGATTTCAGTGGTTTTTCTAGATGAGCTCAGCTCCCGTGGTACCTCTTCCTTTGGGAGACAGACTTTACGCATTCGCTTTCCTCTGACGTGTTTCTTTGCTGGAAAAAGCAACAGCATATCTTCCAAACACATTAACACCTGTAGTTCATAGTGGTACAGTACTAGAGGGTACACAATACCCTTAAAGACTCTGTTTTCAGGGTTCTCACTTGTTGTCTCTATTGTAGGCCTTCACTGCCCTCTCACATTGCTTGGGTTGCTAGCAATCCTCATGTAGTGACTACATTTAGCATGTAGCTTTTATTAACATCCCTCTGTTTGCAAATTCTGTTGGCAAAAAGGCTGAGATGTAAGATTAGGAGCTCCCACATCAGCTGCTGCTTAAGCTTTTCGGGAGAGAGGCTCATGCTCTGGCTGTATTTAGGAATCGGGGCTTAAGGGGAGGATCTCATGAAAGAGTTCCAGGCTGCAGATGGGTCATATTGTTCTGTGTCTTTCCTGAAGTCACTGCTCAGTTTTGGCTTTATGTAATGATTTCTTCTGCATCATATGACATGAACACATCCTCCTGCTGTATATATAAGCTAGGCTTCTCGGAGTGAGCAAACTTCAGAGTACCAAGTTATACTTGGCTTACTTAAGCCAGCTAAGGCATGTGTGTATTTAACTGCTCTGTTTCTGAACTGGACCTCAGGATGGCTTTTCTTTTTTGAAAGTAGTGAGTTGATGACACCATTTTCAAAGTGTGTGTTTTTAAAAGAGGACACACTCTTCCTGTCTACATTGGAGGAACTCTCCCATTCCTTTATTTTTGTCTCTGCTTTTGTCCCTTCTCCCATTTAAGCTGTGTAGTCATGTCATAAAATTCTGTGTCATCTTTAATCTGTTAGCAGAGTAGAAGCAAGGCTGCATGGAATATAAGCTTAATTTAGTCTTCTCTATAATTTATGGTGAAGTGTATGTATTTTAATAAGTTTGAGGGCATTTTCTCCATCCCATCAAAGCAATCAGCATTAGAAAGTAAAAATGTTGGCATTTTTATCCATTTCCTGTTTTTGTGCCAATTTATAACTCTAAATCTGTGCTTCGCCGCATGGCATTAGCACTTAGGGCCTTCTCCAGGTCTGTTTAATAAAGTGATATGTTGATAGTCTAATACATGAAGTTCACAGGTACTCCTCCTGCTGGCCTCACCAGATCATTTCTTACAGATGATAATGGATTTCTTACAGATTATGGCATGCAGAGTAGGTCCCATAATATTTAGTGGCATTTTGTGATATTTGTGTAGTGTATATTGCCTGTGTAACAGTAGTTGTTAATGAGGTGTCCAATCCCTTAAAGGCACTGACAGGTAAACTGCTTCAGTAGAAAAATACACTATGTTTTTTATACTATGAAAGAGTCAGACTATGTTAGTGTAGAATACATCTGAATAAAAATAACCACATGACTCAAAAGCTTTGCTCTGTTCTTCTATTCCTTGTAAACCTGTAAGAAAGAAAACAAGAGGGAGAATCCCTGTTTCTTTCTGAGCTTCTTGTTGGTCTGTGGGAAGATGAAAAAATAGATCAGGAATATTATATTATTACAATATAAAACATTATTAAAATAGATATGGAATATTGTTTCATACGTTAAACATATTAGGAAAAAATTGAGTCCACTAGTCTTTCAACACATTCCATAGGCTTAAGTTGTCTGCTAAGTGATCTTGCTGAGTTGCCATAGTCTTTCTGGAATCAAATGTAACTGTCAAGCTTCTCGATGTGAATTATAATACAATTATTCTTGTGGGTTATATTACCTTGTGGGTTGCCCTAATGCAGTACAGAACATGTTCTGTTGGATGATTGCTGTGTGCTTTTCAACTGTCTAAAATAGACATCATTGTGCAGTAAGTATGGCTGAGATGAATTAACAAAGGGCCAACTCATAATGCCCTTAGTTGAATTTTACTCACTTCTTACTCTAGCTCGATAGAGTTTTCTGTGCAAAGTGATTTCAGAATGTGGCCCAAGAGACTAGAGAAACATTTCTTACTTGGGAGTGAGAGGAAGGTGGAGAGGTACATGCAGGATTTTTCCAATTCCTCTCCTTGAAATTTGGAGACCCTCCCAAATCAAAAGGTTAAGAAACATGGATATGATTATTTACAATTCCGAAGTGGATATTCACATTGGATAGATTCCACTCCAGTAGCAAAGCTAAATCCTTCCCCTCCTACCAGAGGTGGTCCCTTCAGGTCACACTTCAAGACATGCTGTTGGGGAACTGGTAGGCTCCTGTGGGGTACTGGCGGATCTATAGAGAAATGAAGAACTTCAGGCACTAACTTCTTGAATCTTCTTGATTCATTATTTGATTGTGTTTGCCTTAGCGGTATCTTTCTGAATTAAGCAATTCTAGAAAAAAGTCCTGCTCAAAAATAATAGGGACTGTAGTTAATTTTCTTTGTAGAAAAATTGTTGCCTGCCTAAATAGAATTAAAAAGTAAATCTTCCTCTCCGACTCACCCAACTCACTTGAATGGTAGTTGTCACAGGTAATGTGACTAGAGCACCATGTGCTCCCGTCATTAGCATGCAACTTCATTCTGTACAGGAAATAGCAATTGTCGATAAACTGAAAGATAAAGATATTCCTGGTGTGAAGTCAGCAAATTCAGCATATTTATCAGGCGTGCATGGAAACACTTTTTAAACAAATCTATTTGTATCCAAACTACAGACTTTTAAACATTAAGTGCATTGGTTTCATCTAAGAGATGTAAGTCTGAATAAGCTAATGACACCATAGGGCACTTAGCAGCGTTTGGCATCTTTTCTTCTGTATATCGGATATTATACTTTCACATATGATGTCTGTCATCTTTATAAGAGCAAGCATGATGGTAGGAAGTAAGTATTTTCAGTATCAGTAGGTTTTCATAGCATTTGAGTAACTATTAAGCTAAACAAGTTACTAAATTGACATTTTCAACTCTAAGGACTGGAAAACCTTGAAGACAGGTTATCAGATTAAATTTTGGACATAAGTACACGTGTGCAAACATTTGGACTATTAAACCTCTATGCCTGCTTCTGAGGCTTCATTGTTCTGAGCTGCCATTCCTTGATTGAATCTTCGTGAGCACACACTATTCATTTAGCCATCCCACTTCCTCCTTTTACCCGAGCACCTAAATATTCCAATAAAAAAAGTGAAGAGAGCCTTGTGTGTGCTCTCCACCTAAAACACAGCTGCAGCTGAGAAAATACTCGTCTTTTTCATGTGTGCACTTTAATCACTCCAGCCGACCTCCTTCCCTTCTCCTGCTTCCCCCGCACCGTTATCCATAACGGTACTGGAACATATTGTAAATTCCAGGCTGTATATTTCATTTACACACGCTCCTGTATAAAATGTTGATTTTCTGTGCTAATGTGAGCATTTTTTTATTTGGTCATCAGTGACATTCTTGGGTAAAAGTTGATGGCTTTTCCACAAGAGTTTCTTATTTGGCTGATTTGAATTAGATACGGATGGAAGTTATTTGCGTGCATATACTTTGCATTCACTTTAAGCTTGTTTTTTTAATATTCTTCATAAAATTAATAAAATGGAGTTACACTAAGAATAGCATAAACATGATTATGTATTATTTTATAATTTATTTTTTTGGGGGAAAAGACTGACTTATGCAGTGGCTGGACTTAAGAAAAAGAAAAAAATACAAAGATGAAATTAGTTTAAGGGCTTCCACCTGACTGGGCAAAGAACATTATAGGTGTGTGTTTTGTTTTTTTTTCCTCAGACAACAGGGACAAGCACAGAATAATGGAACGCTGCTACTGACTTTAGCAGAGATATTAGATAGTACAAGCCCAGTTTAAAATCTGTAGTTATATTATATGTCAGTTCTTTACAGTGGATAGGCAGTTACTGCATGTTAAATGCTTTCCCTAGTATTACTGTGGCAATTCAAATTGCCAAGAGTATCCTTTACCACTAACAAAACAGGAGGAGGCTAACATGTGAGTGTGAAGAATCTGGTCTGTGCTGTTGTTTCCTTACTCTCTGCTCTAATTCCTGGGAGATAATTTGAGTTGCAGCGCTGCCTGAAGACCCTCTCCACTGGTACATTTGTCAATACAGTGTGCCTCTGGCTGTGCCTCGGGAGCAGGTTCAGTGCCCCAGACAAAGGGCGGTGCTCTGTGTTTTTCCACACCTGTCTCGTGATCCTTCAATGGGTCGTGGCAAATGTCCTGGCAGTTTATGGCAGCTGTTCTGTTCAAAGGATATGCAGCTTTGCTTTCCCTTTCTTTCCTCATAGGAGTTCAGAGAAGGGTTGCTGAAAAAAATGGAAGGCTGACTCAAAGCTGATTGCTAGATAGAGTAGCCAAGGGTATTTATTAGCTCTATTTTGATCAAGCCTGGTGTGGCTTTTATTTTTTGAGGTAATGGTTTGTTCCTACTTGTTATTTTTGGTTTTGATTTCATTAGAGGAGTTCATCCCTGGCTTTCTGTTGATGCCAAATGGCTTTCCAGGTTTATGAAATCTGCTGAGAATCCTCCATCATGTATTTCATCCTTCACTACTTGCAGGAGAAGGGGAAAAAATACTGCTGGGAGCCTAAATAAAAATGTGTTGTGGGATCCTTGTGAGCATAATCCCATTTTGAAAGCAAGGGTTCTGGAGAATTTCAGAAAGCTGGAGAAAGATCTCAAACTGATATACAGATGGAGGTCAATCATCAGGAGCATATTTGGCATACTATTTAATTTGCAGACTTTTTTTGCAGATTTTTTCCAGTTCATGTTTTGCCCACAACAACTCCTCACCATCTTTTGTTGCCATTTCGGTGAGAAAAGCATTTTTTCTGACTTTTCAGAAAATTGCTGAGTTTTTTTTTCTTTACCAGAAGGTAAATATGAGGCAATAAATTTAAGGTTCTGAAAAGTGTTTATGTGTATAGGAGGAAAAGCAGGCAGGTTAGGGCTTTTTTGAAGGTGAATTTAGTGGGGTGAAGCTTGATCAGCCTTGACAGCCCTGGAAATGGATGTCTTCTATCTTTCATTAGAAGTATACAAAACAACAGTGTAAGTTTCATAATCTTCCTCCTTCTTTTTTTTTTTTTTTTTTTTTTTTTTTCCTGGAGGGACCACCTATAGAGCTGTGATATTTGTCCAGTTTCCATGCTCTTTTGGTCTTTGGCCTGTCTGAGTCTGCCAACAAATGTGTTAATTGCTGTGGTTTTGGTAATGTGGACACCTGTCCAGGACAAAATGAACTGAGATCAGTAATTAATTTCAAATTTATTAAATATGTAGGTTCCTCCTTCTTCCTCCTTCCTGTCAACAATTTATTTTTCCTTTCCATAGACTGTGCAACCTTGTTGACTTCAGCAGCGTTTCCTGGACTTAACCAAGATGGCTTCTTGTTGGTAGCTGAAATAAAATCATAGGTTCTGGAATTTGCCTTGAGAATAAAATACCCTTAGGCCAGATATAGTTTTAATTTCAGCTTTTAAAAGTATCCTCAGAGGATCATCAAGGAGTAACCTAAATCTAAGAAATTTTTGCTTCCTCAGCACCTATCTGCTTGTCTCCTTTCTACGCATTTTTTTACCTAACTGACCCAGTGATTCTAATATGCAGTTTCTGTAGAAATGATTCTTCCACTGCCATCAGTGTTGTCTGTTAGGACTGACATTGAATAAACTGCTACTGAGTGGCAGAAGCATGCCTTTGATGCAGTGGGATGGCACGTTTGGTTTCAATTGAATTGCTATGGATATCTTCCCTTGTCAAAGGGCAAGTTACCAACATTGTCGACAAAATCATATAAGCTATGCTTTCCAATTGTGTTTCTTCCTCTAAGACTGCGAACACATGTATTTCTGAGGTGGATCTGAGCCATTTTAGTCTGCAGATAAGGATGTGGAAGTGTTTGCTTTAGAAATGCTCCTTCAGCTCAAGCTTTGGTACTAGCTTTCTGCCTAATTACAGAAAGAAGTGTTCATGACTTCATGGTCTACTGCAAAGCTTCAGTGCTATTCCTCCAGCAGGTCTATTAGGTCCATATAGACAGTGTTCTGCTTCCTTTGGTGGAAATAAGAGATCTTTAATAAGAGACTTGAAAACAAATGGTACTGAGTGATGATACCAGGAACCTGCTAAAAATATAGACAATTTAATAAGTGAGAGAGCATTTTGCGAGATTCCTGAAATGCAAGAATTGTTTTCCTTTGAAGATTGTTCTTGAATTTTGTTTTGACTATTATGTTTGAATAAATGTTTGCATTTAGATTTCCGACAGAGCACAAACTTAGAAGCATTACTTGTAGAAGCTCTAGATAATACGTTAATTAAAAAAATCAAACTTGTGGAGCTAATTTGCTGTGTATTTTCTTGTGCTTCTTCCTTGAAACTGTGCTGTAGACTTCCTTAGCTTTCTACTAATCCTTGGTTTTAGTCAGGCTGAAGGTGCCATGAAAACAGAGGAAGACTGTACATATTTTCTTGGTTCTCATTCCAGGCAAAACAAGGAGGTAGAAGTGAATACAGAAATGTTAACCTAACTTTGTTAAAAATCAAAATTAATGTGAAGTTTTGCATATTAGTGTAGAGTTTTTCTTATCTGTTTTTCAGCTTTGAAATATTTTGTTCTCTTTTCAACCATTCGAATGTCAGTTTTAAAGACATGTTGGTATTGTTATTCAGTGAAAATTGTGATTTAAGTGTGTTCACTATTTGGGTGCTTTAGAATTCCCCAGGTGCAGATTGCAAGCATGTTTAAGTTAAAATACAAATATTTTCCAAAGCTGTAATTTATGTAGTAGGTGTTTGGTGACTGAGTTACTGGATACAGTTTGGGTTGGAACAAAGCCTAGAAGCTGTATTTTGGTTGTGCTAGCATATTGCAATGGCGGAGGAAAACAAGGAAGGAAGGAACAAAGATCTCAACAAATCTGTCCATGTTATGATCTTTACTAATCTGCTTTCTTTAGAAGTATCTCAAAGTATACTGATCCTTGGTTATGCACGAGTGCTTTACAATATAGTGCTATAGAGGGAAGCAATATTAAAATATAGATCATTCATTTATTTTATATACTGTATATATACTGCTTGCGTCAGTCGCCGAGGCAAGCAGCTCCGGTACTGGCACAATCTGCAGCAGAGCGCTCTAGCGTGGTGCACAGCAGGGGTCCTGAACCAGGGGAACCTCAGGGGGAGCCAAGAGACCTGCCAGGAGCCCGCAGCTCGTGTGACAGTGGCTGATGGGACCTGGGCAGCGCTGAGCCGTGTCTGTCGTGTCATTCCCCCCCCCCCGCCCCGAAAGAAACCCCTAGGGAGCACTAGCGACCAGGGCGGGCAAACAGGGCATGGCGCGGCAGTTTGCATGCAGGAAGGGTGCTGTAGCTCTGCTGGCTCAACTGGGGAGCAATGGTACCCACCTGGCAGAAGACTGTGTCCTCTCTAAACTCTGCACCTGCCACGACTGATGCAGCTTCCCACACAGAGCTCCGATGGGAACATGCTGCCACCCAAGTGTCAGGCTGCAGGGTGTGCCCAATATGCAGACCGGACCCACTTCTTAGGGAAGTCTGCTGCCTCCCTGGAGCCTGGGTTAAAGATGTGAAGAGAAAGCTTCCTTCCCTGGTACAGCCCTCAGATTATTATCCATTATTGATTTTTCATGTAGGCAACGATGAAGTTGCAACGAGAAGTCCAAGGGCTATCAAGAGACACTTCAGGGCCCTGGGACGACTGGTTAAGAGATCAGGAGCACAAGTATTGTTCTCCTCTATCCTTCCAGTTGCAGGGAATGATGAAGGAAGAAACAGGAAGAGCCACCAGATCGATACCTGGCTTTGAGTCTGGTGTCACTGGCAAAATTTTGGGTTTTTTGATCATGGGTCTGTCTACACAACACCAGGCTTGCTGGCAATAGATGGCGTACACCTGTCTCAAAGGGGGAAAACGATCTTTACACAGGAGTTAGCAGGGCTCATCGAAAGAGCTTTAAGCTAGATTTGAAGGGGGAAAGGGATAAAACCAGGCTTGGTAGAGATAAGCCTGGGGGTGGCACGCCAATGTTTGAGGGACGGTGTGCTAGCGAGGTCCTTCAGTCTGCTCCACAATGTGCTGAGTACACTGGAACACATTTGAAAGGTGTGCATACTAATGTGCGCAGCATGAGGAATAAACAGGAGGACCTAGAAGCTTTGGCCCAGTCCCAGAGCTACAACATCATTGGCATAAGCGAAACGTGGTGGGATGAGTTGTGTGACTGGGGTGTCATCATGGACGGTTATAGGATCTTCAGGAGGGATAGGCAGGGCAGGCGAGGTGCGGGGTGGTGATGTATGTAAGGGAGGGGTTGGATTGTATGCCGCTTGCAGTTGGTGATGACACAGTTGAGAGCCTCTGGGTAAGGATGAAGGGGAAAGCAAATAAAGCGGGTGTTGCTGTGGAAGTCTACTATTGACCACCCAGCCAGGATGATGACATCAATGAATTATTCTACAAGAAATTAAGGGATATCTGTAGATCAGCTGCCCTTGTGATTTTAACTTCCCAGACATCGACTGGGAATATCATACAGTGGACACAAACAGGTCAAGGAAATTTCTGAAGCATGTTGAAGATAAGATAAATTCTTGGTGCAGGTAGCTGACTAGGAAATGTGCCCTCCTAGCTTTGTTTTTTGTAAACGGAGAGGGACTTGTGGGCGAAGTGGTGATCGGTGGCTGTCTTGGTCACAGTGAACACAAAGTAGTTGAGTTTCAAAAGTTAGTGATAGGAGAAAAACTGCCAGCAAAACTTCGATCCTAGATATGGGGAGAACAGACTTCGGGCTGCTGAAGGAGCTGGTTAGTAAGGTCCCCTGGGAATCTGCTTTTGAAGGTATTGGGATCCATGAATGCTGGTCACTTTTGAAGAGCCATCTCTTAAGAGCACAGGAGCAGGCAATTCCAAAGTGTCGGAAGTTAAGCAAGTGGGACAGAAGGCTGGCTTGGCTGAGCAGGGATCTTCTAGAACTTAGGTGGAAAAGGAAAGTGTATGGACATTGGAAGCAAGGACAGGCGACACGGGAGGACTACAGAGATGCTGTTTGCCACAGTAGGGAGAAAATTCTTGTGGCCAGAGCTCCATTAGAATTCAAGCTGGCCAACACTGTGAAGGACAACAAAAGAGCTTTTTTAAATATGTTAATAGCAAAAGGAGAATCAGAGATAGCATTGGGCTGTTGCTTGATGAGGTCGGTCACCTCACAAATAGGGATGTAGACAAAGTGGAGACATTTAATGTGGCCTTCACCTCTGTCTTCAACACCGATGATGGGCCCTGGGAACCCCTGAGCCCTGTGTTGGAAGATCGTGACTGGGGGGATGAAAAACTCCCAGCCAACCCTGAACTTGTTCAAGACTTGCTGCTTCAGCTGAATGCGCATAAATCTATGAGGCCTGATGGGATTCATCCCAGAGTACTGAAAGAGCTGGCCGATGTCATCGCAGGACCTCTCTCCATTATTTTTCAATGGTCTTGGGCGTCTGAAGAGGTCTCAGTCGACTGGAAGCCAGCAAATGTTGTTGCAATTTTCAAGAAAGGTAAGAAGGAAGACCCTGGTAACTACAGGCCTGTCAGTCTCACTTCAGTGCCTGGTAAAATTATGGAGAAGGTTATTCTGGGAGTTACCGAAAAACACTTGAGAGACAACGCAGTCATTGGTCATAGCTAGCATGGGTTCACGAGGGGAAAGTCCTGCTTAACCAACTTAATTTCCTTTTATGACAAGGTCACCCATAGTTGACCAAGGGAAGTCAGTAGTTGTGGTGGTTCTGGATTTTAGCAAAGCTTTTGATACTGTCTCTCATAGTATCCTTCTGGATAAGCTGTCCAGCACACAGCTAGACAAGTTCATAATAGGTTGGGTGAGCAATTGGCTGATGGGTCAGGCTCAAAGGGTTATAGTAAATGGGGGTTACATCAGGCTGGCGGCCAGTCACCAGTGGGAGTTCCCCAGGGCTCAGTTTTAGGGCCAGTGCTCTTTAATGTTTTTATAAATGATCTGGACGCAGGAATCGAATGTACATTAAGTAAGTTTGCCAATGATACTAAACTAGGAGGAGCTGTGGACTCCTTTGAGGGGAGAGGGTCCTTACAGAGAGATCTGGATAGACTAGAGAGCTGGGCGATCACCAACTGTATGAAATTTAACAAGAGCTAGTGCTGGATTCTCCACCTGGGACAGGGCAATCCTGGTTATACATACAAATTGGGGTACAAGAGGCTGGAGAGCAGCCCCGCAGAAAGAGATCTGGGGGTTTGGGTTGATGGCAAGTTGAATATGAGTCAACAGTGTGCCCTGGCAGCCAAAAGGGCCAACTGTGTCCTGGGGTATATCAACCATCAGCATAGCTAGCCAGTTGAGGGAGGTGATTGTCCCACTCTACACTGCACTGGTGCGGCCCCACCTCGAGCAGTTTAGGTTGCCTCAATATAAGAAGGACATCAGACTATTACAATGTGTCCAGAGGAGGGTGACCAAGATGGTGAAAGGCCTCGAGGGCAAGACTTACGAGGAGCGGCTGAGGTAATTTGGTTTCTTCAGCTTGGAGAAGAGAAGGCTGAGGGGTGACCTCATTGCAGTCTACAGTATCCTCAAGAGGGGCAGTGGAACAGGAGGTGCTGATCTCTCTCTGGTGAGCAGCGATAGGACACGAGGAAATGGAACGAAGCTGCATCAGGGGAAGTTGAGATTGGACATGAGGAAAAGGTTCTTCACTGAGAGGGTGGTCGGTCACTGGAACGGGCTCCCCAGGGAGCACCAAGCCTGACAGACTTCAAGGAGCATCTGGACAATGCTCTTAGTCATATGGTTTAGTTTTAGGTAGTCCTGTGAGGAGCAGGGAGTTGGACTTGATGATCCTTATGTGTCCCTTCCAACTTGAGATGTTCTATGATTCTGTGATTCTATTTTGAACATACAAAAGTTGACATTACACTTTCTGGTTTTATATTTATAAATTCTGTTTCATGATCTAGAAATGTTTCATATACTTGTTAGTTTTAGGAATGATATGCTTGTAGCCTCCCTCCATTCCTTATTCTTAAAAATTTTAAGAAAAGAAGAATATTGTGTTTTTCCTTAAGATATACTGATGGAATGGAGCTTAAATCATCCTTTTATTCATGCAGATCACATTCATGAACAGATTATATCTCCCTTTTACGTACTGGCTGGCATATGCATAAAAAGTGAACAGATTGGCACAATCCTTTTTATTGCATCTTTCATCTCAACAAGCTTATTTGTATTAGTCATAGGAATAAATTAGATGTGCAAACTGTAGTTTGTCTTTTAATGAAAAAAACTGATATTTTGTCCTTTTAATTCTGATAGGAAATAATTCTGGTTGTGTTTTTTGGTGCTGAATATGTGGTCCGATTGTGGTCTGCAGGCTGCAGGAGTAAGTATGTTGGTTTCCAGGGAAGAATACGGTTTGCCAGAAAGCCAATATCAGTTATCGGTAAGATTTAAACTTTTTTTCCTTAACTTTGCTATTATCATCCGTTTTAAAGTAAAGATGTCAACTACTGCAGAGACCATAATGCATATTGCTCAAATATGAGCTATGTCTATTACTCAAGCATTTATCTGCTTTGTGAACCTGTGCAATTATTTCTTCTTTTGGATTGCTAGAACTGAACATTTAAAATATGGCTGTGAGACACAGGCAGACATCAGCTTAAAGGCAAAATTGTAAAGTGAAGAAATCTTTACTAAATCTACTTAGGTAATTGGAGAAAATTGACAAGATTTTGAACACAAAATCCTTCTTTAGGTCTGCTGTAGAAAGCAAACACAAAGGTGAGTATAAATTGGAAAACATGGAAATATGCAAAGTATAACTCAGGAAATATTCCCCTGGGTAGTACTAAAGCAGTTTTAGATGTTTGAAGGACTATTGTGGGTAGCATCTCTGGAGTAGGAGAGAGTTTAGGGGGAGAGGTGACTAACAGAACCTGTGGAACAGTGAGGGATTAATAAAAGGTGACGTTCGGACAAAATTATAGTAGACCATAAAATCAGTGTTTCTGTTTTAAGCCTGTGATTTTTATATAGACTCCAGTAGAGCTGTGAATTTTACGTTACTCGAACATCAACTCATTGAGTTTTAAATAGAGCAAAGTGGGAGAGGTGAAAAGGGGAGAGAATGAGCTGATAGTTCCTTAACCATCTGTGACTTTATGAAACTTAGTACAAAAACTCAGGAAACAACATATTCTATTATACGTCTAGATGCGGGTAGTGAATAATGTGACGAGATACTGTACACTGATCTAGTTTCATGATCTAACCATGAAGCCTATAGGTAACTTTTTTCCTCCTAATCATGTTCTTGACTTCTCTTTCAATTAATAAATGCTTCTTAGGTAGGTATATTAGACAGGTATATTAGAGTACACAGGTGCAGGATAAAATGTGGCAGTCCCATTAAACTGTGATTTCAACTTGATAGTGGTATTGTGCATCTACCACAGTAAAAATTGTTTGTATAGCCCTTGGAGAAGATACAGTGGTTTTTGTTAAGAAAAGTTAAGAATAACTACAGCTGGTTGTGCATTCAAAGGTATCAGTACTGTTTTTACATTTAAAATTCCCTTAATAATACAATACATTTAAAGTCAAGATTTGTTTTTACATATCAAATGCAGATGGAACTGTGTCTATACTAATGTAAATAGCTAAACTTGGGAAATACATTTGCTGTGAATGATCTCATTCATGTCAATGACTCATCATTTTCAAATCAACAAGAATAAAATACAAACATTAGAAAAATTAAAGGATTAGAACAGAATGTAAAAAATATGGTATTCATTTTACTTTTGCATTAATATGAAAGTCTTTATTTTAAAATCAGAAAATATCATTGAAATGTCTTTGATATCGGAGAGATTTCTTCTATGGATTTTTCTCCACACTAAAATTTGGATTAATTCTTAGAAGTTCAACTTGGGTAGCAATTTTGAACTTCTTTAATTTCTCCCATTCTCTTTCCTTTTTTTTTCCTCTCTAATTGTAAATAAAAATTATTTTGGTGCTTATTACCAGAAAGAGATTTAGTAGTCAAGCCTAGTTGTTACTTTCTTTTATAAACTTGTTTAATACTATTGCATTCTGTGCTGCATAGAATAGTATGTTAACATGCAACTTCTATAAGTGGGGAAGGAAAATGTTAAGCTAGGACACACTATTTCTTGAATGGTCTTTTAAAATTTTATCTAAAATGGAAAATGATGCAATTTCTCTACCTTGTAAATCAGAACTTTTTATTTCTTAGGTAGATTTTCTAAAGTTAGCCTAATTTTTCTCTTCTTTGCAGACGCATTATAGGTGATTACATGTAAGTGAGAAAAGAAATTCTATAATTAAAGAACCTGTCAGGAGACATAGATTGAATTCATTCCCAGCATAGCAAGAATCCCTAGAAAAATCACTTTGTCTCTCCATGCTTCTTCATTCCCTAGTTCACAAAATGAGCATGTTTAAAGAGTGTGCAGTGTTCATGTACTATGGCAGCAGCAGTAATAGTGATACCTTTCCTAAATATTGATTTAACACTTCCATTACTTACTGTTTCAGTAGGGTTAGTTTAGGAGCTAAATGCTTCTGAAAATCCCAGCCTAATTAGGGTTTTATGAAAGGCAGGTACCAAGCACAGGCAAAAGCAAGAGAATGTCCTTTCACAACCTCTTTTATCCTTTTGTTGTTGTTGCAGAAAATGTCACAAAGAACCAATTTATGAATTAACTTTTGTTTCTCCTGGTTTTGACAGTATGCAGTTTGAAAGACATAAGGGGGACATAAGTTATTGGTGTAAAGACCTGAGTCCGCATATGTGTGTCCATCTCATATTGTCCTTAAGTAAAGGACAATAGAACTTTATTTATGAGCACCTTTAATTGGTTATGTATACAGCTCTGAAAAAGCATCAGCACCTGGTATGTAAAGCTCCAGTTACCTTGTATAAACCTAATTTATGAAGTGCCGATAGAACACAAAAGTTCAGCAAAAAAGCATGTGATGTAAATCAAATTCAAATATGTGCATATAATCTGTTTAATTTAAGTCCTTATGGATGTCATGTTCTCTCCAGACTACTAAGAACACACCTGCAAGCTGAGGGCTATTTACATTCTGTAAAATACTATGGCAACTAAAAATTAAAATACAAATGCAAATATTTTTAAATTTAAAACAGTAAAAAGGATTAATTGCTCTTAGTCAAAAAGCTGAGAATTGCATACTAGAAAGTGAACTTGTGAGAACATTAGAAACAAGTCAGCAATTTGCTCAAAAAAAGCAGTACTCAGGTAAGCTGCATTATAGGTGTTGCTATGTGCTGTGCTGAAGTTTATGCATAACTAATATTTCACTGACAAGCTGAATTTTTAGATAAAAATGGCAGCTGTTTGGAATTTCTCAAGGATTCAGAACATAAGAGTAAGCCACGGGAACAGTGGACTAGCAGTGGACGAGGTTTTTCAAAGCTGTGTACTACACATGCTAAATTGCAGGGAATATGACTTCCATAGGTCTGTCGTCTACATATGTAGTGCACGTATTATATAGAAGATGCTATGTCATTTTTGTCTCTGTATACCTCATGTGTATGTACAGACATGTTTGCAAACGTGTAAGTCGGTAGAATGTTTGAGAAGGATATCCACATATTGCTGTTTATAAATTACTGGAATTCAATTTTTAAAATTACCGAGGCTTCCTGACACTTTCTTTTTTAAAAACTAACATAAATACTAATGTAATGCTAATCTAAATACTAATGCTTGTTAGAGTTGAAAAAGTTATTTAAACAAATGTTGGCTCTTTATCCTGATATTTTCCATGCCAAGTGTCTGCTTCAGTTTGAGTCTTGTGGAGACATTTCATGCAAAACATTTAAGCTGTTCCTGAAAAAGGCAATTCTGGCGATTTCTTGTGGAGAAGCACTAGCGCATCCACACTTTAAAGCAGATACTTGAAGCTTAATGAGAAAATAGCTTTTTGATTGTCACTGAAAATCAACTCGAAGCTGACTAACAAGCCTCTGAAAAATTGGTAGCTTGCTTATGCTTAAAACGCCCTGCTAGAGAATGCTCTTATATTCTTCAAAGATTCAGTCTGCACTGAGCTTCACAGTTCAAATTTCAGGTTTCTCTGAGCAGCAGTGCTGGGGCTTGAAGTGGAAAATCTGTTGGTTTTGTTCTTATAGTGGTGCTCTTCCTGAAACTGCCCAGGGCACATGGAAAGGGAAAATACCAGGCTTGAATGCTGAGTTGAAGTGACGTGGTAGGAGGAATGGACTGGGACATACAGGCTCAGTGAAATGACAGAATGATGGATGCTGATGTAAGAAGGCTGAATTAAAAGACTGACAAGCAAGCAGGAGGTTGAAGGGAAAAACGTAGGGACTGAAAATACGTGGGATTGAAAGGTGGCAGTGTAAGGGCAGAAGGATATGCTGAAGACCTAGAGTGTGAAATAGGACTGTTTGAACCAGTAAACTAGGATTAGTATGAGAAGCCTGAAGATTGGAAACTGTCATGAAAACTAGGAGCAGGGAAGAAGCAGAGATAGAAGAACAGGTTTTTTGGGGAAAAAATGAAATAGCTCTACCATGTAGAACACACTTTCAGAAAACTGGAAGGTACAAATGAAAAATCTATGTTGCTGTCACTACCCGATTGTAACTAATTTCGTGTTAGTCTTTTCCTCCTTCAGTGCTGGTCATCGGATGGATATGTATATGTCTGATAACTTAGTAAGGACATCGGGTACATCATTTGCTTAATGGCAAAGATCTTTATTATGATGTGATGGGAAGAAAACTCTCCCTAAATTCTGAGTGTTTACAAATGTATGTTCACGCACATACATGATAAAGGAACAACATAAAAAATGTGGAAGGTCAGGTACTCAAAAGTTAAGATTATCCCAAAGTGGAAGCTCTTTCTGTAGCCTTAACTTATCCCTCTCTATATTTATTTTCAATTTCATAAATGTACAATTATTGTAGTACAGTCGTTAAACTGATTGAGTGCTATCCCTTGGGGAGGAATCCTGCTTTTACAGCAAAAATCAGACTGATACTGGATATTAATCCAAGTCAGAGAGTGAAGGATACTGTTGGTTGTAGAACTGCTGCAGTATTTGTTGCAGCAACTACATGGTTGTGAATGAGGCAGCAGTATGTTTAAAGGAGAGGGGAAAAAAGTTACCCTTGTTGAAGGCAACTGTTGTTGCCTCTGAAGTTGGATTCTATCCTGCATCTTGCCTAGGCATCGCACGGAAACTCTGTGGCAGTCATTTAAATCAGTTTTCACAAGTGTGCCTCATTTTCTGGATGTCCAAATGAAGACTTTGAAGTCAGGTTACAGAGGTTCTGAGCTCTCACAGCTGCAAGTGAAGTCAGCAGGCACTGGTTTTTTTTAAGTGCTATATAACGTTAAGTGCTCTGAAGAATAAAGTACTGCCTGTTTAAAACTGGCAAGGAAAATTAGCAAAACTTTTCCTCATTCTGTCTACATTTGCTACCCATTTATAATACTATCCTTTATTTTCTGGTTAGAATTTGAAAGTGAAGCATTTAGATGCTCTAACAAGGATTACCACAGAAATGCCCATGAGGAAATTAGAAAAACGTCTTCTCAGAATGATGTTAGATATTCTAATGTTAGATATAATGTTCAATAATTAAAAGCAATAGACCTGTTCACTGAACTAGGATAAGAGAAAATAAGGGATGCTGGCACTGTGAACACAATCCATCATTTGCATTGTATAATGCTGGAACTGTGTAAACTGTGGAGTTGTGGAAAAAAAATGGAACTCTGGAAACAATTATTTTTTCATACAATTAAAGACTGTATCACAAAGTAAACCAACAACTCTGATTCTTTTTAGGCAACCTTTGTTCTGACAGTTCCCTAAACGTTGAAAGCTTGGCTTTACAGCTTTGATACAATTTTTAAACTAAGTATATGTATGTGTATATGTGTATGATACTTGACTTTATGCATTTCATTATTGATCGAAGCAAACGCTTACTTTTCCTCTTAAATCAAGAGCCTTGAGCCAAAATGTGGATTCATTTCTAGGGTGTACACATGCCTTTGCCTTTGTTGTTTTTGTGGCAAGCTGCCTGATCTGTCAGAATCTTTAAAATTTCCATTATTAAATTCATCATGGAAGAAACTGTATACTGAAACAAGTCATTGTTTTTCTCATGTGAAACAATTACATTAACTTACTGCCCACCAAATTTCTGCTAACTTAATTTCTTTTTTTAAAGTGCTTTCCTCAGTCTGTATTTGTTCTGTGTTTCAGTGCTGAGAGCTAACATTCAATACATTCTTTCTTTTTTTTTTAACAGATCTAATTGTGGTAGTAGCCTCAATTATTGTTCTGAGCATAGGATCGAATGGACAGGTGTTTGCCACCTCTGCAATAAGGTATGTTCTTCTAGTGACTGTAGCTCTTCACAACCGCAGAGCTATATTAGATGTATATCTAATTTCCCAATTTCCAAATTAGATGTATATGTAATTTTCCTAATATAGGAAAAGTTATTATATTGAAATACTGGACAGTGGAGGACTGTGTGTTACTGTGCTTGGTCACTGGTTGGGAAATGAGTGCAGAAACAAGGCATATGAAGAATGGTGGGAATGCTGAAGCCAAGAGGAGAAAACTAAAGAAACGTTATGTCCTATAAAAGACATCAAACAGCTCTCTTTCTGAGACAAGAGAGTATTACAGAACATCAGTTTGTTGAAGAAGTAATCCCGTCAGCACTTAACTTGGTACTTTTTGAGTACGAGTAATTACTTTGTTTAAAGAGTAATTATGCTTTGGTGGATTTGTTTGGCACAAGTAACTCATACCATACATGAATCAGAAACATTTGATGTCTACAGTGTTTGTTCAGCTTGCATCAAGTACTGCAAGCTTGTTTTGGGAAGTAAAGTCGGTAAATAGAAGAAAGGAATGATATCAGAGTAGGTGTACTTCCCACTCCTTCTAACTTAACTTGCAAGATGTGCTGCATGTTCTGTTACAAGCAGCTGATTTCCAGTGCAGTGTAACCACTGGGAAGTGAGAATGTACAGCACTGTCTAAACTGTCTAGCTGTGTAGACAAACACTGGAGGGAACTAGATGTATAAAGTATTTTTAAGGTAACTATTACCATAGAACATTAATCCTTACATGATGATAAAGACTCACACAGGCAGCATGAATGTGATTTATCAGCGCATATAGGAGAAGAGGAGGGTGAATGTGAAAATTCCAAAGATTTTGTTTAATTTAACTAGAAGTGTAGGAAGGACTGTAATGAAAAGGCTTGCTGTGTGTTTATATGTGGACCCAGGTGGCTTTGGGCTCAGTGCAGCCTTTCCCAGATGTTAAATTATACAGTCACTGTCCTACAACTCAGAATGCTTTCTGCCAGAGAAGCTTAACCCACGTTTCTGCAGTGTTGTTATTGCCCCATTGAAAAACCATCTGGGTTAGGCAAGTCTTAGTCCCATCAGGTTTCCTCAGAAGTGTGATGTGAGTGGCTGTTTTTGAATTAAGAACGAATGAATCTCATATCCTTGCCTTTGCTTTTGTTGCTTTTAAGGTATACTCTTATGGTCCTCTTTGGACTTCCCTAAAATCCCAGGAATCCCAGAAAGCATGGGTGCATGCATGTTAGGTTGTTTTCTTGTAGAGTGAAGTTGCAAGCTCCAGACACACCAGGTATGACAGGTTGACGTTTTGATCCCTGCAGCAACCAGTGAGACTGAAACCTAGTAGCACTGCAGAGTTCACAGCAGAGCCCTATAGCCTTCTGTCCTTACTGATTTAAGTTCACCAAATTGATAAAAATGTTCTTCTTTCCAACCAATTTCTTTTCTCTTTTCAGAGGAAATGGGTTGTACATGTTCAGAGGCTGTGTATCTGGAGTTTCTTGTTCACTATCTTGTTTTTTAAATCTTTATTTGTAAAATTGCCAGCTTATAACATGCATGTCAGCACTTGGCAGTAACGTAGCCGTAACCATCTCAGATACAGCAGAGACAGGAAAATCAAGAACTGCCATTAGGTCAAGGCATCAAGAGGTGTGTCTAATAATTGTACAGGGGAGCTACATGTAGATCTCTCCCCTCCTGACATGAGCAACCAATGAGCTATTACATTACGTAAGTCTATTGGTGCTCACCTATTTGGTAGTCTTGTAATTCTTCTTGGACTCATGTTTTAATTAACAGGTTTCAAGTGCATATTTTAAAGTTTCCAGCTAATTAAAATTATTATTCCAATGGCATATCAAAGAACTAACAAATCATGGTGTTCATATAGGCAGTCACTGATATGTGATTTGATATTATTGGATTATTGCGTGCTTTCCAAAAAAATGACAAGCATTTGATCATTTGACTGTCAACTGTGAAAGCTCAGAAAACCTGCTTTCTGAATAAAGGAAAAGTTGGGTCTTTCAGAAGACAGTATGCCTTTCCAGTCTGAGTAACTCCAGTGACTGAAGGATGGCACCATGCTGAGTTTCCTGCCTGTTGGTGTAACCCAGAAAAATGCAGCCACAGTGGAATTGAAGTAAGAAGATTGAATTAAAAAACAAAAACAACAATAACAAAATTTTAAGGATAGCTAGAAAGAGCTAAAAATACTTTTAGTGAAAAATTTTCGGATAGATGAATTCAACATTCATCCTTTCCTGCTCTTCACTGTTTTGTTTCAGTGATAAGACAGTAAGATGAGTGTAGGCAAAGTTCATTGTCGAAAGGGTGACTAGAATGAAATATTTCCATTGAATAAAATTCTGCTGCAGAACCATATGGATAATTATTTTTCTTTAGTTGAAAATATTTATGATTTCGTTATTGTTCTAAAATCACATAGGACTCTATCTATTTCCAATCAGATGATTTCTATAACTTACACAAAAAGGACTTCAGTAATACCACGTTTGATTCACATTCTACTTTTGGCAAATAGAGAAAACAGTTTGCTCTTGCTATTTATGTTGGCAAAGCTTGAAGCACTGGTTTTGCTTGGAAAGGAAGCATTTGAGAATCATAATCAGGTAAAATATGCAAGTTTGCTCTGAGTTTGAAAGCATCTATTTTAGACTTTTTTCATTGTTTTTCTTTTAACTAGTTGTTGTCCTAGTCAGTATTTCTGAATATATTTGAATATAATGAAATGTGATCTAAACATACTGTCTACTGAGATGCCTCAAGTCTAAGATGCAACCCTAGCCAGGAGCAATGGTATCACAGTTCTCTAATATGGCAGTATGTTAGTGAACATAGTCAACTATGTATAGATAGAGCAGTATTGTTCTCAATCATTAGTTTTATTTACTGTCCTATTTTTCTTACAGGGGGATCCGATTTCTCCAGATACTTCGCATGCTTCATGTAGATCGACAGGGTGGCACCTGGAGACTATTAGGATCAGTTGTTTTCATACATCGTCAGGTACTAGCTCTTTAAAGATGCCCATCATTTTGTTTTCTTTAGTATATTCTTTTCATGGACTTCAAATCGTAGTCTTGTTTAAATGAACAGTTACTGTTGCAAGAGAAAAAATACTTTGAAAGTCCATCATGTGTTTCTTTCTACTTTTAAAATGGGAACACTATTCTTTACTTCAGGTCAGTGGCTAACAGGGTATCAGCATCAGTATTTTTTTGGAAATTAACTGTTGTACTCTTTGATGTTATCCTTCAATATAATTTATTAAATGCAGTTACGTGGGCTGCCTTTCATATTGCAAATACTGTCCACTGTCTTCACAGAAGATGTGTTCCTAGCTTTTTTTTCCTTTTCCTAGGAAAAACAAATCGTAGTGGAAAAGCCTTGATAGAACAAGTCAATTATTTAAATCATCCTATTTTCTCTGCCTGAATAAGGAGTTTTCTAATCCATTCTATAAATAAAAACACTATGTTATGATAATATGCAAGAAAAGTTACTTTTTCAAGGGTGTAGTCAGAGGTGAACATGGCTGTAAATAGTTATATGTCTGTTAAAGCTTTGAAACAGTTATTCTGTATAAAAGTTCATTAAGCAGGAAAAGCTTAAATGTTTTAGTGGAGGCTTTTAAAAATTTCTAGCTGAAGGCTTCTTTCTGGGGCTTCATGGAATCTCTTGATGAAAAGCTGACTTAGCTTTATGAACATAATAATAAACTTTTATCATTAGCCTTTAAATCTTGCATATAATACCATACTGTGGAGGGCTAATACTGTGCTATGAATCTTTACATCAGACTTGTAAGGGTGGTTCTTTAACCTGCTCTTTATGAGTGTAGATTTGTTCTCCAGATATTGACAAATAGTTATAGATTTCCACACAGACATTGTTTCATTTGCTATTTAGAAAACTTGTTCTGGGACAGAGAATGGGAGGTACTTAATTCAAAAGATTAATTTAATATTAAAAGTTACTTTTCTTCTCGTTATTTTTTCTTTTTCCCCCAGTACTGTAGGAAATTTTATGTAACGATGGCTGTGCAGCATCGATGCACACCAAAGTGCTCTAGTATAAAGCCTATTTTCATCCTGTACAACAGGATGACTTTTAATGCTTCAAGTCTGTGTGGTCTTCATTTATTATGGTCACATTGCCTGGATATCTAGCTAGGGAGGAGCTGATATCCAAATACACTTTCTCAACATTTGCTAACCTTACTGACAGAGGTGTTTGAGAGAATTTTTTCCTGTGGGTGTTCAGAGTTTTAGTCAAGAATCTGGAAATACTGTCTCCAAAATATAACACTTAAGTCTTAAATGTCACAAACATAAATAAGTTCAATGATTTAAAATGAAAAAAAATACCCTTGGAGAAGTGAATTTATGAATAAACGCACCTGAAGTTCTGCTAATCCAAAGAAGTGATTATGATGATATATAAAACTCCACAGATCTGTAGTACTTGTCAAAGCAGATCACCCACTAACACATTAATAAAAAAAAAAATCAAACACACATTTCTGTATTGACATTGGACAAGTGTAGCTGAAACCCTAGCATGGTACCCAACGGAAGGGAAAATGGAACCTTTATTCCTGTCCAGTCTCTTAAAGAAATTTTTGTTTAAAAAAAACAAACAAACAAAACAAAAACACCTCAGCTGCTTTTTCTTTACAGGCAGAGTACAAGGTCCTCATTTATTTGTTGAGTTTGGTACTCTTTCAGAAAAAATGGGACCCTAAACCCTTAAACAATGTGAGAAAATAAATTCACATCTTTGTGACCTGTGAAAATAACAAGCACTTGGACCTCTGTGGGCCCAGAAGAGCTTACTAAAGTTGTCACCAATGATTTCCATGTGTTTTGGAATTTTACATATAGCTGTATTAGGTCACTCAGGCCCGATTTGGCTAGGATGCTCTTCTATTTTCAGCAGGTTGAGCTTATACAAGCATTTCTTGCCAAAAGCAACAAAACATGAGTCAGTATCACACGTGGTGATGGAAAGACATGGAAAAATCATGCAGCTTACTGAAAAACTGAGTTAGCCAATCCAGCTCCAGCTTGTAAGCCTCTCAATTAGTTGTACTTATTCCTCACCTTGCTTTGTGAGGTCTTCTACTGCTTTGAGGAGGGAGTTACTGATGAGTTGCGGATTTGGGCTTTTCTTGTATTTTTCCTAAGTGTTGAATTTTATATTAGAATAATAGAATGGTTTGGATTGGAAGGGACCTCTAAAGGTCATCTAGTCCAACCCCCCTGCCATGGGCAGGGACATCTTTCACTAGGTCAGGTTGCTCAGAGCCCCGTCCAACCTGACCTTCAATGTTTCCAGGGATGGGGCATCTACCACCTCTCTGGGCAACCTGTTCCAGTGCTTCACCACCCTCAGCGTAAAAAATTTCTTTCTTATATCTAGTCTAAATCTACCCTCTTTCAGTTTAAAACCATTCCCCCTTGTCCTGTCACAACAGGCCCTGCTAAGAAGTTTGCCGCCATCTTTTTTATAAGCCCCCTTTAAGTACTGATAGGCTGCAATAAGGTCTCCCCAAAGCCTTCTCCTCTCCAGGCTGAACAACCCCAACTCTCTCAGCCTTTCTTCACAGGAGAGGTGTTCCATCCCCCTGATCGTTTTCGTGGTCCTTCTCTGGACCCGCTCCAACAGGTCCGTGTCTTTCTTATGCTGAGGGCTCCAGAGCTGGACGCAGTACTCCAGGTGGGGTCTCACCAGAGCAGAGTGGAGGGGCAGAATCACCTCCCGCGACCTGCTGGCCACGCTGCTTTTGATGCAGCCCAGGATACGATTGGCCTTCTGGGCTGCGAGCACACATTGCTGGCTCATGTCCAGCTTTTCATCCGCCAGTACCCCCAAGTCCTTCTCGGCAGGGCTGCTCTCAATCCCTTCATCCCCCAGCCTGTATTGATGCTGGGGGTTGCCCCAACCCAGGTGCAGGACCTTGCACTTGGCCTTGTTAAACCTCATGAGGTTCACACAGGCCCACTTCTCCAGCTTGTCCAGGTCCCTCTGGATGGCATCTCGTCCCTCAGGTGTGTCAAGCGCACCACTCAGCTTGTGTGGTCCTTATTGTAACTGAAAATATAAATCTGTCTAAGTTAAAAAAATGTGTTGACTCAAGTCTTTCAATATTCAAATTTACCTTTGTGCATATTTGTTTTTTGTTCTTGCTGTTTCCTTTGCATATATGTATCTGAAAGTCCTCGCTGAAAACAGTCATTTGTATTAGGCAGCACTCTTCATTCTTAAGCTCTTATCTATTTAAAAAAATCATGTAAATGTGAAGCTTTAAGGCCTGATTTCTGCAAAATGCTCTTTGCTTTGAGATCATGTATGAATTCATACTATATGACATTGGTAGACACCAATCCATATTTCTTGAAGCATGTATTATTATAAAATCTTGTGCGTTCTCTTGTGCGCTTCCTCTTAAATGCAGTATGTATTAGATTGCTGCCATTGTTCTTAATAATTAAATATAGGCACGTAGTATTTTGTCTCTCTATACATATGTAACATGGAGTGACATTTAGAATAAGTCTAAGGCAATTACATTTTCATCCAGGTTTTACTTAAAAATTTGAGTTCAGTCTTTAAATGAACAGGACTGGAGCTGAGAGGTGCCAATGGTGAAATAAGCTGTGTAGTTCTGTTGATATTTCAGCCACTTTGAAAGGATCTCATAAGACTACGCATAGCACTTCTGAAAAGCATATTTTTCTGTCCGCTTCTCGAAAGGCCAACACTTAACACAGAAGTATTCCGATTATCATCCACTCTCTAACTCTGTCCTCCGAGACAAAATTAAAAGAAAGCAGTGATGGCTATTCCTCGATAACATGTAAAATCTATTAATATCTGAGATGTAAGCAGCATGCCAAGTGTAACTAAAAGATTTCTGTTGATGTGGAAGGAAGTCACAAATCTACTAGAGAAGAAAGCGGAGTGTTTTCTTTGTAAGCAACAAGAATTAGTTTTCATTTCTGTTGTAGTTTTCTATGGATCACTGAACTTACTTACAGTCTCAGGTGTTAAACAGTTTTGTCTTGCATTGAAAAAATATTGTGTAGGCAAACCAAAAAGTTGTGAAAAATTAGAGAAATGCAAATAGTAAAGTAGAAATGTAAACACAAGGAACTTTTCAGAGCAATGAAGTCATATCTACAATACATAGTGTGCCATTATCATTAGAGAAAAAGATGAGAAAAGAATGGTGACCAGCACAGAAATCTGAACTACTGAAAACCCAAGTTTTATTTCCTCTTTCAGCTGCTTTGTTTAGCAAAGAGGCCTGCAAGAAGTTAATGCTTAGATTAAAAGACTTGCCCATGGCCAAAACTGAATACTATCAAAATTCATTATTTAGGTCATTATTAAATGATTAGAGAAAAAACACCTACTTCACTTTGTGCCAAGATTGCTTAAAAACTTGCTGAACCTAGATTTTAATTAGTGCTATAGCAGAAGGAAGAGTATATCTAGTTCTTGCTGCTGAATGCAGTTACTAGCTACCAGGGCTACATGTTCCCAGAAAGCTCTTATAAGGAAATGAAAAGAAAGAAATAAAAAAAATCTGAAGGAAGTTTGATGATAAAACCTGAACCTTCCCTCAAAATGGTTTAAGAAATGTGGGTAGAGTGTTACAGATGATCTGTGAAAACCTGACATAGTTTATAAGTAGAGGCAATCCTTCTCAGACAGGTATTAATTTTAAATTTATCTTATGGGAATATTTTAATTCCCATATTGGTTTGGATCCAAGGAAAGAAAAATAACTCTGTCAAGAATTTAAGGAAGATGCCAATGAAGATGTAGTACTACAATGTTTCATAATAAAGATGGCTAAATATGTGCAAAGAAAATAAAGGAATAATATATGTTAACTATTGAAGCATTGTAAACTTTGAGTACTTAAAATAAGCTGTTTTCCCTCATAACTAGGTATTGGATTTTCCTGAGGGGTAGGTGAATATCTGATTTGATTATGATGTAGCACTGCTTTTATAAGCTTTACACATTTTTGCATCTGTGACATCACACTTTTTGGCTTGTTTAAATGCACAAGCACGTTTTTCCTGAAGACTGTAACAATCCTGTATGTAAAACATACGAGTTCTGATAAAACCTTCCTATCCAAAAATCTATAGAGAAACTGGTACATTCACAAGCACTGTATCATGCCCTAGCAAAAGTCCCTTCTAATAAACTGGCCTAGCCTCAAACAGTCTTTGTTTTTCAGGGCTGAAGTAGAGGTTACACCTACCTAACGTATTTTATCTTAAGATTTTATTTTATCGTAACATGAAACTGTTAAGGCATCAATATTCAGTCTTAAGCAATCTAAATATCAGATACACAAGTTCATTGCTTAGATATGGTCATAATCACAAGACATGGTTGTTATTTCTTAACTGTTATTTTAGCGTACTGTTCATAAAGTGCATTTCTAAAGCTGTTTTACTATTTTTAAAATGTATTCACACTTGGTATTTTGAGTGGACATTTAAACGGAATGATTCCTATTCACAAGACATAAAACAGGAGAGATGTCTCACCCTATATTTAGCTGTCCAAATGATCTTGTATAAATGATGGCTTCTTGAATTCTTTAGTCTGATAAGAATAGAAAACAAGTCACTGAACTACCTGTTTTACTGGAAGCAAATTTCATACCTGAATGTAACATTAATTTTTCTACTGTGATGCAAAAAAACCCCAAATACTTACAGTGTTTTACAATGACAGAATATATATGATGTAAACTTTATGCGCTTCTTTGCTTTCTCTTTTAATAGGAACTCATAACCACGTTATACATTGGATTCTTGGGATTAATTTTTTCATCCTATTTTGTTTATCTTGCTGAGAAGGATGCAGTTAATGAGGATGGAAAGACAGGTTTCTCCAGCTATGCTGATGCCCTTTGGTGGGGTGTGGTAAGTCTTTACCAACAAAACGCGTGTGCAAACCTAGTGCGCAAGATTTTCTGTTGAAGTTGTGATCTTTTTAAAAAATCTGGCATTTCTTTCTTTGCAGAACGTATCTCTGTAGGGAAGCTCAACAACCTTCTGAAAAGGATACAAGAAAAAATATAATAAATACAATTAAATTATTTTAGTAATACACTTTATTGTGAAAGCATGATAGCAAGTCCTTAGCAAAGGACATGGAATGTTTACAGATACAAGAAGTCCACATTGAAATCCGCATTTCAAAAAGAGTATAAATACCCTCCACAACCTATACCACTTCTTTTAAACTCTACTTAGTTATCTGCAAAAGGTGTATAACTTTAAAAGTATATTCTATTTTTGAAAGTTGGGTTAATGACTCTATTTTTTCGGATCTTTTTGTCTAAAGCTCACCCTCTCAATAATAATGCAGACCTTGATGCAGGTTACAAGTTCCTGGGTTTTTTTAATAATTCCATGATGCAGTGTAAAGGTAAATAGCTCCATCAAAAGCAACTGGCAAAGCTTCACAGATTCATCAATTACTTCAGATATCAATCATCAGTCAGGGTCAGTGCAAATCTTTGGTGAAATAAAGAAAAAAATATCATTAAGGGGGAACTGGCATTTTGAGAGCATTGTGGTAATTATTGTGTGCATGCCCAGAATCAGTTGAAAAGAAATAGATAGCTATGAACAGAATAAGAGACCAGATTGTTTCTACACTCCCTTCATATATATGGCTCTTCTCATTATGTTTCTCACTGTTTTCCTTCCTTATTAGCTGTTGCATGATCCATCTCTTTTCTTGTGGTCCCTTTTCCCCACTAGAGATCCTCATATATTTTATGAGTTGGCTGTCTCGTTATAACAAACCCAAGGATCCATCGCATCAGTGTTAGTGACAGAGAAAAATGAGAGGACTAGAACAGATGCAGAGCCACCAACTTCCAGAGAGAGAAGGATATATTTCAAGAGTGATTTGAAAAACAATAAACTGGATTTGTTGTTAGATGATAGACTTGAAAAATGCCACTATAGTTATTGGGCCATAAACCAATTGTTTACCTGCATCCAAATAAACTGGTGAGAAAGTCTGGGAAGACAGACAAAAAGTTCCTAATAGATATATGTTTCTAATCCTTAACATGGATGCTGTGTAAGCCTCTACCTCAAGAAATACAGATTATATTACATGTAGCCCGAGTTGCTACTTTTTAAATGGTTCAGTATAAAAATCTTTTAGACATTAAATTCCTGACATTAGGTTGTCAGGTATTCCTTTCATTTGCAGAGTATCACCTATGGCTGTGCAAAACAGTACAAACCAAGAAGAATCTAGTGAAAAAGAAAAATCCACTAAATTCCCAGGTGGACCTGATTATCTAATGTGCTGGGAAGAAACGAAACCATGAACTAGCCCATACAACAATCACTTGTTAAAGTCCTCAATAGACATATGATAAAATTTTCAGAACATAAAACCTCATGGTTATAGACATGAGAGAACCTCTAGCTAGTGGAGGAAAAGAATAGATGTCCCAGAAGCACAGATTGTGCTGTATTTTAAAAGCAAAAGTAAAACAATTAGGGTGTAATTGACATTATGAAAGCTACCCCATGTCTACTTTAAGAAAACAAACCAGTACACAGTCTCACTTATTCTGCTGTTATTTGAGCAGTTCAGCTCAAGTACCTGTGTTCAAATGACTGAATGCAGCGGAACGCAGCTACTGTTTCTGTTTTTACTAATGGTCTAGCTGAATAGTCTGTGAAGTACATCTAATTAAAAGTGGGGCTGCTTGTGGGAAGTTCAGCAGCATCAGGGGCTCCTGTAAAAGTTTGTGCTAGTTCAGCTAAATTTATGAGAAATATCTCAAATTTTTCTAGCATAGTGAAGTTCCAAAGAGGTTTGCAGCACCATGTGAATTAGAATGACACCAGTGAAAGAAATGGAAAGCATATAGTTTATTAATAAGGAGGTCTTAAATTAATATGTAATCATTGAAGGATGGTGATTCATGTGTGCTCTGCACAATGTCTTTGGTGTTTCATAAAATAATTCCTAGGCCTGTAACTACAAAAGGCCAGAAATGTCCAAGTTCAGACCTGAATGGGAGGGAAGAAGAACGACTTATCAAACTAAGGGGAGCAAGGTACAGTGGAAAACAAAAAGGGATTTTCAGCAATCAGTTTGGGAACTAGCTATGGTTTTTAGCATCCAGTTCTGCCCATGTATATTCATGCATGGGTATTCCTGCATGTAATAAAACTTCCATGTGAAGCCAGTGTACTTTTTCTACCTTTCCTTCTTTTTATGTTTTTAGTTCTAGTTATCCAGAGCTTGCTTTATGAGTTGCATTGAATGTTTAGATATGGATTACAAAATATTTTTAAATGCTAGAAGCTACAGCCTTGATTTGAGTAAAGAGTAAAAAATCAAGGTCAAAAAAGTCAGGATGTGTTTATACAAGCATATTTTGTTAATATTTTGAACTTAAGGAATTTAAAAGGAGTTCAGTTATGAAGACCAACAGATAAGTTTAAAATGTGCATTACTTTACCTTGTTGAGATAGATGACTTGGAATCTGCATTTCAAAGTGTATGTATATGCTTTGCAAAGTGTTCAATGGGTTTTGTTGTTGTTTCCCAAAACTTGACTTGTTTTGTGTAATAGCAAGATAAAATCAGCTTTGTCTTTCTCTAGCTGTGTGAGGCACATGAAGAACACTGTTTAAATTGTTGTTTAAGCTTTTCAGACGTCTAGGCCTCCTCAGCATTAGTGAGTCACGGTGCAGGTGCAGTTCACAGCTGGGAACAGTGACAAAGGACAAAGTGAATCAGTTTCTTTTTCTTTTCAAATCTTCTGTAACATAGAAACACAGATGTGGAGTTACTAGGGAGTGAATTTGATTTCACTTTTGCCTTTCAAAACTGAACCATAGGAAAAAAAATCTTGGTAGCAAGTATTTGAAAGTCTTATGTGTCTGACAAAAACCACAGAGTGTATTATGGGTAACATTTTGCTTTGAGTAGAAAGTGCAAGCTTGCTGAACTTGATACAAATGACCTGAAAGGTTTAAATATGAAGAAAAGGGAAAATAAAGAATGAATGAGAGTTGGAGTTAAATGCTAAGTACATTCACCCGCTCCAGTTAAATGCAAGGTTGTTTCACCTAGATTTGGCAGGCACACAGATTAAACTGCAAAGACATATCGAAGGCTTGTGTTATTTTATATGAAGCCACTTTCAGAAGTTAGAGCATGTTAGAACACATGCAAAAGCATTTCCAACAGCACTGTCAGTCTGCTAAAATTGTAACCCATGTCACAGCAGTTTTTCTGTCCTTTCTGGGTATTTTTTCTTGAGGAAAGAAGAAGGGCATGTAGGAGGCTTCTCTTCTGTTGGCTATTCCATGCTCGTCTCTTGCTGTTGGTAATGCTTATTGTTTTTGCTGCAAAATGGACTGTTCTATACCATTGATCTTGAGTTAAATAATCGCTCCAGTACATTGGTGTTAACTGGCAGATCAATTAACTTGGGATCAACTGCTCAGAACTTCCAGTAGTAAATTTCCATGCCAGAGGTAGCAGTTTGAACCCCTTTATATTTAATATGTTTTTTGAGGTGTGCAGTTCTGACTCCTCAAACTTCAGGACACCTGCCTATCTTAAAGCATGTGAGAAGCTCTGTTGACTTCTACTAAATTAGAGTTCCTCCTTTTTTGAAGTGTACGTACATGTTTTCAGAGCCTGTGTTAGAGCATGTGCATACCAGCTGGAATGTGCCACAGTAAATCTGTGTTACGAAGGAGGTGTCATTTTCCAAAGCCTAGTTATTAAACATTCTCTGAGCAGATAACTAATAACTTTTGGATATATAAGCAGAAAAAGATTCTGGTTGTGATTAAGAAAGCCAGAGAATTACATTATTTATAATCCTTTCCACATACTTCAATGCACTAATTAGATTACCAAGAAGGAACCCTCTTAAGGTAGCCAAAAAGAAATTTTCTGAGACACATTCAGGCACCTGCAGGAATCTGCCAGCCAAATGCCTGCTGTAGAAATGGAAAATCATCTTTTCTGTGGTTACAGCTTTCATGCTGTCTTCCATAGTAACGCTAAGGCAGCTCAACATTACTGCAGTTTGTTTTTAAGTCCTGAGTGCTGGAGAACTCAAAAAAAAAAAAAAAAAAAAAAAAAAACCAACAAACCACACACACAAAAAAACAAGAAGCCTTTCATAAGAAAAAAGAGAGGAAAAGGAAGGAAAAATCCCAGACTTTAAGGGTTCATCTGGGTGCACTGAGGAGCTGAAGTGCCATTGAAGAAACACTGCTTTAACTTCCTCCACTCCCCACTAACACATACTGCATTTCAAAGTTGAATTTTGGGGAGTCTTGTTTAATTTTGGGGGCTGGCAAACTCATCTGTTTGTACTGCTGGTAGTACACAGCACCTGAGTCACTTCACAGGCAAGCCATATTAAATCTGGACAAACACCTGGCAAGACAGAGCTCCAGCTAAGAGCAGTTTGCAGTTCAAAATAACAATATTCATTAGAGGATATAGATACTACAAAGTTGACTTCATCAACTGAGAAATTAATGATGAATAAACACAAGCCTAATTTTTTTTGAACTTGGAAAAACTCAGTTTGATAGTAGTTCATAATTTTTCCCTGCAAATCTTCCTTCTAGCTCTCCGTAGAACTGCTCTGAGAAGAGGATGAAATATTTTCTTCCCATGCCTTTATTGCTGATAGTTTCTTCTGAGAAGCCTATTTTTGCATAATATCTAAGTATTTGTCAGCAACTTTTCCCATAAAAGGCACTATTTCCACATCTTCTTTGGTAGTCAGTATAAATTTACATATTCTTTTAAGTCTGTTTTGGCTGTATTTCTGCTACCATTCAAGGCAAAGTGAAGGGAGTGGGACTGGGTTTAGGGCTGGTGCTCCCAAATAGAAGTACATTTTTTCTATTTAAAGCTCTCCCCAGCAGTTGGTATTGGCAACAGAATTCTTCATTTCTTCACCAGAAGCTTTCCACTTCTCAGGGGTGCAAGTCATCTTTCTCATACCATTTTATGGCAGTTTCAGGGCTTTCAATATGCTAAAAAGCCTTAATGGCTCTGACCAGCCACACCTGGGGCCACTCCAACACTCACGGCCCAGGGCCTCTAGGCTCAGCCTTGGGTACTTATTTCCTGCCTGAGGTGTGCTGGAGGAGAGCTGGTCTCCAACTCAGCCATGGTCTGGTGATCCGGAGCTCAACCTATGGGCTACCTTCCATGCTCGACCTCAGACTTACCTCATCACCTTGATACTGCTGTACGATTTAGACTCTTTGTTGGACATGGCCACTGTCTGTGAGTCTATCCTGCTGTGGGGCTGGGCCCAGGGTGGTGAGGCTCCTGTCTGGCCAGCTGTGGGATTCCCTTGGCTTGCCTTGAGATCCCTCCTTGGGATCACCTTCTGTTGGGGACCAGCTGGCCCTTGTTACATTACAAACCCTTCTGATGGACTGGCCTTCATCTGGACTCTGATTCCCCCACAGCAGCAACCATTTACTGACCACTGGGCTCCTAATGAATTCTCTTTCAGCCTGCTGGGGCTCATCAGGAACAGCCCAAAACCTCTGTCCCACTCAGGCCCTCCTTGCATCTGTGGCTTTTCAGGGGTGGCCTGACACCCCCACAGTGATTTAGTCCCTCTACAGTAAATCCCTACTGATCCTAGACCTGTGTGAGGACATGCCTTGCTGAGGGGGGAGGCTGTTGTCATGGCCTTGAGGGCACTAATTGGCCTAATGACCCTGACCAGCATCATCTGTGGCCTCTATCCACACCCAGGGGCTCTATTTAAGTTCAGCACTCTGCTGGAGGAGAGGTGGTCTCTAGCTCAATTGCAGCTGTGTCTGGTTATGGAGTTGCTTGATCCTGACTGCAGCCTGTGGGCTGATATCTTGGTTTTGCCTCATCTCTGTAGGCTCACATGTTGACCACTGGCCCTGATCCTAACCCTGACCTGTTAGTGGACTTCCTGGCTTGATGTTGAACCTGCCTCATTGCTGTGATATTGCCTTATAACCTGGACTCTTGGTTGGACCTGGCTGTTCTTTCTGCACGTGCTTTGTTTGGGTGCTGCAGGACTGGGTCCTGACTGGGGAGGCACTGCCTTGCTGGTTATGTTATCTTTCTTGACTCTGGGCTTCCCGTCCCTTAGGGAGTACTTGGCCCTTGCTGCACCCTGATAAGCAATGAGCAGATCCAGGTACAGTAATATGATGTATCCTGTGGCTTAAACACAATTTTGAGCAGCAAAGAACTGTATTTGTGGGGGGAGGAAAAGAAGCTGAGCATGGGGCTCAGCTGTATGTAGCTCTTGGTCTACTGGCATAGATACTCACTTTGGGAGATAACATGTCTTAGAATGGTTGTGTGTTCCTCCTCTTGCTATAAAGATTCAGCTGCGATGGTGTTAGTTTTGTCCCTTTTCCTTCCTGCCAGCACAGGGCATAGCTTACCCTGCTGCAGCTACTGTCTCTGCCTGACTACAGAGTTTGGCAGATGTATGTGCATTGGTTGTGTGCAAGTCAGCACTTTCAAGGCTTTCTTCTCAACCCTGTGGAACTACATTTTAAAAGCAGAAAAACTGCAAGCCTATAGTTTCAAGCCCACAGGGCCAACAATCCTTGCAGCTTTTGGAAGGTGGAAGCAGCCAGCTACAAACTGTGAGAACAGCCATCCTGGGTCCAGGCTACTGTTGCATCCAAACCAGTGGCCAGCTGTGAGTGTCTGCTGAAGAATGTAAAAGCAGGATAAATCTGCAGTGATGTTTAGCGTACTCCTGTGGTTTCCTTATGCACAAATCCAAACACTGTTGATCCATATATATCTCCTGATACTTCCCTACTTTTTTTCTTTCTCTTTTCCTGCTTTTGGGGGAAAAAGGTACTGCATTGCAGTGAATCAAGTGTTTGTTTCTGGCCTAGGTAACGGTCACAACAATTGGTTATGGAGACAAAGTTCCCCAGACATGGATTGGGAAGACAGTAGCTTCCTGTTTTTCAGTATTTGCTATATCTTTCTTTGCTCTGCCAGCGGTAAGTAGAACTTGGACCACTTTATTAAAGTGTCTGTCTGACTTGGGCTCACAATTAGGTAGTTTTAAATTGGTGCCTTTGATAGGAAATAACGGGGTTGGGTGTTGCTTCAGAATGTGCACGTACACATCCTCAAGTGTATGTTTGTGTGTTTGCACACATGCACAAATGCATGAAACTGCTGTATCTTTACTGCAGTCATTTTAGAGAGATGCGGCCTAGAAAGGAGGTAAGAATAATTTTCACTACTCGGAGAACTGAAGTTATTCTGTGAAGTAAAGAGAAAGAGAGGATTTTTTAATCAGCATGTCAGTGCCAGAGGTGAAACTTCCTTCTTTTCTGCTGTTTTGTGATTACATAAGAACAATTTGGGGTCCTGCGAGGAGAGGAACACTGCCATGAAGCAGAGGTCTAGGAAACTGCATCTGCTTTCCTACATGGTACTATAAAGCATCTTTGGGCTTTTTGGATCTTCAAATAAGTGAATGGGGGGAAAATAAAGACGACAACATCAAATCAATTAGAAAAGACAAGGTATTTCTTCAGTAACTATCAGTTTTAACAGAAATGCTGAAATTATAAAGCATATCTTTGGCTTCTTTTCTCAATTTGCCTGGAAAATTCAAACTGGGTTCTGGCTTTAGTTGTGGGTTTTTTTGTGGCAAGGAATTAAAAACATGTGCAAAGAATAGCTGTAGATCAGTCATATGACATTGGCATTTGCTTCTCCCACTGTTGTGTAGGGTTGGCTTTGGAACCTGACCACCTCTGTGAATGCCTCTGACTAATGTTACCTGTAGATCACAGCAATAAACACATGCTGTTTATTGAAGTTACATGATGCCAATATCAATGTGCTCAATTTCAGATTTATTTGTTGGAATAAATTGAATTCTGTCACTGTGGACATTTGAAAATTCAGAATTTTTCTAGGAAAGTCTTTTATAAAATGTTTATTTCATATGCTAAGTATTTGGTTTAGGCATGTGAAGCCATATTGGAGTCTAACTAGTAGTTTTGATTATATTTAGGGGATTCTGGGGTCTGGTTTTGCCCTGAAAGTACAGCAGAAGCAACGGCAGAAGCATTTCAACAGACAAATCCCAGCTGCAGCTTCTCTAATTCAGGTAAGACCCCTAACAGTAAAATGCTTAGGAGAGTATTGGAGAAGGGAGTGTGGCCTGGTAGTTAAAGTACTGAGAATCACAGTTACTAGACTTTATAAATCTATAACTTGTGTTTAACCACTTTGTCTTTTTGATCCATTTCAGTCACTAGGGAGAATTAGCTAATTGCCTGTCCCCCCTCCTCTGAGTGAGCACAGGAGGCTCGTATCACCTGATACTCACAGGCATAATGACACTAACTGGATGCAACAAGTCTATTTGGTGAAATAGTAAAAAAATCTTTGTTATCATCTTTAATTCTAACTTCCTTTTTATATTCCCTTAGGTCCTGTGCATCTGCCAAATCCTGAGGTGATGAATGTGTATATGTGTACATGTATACACACACCTCAGTTAGAAAAAAGTCCCAGCATAACATTCTATATGATAATATAAAGAATGCAATAGCATGGTGTACAAATACTAAAATGTGGCACACTGCAGAAAAAGGGAGACAGCAGTATTCTGTGATGGGGGAATTCACTTTTATGAGGATTGTTTGTTTTTTACTGTGGGCAGGATTAGACCCCAGCTCCTAGGGAGAACGCTACAAAGAACATACTTAAGATCACTGTGTGCTGAGTGTATATTTCCTGGTGCAAATTACACTCGCCACAGTTATATACAGGGAAAAGTGTATTTTATTAGGCATGGTGGTGTGTGGTATAGCATAGTGATTGCAGTCAAAACCCTTTGCAATATGTCTACATTGATTGAAGATTTTGCTGTCAGTTTGGTTTGCAGCAAAATCTGACTTACCTGTTCTGCAGGACAACGGTGACTACTTATTCACTGAGACTATTGGTTTTGGGTTTTATTATAGACTCTGTGGCGGTGCTATGCAGCAGAGAAATCCTGCAGTTCTACCGCAACGTGGAAGATCTACGTTACATCAGCGGTGCAAAATCCCAAAAAACCACCAGCGCCATCTAGCCCTAGTCTGAGAAAGCAGGTAATGGAGAGTTGGCACAGCTCTATTCTGTTTTTGCTTTTAATTTCATTGGGATAACTTGCCAAAACCCTTAGGAAGTAACCAAAAAATTTGAAGAGCTGAAAGGCATTTGTAACGGGATATCTGATTGTTTTCCTCATGCCACAGCACAATTAGTTTAGTTTTCCTTAAAATATTCCTAAGGGACAAATGTATTCTAATTTTAAATTTGCCCTGGTGGTCAGACAGGTGCCAGTTCTCTTTTTTTTTTTTTAATGCCCTTTGAAGTTTCCTCTACCTTCTCAAAGGGTAGTGTAAGCCAATGATGACACTTTCCTATTTTGCATTCATTTTGCATAGTAGTTCATACAGGAAGAAAGGAGAAAACTAGTTTAAAAATTTATGTTCACATTCAACATGTGGCTGACAGTATCTACGCTTTTCTTGCTCAAGTACTTCTCTCTACGGTACTTTTATTTGGGGCTGTGTGTAGAAATTTGGGCAAATTCCTGAAGTGTGGCTGCAGTAAAGTGGAATAGTGTTTGTCTACACAGGTGGGATTGCCTAAACATAGTTATGTAGTTTCATTGGCAAGTTTGCCTAGCCTTCAGCACCCCTTCTGGAAAGGCCCAGGTCTGTGGCAGGTCTAGCTCAGATACCCAGGGTTTCTAAAGTGATGTTAGAGGCCTGGTTTTAGGCAGTGAAACCCCACTGATGCCTGTTGCCCAGCGGAGAATTGCAGTACGATTTCCCCACAGCATGTGTAGAAAGCTGTATCAGCATGATCTGTGTGCATGTATATGTTTTGGTGATACAGCAGTGTGATCTACTCAGTGTTGAGCAGTGTAACTTTGCCATGAGACTAGCCTCTTCGTAATTAGAGGCAGAAAAACCAGGAGGAAAGGGGTAAAGCTGAAGTAAGGCTGGGTAGTATGTGTTGCTGAACAGCAAGCAATCCATGGTGGGAGAGGTGGAAAAAATAGACAGTTTTTAATGCCCTTAGTGTTTTCTCTAGTGAGAGGGATTTCCCTAATATATTATTAAACCTGAACTTCCCTGTGAAAAGCTAACCCTAATTCAAGAACATAGTAATGGTTCTTTCATCTCTTACCAATGGATAATCTTCTCTTGTCAAAGGAGACTAGTTCTTTCTTTCTCTACCTAGCCTCTTATTTTAAAGACTTAAATGTATACTGATCATCTTGTGCATGTTGTAGCATTTTGCTCTCCAGAGAATTCCTGGTTTCTTTTCCTGCTATGAGAGCCCATAATCTTTGCCTTTAGAAGCATTTTGATGCATGGTAGTGCATCCACTGTATACAGTAAATGCCCATTTCTACCATTTTTTCATGCCCAGTTTGATTAATTTCAAGTATGCTTTTGTTTAATTGCTGCAGAGCTGAACAGAAGAATGAATTCCAAAAGGCTGAATGCAGACCGTAATAAAATAAGAATTGGTTTACTTAGAGCAAGTAGCATAGTTGCATTTGTGAATATATCGAACCTGCAGCTGTTTGTGTTGGTATGTGCGAATACTAGTTCTCCCTGATGTTTATCTCTGCTAACTGCTTAGTGGTCACATCAGAGGCCAGAGTATTTTGCAGAATTGAGTGCAGTGGCCCTAGATCTCAGCTCCTTGTCAGAAGGTTACTGGAGCATCAGGCAAATTAAGCATGCCTCTTACCTCTGGTTTGAGGTGTGTGAGTAGTAGAACCAGGTGTGACTAGAGCCAAAGGGTAGATAGTCACGAGGCCTGGAAATGAATGCTATGTTGTGAGAAGTAGTATTTATATAGCTAGGTGGTGGCAGCATCCAGGAGCTAGACAGCACAGGTCATGTAGTCAGTATATGAGTGGCTGTTATGTTGGTCACTTCTAGTCACAAAGGCAGGTGGAGACCAGCCTTGCTTGGAACCAGTTAAATCCAAACCTTCATTTTTCGCTCTTATGTACCAGTTGTAGGGTGTTTATTAGGTTGCCTCTTAGGCTTCTAAAATTAGGAGAACTTCAATGTTGGAGGCAGGAGGAAGGATTTATCTTCTGATGTGCCTGATTCAGCCTTTTTGGTAAAAGGTGAAATTTTCTTTAGTTGAAAAGTCTGCACAGTGCCTAGCTCATAATTCAAAGTCTATGGTTATGTTTAATTAGAGCGTTAGAAAGATGTTACAGCCAAGCTGTTATATACTCAAGTGATTAATATTTTGGGTGCCTTGAGTTTTGGACCCAATTTGAGAAATTTTACTTGAGACCTGACTTTCAGAATGTGCTAGGCATCTTCTGAGAATCACATTCTCACTAGATTTAAGTTGATAATACAGAATCGGCCACTTTGAAAACATTAACCAAGGTTGTAACACTTTCACTGAATTTCAGTTGTGTTCTTTAAAAAAATAAATAAATTGCAACCTCAAATGAATTTACTGTATAGCGAAGCTCACATGTTTACTTTTCTGTTTTTGATATTATCTTCTGATATCATTCCATTTCTACTACCACAGGCTAGAAGATACAAAAGAAAAGGGAAACTAGGCTGTGGTAATGGTTCTGCACCTGTAATAAACCCAGGAGAGAATGCCTTGTCTATTCCACAGATCACTTATGATCACATTGATGAACAAGAAGACAAAAAAGATGTGTCTTTCTACATTGATGAACCAGGAGGTAATTTACTTTCACTTATGTTCAGGTTACCGTTTTTTAAGAGACAATGTTAAAGTGAATTGAACTGATGAAGGGAAAATTTCCGTGAAAAAATAATCAGTAAAGCAAGATGCCTCAAACCAAAGACGGTTGCATAACAAAAACAGCGGGACACAAATTAAAGGAAGTCTTTAGGTTCATGTGGTATGAACATCAAAAGAGCTTTCTTTGTTTACCAAAGTTAATTCAATTAAGATGTTGGATATATTGTTAATTCTACTTTTTTGAACTATCTCAGAGGTGGATGGAAAGCTTCCTCAGATCTACCCTGCCTTTAAACTTTACCTCACATAGACCCTGAAGAAAGGAAAATGAAACAGGAAAAATATCTCTACTTTTTTACAGTACCCTCTTAAACATTGTGCAAATAAATTGTGATAGGAACAGCTAAATATTTTTATGCCTACGTCAGTCAAGAGGTTTTGATAAGTGGGATTTTTTTCTTGCTTCACTTAAAATATTGTGTGTTGCTATAAGTGGCTGTTGTATCTCAACCTGGAAACTGGCTGAATTTCATTGGTGAGCTAAGATACTGCTTTGTTCGTAAAATCCTTTTTTTAATTGTTTGTAATGGAAATGTGGGTATGAAATAGTATTGTTTACTATAAAGTGAGGGTTTTTTGGAAAGCTAATTTTTCCATCTTTGTATTGATTTCCTTTGTCTGATGGGGTTGGGGAAACTTGTGCTAGTTCTGGATCTGCTGAATCTTTAGCTCAAGCGGGGAGAGTGTTTCCTCATAGTCTGAGGAGTTATGTTCCATGCCTAGAGGGGCATGCAAAGCCTTGCCAAGTTAACTGAGGTGTCCAGAGATGCTGGCCCTAGTCAAAGGTGTGTTATCATGTGGTGCTTTTACTTAAGTTTTCATCTGTCTTTTATAGAGAGTTGATGTTCACGTTTATCAAATTGCTACTTTTATGTGACATTGAAGTTGACACACAATTTCAGCCTGGAGAGAGTATGGCTGTAGTCTTGACATGATTTTTTTTTAATAAAAAGTACTTTACTTTAAATATTTTTGCCCCCAGAGGGAATACGTAGTGTCTTCTGTATTGAACGCAATCAAAGGGTAGGAGTTTCACTGGGTTGCTCTGACTTTACAGAGTTGCTAGATTGTATTGTCAATGCAACCTATGTCATCCATACTACAGCAGTCAGTCAGATGTGGAATAGCAGGGATCTGAGAGCTGTGGCATACTGAGGCACATCTGTAAGGGGTAGGAGCATCTGGCTCCCACAGGGATTAAGAAAGACCTTCAAGCCCCTGCTTCATGCAACTGATAGCCATGAACTGCCATTGTGGGAGGAATGATGGAGGTTTTCATTACCCCTCATGTTCTTCCTTCTGCTTTATAATCTTATATAAATCTTGCATCTGTCACTTTGAGGTCAGAATGCTTTTCAGCAATGGTGGTATTTTAATTGTTGTTTGGCATTTCCAGTGCTTTCATAGGATTCTGGGAAAGGGGATGAAGGGTGTGATTTTATAAATAAAGTTGCTGCTTTAACTATGTGTCTCTTAACAGAATACTATGTTCATTCTCAGCATGTTTATTAGAGCTGTGCAGCTTCCCTTGCTGACCATGTAATAGTAGATTTTGCCAAGTGTGTTTTGATCGTGTGGTATCAGTCGTTGATGGACAGAAGCAGCAAAGTGTTGTGTAACTTGTAACAGTATTGAAGGCAGTTAAGATGTTGAGGACTATGTTGTCTGTATTCATGACTCTGCCAGTGCACACTTACTCATTTAAGATATGTTCCTTAAATGTTCATAGTTGGTCTGAGCAAACCTCTGTGCATCAGAGGAAAGATTGAAAAGACAAGCCTGTATCTTTTTCTGCCTGACAGCTTGGTAACAGAGGAAAATGAAAGAATTTTTTCCACTCTTTCTGAAAACGTTTTCTTGTACTTTTATTATAGCTGGTCTAATTTAGTCTTGTTCTGTGAGACAGCCATGCATATTGTTCCCTTACCAATTAAGTTTTATCTATTTTTCATTTTCTTTCACATTTGCTTTAGCCAGTGTCAGGAGTAAATCACACTTCATTTGATTTTTCTGATTCATTCCTTCTGTTGCAAAGCTTCCAGGAATGTAGTTGGCTAACTCGATTGCTCAATTGACTGAACATTCTTGACACCTCTCAGAAGTTTAAACCTGATTTCTCTCAGTGAAGTTCTTGCCAGAATTAATAGGCTTCTATTCTTAGGAAGTGGAAGTACTAAGCTTTAGCCTGTAAATGGGGGTATTTTTTCCTCTCTTAAAAAGCTGAAAGTAGGAAAGGCAGAGAAAATGTTAATTAAAAAAGGCAATTGAAAAGGGCCATGCCAGCTTCTATTTCAGTGTTGCTGTAGTGGAATATTTTATTAATTGGTTGTGGGGGCTGGATGTTTTACAGATTATGGCAAACTTCAAGGTTGACTTAGATCACTTTTATAGGCCTGACCTAGGAGGAGCAGAGCTGTTGCTTTAAAACAGCTCTTCTAGCCTGCTGCTCTGGTCAGATGTGAGAGAGACTGTAGGGAGACCTGAAACAAATGCCTGGCAAGGGCAGGCAACAGAATAACAGTCCCACTAAGAAAATTCCTTGTTCTGGGCAGAAATAGACTGAAATTAAGTTAAAATTTCCTTGATAAAGGGGAGATTTACCTTAATTCAGGAACTGCATTGTGTGAGCGTACCTTTTTTCATGAAAATAAGGTTTTTCTTAGCATACACTGTTCATATATCCATGTCTACCCAGCATCCTCTTGACTTCCTCAAAACTTGGTTAGGAGGCATATCTTTCAAAGCTAGGCAAAAATGATTTCCTCTTCTATATGAAGAAGTTTTGAGAAAAGGGAAGCCTTATAAAGCCTATTGATATGATCAACATTAAGGTTTGAGATACTTGTGTATGTAATAAAAAACATGTATTGGATAGTACATAATGTAGAAACTAAACCTTTACATACCATAAATGATAGAATCTTGAAACAAACACTTGATAACCTAAAAGGAAAACAGTTCCTGACTTAGTTCTCAACCATGCATGGGGTTTCAGGTGTGACTAAAGTAGAGTGCTCTGTAACCCTAAGCACTTGACCATCCTTGCAGGAATGGAAAGGCCAAAAGTCTTCCACAATAATAGTTTCCTTGTTTGAAGTCAAACCTCTCAAAATGAGGAAGCTATTTGGAAAGAAATTAAAAAGGAACAGCTAAAACAAACATTAATTTAAGAAAAACAATTCTGGAAAATAACTGTGATGCCAAAGATACTCTAGTGCAGTATATTCTTTTCACAGGTATCTATTGCTTCTACTGAGGAACTCTTTCATACCAGGGTGTATTGTTTAATTTTTTTCATGTAGTGATTTAAAACCTTCAGTGACTTCATCCTCACCTGAGATCATAGCCATAATTGTTCTCTATAGTCTTGAAATTGATCTTTACCTGTACTTCTGTCAACCATTGTGTACATATTCCCCTGCAGCAGGGTGTTACCAGGTTGACAAGACATGTATGAACTCTCTGGCATCTTTAATGTTCCTGTAAGATTTAAAGAAGGCACTTAAGTAACTACCATCTTGATACTTGTGATAGTAAGAGTGAGTGGCAGTTCATAGAGACTGATCCAAATAGAAGAAAAACAAATAACATTTGAGTGTAACTGAAATCTCTTACATGCACTTGAGTTTCATCTTCAAATAACAGCTATTCACTGCAATGTATGCTTCTCAAAATGAACTGAATAGCTGTTTCATAATGCTTTTTATTAGGGAAGAAAAAAAATACTATAAAAATGTGAAAGTTTTTGGACCTTGAAGGTCAGCCTCCTGGGACATCTCCAGCAGATGGAATGTATTATTCTCTGTCAGTTGTTGTAGGTTGTATACACAACTCATTATTGTAAAATTTGTCAAAGTCACAAGACTCTCACAGTGATAAATCTCCGCTGGGGTAAAAACAAAATTCCCTATTTATCACTGTGCTTTTCTGTTTGCTTTTTGGAGTTTCTTGCATGCTGACATATTCCACCCCCACCCCCCCGCCCTCATATTTAAAGGAAAACTGCACAAGAGTAACTTTTCACCAGGAGGGGGGAGAGAACTGTAACTTTCAATGATCCCCAGAATACCTTTGTAAGCCCTCTTATATAAAGTGTGTAATAGTGTTAATGTTGATTTATTCTGTCTGTAATGCTAGTTTAGATGCTGACATTCCAGAATTCACCTATCTAGTAATGGGTTGGTTTTTCCTGGAAACTGGTTGCATTTCCATTGGGAAAAAGGGCTACTTTCCCTCAGTGGTGTAGATGGATTACAATCTGCAGTACATATAAAGAAGCAAACATTTTAAATGAAGTGGATTCATAGATTCCAGTGCTGACAAGCTGAGTGAAAGGTGAGAAAAAACATGTGGCTAAAATTAATAGAATAAAGCACACCCCAAAGCTTTTGAGGGTCTGCATAACTGTCAGTAAATCAGAAAAGCATAAAATGCTCCAAATTAGCAAGAGAGTATCTAGATACCATGCTTCTGAAAAAGTCATGCTCTTAAGAAGGTGAGTTTAGCAGATGCTGGTGGTTTTGCAGTGAGAATCTATATTCACATAGGGCTGTTCAACATCTAAATTTGTCAGTCAGTTCAGGACTTGTAGGTACTAATGGTACTTGTCTGTGAGTAGGAATTGTGGAAACATACCTGTATGCTTCTACCAGAAAGTTTTCAGTCTTTACTGTTTCAGCCCTGACCATTGTGAGTGAGAACTTTCAGTGTATTCTGTGGTTTATCTTGCATGACCAAAGTGGATGGTAGAACTGGGGGTGGTGGGTGGTGTAAGGGGAGATGGAGGCTGAGAGGAAGAGAACAGTTGCCTCTGCCAAACTCACTCTTACTTCTGATTAAATCTGGCAGCTTTTGAGGTTTTAAAATTTATTTTTGTTCTGCATTTATTCAACTCCCTGTTCAGCCTGATTTAGGACCAGAGTTTAGATCACTGGTCACACTGGACTTGAGCAGGGCCTTTGTACCAGATGGTCCCAGAGACCACGGGAGTGCAAAGTGAGAGAAGGTATTTGCAGCTCCTTCAAACTTTTTCTGATTAGTAATATCAGCAAAACTGAGTTTAGACTTTTTTATCCAGAAAACATTTTTGCTTCATCAAAGACAGTACATTTAGATGAAACTTCATTTAGCTGAATATGTTCCAACTAATTTCAGTTGTGATGTAAGACTGAATTTAGCTGTTCAGTAGCAAAAGAAAACTTTACTGCATAGTAGGGAGGCTTTATGATGACGTTGGCTTAGGATAAGCACATAGTGAATGACAAGTTTGTGTTATAGAGTTAAATACAAATGAACAATAGAAGTCCTGTCCACCATGGACTAGTGGCAGTGGTGTTTCTGGTAGAGTTGACTATTAGAACTGGAAAAAAAAGACACTATCAGCACAGCAGTGGGAAAAAAATAATTGAGTTGCAGAGGAGGGCATACCCCAGAATAGGATGTTTTGCCAAAAATTAGTATTTCAGATAACTGTTAAAACCTTAAATGTAGAAAACTAGAGAAGCAAATAAATGAGTCAACATGTTGCCTAATAATAAAACAAAGACAGCTTTTTAAAGTGAGATTAAATTGACCTAATAAATTGTATAGTTTTTGGTAAGCTGTTTCATGGTAGTGATGTGGCCCTGATAATTTTTGCTCTTGGATCCAGAATATACACTGTGATAGTCTTGCTGTGTAAGTTTCTGGGCAAAAGAAGGAAGGAAGAAAATCCAAGACCCTGTCATAGGGGTGTCAAGGGAGAATTAAACTGTTGACCATAAAGACAGGAAATCAGTTTTTCTTTTGTTATGTTTGAGCAACCAGAAGAATCTTCTCACAGTACAGGACCTTGTGGGGTTTTCCTGACACCTGTGTCTGAAGGAATGTATTGGAAAAAACTATTATTCAGCTAGGCCTTCAGTAGCCTTGGTACAGAAGGTGGAGAGTGGAAGTAGAGACTGTTCTACCTTTGAGTGATACTGCTAGATATTTGATTAAAAATATGAAGGGTGTGTTGGAGAGTAGCCATAAAATGATAGACTTAGCCAGCCTTGGGAAGAAGAGAGAAGTGAAATAGTTATTGGACTTCAAGAATTGAAACTCAGAGTTAATAGATAAGGTATGGTAGGAAGCAAGACTAAGAATTATTATGCTCAAAGCTGTCTTTATAAGCAAGAGGAAGCACACTTTATAAAAGTAAAACTAGAATTTAGTGCTAGTATAACTGAAATCTTGAGATCTAATCACTGTTAGTCCAAATCTAATTGTTACAAAAAAGAATCAAATGCAATATGTTTTTTGCATATTTAAAAAGTTGCAATAATAGTAAAAATACAATTAAAACTGTAACATACTTCTTAATTTCTACTTATTTTCCTAGCATTTATGCTTCTCTGGGTCCTAAGGTTTCATTTGCTGCAGGGGGAGAAGGGGAAGTGGTACAATGAGTTGCTGAAATCTGGTGTCCTTCACAGAGAGGAATATGATGTTTGTGGTGATAGTTTCTTCCTCTCCCGGGATCCAGTTGGGGTCACTTATAAATGTTTCCTAACACGCTTTTATGTATTTCTTCAGCTCCAGGTTTCATCTGAATTTAGTGTATATGTTTCCCTTTATGTATGTGAGATAGTATTTCTTTGTTCTCTGTTACCCTTAAAACCAGTTTTGTCCTGCTCCAGGACTGCATTTTTCTTTAACTGACCATTAGTGAATTGTTTATAGCTGTGGGGTCTCCAGTGCCAAGCCTGTGCCCCATCGCTTATCTTGTGCCTGTACTCCTATACACTGCATCCTGTGTTTCCACTTCTCAAGGCCTCTGATACACTACCCAGCCTGTATTTCTATAAACCATGTCATTATTTAGTTGTAAATATCTCATTCTACTAGAATAACTGCTGTTACTACTGTAGATACAAAACTATGGTTGTACAACAAAGATAAACAAAAGTAAAACAAGTTAGATACAGACACCTGGTCAATTAGAAAAATTGCTGGCACAGCTAAATTACTTAAAGTCAGGCCAGGAAAAGTTTGGACAGAGCAGGCCTGAGAAGCCTCATTCCTTAGGTCTTGAAAACTCAGTACAAAAGCTTAGGCCCTGTTACTAGAAGTGCTAATACAGGACAACACAGAAGAATTCGGGAGACATAGGAGCTTCTTGATGAATTCATATGAATATCCCAAGCTGTCACTTCTCCAAAACGTAGGAAAGATAGGGACAATCTGGGTAAATTGTGAGCTTTTTTTAATGACCTAAACTTGAGATGAAAATCTATGCAGAATGGAAGTTTGGCCCAATTATTAAACATAAAGCATAAAGACATTAAAGATGTCAGGAAATAGTTAATGCTTTTTTCTTTTCACTGAAAATTAACACTGAATTTGCTAAAATTGATGCTACAAATTGTGTCACTTGCTATTCTTTGGCTAATGATTCAGTGAGGAGCAAGTCAAGTCAGAACAGAAAATAAAGGATTGGGAAAGATACACTGAAGTCGGGTTGCTTTTAGTTATCTGGGCTTGCAAAGTAAATAGCTGAGGAGTAAGGGAGTGATCAGAAACAACCCAAGAGCCACAAACAGGACTGATAGGAGGCTGGTGAGATGCATGGGTCTATAAAAGGGCACACAATGCACGCTTTGAAAGGGAGGGAAGGAGGAATTTCCGTTTCTAGCAAAGTCCATTTCCTAGAAGAATGCTGGAGTGGCCAAACTATTTGTGTTTAAAAAAAAAAAAAAACAACAACCAAACAACAAAACAAAAAACCCCAAAAGCCAAACCACCAGACAGTAGGAAGGAAGGAAGTAACAGTGAACACGAATTGGTCAAAAGCAATCATGTCAGATCATGTGGGGTATTTTTCTGTGATGTGGCAATGTGTGTTGTAGATAGGAGAGAGGCAGAAGACAGTTTACATACTGATTTTAGTCACTCTTTCCTGTCTCATCCTTATATGTGCATAGACACAGGATCTGGATTATGGCCTAGAAAATTAGCTTAGGCTACTGTAAGAGGGATGAAAACTTGAAAACTTGGAATATGATACTTAAAATACTTACCAGTGGTTCACTCTTCAGCTAAGAAATGTGGTTAGAGAGGTTTCTGAACCTGGTGCTATCAAATAAGCCCATCAGTGGGTCAGATCATGGACTAGAGTGGAATTTTTATCCAATACGCAGTTGGTATCAACTCAGACGTGGCTGAGAGTACTTTGGAAGACAGCCTGTGAGCCTCCCACAGAGGCAGCAGTGCTCATGCAATTGGCTCCTGTCTCTTGTTCCCTGCTAATCCTGTATCTCACTAATTCACTGCAGTGATCTGTCTCCACACTTCTGATATCAAGTACAAAGGCAGCTGCTTGACCTGATCTCTGGTCTATTAACCAGCTGTTTATGGTACATGATGCCACAGTGTGGAAAAGATAACCCCTTTACTGCATAGCAGTGGGGGATGCCTTGTGCTCAAATGAGCCCTTGTAGGCAGTGCCTTTTCCAGTCCAGCGCTGCAGCACCTGCCCTTCTTGAGGTCATATGATGCAAATTATTTTGGGGAAGTGAGGGCAACCTTTGGAGGGGAGGGGGTGGGGAGAAGGCAATTTGGGATTAAAGGTTTCCCATTTTATGGAGGACTTGAACTCTAGTTAAGACCATGATTTTCTAATTCCGTTCTAATTAGTCAAGTAACTTAATATTAAAAATTATAATGCAGGGTGTGCATGAGGGAATGGGAAACATATATAAATGGAGGTTGCCTGGGGAAACAGTCTATGAAACTTACCTTTAAAAACACAGATAAGTATGTGGTACACAACTTGGATTTTTCTCTCCACTACTGCTTTAGAATCTCATCTTTTGTTAAATGTTTCAGGGAGGTAGCAACAGTCTCACTCCAGTGCAGCCCAGAAAACAGAATATATGGTCTAACATGCCAAAGACCAAACTTCAAACAACAGTAATTTAATTTCAAAATGCAAGGTACAACTCTGTGCAATCCAATGGATGAGAAAAGGGAAAGGGGGGGGAAAACCCAACCAGCATTTAGGGCAGTAGTGACATACAGAGCAGTTGCAGTACTGTAGACTGTGAGGTTTTCCATTGCAGTTCACTAGTGACTGTATGGAAGTGAAGGCCTTTTTGAGCCACCTCAGAGCCTTCTCACTGAAGGTGAGAAGCAGGTACTTCACCTTATAAATGAGAATAAGGGCAACTTCTTGCATTTCCTGCATTTTTTTTTTTCTGTGTGTGTACTGGTTTTGTAAAAAGCCAAGGATTATCAGCTTTTTCCTCAAACTCTTTTCCACAAAAGAAGCAGAGGCAGCTAGAGACTGTTAAAATGAGAATGGAAGACAATGACAAAACTCCAGCATGTAGTAGTGGGCTGTTAGACTGCAATGGAGTGTTGAGGCTGTATGTATAAAGGCTTGTCTCCTGTTGAGGAGGGAGCGCTGCATGAGTCAGTGTTCCTGGATTCTGTTCCTAGCTCTGTTACTGATTTGCTATGTGACCTTGGGCAGACAATTAACTCACTGTGCTTCAGTTGCGTCATCTGTTAAATGAATATAAGTCTTGTCTCTGTCACAGAGATATTGTGAGTCTTAATTGTTTATGAAGTGTTTTTAGACTGACACAGCATTACAGAAGTGAAGAATGCTATTAGTCAATGCAGGATTAAACATAGGCCTACGCGATTATTTATTGTTAGCATAAACAAGGAGGAGTGGTAATCAGGAATGTCAGCTTTTGCAAGAAGAGAAGCTGATTTTTGCAGAAAATGTAGAGCATGCTCTGTGGGCAAAATAAGATGTGATTTAATCCAGAATGTAAAGCTACTTTTTAACCACAAAAATTTGTTCTTTCTGATGGGAATGACAAAACATTGTGGGAGATTGGGGCATCATGTTAAAAAAAACAAAACAAAAACCAAACACACCAAAACCTAAACCCCCCCAAAAAACAAAACAAAAAAACCAATGGCTTTTTTAACTGGTTCTACTTAAATGGCTGAGCAGTAAATATACTTTTACTACTCTTTTAAATATACTTTTCGTCTTGAATATGTGAGTTAATATGGCTTGAAAAGCATGTATTTTACATATTTTACCTTGTATGTCAGCTGGGAAAGCTGAAAAGATTCCAGAATTAGAAGTAAAAAAACCTCTGGTTCTTTGGGGGGGTGGTGTTTATGTGTGTATATACATATGCAACACTGACCATTACTTAAAAAATGGAGAAGAAGGAATTCTAAGTGTGGGTTTTTTTTGTTTTGCTCCCTGTTTAGATACCCAGTTGTTAGCCACTTCCTAAACAATTTCAGTTTGCTTGATATGTCTCTTTACATAGCATGCTGTATGCAGTCTCACAGACGATGGTTGGAAGATAACTTTGATATACAGGGATGCATGGTGTTCTTTCCAAATTCTCCCAACCACAAATCCATGGGAATCTTTGCTTTTACTTCTGTGCTTTGGAAATGCTTCCATGCACCACCCAGAATAAGTGCTGTGATGGAAAATCTGACCTGTCAACTTGCCTAAAGATACATGCACAAGGGACTCTTACCTTTCTGTCAGTTTAATCCTATCAGGTGTTAAAAAAACTCTGTATGTCTGAGTATAAATAGAAGGAGAGAAGTCTAAGAAATAAAGCTATGTTTCAACCTCCGTAGATGGTAAAAACTGACACATCCCAGTCAATGATCTTTGTTTTTTGCAACTAAAGGTTCAAGAACTCTTCAGAGGGCTAGCTAGACATAGCTAGGCAATTCCCACATTTAAAGTGGTCTTGTTTGCTATTACATTGTGAATCTTCACACTTGAAAAATTTTGAATTTATACCTGCTGCATCTGTTGCTGGCTAAGATTTTTTTTTTTCTGCTGTTCTCATGAGTGTTATGCCTGAGAACCTGAAACCAATGCACTTTGCTGTCCTGTTTGAAATGGAGTGATGGGTCATTAGGGTGATGCCAGTATTGCACTGAGCCATGGATCTGGCCTAGTGATACTTTAACATTTTCCTGTTTTATTTCTACTTACTCCAGTAGAAAGTAGTATATGCAATGACAGAGGCTGTCTTAGGGATGTACATACTTGAGGCATTCCAAAGAGAGATGGGTTTCTTTATATTTTTGAGCTTCTTCCTGTTAATTCTGATCTGCATAAGATCTGACAGACTGGAGGTGCAAAGAACTAGTTGCTCTGAAGACTGTCCACAGTCTCTGTTAATCATGAAAACCTAAGAAAATAGGTGCTGCACCATGTGTCTGCCAGTTAGAAGTAGTCAGAACTCTAAAAGTATTTTTCATGACTATTGCAAAAAAGAAAAGCAGCTGCTTGTCATTTACTTAACCTTGCTTGGGCTGAATTTAATCAGTGGAAAACATCTGGAACTGATTCCCCTTCAATTTGGAGTGTCCTGTAATCTGCTGTGTACATACAACTGGTGCACCTTTAGCATTAGAATACTTGGCTAAACAATCTTTTGCAATATTGTTATCTTTTGGAAAGAAAAGAGGAAGCAACAGTAATTTCCTAATGAGCAAACATTTGCAATGTTCTGTATAGGTTGCGTTGTTCATTGATTTTGTGCAGCTGTTGTATGAAATCTGTTGATCAGAGTTAATAAATTTCTAAGTGAGTAAGACTGTTTATTTGTATTGATTAAAATTGGGCCAAATTCTGAACTTTTTAGCATTGCTTGACTACAACTGTGAAACAATTTGACCTTGTTACTTTTTTGATAGAATATGATGCTGAATTTTGAGCAAGCTTTGAGGATGTAAAAAGCTTCTGCCTATGATCTATGAGTGGTTTTGCTTAAAATTCTTAGTCTTTCTTGCAGAGTTAGGGTGTTGGACTCTTATAGTAAGCTATTGATATCTGTTTTTCAGCTGACTTTTCTGTTAAATAATACTAAAGGAATCACTGAATTGGATAGTAATACTGGATAAAATGCTAACTATTGTTAAAAAGCCACTCAGTGGGAGATACATGGAAAAATAAAACTAAAGGAATAGCTGAATTGGATACTAATACTAACCATTGTTAAAAAGCTACTCAGTGGGAGATACATGGAAAAATAACCGATGCATTTAAGCAATGTTTTGTGTGGACAATACATTCCTTCTTTACAAGGGAAGTTGGCAAAACTGGAATATATACTCTTTTTCAATATAAATCCTGTTCACTTGCAGGAGAACATTTATGTTTAAATGAACCTCTTCGGAAACCATAAGTGAGTAAATGTATCTCTGGGAAAAGCTCTTCCTTCTTAGTGTTCTCCTGCAGAGAAATTTGCAGTGAATATCCCAGCTGACTTGGCAATAATTTCTATGGGAATTCCTCTGGGGTAAGGCCCACAGAGGTGGGGGGAAAGGGTGATGAATTACTTTGGACATCCCTTCCTCTCTGCTTTCTGCCCTCTATTAGGGAGTTCTCTTTTCCTTCCATGCTAATGTGGGTAAGACTCCTATATGCACCCTCCTGTTTTGTATTATGAAAAAATACAGATGTGATCAGTGCTACCCAATGCAGCAGAAAAGTACCCAGCTTGGAAATATAAAGCAACACTGATGGCTTTTTAAATTATGTATTATTTTGATAATGCATTATTTTTGTATTAAGCATCTTCCAGCAGTGGCAATCCACCACCAAGGAAAACATCTCCTGGGTTTCCTCTTTTTCATTCTTGCTATGGTCTGTAGCATGTGGTCTCACCAACAAGAGAATTGTGGCATGGACTTCAAAACTCCTCTGTAAAAGGAGAAGAATATTTTTTTTCATCTTTGAATAAGGTGAATTATGGGGAGAGCATCTGTAAGGCAATTCTGATAACTAATTCCAGGAATTCTGGCTTGCATACAACCTGGTCCTGAATCTGCCTCATGGGTACGTAAACTGCGACCGTGTTCTGACCCTTTGGATCCATTTGTGTTCCTTTAAGTATTACATTATGCTGAGTTCTCAGAACTTGATTCCAGTTTTCAAAAAAAATCTTAAGCAGCATAATGCCAGTATTTGTTGCTAGTGGCTTTTTATTCTGTTTTTAATGGGGTGAATCAGACCATGGCAATGGGATACTGTAGACCTGGTTGTACTAACTCAATTAAGATCCATTTCAGGTCAGGTTGACCTGAATCTATCCTAGATTAGTTTGTGCTGAGTGAGCCATCATGAAGCAAGTGTGTGCCAGCAGTCCTAGATAGAAGTCTACAAGTTTATTTTGCTGTTTATTTGAAGGGCTCAGATTGGCTGCTGTTTCTGTAACCTTGTAAAAGAGAGAGAGCGTGCATTAGACTTTGGTGTACACGGGGGCCCAGCAGCTTAAGGTTTACAGGGATGAACTTAGCCTGATGAGCAGAAAGTATATGCAAAAGTACACACAAACTTGCCTTAGCATAATAAAATATCAGTGTTAAATAGGATTTTTTCCTTTTCTTGCTGGAGGAATGGTATCTCTGGAAGTTCTGTGGTTGCACTGTTTCTAATAAGGTAAAATCACATTCATAAAACAGTAGGCCTATTTATGTCATATGAATGTCATCAATTTTAGCTGATAGAGATCTACTTGGGTAAGATAGTGACGGTTTTTATGGGGAATTACTTTGCTTGGTAAAGATCCTCAATTTACATTTACAGACTCCTTAAGACTCCTTAAAGGGGTAAAGATGTTCTTTGCTAGATAAATAAATGCATTAGCATATGCCAAACTCAGACATGGACTGTCTGGAGTGGAAACAGTCTGAGGGGAAAATACTTCTTGAACCTCTCTTACAAATGGAGAGCAAGGCAGTTTAGGTTGGGGTCCATAAAGTCTGCGTCAGTAGCAATTTCTAAAAACAGGTTAATTTGAACAAGGTTGTTTACTATTTTAAAGCATTTACTTAAGAATAAGGCTTATTAAGGAGACCCCTGATGCTCTCCTCTTGTACCTCCTTCATCTCTATATCTCCCCTCCCCAGCATTGCATGTACCTTAGTGTGTTCCCACTTCATAGGATACAATCCCATATTGACAGTCTTCTATCTCCCTCCCTTCATTTAGATGCTGCTGCAACTGGGTCATGCGATTCTTATCTACATGAAATAGAATTGTCCGAGAGATTTTTTCCAATGTTTATCTTGTTAGCTTCTCTGCCAACCGTCTGAAGAAACTATGCTGCAGGGCAATAAGACTTCTTAGCTTTGCACATCCTCCCTTGTGCAGTGTAGACGTGTCCCATCTCAAATGCTGAAATGTGACTTTTTTTTCCTATGTGACTATCTCCAAAGGAATTGAGGTCTTAGCCATGAAAAAATGAAGGAATTATTGTAGAAAGGCTCTCTTTGATTTCAGTAATCTTATCTAAGCAGTTGCTTTTGCAACTGAACAACTACTTCAGGGTAAATAATACTGCTGAATTGTCTCTGTGCTACCAGCTTTCATTTAACCTGTTGAACTGCAAGTAACTGAGTATGTTGTGCTGACTGCCAATCTATAACGACCTTGGAGTGGAACAGGAGAGAGCTAAGGTTTCAGTTGTGAATCCCTTGTAATATCAGATGAGACTGATGGTTAGATCTGGGCATAAGAGAAGCAGGTCCTTGTCAAGGAGATGCTTCTATGCCATGCTAGCATACATCATTGTTATAATAACCTTTGCAAAGCTGGAAATGGCCAGTACTTTGAACCAAGCAGCAAGATCTTCCTTTCACTTGTGACTTCAACCTAATTCAAATTTGTTCTCAGATAGAAAAAGGACCATATCCAAATTGGATAAGAGAACACTAAAGCATTTATAGCTTGAAAGTCAATTAGTAAGGCATGGGTTTGGGGGGGGTTTCCCCAATAGAAAAACATAGTCAATGCTCAGAATGAGGAAGTAACCGCACAAGAGCATCGAGGGGGGGCGGCGGCAAGGGAAGATGAGGAACAAGGAGTTAATTCCTCCCTACTGGTCTGAAAGCAAATCTCCAAAAGCCTTGTGTATAATAGTCAGTAGCCTTTATGATGCCAAGAGTCCAAATGGCAGTGAAAATCTTGGGTCTTAATGCTTTAGAATTGTAATAAGAGTTTTCACATTATCCTCTCGAAAGAAGTAATTTGCCTCTTGGGCTACGCCTTTGTTATTTCCAGAGCCTGTAATACCTTCCTCTGAAGATTTATTGGAATAAAATTTATTTTACTTATATCCTACCTTTTCTAGGGCTTTGACATGGTGCTTCACTAGTGTTGCATTTTTTTCCCCATAGCAATATTAACAGTGTTTGAGGCCGCTGCATGAATTTTCCATTCACTGGGGAAGAGGCCGCTGCATGAATTTTCCATTCACTGGGGAAGTGCACATTCAGATCTGTACTAAAATCAGTGTAAACAAATTTTGATGTATTCTTAACTCCATGTGAATTAATTTACTGAATAAGAAAACCCATCAAGAATTCTTGGATACCACCTCAGACTTTGAAAGTCCCACAGCTGCAGACCTCAGGAAGTTCTCCGTGAAGCTAGCACTGTCTGTTTGTCCTGTCCTTCTGCATCTGTTCTTCACCTCTGTCAGAGACAAGGCAGTGCATAATACAGTTCTTTGTCCTGATCTGTTGTTATCTGATATTAGGATTATCTGATATTAGGAAAATCCAGCTGTTTTGTCTGTTTCAGCAGTTACTTAAAAGTGCAGACCATTCCAGGATGGTATGTATATGTTTGCATTTGAATGACCATGGAATCCTGCTACCCCTCCACTTACACTTACTGAAAATATATATAGTGAATCATCCATTTTGTCCACATTTAATGGATGAAGCAAAATGGCTATCACTTCAAACCATTGCTGAATGAACACTTGAAGGCTTAAATATTCTTGATGTAGCCTGTATATCTGGTGTTTGCCTAAGGCAAAGGTAGAGGCAGGATTACCTGTTCTATTCTAACCTAGTGTTCGAATGCAATAGAAATGGTTTTGGAACAAAATGCCTTTAATTGTCTTCAAAACCCAGCCTCCCTATGGCAATGAGCTAGTAGCCATGCTCAGAATACAGGCTCAAGTCAGGTGTGCTCTTGGTTCTATCCACTGGACACAGGCATAGTAATACAGTGCTTTCCTCAAAGGTCCTTCTTAGCACTTAGGCAACAGCAAAGGCTTGTGAAATCTACTGTGAGGAAAATCAAGCTGAAGTGATTCAGGCAGAGCCCTTCAAGGTAGTGATGAAACTGTCAAGTATTTGACAGTCTTTCAAAAGGAAACAGTATTCCTTAGCTGTCTAAAATGTCTTACAAAACAGGGTTTGTGATGAAAATGTTTGCCAGGGCTGAATTTTTTTTTTTCCACAAGAGAAGTTCAGTTTTGAGCAATCTCTTCTTATTTCAGCTAAGAATGTATTTGCCAATTTACTTAAAAAAATCAAATTAACAATTTTCTGTGAGGTTTCTACTAGCTGAAAAAATTTACCTAAGGGCTCTAACAAAGTTATTCTAGAGACACTTTTATTCCAGTTATCATAAGATCCTAGCATGTATTCTAAGACACAGGATGGAAGTTGGGAATCACTGTTTGGATTCTTCAACTGAGTTAAGACACTGAGTGGTATCTGAATCTTTCGTGCCACAGAAAACTGAAGCGAATATTCACAAGGGTAGTCTGTGGTTTGCCTGCCAACAAATAGCAGAACTTCTTTAGTCAGTCAGTGGCACAAAGAAGGTTGTCCTACTCACATTTGCAGTTGTTGTCCTCTTGACAACGTGTCTGAAACCATCAGTGACGTTTAGAAAACAAATTGCACTTGCATTTTTTTTTTTTAGTTTAAAAAAAATATATATTTGGTTGCAAAGACAGTAGCATGGAAGTTTTTTCCCTTGCTGCCTCTGTTAGGGTTCAACATCTGTAGCTCTGTGTATACATAAAAATGTTGACTCTGACAAATCATGAGATTAATGGCAGTAAGACTGATAGAGCCATGTCACTTTCACACATGGCAAAGATGAATTTGTGTCTCAGTCCTCAGTAACATGGCAAAGATCAACAGCTTAAAGAAGCACAGATGGAACCAAAGCCTTGTGATGGGACTGATAGGGTAAGAAAATAAATATATGTTGTGATTTGTATAATATCTACTTTCTCTGACGATGCTGATCACAGTCAAGTCACTCCTCAAATTCAGCATTCATCCAGATTTCTCTTTGGGATTGGCAGAATCTACAGTCTGTTCATAATGTACTGACTTATATTCATCAATCTCGGCACTAGCAGTGATCTCTGTTCTCTGCTTTTCAGGGCTTCGTTGCACATCTCTTAAAGTGGAACACTCTTTGTTCCATGGAGATGTGTTTCATGGGGACAGTGGGTCAGTCAAACTGAGGAGTACAAGGTGTGCTTAAGAGTGAGCTTTTTCACCCTCTTACATGCAGGTCCTTTGGTGGAGGGAAGGGCGAGACATACGGTAGAGCTGTATGTCTCATTACGTTTGTCAGTGGCTCTCACTGTCACCGTGATTTTTTCCAAGCAAAATCACGGCCTGCTGCCAGAGGAGAATCAAGGTCACCTTAAGCCTCAAGAGCTACAGGACACATTCAAATGTTGTTTCTACAATGTCATCAGTAAAGAAAGACTTTGGCCTTTGACTGAGGGCATGTGTCAGCTTAGAGTTGTATCTCCATTATAAACATCATTGTTCCCTTGTCATGTACAATTTTTGGTTGCTATTGGGAGTGTAGAATACTAACTATGCTGGGTCATCTAAAGCTAATAATTTGAGTCTCAAAAAATTGGATTAAAGTCATGTTTTAGTTGTAGCAGCAAAAGCTCAGCAGCTTCTTTGTAATTAAAATGCATTTAAGAGGAACTTAGGAAATAGAATATTTCGAAATGGAAATTCTGAAGAAGCAATATGAGAAAGTGGGAATGTAGCATTAGTAGTGAATGCACATACTGATTGAGCTGTGAAGTACATGAAGACCCCATGAATTAAATTTTAAATAAAACATGATCGGTTGGTTTGCAGCATTTTTAAGAAGATAACTTGGGGTGGGGCTTGTGCTTATAAGAAGTTACAGTTCATAATGTATTCTGTTGTCAGAATACAGTCTCACCTCTGTGCCTGGGAAGATCATGGAACAGATCCTCCTGGAAGCTATGCTAAGGCACGTGGAAGACAGGGAGGTGATTCGAGACAGCCAGCATGGCTTCACCAAGGGCAAGTCCTGCCTGACCAGCCTAGTGGCCTTCTGTGATGGAGTGACTACATCAGTGGACACGGGAGGGGCTATAGATGTTGTCTCTCTGGACCTCTGTAAGGCCTTTGACACGGTCCCCCACAACATCCTTCTCTCTAAACTGGAGAGGTATGGATTTGATGGGTGGACTGTCCGGTGGGTGAGGAATTGGTTAGATGGTCACATGCAGAGGGTAGTGGTCAACGGCTCAACATCCAGATGGAGATTGGTGACGAGTGGTGTCCCGCAGGGGTCTGTATTGGGACCGGTACTGTTTAATATCTTCATCATTGACATAGACAGTGGGATCGAGTGCACTCACAGCAATTTTGCAGGTGACACCAAGCTGAGTGGTGCAGTCGACACGCCAGGGGGACGGGATGCCATCCAGAGGGACCTGGACAAGTTTGAGAAGTGGGCCTGTGTGAACCTCATGAGGTTTAACAAGGCCAAGTGCAAGGTCCTGCAGCTGGGTCGGGGCAACCCCCAGTATCAATACAGGCTGGGGGATGAAGGCATTGAGAGCAGCCCTGCTGAGAAGGACTTGGGGGTACTGGTGGATGAAAAGCTGGACATGACCCAGCAATGTGTGCTCGCAGCCCAGAAAGCCAATCATATCCTGGGCTGCATCAAAAGCAGCGTGGCCAGCAGGTCACGGGAGGTGATTCTGCCCCTCTACTCTGCTCTGGTGAGACCCCACCTGGAGTACTGCGTCCAGCTCTGGAGCCCTCAGCACAAGAAAGACATGGACCTGTTGGAGTGGGTCCAGAGAAGGGCCATGAAAACGATCAGGGGGATGGAACACCTCTCCTGTGAAGAAAGGCTGAGAGCGTTGGGGTTGTTCAGCCTGGAGAAGAGAAGGCTTTGGGGAGACCTTATTGCAGCCTATCAGTACTTAAAGGGGGCTTATAAAAAAGACAGCGGCAAACTTTTTAGCAGGGCCTGTTGTGACAGGACAAGGGGGAATGGCTTTAAACTAAAGGGGGGTTGATTTAGACTAGATAATAAGGAAGAAATTTTTTACACTGAGGGTGGTGAAACACTGGCACAGGTTGCCCAGAGAGGTGGTAGATGCCCCATCCCTGGAAACCTTCAAGGTCAGGTTGGACGGGGCTCTGAGCAACCTGATTTAGTTGAAGATGTCCCTGCCCATGGCAGGGGGGTTGGACTAGATGACCTTTAGAGGTCCCTTCCAACCCAAACTATTCTATGATTCTATGAAATTCTATGATCTGAAGATCTGTCATTCAAAATTTGTGTAGTATTGGGTACACATAACAATGGCTATTTTGAATTCCTTTTTTAATAGTTGTAACTTAGACTTTTACTCAAATTACTGCCCTGCCTAAAAATATTCATATTCAACGTTTAGCAAATAAGTATTCAGAGCAAATGTACTTGAAATAGGAAGGGAATACTCCCATAAATTTTTGTTTCTTTTCGCCTGGAATGTACAAGATAATAACAGCTGGAGCTTTAGGTGGGAATAGTTTTGATTTAGTGCAGTCAATAGCTACAGATAATTTTGCTGAACTTGCTTTGTGTTTTAGGACAAATATGGCAATTATTTCCTCTAGTATTAAGATTTACTTTAATTTAGAGCATTTTTCCAGTCAGTACAGAATAAGTGGATTGGTAACAATGTTTTATGTCTTGAATTCACGATTAACTGCTAGTCAGTGGGAAATTGTTCTACAGAGGTTCAGTTGTGTGATGCAAAGAACTGCGTTAGACCAGCAAATAACTGTGGCGTATTTCACTGTAGTTACAATAATTGGGTTTTGTGTCCTTGTGAGTCAAAACATTGACAACAATTCGGAAGATGTTTCTAATTTTACTGTCATTGCAATTTGTATGCTTTGACCATTAACAGTCATGAAAAATAAAAACGTTTTCAGACTGGTTTATTTTCTTTAATAGCCACACTAAAACTGTACTTCCTTTTTAAAATAAACATTTTTACTATAATGGCAGTTCTGAATCCCATAATGGAAAGTAACTCTATATATTTATATTACACGATACATTCCCTATGTGTAATTCTAAGAGTTTGTATGTGTTAAGAGCTCTCCCTGCAGAGCTAACAAGCTGCCAAATTACATTTCACTGACTATTAATTGTTTCATTTTAAGGTCAAGTTCTTCTTGTCCTTTAAGAAAACCAAAAAAACAAGCAGTGGAGAAGGATCACTTTCGAAGCTATTTTTGTCTTATTTTTCTTGACTGTTCTTAACTGTATGTTTTGTTCTTCAGAATAGCTGAACTAACAGTCAAGTATTGCTAGCCTTAAAAAGTCAAATGCATTAGTATTGGTAACTTGAATTTAGTCATGGAGAGCTGATCTCTGAACATATTCACAAGCTGTAGATGGTATCTCCAACTCTGAAAACATGTTCAAAATATCCGTGGGCACAAGGATTATCTCAGATAAGCAAAAGAAACAGAATGAGGCTTCAGTTAAGAGAAAAAGAGATACTTTTCAAAGTTGAAATGAGTCAAAATATTTTGCTGTAAAATATTGAGAAACACTGTTTTCTTGACATCATTTGAATACAGCTTGTCTTGTTAGATGCTTTCCCAAAGGTGTCCACTTCCTATTCCTCTTGGACTAGTTGTGGCAGCATTTGGGCCTAATGTATGCAGGAAAAGTAGCTTACTGCTGACAGTATACATCAGCAACTTATTCTGTGCTGTTTCAGCTGAGTGTTAATGGCAAACGTAAACTACTGCAGCAGAATGGGAGCTACTCTGCAGAAAGCTGTGACTGCAGATTTGCCCAGTTATTGAAATGTTTAATGCAAGACTATGTAGTATTAAGCTAGTAAACCTGCAAAGAAAGAGAAACAAGAGAGGAAGGAGATATAGGGATTTCTTGTTGATCATGAAGTTGAGTTGGCAACATAAACATGTTAAAATATGTCCCAAGACAGATTTTTTTGCTAGGAGATGTTTGAGGAGATGAGGTACCTGCTCTCCTCACTTGAAGAGGGATAACCTCAAGGGCTGGGAAGTGTTTAGGTAAAATAGGTAGGTAGATACTTTGCTTTGGTCAAATGTTCTTTTTCCTATTGATGTCACTTACTGTATTTTTCCTGCTGTCACAATCCTCCTGCTGCTGCCATGTGGCACAACTTAATAGCTGAACTGTATCTTCTGTGCAATTCACTCTGTGGGTTTCTCTGAATGCTCCTCTTCCCCAACCAACCACGAAAATCTGTTTTCCAGCCTCTTTGCCAGACCTTACCCCTTATTACTGTCCATGTCAACCACATACATTTGACTGAGTTTGAAAGCCTGCTTTTTTTTTGTGTGTTTAGTAGAAATAGCTTTCATAAGAAAAAAGGCGTTACTTTTTTTTCTGGAACAGAGCCCAAGAGAGAAGAAATGTTAAAACAAAGACGTCAGTGTTCTTTTCTATATCCATATAGAAACCTGGGAAGGGCTAGCTACCTGACATACACACGTATAGACCCTGTATCTTAAGAGATGAGAGATTTCTATGGACGATTCAGGTTGAGAATGAGAAACCCCTCTAGGGTTCAGTTATAGGCCTTCTGTTTCTCTGGCTTCCTTGTCTTTGGGGTCTTCTAGTCTGTTTGGCTCAGTAAGATGGAGGATGAAAGTCCATAAAGGTAAATTTTGTTGTAATAAGTAGAGGCTCTAAGGGCATGTTATGCATGTCCATGGAAAAAGTTATCTGGCTGACAGTTGTATGTACTCCTGAAATGCTGTTTCCTTTCTCCTGTGAAAGGCAGGAAGCCAGAGTGAAGCGTCCAGGCCATTGGACCACTTACCTAGCCATGTATAAATATTCATGTTATTGTCTAACGTGGTATGACTATAGTCCACTCACAACTAGCTGCATTTAGCACTGTTTAAAAAAAAAAAAAAATCATATCTGTCATTTTTTTGGAACAAATTTTAGCTTGCTATTCTGACAAGGAACTGAAAACAGCTTCCTCTAGCTTTCTATTGTGGGTCATTCCCATGAGGAAAACTGAAAAACAATCCTGGGCATAATGCAACCAGAAATGTAAGTGTTAAAATAGCTAGATTAGTAGCTGCTCTTTGTCACTTAGTTCCATGTTTTTAGTTAATCATTAATGCTTTTATCACGGCTCAATCAATAGACATTTAAAAAATAATTAATCTTCTCAGATTAAATTGGCCAAGGAAAATCCCTTCTTAACTTAATGCTTTTGAAAAAGGACTGAACTGAGCGCAATGGAAATCATAGCTTGCTATCTGAGCAGATAGTGAGTGGCACCAACACTGCATGCTTCTCTACTATGCTACATTAATCTCCAGTTCTCTTCTGACAGGTCATATCTGTGTATGAGGAGGTACTTACAACTCTTTGTGCAATTGGTCCCTGACCACTTTTCTGAATCTATCAACAAACCTGCTTGTCAGTTAATGCCAAACATTACACAGGTTCAGTGGTATGGACGTTTGCTTACTCTGCAAGTTATTTCACACAAAATACTCAGCTAAATATTCTAAGCCAATACGTTTAATTTAAAGAAAAGAAGTTGATTTTGTGCTGAATATACTTTTTCTTAAGTAGACCTATATTTATGATGCTGTAGAAAATTTTTGGTGGGTTGTTTTTTTGTCAATATGTTGCATCCTTCTTGTTGCTAGGTCTTACAAGGATGTTCAGGCATTCTGGTAGGTAACAGCATCTTCATGTGCATTCAAAAGTATGTTTCACTGTTTTCTCTCTGCATGTTTTCCAGTACTACATGCCTTTGTGATTTTGAATTATGTGTTAGTATTCATCTACATCTCTGTGCTGTCCTATTAGACATGTAATGAATGATTATGGTTCCATAGGGTGTAAGTCTATGTAATTTGGCCTGCAGGCTTATCTAAACAAAAGAATGTACAACAAATAAAGTCAGCATTAGTGCATTTTGAGTGCTGATTGTTTCAAATCAGATACACAGGAAACCAGATGTTGAAGTTTATCTAAAACACTTGCAGCCAAACATGTAACTTAAGTACAGCAGCAATAGTGCATGGCGCTTTTTGCATATACTTAGCAATACGTTTGCAGCGAATACAAATTTATTCTTATTCCTGAATTCACTTTTTCAGATGCTTTTTTATTTCTGTTCTGCTAGCAAACTACTGTTTAATTCATTGTGGTCTGATTCTGCAGGTCTTCTGGGAGCAAAATCAAATTTGGGGAGAACGTACAAGAATTGCAGTATCAGCCATGTCTCTAATGATAATAAATTTAGATGCCTAAAATTAGGTACATAAAGTGGCTTGGCTTTAACTGTACTGAGCACTTGTAGCTCTTAGAGTTGTGTGTGGGACAATCTGAGTATTTGGCATTTGCAGATGGCTTACATTTGAGTACCTAGTAAGGATTTAAAATCCCAGCTTCAGATGCTCAGATTTTTAACATTTTTACAGAAAACTAAAATAAAAATAGCTCTTCCTTATTTAGACTAGTACTGAGTACACTCCTGAAACTTTAGTTCCACAATAGTAATGAAGAAAAGCTCTCATAATATAACTTTAATAAAGAAGTTATTCAGTCTATGCTAGTGATATGTTTTGACGTATTCCTCCAACATGACTGCTCAGATAAACTTGAATACCATTTGGCTGCTGAGATGAATAATAATAGCAAATTTGAAGAGGTTTTTAAAGGCAGGCTGGTCATCAGGTGTCAGACACTTATAGGCGCCTTGGCTTTCATAAGCCATTAAGTTTCCTTTTTTCCTGAGGAAAGTAAGGATTTGGAAATGTCTCAGTCTAGGCCCCAAACCAGTTTGCCTCTCTGTACAGCTTTAAAAATCCTGCGTTTCAGGCAGTGAGGTGATACGAGTTCCTGCCACAAGAAAGAAGACAAGAAATCATGCTGTGGTCTTACAGGTACTTCCTCCCTGTGGATAAAGGAAGCATAGTCATCCCACCATCTGTCAAGGTGCAGCCTTACGTATAAAGTTAAACAAATCATATGTTTACTTCATGGACATTTGTTACATTGAGTAGTGGAGCCTGGTGTTATGAAAGAGTGTGTTTTAACAACTTCTGATCTAAAGGTCGGTAACCAGTCAACTGATAGTGTCAACTTCTAGGCTGGATTGATCCCACCTACCTTGCACATGGAATCAAGATATGTACGTTATAAGTATAATGCTGTTGTCTGAGGTTGGACTGACAGTCACTCTTCAGAGATGTCTACTTTTCCCTTTTTCCATTGACTGTAAAGAAAGCAGAGGTTTTTGGCTTAGACGCGTCGCAGAGTGGGAATGAACAAAAAATTAAGAGGTTTTCCTTTTTTCCTAGTGCTATGTCACTTGTAGTGCATATTGTGCACATACAGTCTTTTAAAGTGATAATTGCTATGGAAATAGTTTAACCAAACAATGAAATGTTCTGTCAATGAAGTGTGCAGAGCAGATTTTTTTTTTTTTTCCCCAAATGCATATGGAATTTAGGAAATTTTACTGAATGTCTCTCGTACTGGAAAATTGTGTTTAGGCACCTTTAAAAAAAAATCTAGTCAATTGGTCTTGCTGTAAATAAGCTGATAAACTTGCTTTGTTTCCCATTGTTAAACATGTTAAATTTACAGATTAAATTGGTTCTTTATTTTAATATTTAGTGTGATTTTTCTTAACAAAGAAAAGCTTTAGTGTAACTTAAAGTGAGCTAGGTGTCCATAATATTGATGATGTGCCCATTCCAAATGAATTCAGTAAAAAAAACAAAAATTGGGAGTATATTTCCATTTTAACTGTGTTTATTATCAAGAAGCCAGTTACGGATTTACTGTTACTGTTGTCAGCTTACTGTTCATACTAAGTTCTTGCTTTGCATATAATAGTGATAAAAACACATCTCGCAAAATGCTATCTTGTTACTTTCCTCTCACGGATTATTTCATTTAAGAGTTATTCTATATAGGATAACTTCTCTAGCACTAATAAGTTGTTTTCCTAAGAAAGAAAAAGAATAATTTAAATGGATGAAAGTGGTTAAAAGACAGTGGCACTGAAGGAACAGGTTGGAATTTACTTTTGGTCTCTTAAGCCTGTTTTTTATAATGTTCTGTTTTCAAAACAGCCAACCAAACAAGCAAAACCCCCAGACAAACAGAAAAGCCCCCACCCTTACTTTCATCTGGTAGAGGAGACCTTATCCTCATCAGTGTTCTCTACATGTTAATCTTTCTACTGCTTTGGTTGGAGGCTGGTTTAGTTTACCCTTTATGTCCCATTTGGCCCTCCTCCAGCCTGCATTTTTACGTGCCAGCTCTACAGCTTTCCTGGTCGTCTTTCTCCATCTGCTCTGTGAGCTCTCCCCTGTCACCAGGTACTTGGCATTGTCTTCATACAATCTATTACTTGGCAATTGGAGGAATAAATACTCATACGACAGGAGCTGTTTTATGTTAAACTGTCTCAAATTTGCTGTCCGTTTCTATCCACGTGCCTGTGATTTCCCAGTTTTATTTGCCAAATACCTCCTTTCATTCAAGTTCTTTGGTGTTTGTATTCCTAGGAGCAGCAACTGCAGGTACCTTTCTATATAATGTAAGCAGCCACTGCAATTCTCTGCAGACTTTTATAAAGTAGACTGTGTGGGAATGGTATGAATTATCTTTAAACTTGTGTTTGAGGGTTTTTTGGTGAATATGAAAAAACCTCCTAATAAAAACAGTAAGTTGGAATTACTTGCAATAGAAGAGACCTGCTTTTTCTTTTTTTCACCTTCTTTATGTGAGAAGAGAATAGTGCAAAATCTTCCTCGTTATTTCATCCTGGTATTGGTAGGCATTGCCTATTTGAGGATGACCATGGTAATGGGAATCATGTGCAATCATATTTTCTACTGCAGTTGTAAATTGGAAGTTCACTTTTCCCCCATACTGCAAAGACAGAAGTTAGTGTAATACAGATAAAGAATCTAAGGTTAGACAAAGCTAAGCAGCATTACAAAAATATCTCTGAGTTACGTTTGGGTGTGTTTATTATATGTTCTCACCGTTTTAGAAACTCACACTGAAGGGATAAAATAGAGGTATATGAAACTTAGCTTTCCTTTTGCTGTTTCATTTAATGAGTTGATCTGTTTCATGGATTTCTAGGTCTATGGCATTCACTGGTATTTGTTGTACTGTGGTAGATACTATTCTGTATTTTCAACTTGCTGCTTCCAACTGTTCATGCTCAGAAAATACTACATATTTTATAACCAAATAGGTACAGCTTCTTCATGTTGTGAGTAGTAGCACATGGAAAGGAAGGATGGCTTCTTTCCTTTTCGTATTTCTTTGCCTCCCCTCCTTGCTACTCTGCAACAACAAAAATTAGGCATTCGTTCCCATAAAGTTGGTTTGGAAAAGGAAAGCTTATTAGAACAAATAGAGAGAGGGAAGATACAGTTGTTCTGGCTTGAGCTGCAGCTGTTACAAACTTACCATATGTAGTAGCTGGACCTTACAACTTTATTTCTGGAAAGCATCACTGCCATGTGTTGAATGTATTTTAATGCTCCACATTTCCTCAAAATGAAAGCATTATCATGAATGATTATTATGAATTACTTCATTGCTCAGAAGCTTATGGGTTCTTGACATTCAAAAAATATTTTTGTTCCTTTTTGTGTGATTTTGGGAATTTTGATTTATGACTGAACATTGCTCTCTAAATGAGTTTTTGGAAGTTCACTCAGGGAAAGTGACAGTTAACTTCAGAAACTGAGTTGGTTCCAGAAAGAGTGTTTCAAATAAGAAGACAACTGCTCACGACTCTGACAGTCACCTTAAGGACAGAAAATATTTAGAACATAGGACATGTTACTTGCATTTACCATTGACATTAATGTTCGGATGTGTGGACCAGAAAACATTATTAACGGGTTAATGTTTTACAGTAGGACACACGGAATTAATGAGTGATAAAAGCATAAAGGGATTTAGTATTAAATAGCTTTTATTATTAGGGTTACAAGGATAAAACAGGTATTCTCTTGTGGTGGCTTAATACTTCACAAAACACGAACCTGAACTGACTCTAAATTGAGTCAAGTGGCTCTGAGAGTAGTAGGGAATCTGATAATATCACGACCCAAATATTACGAGCCTCAGAGCTGTGATTTCTGCTTTAACTTGATGCTTAAGAGCAGCACTTCTAGGAGCAGCTCTTCTTTCTCTTAATGCTTGTGTATGCTAGAGGCAGGTTTTTGAGATAAATCTGGTCTGTAACCAAACTGGCAAAAATTGTTCTGTCCACAGATCTGACCATGTGGGAAGCATGGGAGGGGAGAGGGGAAGCAGGGAGGCAATCTTTGAGACATGGCCCAAATACTTAGTTTTATGGAGCAAAGTGCACATCTTCAATTCAACTAATAAAGTGAACTATGGAGTATATGTTACAGAACTCCTGTTTGTATAAAGGACATAATCACATCACTGTCTTTTTCAAAATGCTTGTAGGAATGAAATGTATGCGTACTACTTGTGGGATAAGACTGTCACAGATAATCATAGCAAAGTCTTCACCAAACAGGAAACTCGCATGCTTTTACGCTACATAAAGAGGGAGCAGAAGCTTGCCATGCTTATGTAGGTAACCAAGCACCAGTTGAGGCCATTAAGCCCAGGATTATATTCTACATGTCTTGGCAGAAGGTCCGTGGTCAGAGAAGCAGGAGTTCTAGACACATCCTGGAGTAACAGCAGAGCTCCTCTGCAGCGCTCAGCACAGCACCCACAAATGGGAATAATGAGAAAGTGAAGGTTTCACAACTGGCATGGTACTGTTGTCTCTCTTTTCTCATAACTAGCATGTTATAACAGAGCAAAGAGCCATTGTAGTAGTGAACACTTCTCAGAAAAGGAATTAGCAAGCAAATGTAAACAGTTAGGTGGTTTTTTTTTTTAAAAAACCCATGGATGCAGATTGCAAACAGCAGTGTGATGAGACAGAGAGAAGTTTGATAAGGCAATATGGACCAAACCTTTAAAATGACAGAAATAAAATGTAATCCTACTTCTTATCATTACAAATGCATTGTAGTAATTTTAATATCTATCTTGTGCTATAAAGGAGGCAAACCCCCATTTCAGCAGTCCATTGTGTAGTAGGAATTGCTAGCAATACAATGTTTTCCTTTTAATTTGATTATGCCTTACATGGGCACAGTGACTTAACTTGGCCTTTGGCCGACTCTATGTTCAGTTATGCCATTTTATAATTATATTCCATCAACTTCATTTTCACTCCTTGCCATTTACGCTATGGCTCTTCCAATAGTAAGTTCTGATGTTGTATGCTTTTTAGTATTTAGCTTGAATGTAGTCCACCCAAAGTGGTGCTGTAGAATTAGCTTGAGACTTCAACAATTTAGGGTTTTAGGAGGCAAGCTTTCTTTTTGTCTTGTGGGTTGTTTTTTTCTTCCTACCTGTCACAGCATATGCAAGTGACACTACTTAGTCTTTTACTTGTTTTGTTTGACACTTAATTTTAGTGATTCCCAGCCCCCTGCAAACATTTATCTTTTTTTCTCCCTTGAATTTATATGTGTCATCCTATCCATTTTCCAAGTTAGACTCTGCCAGCTCAAAACTATGTGCCAAGCTTTCAAGAATGATCAGAACTAAAATAGATAGGGAACTTCCTTAGAAACTGTTAGGATCACTAGTAGTCATGAAAAAAATTGCTATTTCAGATCACAGCAAGTTAAGCTAGATGTACTTCATAGCTTTTGAACAAAACAAATAGGGGAAAAGATATTGAAAAGACCTTAAAGCAGAAATTGCTTATGAATAATTGATGCAACTGAACATGGAAAGGCAGGTACATGTATGCTTCACATTTACAGTGGAAGAAGTCAGCCCTACACATGATGGAAAGGAGTATTAGGGCTAGAGCTTTTTAAAGCACAATCAATCTGTTTTCATCAGTTACAGGGCTAGCTGCACTTCCGTTTTTTGCAGTCTGTGACTGAACTCCTTCATTCATTGGCCATCATACGTCTTCCCAATCTGTAATGAAATTTGTAGCTTTCTTATGCTTGGAACATAAGCTGAGCTACAGTACGGCTTTGTATCCATCATGGTTACCCTGCTGAGCTGACTGCATTCAAACACCTGAGGCTCTTCCCTGGTCCGTGGGAGAATTTTTGAACACTGGTGAATATAGTGACCAAATAGAATACTTGAAACAAAAGTGCTGTTTATATGATAATAGCAATAAAATTTTAAAGAAGGGTTTTAAAGAAATTAAAGTGTACATATCAAATAGCATTAACTGAGGAAATGAAAGTCAAATTGTGGATATGGTGAATTTCTGCTTACGGGGCGACTGTTCTCAGGAAGACAAACCTTTCTTCTAAGAGGTTCCTGTGTATTTGAACTATGTATATGCACATATATATTTTTGTATGGCGTATGTTATAATCATCAACTTCACTGATTCTGACAAAAAAGGAAGCCATGTCTCATATTAGAACCATTTCTTTATTCTACTGCACAATATCTTAAGTAAGGGAAAGAGCTTGTATATGTTGTCTCCCTAATGTATTATGATTTCTTTGAATTATTTGTGCAGTGAAAAGACATTTAGAAGGGAATACCGAAGAAATGTCACGGGCCAACAGCTTCACTGATGATATTGACCTTATTTCAGAAGAGTTGCCGCTGCCAGCTGTATCTGACATGGCACAGTAAGTGGAACAACAGCTTTTTAATTGATAATATAAATGCTCGTTAATGGTGAGGGAGACTTGTCACTGAATAAAAGTATTATTCTTTGGCTGGCTGCACTTGAAGTGATTATGAGTTTGATCTTATTTAACCATTTGTGAACGTTTCTACAAAATGCAGGTTGAGCTTTAAGTTTAATGGAAGTAGTCAGACACTTGGGAAGAGAAGCATTGCTCTGTGACGGGTGGCTTGCAGTCTCGGTGTCTTTGTTTTACTTTTTAAGGCAGCTGACACAGCTCCTGAGATTTAGTTTTACAGGTAGGTTTATGCTTTGTAGAATTCTGAATCAGTTTGAGCTCTAAAGCACTGCTAATATGAATACTGTATGAATTGATTGGAAACATGACTGAAATAGTCATTTATAGATACAGCCTGAAAATAGAAGGGCTACATTATGTGTAATATTTTGATAAAGTAGGCACACTTGTAAGGAAGTGATGGTCCAAAAGTATGAAAGCAAAATTATTAGATGCTAAAGGTGCCTGGATTGACCAGGACAGAAAGTCTCCGTTATCAGTGAGTTCACTGCAATTGTTGAATGATCTCTCACGTTGCTTGTATTTGGTTTAGCAAATGCCTATTTCTTGAAATAAGCATAGTAGTATCTTCATGCAGGACACCTCCATTTTGTGTTTTGACAGGATCTTTGAGTAACCTTCATGCTTTTGTCCTATAATGCATAATTCCAGGGGGATGGGGAATCTGGAGTAAATTTCAAGTGTGAAGTAGAGCATTAAAGCATACAGCAAGGCCTGGATGGGCCAGAGCATCCAGGTATCCATACTAAGGCTTTATGTTACATTCAGAAACTGATACAAACAACGCTGGTGAATAGAACTCTTGAGTTAGCAGTGATATATGACCTAAAGGTATGGTACAGCTGGCACAAGCTCATGAAGGTCTAACTAGTCATTTGGATGTTACGTTAATGTTGGTGAAAAACTCGCCTGAGTTCACGCTTGCAAGAGAAAATATGGAATTGTCATTGGAAAAACCCTTTGGTAAATATCTGAGATTGAAAAGAACAACAAAAATTGTTGCTTGCCTTCAGATAGGGAAAAATATAGACAGTGGTGTTCAGGATGAATTTGAAAGCAATGTGATTCCAATCTATAGTGTGATTGCTTTTTGGATGTTTTATTTCACATCATATGGTTACTTTCTGTCCAGGTAACTCATACAGATGATATGTCTGCTAAATCTACAATAACTATACTATGCTTTTATACAGAATACCCTGGTGCTTGTATTTTCCCAACATGCTATATTTTTGACCTTGTTTCAAATCAGAGAATTATAAATTGTTCCATTCAAAATCAGCACAGTGCAAGCACAGGATTTTGCATTTGGAAAGGAACAGTTCTAATCTTATTTGTACTATTTAGTGCATGAAAAATGGTATTGTATGTTATTCTGTATAGTGCACCTTGCAAAAACTGTACCTGAGTTTGCAGCTCATATCAGAGTTTAAATGCATTCCTCTCTTGTGTGGAAAGTAAGAAAAGGAATAGTAGAAAGCTAACCAAATACACAAATGAAAAAAATTTAAAATATGGAGAGTATTGGAAGTAATATGCTACAGGGTTTAAAGTAATATACTATCAATTCATTAAGTCCTCTTGATGTGGATGTCAGGTGCATATAAACAGAATGATCTTGCAACTTAATATTGCTAAATTAGTGATTATTAAATTCTAAGACCCACTATATATAATGTCTGTATAAATTTTAGCTTCTGAATATTTGTAATGAACTTCAAATGTACAGAAAACATAAGGTCAAAAGTTATAAATGTAATATAAAGATATAAAGGTACTGTGAAAAACAAAGCCAAAACACCATTTCATGTAGTTTTATGCTTCTAAAGACAAGCATGCCAGTTTTCACCTTTATCACTGGTAATCTCAGTTTATATGTGTGTAATTCTACATAGCAGGATGCATTCATTTAAGAGTTGTCCTGATTCTTGAGTAGAAATGTAGTATCTCATTATTCAAATTGTGAACTTTGTTGGACAAGCACAGAACGTGATGTATTTATGTATCTTGGTTTTAAACTGCCATTTCTAATGCAAACAATAAGATATTAACACTGTATTTGCCTGATATGCATATGCTTTCTACATGAATATTAGATATACTTAGCGTGATTATTTGTCTTGTCTTTTAGCAGAAGTATAAGCAGGTAAGTCTTCATGTGTGCTGTACTTGCTTTGGTGTATGAGCTTTCCAAAACAGCATGGCTTTTGCTTTGCACTTAGTAATGTACCCCCTACACTAGTGTGCCTTGGAATTTGTGATGGGGAAATATATTTTTTTTTTTCCTGTTAAAAGTTCCACTTTTATTCTGCTTGTTTACCTGGTTAGAATAAAGACTTATTCTGTTCGTTCATGTAGATGTTGTTTCATGCTGTGGAATTACGTACCAGTTAGATTCCGCCCCCACCCTTTGGAGTGAACTGCATAATGGAAAGTGGTTTTACCTCATTTGGGAATAACATGCGTTTGATAACCAGTGCGACAAACCTTCATCCTAGAGTCACAATGCAGTCAATGAATTAGACAAAAATTCTTCCAAGAGTAAAATTCAGCCAAAGGTGTGTGTATATGTATGCAATGAACCTTCTCAGTTTGCAAAGTAAGTGAAAACGTGGCTTTCATGTAACAGTTAATGATAGTATGCTACGATGATGACAGTTTCACGTGGAGCACTTCTTTGTGAAGTCAAGCTTGACTTTGTCAAGCTGCCAAAAGGCAAAGTTTTCCTTGCCTTCAACAAGTGTTATGAGTTACAAAATCAATCTCACAGTATACCTTTATTCCAAAGCCAGTAACTGGTCATTTTTTAAACTTTGTAAGCTGCTATGTTGATTATTAAACATGAAATGTCAGGTCTACAACTGTAATGTTTTGGGGTTTTTTTTTTCTGTAATGTGAACAGTAGATTCTCCTGAAATCCTCTCTGCTAGACGGATGATAGGAGGGATGTTCTCTGATGACAGTAACCTTTACTTTTGGCCATACTGTCTTCAAGACTCCATTGTGTGGGAAGGCAGATACTGTCCCAGGAGAATCGAGTTCCTACCCTTGAGCCATGCTACCTTGGACAAACATCTGTTGCACAGTCTGCACATGTGCATTAGTCTCACAGTAACTAAAGCGGTTGCTTGGCAAAACCTCATCAGGTTGGTTGGAAACTGGCAATACTACTATTTAAGAATGCGTCTTGAGTGAAAGCAAACCAGTTCAGTGGGTTGCAGCGCTGCCCAGGTTTCAGTGGTTAATACATCCAGTATTGGATTTCAGATGTTAGTGATCCATGCAAGCTTAGAGAAGGTATGCTCTCCTGGTAGAAGGTGGAAGGTGTCAATAAAACCAAAACCAAATAGCAAGCTTGCAAATTGAGCTTAAGATACCTTTCTGTAGAAATACAGCTTCTTTGGGTCCTTTAGATAGTTGGGATGATGCTTGTTTCCAGTGATCTGGGCAAAAATGTGGAAAAATGCAACCTCCTGAGCTAGGGAACAAAAGCATCATATTCAAGATATAATTCTGTGGTTGTCTGAAGTTCTTGCTGAATATCTCTGGCCCAGGCTCTCAGGAGTAAAAATTTCATGTGGTTGCTGACATGAGTGGAGCTATGTTGTTTCATACTGGCTATTTCTGAGGTGTCCAAAGTTGAGTAAGAATGATGATGTTAGAGATTAATCAAATCTGACAGATGAAATAAATATGTTAATTTCAATGGGTTGATGGGTAGTTCTGTTTTTAACAATAAATGTTTAGACTACCTTATTGCCTGATGTACCACCCAATTTTTCAGATTCTCTGCTGAGCAGTCGGAAGATGACTCCACCAGTGCATAGAGAGACTGCAAAATGATGTTTTGTCTGTGCTTTGAAACCTAGAAAAACAGTGATTACATTTGACTTATTACAGCATATTTGCTTGGTCCTTAGGGTTACTCTTCTACGTATATTGGTAACAGTATCTAAATTAAGCTATACATTAGGGAAGGTCTAAATCTTGAGAATGTTACTTCTAGAGCTGGAAAGTTCATTTTCATCACTTTGCTCTTTCTTGCTAACCACTCAGCACTTTCTTTATATCACCTGATTTTTTAGTGGAAGATGTAAAAATCAAACAATTGAAGATGGATCCTTCACCCAACTTGTGCCACTTCTTTCTCCATGATGTTATGCCTTGAAGCCCCTCTTTCTTCCTAGTTTCCTACTGTATGCACACACAGATGTTGTGACAGAAGGACAGAGGACCTGGTATAGAATTAGGCCTGCTTGTAAAAATAATACATGTCAAATTCCTGTATCTCTGTAACAGATTGTTTACTAATGAAAGAGGCAAGAGATTACTCCAAATGGCACTGATTAATCAAGTGGCAGGCTGTGATTTCTGCTTTCGTTTGTTAAGTCTTGTCTCCTATCCATTGTTGGCAGGACTGTTTTATCTGTCTGATGCAGCCTATCGTGTGAATCTCAAGGTCTTTGAGGAACGAGCTGATGCTATTTAGGTCTGTAAAATGAGTAAGCTGTAAGCTTGCTAATTCTTGATCTGTGTCCATAAGCAATAAAAATGCAAATAAAACCTCTCAAAGTCTGTATGAATTTGGTAAGTGACAAAAGGAAGAAAGGAGGAGAAATACACATTGTAATGAGAGCAGGGACAAACCTTAGCAGATTTTTGATCCTTCTTCCTAGTCTGAACATGTAAGGCCAGCCACTCCCAACAGTTGGTTCAAACCGGAAATTATAATTGAGATGTGCTTTACCTGTGTTAAGTGACACAGCCTTTGGGGATGGGTATGTGGCTTGATTGACAAGAAAGATAGTCAACTACAAGTCCTGTAGACCTGCACTAACATACTCTTGCAGTATCAAAAACCCACTCTTGTGGAAGAAGAAATAATAGCAGTTAAAATGATGGGCACAAGTGAGCAGCTTGCTTGAGGTCCCGTGTAAATTGAAACAAACATTTGTATGAACTGAATACAGTGTAGCATGGAGGATCTTGGAAGGGAGAGAGCTGCCTACAGGGAATGGTTACAGGACTAGGGAAGCCCTGTAAGTTACCTCTGATTAAGAAACATGCAGCTGTAAGGCTGCAGCCTGTGGCAATTGAGAGTTCATTTGGCGGGGAAGGAACCCTCCCCAGCATGTAGGGAGACTTGTGATGTGAGGTTTTGGAGTTGGTGTGGAAGTTGCTGACGCATCCTATTTCAGATGGCCTCGAGTCGTCTACTTGTTCCTTTGCTTGCTCCTTTTCATTTTTTTTGGTATGCTCCTGTCTTCACATAAGAGTCATATCTGTTGGCCCTTGATTTCGTGTTTTGAACCACAACAACCTGGAGGAGGCAGGGGGTATTAACTTGTACACCCTGCCACTAACTGTAGTTGTCACATGCATTAAATCCAGTGTCTGTTGATCATCCAAGGGGGAAAAGAGATTCTGGAAAGGAAGGAGCAAAGGTTCTGCTACCTTCAGAGACTTGGTATGCTTTACTAAGGAGCAGTGAGCATCTTCTGTGAGGGGGGAGATTATCTACTATATGTGATTTGCTTTTTTGCTATCATTGTTCCCATGTTGAATTGTGCAAATGGTGTTTGTCTCTTTCTGGATTCTTCCTGGCTGCCCTGGAGCTTTGCAAGAGTAAAGGAGACCACTGAACATAACATTAAGCCTTAATTTTTTTAATCTCCAGCTGGTCCTATTGTTATGCAGATTGTGATGACAACAACCCTTGGCCATGAAAATATTTTCTGTCATACACACCAGAGTTAACCTTAGAGCAGGAAAGAGAGAATTTGGCCAATAGATTGTATTGAAAGATTACACCAACCTGGTCCCAGATAGCACAGTCTCAGGAAAAATATACACAGCACCAGCTTTAGAAGCAGACATCCTGTTTTTGTTTTTCAGAGTTCTGTGGTTTAAAGCTGTGGTGTTTAAAGCTCTTTACACTGTGAGGAAAAGCAAAAGTTAGAAATTCTATATGTCAGCATGGTTAAGCAACTGTGGTTGAGAATGCATTTTGTAGCTCACTAGGGTCATGTAAAGGTAAATGTCAGTTGGTCTCTTAGCAGAAAGCAGTGTAATGCTGCAGTTCAGCAGTCATCACGTCAGCTCTCTTGGGAGGAAACCTTTAGAAGGTGAGATCCACATACAATGACCATCGTCAGTGGTAATTGCCGTCAGCTGAACAGCTGTAGTAATAACTCTTCAGCTGGAACAGACTGCCAGGGAAGTGATAGCTACACCTGTTCCCCACAGGAAAGTGGGGTCTTAATTACTTTTCATGGGTTGAGAGCGAGACCAGCAGTTGCTCTTCTTTCTGAGGCCCTGTCCACAACAGAGTCAAATCATGTTAAGGAACTGTGTGTTTAATACAATTCTGGCTAAAACAATTCTATGCAAAAGTTCAGAAAGCATTTATGTACTTCTGCTACCTTCCTATGTATTTGTGTGTAACGTGGCTGTGAAAATGGCTGACTACTTCACTTTGAGATCTTAAAATAGTGCAATAGAAGCATGGAAATCTGAATGTGGAAGCAACCAGATATCCACCATTCCCACATCCTTTTTTTTTCTTTCAAGCTCGTAGTATGAAAAACAGCTCTTAGACTGTAGGAGGGAGATCTTATCTGCAAAATTATTAGCAGAACAACCCAACATTAGTATGTGGTTATTGCACAATGAAAGGAAGTGGGAATATCTGCTTTAAAAAAAAAAAAAAAAAGGAAATGGCTGATTGCCATAAGCTATATAAGAACCCTGAGGAGGGGTGAAAAGATAGATCTGAGGTAAGGCAATGGCTGCAAAACCTCAAGGCCTACAACGTAGCACTTCCTTCTAACAGGGGAAACTGAGACTCCGAGGGTGAGAATGACTGAATGCCTTGCTCTGTGTCATCATTGGTGAATCCTGATACAAAAGGAGTATCATAAATTAATCTTCAATGAGGAACAGAACCTTCTGTGAGGATTGAGGCTTAATAAGGCAAAGAAGTTATTCTTGTTTGTTGGTGTTTGTGCTCACTCCAGGCTGCCTGGAAGAACAGACCACCAAAGCTGCTCCCCACTTCGCCAGAACCGGGGACTACAGAGACTGGGGGGGACACACTTAGCACTGCTGTTCACTGGAGTGGAAAATCCCACCGTTGTTAGTAATCCATGCAACTATAGTCAAAGGAAGATGCTTCATTATTAGTCTCGGCATCTAGCTTTTCTCCTTAAAAACAAGTTTAGAAACAGTGTTGGGTTTTTTCCTAGTGGAAGTATTTTATCATAGGATTGGCAGGCAAGAAATATGACTAGTTTCCTCTATTGCCCACTAACACAGAAATTTTATACAAAGTGAATGGAACAAACTGTAAAAGTTATGCTAGGTCTTAAAGCTTACATTAGATGTACTCAAATAAAATGGTGCTGTATGCCCCTTTTTAAGTTATTGGTCAGCACTTGAAGAAAGCGATGTTAAATCCATCTTTCAGTTTTATTTCAGCCTCCCAGTTGTTCCCTCCATCTGTAGATGACAGTGAAGGTTTTATCAGGGATTTCAGAATATCTTCTTTGCCTCTGCTTGAAAATACAACAGTGTGCAACTCTTGACACAAAGCATATTTTCAGTCTTTCTATGGTTTTGGTCTATCTGTGCAAACACCATTTATCTTTGTATTTTTATCATAACTTCCTCCTATAGCTTATTGCTTTTAGCCTTATTAAAGAAACAGTTCACCTTATCACCAGCAAATCTATCACATTGCATATCATTAGATCTAGCAATTAGATAGTAATCTTGTGTAGGATAATTGAATCTACTGAAAGCTCATTAATAACGCTTTTATTACTAAGATTGGGACAGCTAGGGTCCTTAATCATCAGCTAGATCTATTGTACCACCTGTTGTCCTTTTGCGCATGTTCGTGGATTATTTTAAAATACTGTTATTCCTAAGTTTTGAAAGCATGATAAGGCACTTGATGTATCATGTAAATATTGCCCATATTATCACTGAGCTAATACAGGTATTGGAGAAAGTTGTGAAGCAATACTGGCCATCAACCAGCTAGTGAAGGGAATGGTATTCTAAGAGGTAACATCACCCAAGAGGAGTGGGTTGGCCAAATGACAGCAGCAAGGTTGGTCGGAGTACAGAATATTCCTGAAGATGTTGCAGTTTGCCTACCATCACCGCATTTCATCCATATTTTTGAAACAAACATAAAATGAAGTGAGAGGGAGAGATGAAAAGCTAGTAAGTGGGCAACCCACAGTAACGTGAAGGGAGGGCATTTGTATATATCGTTTCCAGTTTTCTCATTGTGCTGTTGGCTCTGGATGCTTATTAATCCTCATTCTCAGGTACATCTAATATAGGTAGTACTGATGCAATTAGTTCTGTCCACTGCACTCAAAAGCATTATTAATTGCTTCAAAGAGAAATTTAGATGAGAGTCTGTCATTTCTGAACTGAAAAAGGTAAAACAGTGAAAATTCAACAGACAGTAGTAATTGCTGATCTGGTTCTATGCTTTTTACCATTTTAAGGCCTCATGTGAAGTTACACTTTTTAGTACCACTTATTTTTGTATTGTCACCTCTAATTTTGAACTCTTTAAACAGGCTGCTTCAGGATTTATTTCAGCACCCGAAGTATTTTTATTACCATGTAATATGAAAGCAAGGCTGCTGGCATTCGTATAAATTGGTGCCATTACGTAGTAACCTTTTCTAAGAATTTGACACTGCTTCTGAGGTATTTTGGAGGTCTTTTTGGGTTTTAGTCTGAAGAGTAATTTTTCAGAGAATTTTTTCTCTTTTATTTTTAAGTAAGGATATTTGGCCAGTGGAGGGCACTGCACTATAACGCAATGAGACACAGAAACTCCCATTTCAGTTTTTGAAATCTGATTTATCATTTCAACAAACTTACTTATAAACTTAATTTATAAGCATCTGAATTTCCCCACTGTTAAATTGGCAAGTTGCCACACTAAGGAAAAATGCTACATGTACTTGAACATCAGTTTAATGAGAAACTTAACCAACCCCCAAAGGCTCAACTTGGTATTATAGAATCATAGCATCGTTTAGGTTGGAAAAGACCCTTAAGATCATCAAGTCCAACCATTAACCTAGCACTGCCAAGTCCACCACTAAACCATGTCCCTAAGCACCACGTCTACACATCTTTTTAAATACCTCCAGGGATGGGGACTCAACCACTTCCCTGGGCAGCCTGTTCCAATGCTTGACAACCCTTTCGGTGAAGAAATTTTTCCTCATGTCCAATCTAAACCTCCCCTGGCGCAACTTGAGGCCATTTCCTCTTGTCCTATCGCTAGTTACTTGGGAGAAGAGACCGACACCCACCTCGCTACAACCTCCTTTCAGGTAGTTGTCGAGAGCAATGAGGTCTCCCCTCGGCCTCCTTTTCTCCAAGCTGAACAACTCCAGTTCCCTCAGCCGCTCCTCATAAGACTTGTGCTCCAGACCCTTCACCAGCTTCGTTGCTCTTCTTTGGATGCTTTCCAGCACCTCAATGTCCTTCTTGTAGTGAGGGGCCCAAAACTGAACACAGTATTCGAGGTGCGACCCCACCAGTGCTGAGTAGAGGGGCACGATCACTTCCCTACTCCTGCTGGCCACACTATTTCTGATACAGGCCAGGATGCCATTGGCCTTCTTGGCCACCTGGGCACGCTGCCAGACTGCCGGCTCATGTTCAGCTGGCTGTCGACCAACACCCCGAGGTCCTTTTCTGCCAGGCAGCTTTCCAGCCACTCTTCCCCAAGCCTGTAGCGCTGCATGGGGTTGTTGTGGCCAAAGTGCAGGACCCGGCACTTAGCCCTGTTGAACCTCATACAGTTGGCCTCGGCCCATTGATCCAGCCTGTCCAGGTCCCTCTGTAGAGCCTTCCTACCCTCAAGCAGATCAGCACTCCTGCCCAACTTGGTGTCATCTGCAAACTTAGTGAGGGTGCACTCGATCCCCTCATCCAGATAAAGATATTAAACAGAACTGGCCCCAATACTGAGCCCTGGGGAACACCGCTTGTGACCATTCACCAACTGGATTTAACTCCATTCACCACAACTCTTTGGGCCCAGCCATCCAGCCAGTTTTTTACCCAGCTAAGAGTACACCCGTCCAAGCCATGAGCAGCCAGTTTCTCCAGGAGAATGTTGTGGGAAATGGTGTCAAAGGCTTTACTAAAGTCTAGGTAGACGACATCCACAGCCTTTACCTCATCCACTAAGCTGGTCACCTTGTCATGTGAGGAGATCAGGTTAGTCAAGCAGGACCTGCCTTTCAGAAACCCATGCTGACTGGGCCTGATCACCTGGTTGTCCCGTATGTGCCGCATGATGGCACTCAAGATGATCTGCTCCATAACCTTCCCCTGCACCGAGGTCAGGCTGACAGGCCTGTAGTTCCCCAGATCCTCCTTCTGGCCCTTCTTGTAGCTGGGCATCGCATTTTCTAACCTCCAGCCAACTGGGACCTCCCCGGTTAGCCAGGACTGCTGATAAAGGATTGAAAGTGGCTTGGTGAGCACTTCCGCCAGCTCCCTCAGTACCCTTGGGTGGATCCCATCCGGCCCCATAGACTTGTGTGTGTCTTAGTGGTGTAGGAGGTCATTAACCATTTCCCTGTGGATTATGGGGGCTTCATTCTGCTCCCCGTCCCTGTCTTCCAGCTGAGGGGGCTGGGTACCCAGAGAACAACTGGTCTTACTATTAAAGACTGAGGCAAAGAACGCATGAAGTACCTCAGCCTTTTCCTCATCCTTTGTCACTATGTTTCCCCCCGCATCCAATAAAGGATGGACATTCTCCTTAGCCCTCCTTTTGTTGCTAATGTATTTATAGAAACATTTTTTTATTGTCTTTTACGACAGTAGCCAGGTTAAGTTCTAGTTGTGCTTTGGACTTCTAATTTTCTCCCTGCGTAACCTCATGACATCCTTGTAGTCCTCCTGAGTTGCCTGACCCTTCTTCCAAAGGTCATAAACTCTCCTTTTTTCCCTGAGCTCCAGCCAAAGCTCTCTGTTCAGCCAGGCCAGTTGACTTCCCTGCCAGCTCGTCTTTCGGTACATGGGGACGGCCTGCTCCTGTGCCTTTAAGATTTCCTTCTTGAAGAATGTCCAGCCTTCCTGGACTCCTTTGCCCTTCAGGACTGTCTCCCAAGGGACTCTCTCAACCAGCGTCCTAAACAGGCTGAAGTCTGCCCTCTGGAAGTCCAAGGCAGCAGTCCTGCTGACCCCCTCCTTACTTCTCCAAGAATCAAAAACTCTATCATTTTGTGATCGCTATGCCCAAGACAGCCTCCAACCATCACATCACCCACAAGTCCTTCTCTGTTCACAAACAACAGGTCCAGTGGGGCGCCTTCCCTACTTGGCTCCCTCACCAGCTGTGTCAGGAAGTTATCTTTCGCACACTCCAGGAACCTCCTAGACTGTTTCCTCTCTGCTGTATTGTATTTCCAGCAGACATCTGGTAAGTTGAAGTCCCCCACGAGAACAAGGGCTAGCCATTGTGAGACTTCTCCCAGCTGCTTATAGAATATTTCGTCTGCCTCTTCATCCTGGTTGGGTGGTCTATAACGGACTCCCACCATGTTATCTGCCTTGTTGGCCTTTCCCCTTGATTCTTACCCATAAACACTCAACCTTATGGTCACCATCATGATGCTCTAGACAATCAAAACACTCCCTAACGTACAGGGCTACCCCACCGCCTCTCCTTCCTTGCCTATCCCTTCTGAAGAGTTTATAGCCATCCGTTGCAGCACTCCAGTTGTGCGAGTCATCCCACCACGTTTCTGTGATGGCAACTGTATCATAGTTTTCCTGCTGCACAATGGCTTCCAGCTCCTCCTGTTTGTTGCCCATGCTGCGTGCATTGGCATAGATGCACTTCAGTTGGGCTATTGATCCTGCCACCTTTTTGGGGGGAGAAACCCTAATTGCTATGTGACCGTTCTTGGGTGCTTCCGTGGTTTCTAACGCACCCATAGCCCTTGCATCTTTGCTGCCACATGGATCTCCATTCCCTACCTCCACTGAGACGGCAGACTGAAGGACCTCGCTAGCACAGCATTCCTTGAACATTGGTGTGCCACCCCCAGGCTTATCTCTAGCAAGCCTGGTTTTATCCCTTTCCCCCTTCAAATCTAGTTTAAAGCGCTTTCAATGAGCCCTGCTAACTCCTCTGCAAAGATCCTTTTCCCACTTTGAGACAGGTGTACCCTGTCTGTTGCCAGCAGGCCTGGTGTCATGTAGACGAGCCATGATCAAAAAACCCAAAATTCTGCCGGTGACAAATTCTGTGGTTATATTTTCTTTTCTGGAAAACAGACTATTGTGACAGCTCACTGAAGGTTGTCAAAATATAACTAAGTGCATGTATCATGTAAGCCTCTGTGCAACAAATGGTTCAGATCTGATGGAAAAGTCTGAAATAAAAAGTGGGTTTGGAAACAGAAGCTTCTACAAAAACATGATATTTCATATAAGTAAATTTTTCTTAATGAGTTTTCTAATCATTTCACAGAATTTTAGGGTAGGGATAGTATTTTTCATGAAGGGAGAGAGATGACTCTGGGATATGGCTCAGGCAGGGAGTCCCTGAGCCTGTCAGCTGTACCGGAGGGTAGCAGAGACACCACCTGTGTGCGGTGTGACCAGGTGGATGGTCTGCTCGGCCTGGTGGCAGAGCTGAAGGAGGAAGTGGAAAGGTTAAGGAGTATCCGGGAGTGTGAGAGGGAGATAGATTGGTGGAGCCGCACCCTACCATCCCTGAGGCAAAGGCAGCAGATGGAGGCTCCGCGAGAAGCAGAGGATCCCCTGCCTTCTTGCCACCAGGTAGAAAGAGGGGACCTAAGCGACGGGGGGGAATGGAAACAGGTCCCTGCTCGGGGTGCCAGGCAAACCCCCACCCGGCCTCCCTCACCTTCCCGGTTGCCTTTATACAACAGATATGGGGCCCTGGAACTTGAGGGCCAGGCAAACGAGGATGTAGACGAAGGTCCATCCAGGAGGTTGCCTAGGGTTAGGCAGTCCGCCCCACGCATTATGACTGCCTCTGCTAAGAAAAAAAGGAGGGTAATTGTCATAGGCGATTCCCTTCTGAGGGGAAAGAGGGCCCTATATGCCGACCGGACCCGTCCCACAGGGAAGTCTGCTGCCTCCCTGGGGCCCGGGTCAGAGACATCACTAGGAAGCTCCCTGGTCTGGTATGGTCTTCCGACTACTACCCGCTGCTGGTTATACAGGCTGGCAGTGATGAGGTTGCAGAGAGAAGTCCTGCAGTGATCAAAAGGGACTTCAGGGCACTGGGGCGACTGGTTGAAGGATCGGGAGCACAGGTAGTGTTTTCCTCTATCCCTACAGTGGCAGGGAAGGATACTGAAAGGAGCAGGAAAACACACCTGATCAACGCGTGGCTCAGGGGCTGGTGCCATCGGAGGAATTTTGGCTTTTTTGATCACAGGGAGGTTTACACGGCACCGGGCCTGCTAGTGGCAGATGGAGTCCAGCTGTCTCACAGGGGGAAAAGAATAATTGCTCATGAATTGGTGGGGCTCATTGAGAGGGCTTTAAACTAGGTTTGAAGGGGGAAGGGGATAAAACCAGGCTCCCTAGAGATGAGCCTAGGGGTGGCATGCCGATACCAGGGGTGAAATCGATAGCCCAGCTCAAGTGCATCTACACCAATGCACGCAGCACGGGCGGCAAACAGGAGGAGCTGGAAGCCATTGTGCAGTGGGATAGATATGACTTAGTCGCCCTCACAGAAACATGGTGGGGTGACTCTCATGATTGGAGTGCTGCAATGGATGGCTATAGACTCCAGAAGGGACAGGCGAGGAAGGAGAGGCGGTGGGGTGGCCCTGTATGTTAGGGAGTGTTTCGATTGTCTAGAGCTCAACGATTGTGATGATGATACGATTGAGTGTTTATGGGTAAGGATGAGGGGGAAGGCCAACAAGGCAGATATCCTGCTGGGAGTCTGTTATAGACCACCCAACCAGGATGAAGGGGCGGATGAAGCGTTCCACAAGCGGCTGGCAGAAGTCTCACAATGGCTAGCCCTTGTTCTCGTGGGGGACTTCAACTTCCCGGACGTCTGCTGGAAATACATCATGGCAGAGAGGAAGCAGTCTAGGAGGTTCCTGGAGTGTGTGGAAGACAACTTCCTGACACAGCTGGTAAGTGAGCCTACCAGGGGAGGTGCCTCGCTCGACCTGCTGTTTACAAACAGAGAAGGACTGGTGGGAGATGTGGTGGTCGGAGGCCGTCTTGGGCTTAGCGACCATGAAATGGTAGAATTCTCCATTCTTGGTGAAGTAAGGAGGGGGGCCAGCAAAACCACAACCATGGACTTCTGGAGGGCAGACTTTGGCCTGTTCAGGACGCTGGTTGAGAGAGTCCCTTGGGAGACAGTCCTGAAGGGCAAAGGGGTCCAGGAAGGCTGGACGATCTTCAAGAAGGAAGTCTTAAAGGTGCAGGAGCAGGCTGTCCCCGTACGCCATAAGAAGAATGGGTGGGGAAGACGACCGGCCTGGCTGAACGGGGAGCTCTTGCTGGGACTCAGGAAAAAAAAGGAGAGTTTACTGCTTGTGGAAGAAGGGGCAGGCGACTCAAGGAGAGTACAGGGATCTCGTTAGGTCGTGCAGAGAGGAAATGAGAAAGGCAAAAGCCCAGCTGGAACGCAATCTGGCCGCTGTCATTAAAGACAACAAAAAATGTTTTTACAAATATATTAATGACAAGAAGAGAGCCAAGGAGAATCTCCATCTTTTATTGGATGTGGGGGGCAACATTGTCACCGAGGATGAGGAAAAGGCTGAGGTACTCAATGCCTTCTTTGCCTCAGTCTTTAACAGGCAGAGCAGTTATCCTCAGGGTACTCGGCCCCCCGAGCTGGAAGACAGGGACGGCGAGGAGGATGAACCCCCCATAATCCAAGAGGAAGCAGTCAACGACCTGCTACGCCACCTGGACACTCACAAGTCTATGGGGCCAGATGGGATCCACCCGAGAGTGCTGAGGGAGCTGGCGGAGGAGCTCGCCAAGCCACTCTCCATCATCAATCAGCAGTCCTGGTTAACGGGGGAGGACCCAGACGACTGGAGGCTTGCCAATGTGATGCCCATCTACAAGAAGGGCCGGAAGGAGGATCCGGGGAACTACAGGCCTGTCAGCCTGACCTCGGTGCCGGGGAAGATGATGGAGCGGTTCATCTTGAGGGCGCTCACAAGGCATGTGCGGGACAACCAGGGGATCAGGCCCAGCCAGCACGGATTCATGACAGGCAGGTCCTGCTTGACCAACCTGATCTCCTTCTATGACCAGGTGACCCGCCTAGTGGATGAGGGAAAGGCTGTGGATGTGGTCTACCTGGACTTCAGCAAGGCCTTTGACACTGTCTCCCACAGCATTCTCCTAGAGAAGCTGGTGGCTCACGGCTTAGACAGGTGGACTCTTCTCTGGGTAGAAAACTGGCTGGATGGCCATGCCCAGAGAGTTGTGGTGAATGGAGTTACATCCAGTTGGCGGCCGGTCGCAAGCGGTGTTCCCCAGGGCTCAGTATTGGGGCCGGTCTTGTTCAATATCTTTACCAATGATCTGGACGAGGGGATCGAGTGCACCCTCAGTCAGTTTGCAGACGACACCAAGTTGGGTGGGAGTGTTGATCTGCTCGAGGGTAGGAAGGCTCTGCAGAGGGACCTGGACAGGCTGGATCGATGGGCCAAGGCCAATTGTATGAGGTTCAACAAGGCCAAGTGCCGGGTCTTGCATTTTGGCCACAACAACCCCATGCAGCGCTACAGGCTTGGGGAAGAGTGGCTGGAAAGCTGCCTGGCAGAAAAGGACCTGGGGGTGCTGGTTGACAGCCGGCTGAATATGAGCCGGCAGTGTGCCCAGGCGGCCAAGAAGGCCAATGGCATCCTGGCCTGTATCAGAACTAGTGTGGCCAGCAGGAGTAGGGAAGCGATCGTGCCCCTCTACTCAGCACTGGTGAGGCCGCACCTCGAATACTGTGTTCAGTTTTGGGCCCCTCACTACAAGAAGGACGTTGAGGTGCTGGAGCGTGTCCAGAGAAGGGCAACGAGGCTGGTGAGGGGTCTGGAGCACAAGTCTTATGAGGAGCGGCTGAGGGAACTGGAGTTGTTCAGCTTGGAGAAAAGGAGGCCGAGGGGAGACCTCATCGCTCTCGACAACTACCTGAAAGGAGGTTGTAGCGAGGTGGGTGTCGGTCTCTTCTCCCAAGTAACTAGCGATAGGACGAGAGGAAATGGCCTCAAGTTGCGCCAGGGGAGGTTTAGAATGGACATGAGGAAAAATTTCTTTACTGAAAGAGTGGTTAAACATTGGAAGAGGCTGCCCAGGGAAGTGGTTGAGTCCCCATCCCTGGAGGTATTTAAAAGACGTGTAGATGAGGTGCTTAGGGACATGGTTTAGTGGGCATGGTGGTGTTGGGTCGACGGTTGGACTCGATGATCTTAGAGGCCTTTTCCAACCTCAATGATTCTATGATTCTATGATTCTATATGGCTGCAAATATCTGTCTTGTATAAGAAATGGTTTACAAAGAATGTCTCTTTTAAGATCAAAGTAAAAGACATTTGTGGCTTTGTTTTACGCAGAAATTATTTTTTATCTCAGTAGCAAGTTAGAGAATGGAAATAAGGCAACTCTTTCATTTGTTGTTGAAAAGGGTGCAAAGAGGTAGGCTGGATTCATAGTCTTCAATATTGGCATGTTTTGTATGTGTGGGGATGACACTAGTAAAGGGAGGAATCATTTTATAAAGGCTTTGTTTGGGCTTTTTGTTGAGGTTTTCCGTTAAAGACTCATATTACACTTCACATAATTGTGCCCTTTGAGCTCCATGACACTTGACGATATTAATAACTGCATTTATATGCATCTGTGAGGTAGGTTTGAAAGATGTAACATTAAAATATATTCCTTGCTGCAGATGACAGTACAACACTTCTCATCAGATCACTTCAGTCTCTCATTGTTAACACAAAATAAAATAAAGTGCCAAGCACAGTACTCATTTCTCTAAAAAAAAAAAAAAAAAAAAAAAAGGAAAAACATGATTGATTGCAAGGTACAGAGAAGTGTGAGTTTGTCCTTTACCGTGGCATAGGTAGAAATAAATGAGCATACATTTTCTTTTGACCTTGATCTTGTGGTTTTGCAATAGTTTCAACTTTAATGTTTTTTATGTGGGACTAAATTTGATGTATATGAATCATATGCATATACCTATTCCAGTAACAGGCACTTCATTGTGTTTATTGTATCCATTTGCATGAAGTATATTCAGGGAAAGGAAAAGCACATGGTGTCTGCAACTAGAATACATAGGTCATTCCTGATTTGATCTAGCTCCATCCACAAGCCATGTCGCAGTGTGTGTTTTGTATTGGCAGTATTCAACAGAAAAAATACTTTAGAAATTGCATATACCAGTTATCCTTCCTTTTTCCTTCTGCAGTTGCTTCCCTGGGCTGCTCCTGTGACAGAAAGTAAGGCAGCCCACCTATCAAATCAAACCAAAAGCCCACCCCTGCTGGTGGTGGGGGGGAAGACAGAAGGAAAGCTTGAAGGCATGAAGACACCATTTACTTCCTAGGAGTTCAAGTTGTGGCAGTAGAGGGGAGGGCTGGGATAAAAAAATCCTAACGTTCTCTCTAAGGCAGGGGGTATAAATTTTACCTTACTAATATCTGAGCGTTATACTGCTATACTTCTGAGCATTGTGCTGACAGCGTATCGCTGCAAGCCAGAATCCTGCCTTCTAGTTGAAAGAGTGACTTTTCATCTCCATAGCCCACTTTCTTAAGAAGTGATGTTGGCTGTCTAATGTGTTCCTCCTACAGACATTATTTCTGGGGCGGTATCAGACAGAGAAAACCACAGAAACTGGAAGTGAAAGTTAAGGGAGCTTAGTGTTGTTAATTGATAGGTTGTGACAAATGGATTAGAGGAAGAAAAGAGATAGGAAATAAATTTTTATTACAGATCTGGAAAACAGTTGTGTAATTAGGGAATGCTATTTATAGCTGATTTCTTTGGTGTTACATAATTAACAATATTATGAAATTCTACTTTTAAAAACTTTCAAAATAACCTGTAAAATAATATATCAATCATAAATTAAAATGACATAATTTGATTATGATGTTTCATAGTGGAGTTTGAACCAAAACAAAAATTGGAATTTCTAATTTATTTCTACCCAGAAAGCAGGTAGACTGTCCACTTACCCTAAGATGAAAGAATGAAGACTTTTCTGTGTTTTTAAGTGTCAATTTGATGTTTAGCAAGGGGTGTTGCAGTCTTGCTAATCTCTGTACAATCTTATTCTAGAATTACTAGTAAAATGCTTTGCCTTATTGAAATACAAATAATTGTTCATTTCATTCAGGTGGCTTTTATAGACTTTTGTGTACTACAACGTAGTACACATTGGAGCAAGACATATGCTTACTTTCAATGCATTAAATTACATTGGAGTTCAAATGATGTGGCTGAGTTATTGAAGCTGCTTCTGTTGTATGGGATGGAGTTAAGACTATGGATCATTTATGACAGCTCCAAAAACACCTCTTTTATAAATGTTTGAATTATGTATCTTTCAAAATGTCTATTGATTTTTTGTTAATATATTTCAAAGAAAAATCTTACAAGGAAAAATAAGTTCTTCAGTAAAAAAAATTGCTGTATGCATCTTCATTTCATTACGTGTTTAAAAACAATACCAATTTCATTCCTTAGGTGAACACTATGAGACCACTGGTCATTCAGCTGCACTAAAAGACAATGCACTAAAAGACAATCTCCTCCATATTGCAAATTTTTCACTAAAATCAAATTTAGATATTTTGCAATGAGCAGGCATCTCCATCTAATTAAAACTGTCTTATTGCGTACAACAAGAGTTTTCACAACAACAAAAATTAGTGTTAATTTGAGAGATTATTTTATATCTGCTATGGCTATTTTCTTGGGTAACCCTACCCAAATTGAAGGAATGTATTCTAGGCCTGATGTTTCACTTATTTGTAAATGTATATAGTACTTTGTTTTTACATAGATAACATTTTGCGCAAAGTTTTAAAACAATAATCAAATGCTTGTTGCTAAATCAACACACAATTTAGGTTAAATACTAGTTACCTCTATTTCTGCGCCTGGGGGGTAATAGACGTTTTTGCAGCCAATGTTCTGCATTGCAACTAATGTACATCTGTGTTTAGGGCTGATATGTAGAAGCTGATAGATAAAGTTATAGCTTTGGTCATTTGACTACTGTGTTAACCTCAGTGCTTAGAAACTTTATTTTAATAAGTTACTTTAAGGAAATTTAAGTGATAGGAATACTTTAGAACCTGGTCGTTCTTCATGGATTTCTCAGCTCTGACACTTTCATAGCTGTATATGTAAAATCTTTCTTTTTATAGGCAAAACTTGATTAACTCCAAATGGGACAATGAAAGTTACTTTTCAGGTTGGATACACTGAAATAGATGCCAGACAAATACCAGTGCCAGTTGCTTGTCTGCTTTTTTTTAGTGCATTGTAATTTGGAGAAGCAATTATACTCTCTCTTTTACTTCAGATTAAACCCCCTATCTCCAGGGCTGTTTTTCCCCATCACCCAACAATGCTTTTAGATGTTATCACTGTGTTCTCCAAAAACTTTGCCCTAATTGCTTAGCTGTTTGTTTGTATTGCTAAGACAATTTATCCCTGGTCTCTGGGTCAAAATGAATGTATCAGACCATTACAGTACAGAAAGCTTAGTATGTGGGCACTGAAGCTTACAGTCATTGCACGCTATATTGAGTTCTGTTCCTCTCATTTCACATGGCTATTTTGCTTCTAGCGTGCTGTAATGGCATTTTTCATAAGTTACTGATGCTTATCTCTTCTGGTTTATGTTAGTTAGACTGCCTACACCTAAGGACTAGCAAGAATAGATAATCTTGATGGCCTTTTTTATTTAGTCAGCTGTCTACAATATATATGGTGCTCATTAGTATTAAAATAAGTTTGAAAACAAAGCTCAAAGAGCTAATAAAGCTGTTCGTATCCTGATTTCTCTTACTTCAGCAGTTGCTACTGAAGGATCCCTTCCAATGGGTTCTATGACTTGTCCCTGTAGTAATGCATGTCCAATAATACAATGTAATTGGTATTTGTTTTCTTGGACACAACTTTGCTAGAGGTTTCCACATATTCCTGTGCTTACTTAGCTATTTTGTTATTTTAAAAAAATTACTTCTAAACTGAAATGTGTGGAATTTGCAGCATTTACCAAGCACTTCAGATAAACAAAGCGTGTACTTTTCCTGTATTTAGTTCTTTTCTTACTCTTTCTAGGCTGTGCCTGCAGTAAATTTTAGACATCTTTATCTCAGAATTTCCTAATTTGTGGAAGTTCACGTTTTCTCATCTTGACAAACAATTAAGGTTTTTTTTTTTTTAACGTAGGAACAGTTTCAATTTGATTTGTATGCATAATCTTTTATGTCTAACTTTGAGTGAAAGGCTTCTCTTAATCTCATGTTATCCACCTGCCAAGCTCTGCTTAAATTTTAATTTAGAAAGCGAGCCTGTTAATGTTAAGTTTAAACAAGCGCTGGGCAAGGAGAACTTTCTAGCCAAGGAACTGCTATGGTACTTTGAGGGTTTTGACTGCAAGCTCTTTGTTTGGCCCTTCTTGTAGGGAAACCCAAGGTCAGCTCTAAATAAAATAAGGTACAATTAAGCTAGTTATCCCTGCTGCTTCTATACAGCACTGCTGTTGTCAGTGAGGGAGAATTGCTTTGTGACATGAACTTTGATGTCTCAGCAGCAGGAATGGGCTGAGCCTGTGCCCTCTTCTCCTGTTTCCCCCTTTTCCCCTAGCAACACTGGAGGCACAGGAATAATGGCTGTTCCTGAGGATGGGGATCCAGTTAGGTGCAGTGTTAGGTGATGAGTGTGGGTTCTGTCAATTGTGGTAGAGAGGTGGGCAGAAGATGGGGAGCTCGTGCCTGAAAAGAGAGGAGAATAGATGCAGGGAATACAGCAGTAGTCTGGATGAAGATTAAAGGGACCCTCACTCTTACCCAGAGCTCCCTTGCACATCTTGCTGACCACTTCAGAGCTTGCTCTGGCTCCTCTCGGCTCCCTTCGTCATCCATAACTACCTCAACATCTCATTAATCCCTCCAGCTTGCCTCTTCTTCTTTGTGGGGTGGGAGTAGTGTGTATGCGTATATCTGGGAAAAGCCCTGGACAACAAAATTTGATTTTGCTCACTCTGGTGAGAAGAAGTCTTGTCTGAGCTCTGACTTCTATTTAAATGACCAAGCATCTGAGTTTGGTCTCTCTGGCTGGTCAAGAATCTGAGTTTATGCATCCTCAGAGGACCTTAAACTTTTCCCAGGAAGAATGTCTTGCATCTGGAAAACTGGGAGAAAAGTCTTTCTCTTTCGTTATCAACACATCTCTTCAGCAACATCGCAGCAGGTCCCTGTTGTGCAGATGTAATCAATAAGCTAGGATGTGGTGGGTATCCCCATTTCCTTCAGATTTACTCATTTGCTACAATGAGCAGCCAGCCCTGTATGTAGTTGATTAAACATAGGTTTTGAGGCATAATCATGTAGGTAGCTATTGGATTTCTGTGAAACAGAGTCTATGACTCTGTCTTACAGAGGCCTCTCTTTTCTATGATATTATGTTACACCTTTTTAGATTTCTTTTGTTGTTTGTTTGCCTAGTTGTGAAGGCTCTTAACCAACCTGTGTGCTTGAACCCCTGCATATTTACTTGGAGTCTAAATTTAATTTTATCACTCATGCATAGTATAAAAACCTGAAAATTAAGTCAGAATTATCCTCCTGCTTACTTTACAGCAAGTCTGTGTGTGTGATGAGTAAACACACTGTGGGTGGCCTAGGGTAAAATAAAATTTAAGTGCTTGTTTGCAAGGGCAGCTTTCTTCACCTTCAATAGATAAACACCTAGCTGTGGTTTAGCAGATTTTACTAGTTGGTTTATTTGACATGAGAAACAAATATCCCAACAGATGAATGCAAAACTTTTAAAAATTATTTTGATATTTTCATAGGCACATTGTAAAGTTTTCTGAGTCCTCTAGTGCTCAAAGCGTGAGTCTTATTTTTGATGTTTGGATTAAAGACTTTGCCACAGCCTATATCTCAGACCTCTGTAAATAAATTGGAAATAACAAAACCAAAATATAATGCCCTTACCTTACCCATTCAGTCTTTATCTCAGATAAGCATTATACAATGAAATGATAGCAATTGAGAAATAAAAAATCCTCATAGTATCACAAAGTTATCCTCTTTTTGAATTGTATCATTTGAGCACCAGTGATGAACATTTTTAATATCTCTGATTTCGGCAGAGGAATTGTGTTGCTTTAATGCATGAGCTAATGAAGAACTGGAGCTGTGACCAAGGTTATTTAATCTTATCTTTGCCTGTTCCTTGTTCAGTAAGTGCTTATCTCTTGCACAAACAGAAGAGGCATGAGCTCATTATAGAATTTTCTATTCAAGACATCACCATTCCCCTCGGTACTTCTTGTCTGAGATGGTTTTTCTTCTTCTAGCACTATCTGAGCAAGGTTAATGTAAGTATCAAAGTTTGACAACAGTTATACTTCTCCCTGGGTAAGGGGTTTCTGCTTGTTCATTGGTTTCAGTATCCTTGTTCGGTAACAAAGAAATAGCATAGAATTGTCTGACAATTCAGGTGGATGACTTCACCTTTATTTCAGAAATATCCTTCACAGTAGTAGCCACAGCCTCCTTATCTACCTGTTTCAAAATGCCTCAGTTTATTGGAGGGTAGGAAAGTGAAGGAAGCAATTTAAGTTCAAGGTCTTTTGGTTTACACTGTTAGTTCTCATTTGAGTTCTTTTATTTAAACACAGCTGGCCTGTCTTGGACTAGCAACCAGCTGTGCTCTGGCAGGTGAAATCTGTAGTCATGCTGCCGAAGCCAGCAATGAAAGTCTATGGAGTGAGGGAGAAATCTGAGGAACTCCTTGACATGGGATATTAGATTGACTCCTTCTCAGAGTGCAATGGAGTAACTTCTCCATGCAGGCTCTGGACCCAAATTATTAAATGGGTTGTAAACCATGGTGTTTACTTATGAGCTTGTGCTGACTGGCTGTGAACTACAGTCCATTAGCTACCTGGTTGCAGTTCCTACATAGGCAGGCTCTGAGGGTCATCTGTTAGCCTGTATCTGCTACAAAAGTATGGCTTCAAAGAGGACTCACTGTGCAAAGGGATTGGGACTACTGCACAACAACCTGTGGAAAGACACCTTTTGTACAAATACAATCCACAAAGTCCAAATCACAAATGGGAAACGGGTTTTCGGTCGTGTAGTTTCTCCTTTGATATTATTGGAGTATATAAATTTTGTAATCCCCAGTGATACTGAGTATGAGACCTGTGAATATATATTTTTCCACCAAGGAGATATTTTGATAGTCAACTTTAATCTTCCCTGTCTTAAAATTCATCTGTTAGTTTTGAATAACAAACTAACAGACCTTATCTTCATTTCCTTCAAATGATTATGGACATATAAACACAGTGCTTGATCACTGCTTAGCCAAGGAATACTTACCATGTTTGTTGTAATGTTCTGTCAGCTTGCATTTTCTGCATATCCCATGTTTTTTCCTCATGCCATTTTGCATAATACCTATGGAGCAAAGCGAAAGGGAATTTCTGTCTTTAACAGCAAAGGACAGTGAAAATTGTTCTGGTATTAATCATAGCTATAGGGCCCTTAGCATTTTATTTTTTAACTTTAATCACCTGACTTATGTTCCTTGATGGCAATCATCTACAAAAATGTTTGACATATAAAGCAAGGTTAAATTTTGGCTAAAGGAATTATTAGTTTGAGACAACAAGAAAAGAAGAAAACTCTGGCATAAGAGAGCATTATAAAAATAGTTTTTCTACTTTTCTGTTTTTAGGTCAAAGTCAAGAGAACTTTCAAACAGTGGTGTATTAAGACGTTTTTGGGGGCTGGGAGTTACAAGGCTAGATGACTGTGGGTTTACCCAGACTGGTACCTATATACAGTAAAATGTTTTATGATTATAAAGACAAGAAATGAACATTATCTTAAGGAAGGTTCTTGTTTATGTCTGTCTGTTCTTAGTCAGTAGCACGTATTTAAAACAGTATCTCTCTGGCATGAAAAAGCTTTTATTGTCTAACTGCTACAGAGAATGATGTTTTCCAAAAGCACAGTTGTCAAAAGTATGCATGTAATGTTGTGCTGTAAAGTATTTTTAGGGGGAGTAGTAAATGATGCTGGTGATATGTTTTCTTTTGGGGAAAAAATGCTTTAACACATTGGCAAAAATTCAAGTGAATGACGGTAGAAGGGTAGAAGTTTGTTGTTGATTTGCCAACAAAAATGAGATCTGAACTTTGTGAACTAAATGAACATATGGCCACCCGACTGAAAAGTTAAGTCTGATTTTGTCTCTGCTTTTCTCCTTTTCCTATACCAAGAAATGCCCTGTAGGCATTCTGTATCTTTGCTTAGTTCTGAAAGTTCCTTAAAGAAAAACAATAAGCTAATTAGAGAGATTCTCAGCTATACTATGTAGTTACCTTAGCCATGCTAAAGGAAGAATATCAATTCTTAAAATCCGTCACAGTGGTTAATGTTTCTTTTCCACTTATGTCCAACCTTACTATGCTCATTTAGACAAACCCTATCATATGATCATGTAAAATACCTTTAGAAGTGCAACAATTGCTGTAGCGCTTGTAAAAGAGTAGCATACTTTCTGATCTTCATTTAATATACTACTGAGCTTGATTATTCCATGGTTGGGAAGTTCAGTCTCGGCTTCATTTTACCCATTCATAAAAGTACAGAGTATATACCTCAGAATTGCAAGGAGGTTGCTGCAAGCTCCCAGAGTCCTGCAACATACTCTGAGGTTTTCAGATGAAAAATTACACTTTAAAAAAATCACTAGGTAATACTCCTGAGAAAATGCAAACAAGCACTTTTTTACCAGTCATATACAAATGGCCATTTATCTGTGTGAAGGTGAATTCTTTCCATTGCAAAGGAAGATTGATAATGCAAACTGCTCTATCCTTTGGAGCAGAAGCTTACTCTTCGTCTGGAATTTTTTAATTAACAATGATAACTTGAAATAAAACACAGGCCAGTGTAGCTTCCAAATACTTTTTAATATTGCTACTTTCTGTTTAGAACTGAATTAAGAAACATGATGCAAGAGGACTAAAACGGGAATAGAGAAAGGAAGTAAAATGACCTGTTAAAAATCAGCTGTTTAGTAACTGGTAACAAAACAGGTTTTTAAGAAAATTCTACTGAGTCTCAATAAACAAAAAGAGTAGGGAGTGCAATTACAGGTGAATTATAGTAGAGATAATTGAAAGGTAGGACACTTTGGACGAAGAATAATAAAAAGCCATAGGTGTGCTTTTATTTGTTGGGTTTTGGTTTTTTACAGGTTTCTTACAGAACTCACATGAGAAGTATGAATCAGAAGCAGTTTTTCTCTTTCCTTTTTATCCTTCAGAAGAAAAAATGATATGTGAAGCTTTCTCTAGGTGTAGTTTTGTGGAAGGTGTGGCTCAAGAAAACTAATTCCTCTGGGTAAGAGAGCTGTCTTGTTGGGGAGTCTCCAAAAGCACTTGAATAACTTAAGGCAGCAAATTGTTGGGAACTTTGATGTAGTTATTAAAAAAAAAAAAATTACATCAAAAAGTAGAAGCAATGTTTAAACCAAGAACCTACAATCAAGACTCTCTCTCAAAGTTGTGAGTAGATTCCTCTGGTTCTCACCAAGTACTTCATTTTCTTTCACTAGCTCCTTTCCAGATCTTCTTACTGATACATTACAGAAATCCTGACTGTTTCTCACTTTCATGGCTGTGGTTTCACAAGCGATTTAAAGTGATCTAAGACTGTGCTGCCTCCAAAAAGGTTTGTCTGGCTCTTCCCTCTGCACTCCTGCCTCTCTGCTTCCACTTTTTCCCTTTTCTCAGCACTAGATATTATACAGGTCACTTATCTGGTTAAATACGTGCAAAAGACCCAGTAGAAGAGGCTGAGAATATAAAAGGAGGAAAGAAATCCTTCATTAGCTTGGGACAATTCCTTACTTTGAGAATATAATGAAGACAGATTTTTTTCCGTGTGGGCTTGCAAAGTTTATGGAGCTATTCTTCTTAACTTCAACTTTTAAAACTCTTGGCCCTCTTCTTTCACTTTACATATGGGCACGTTAATGGTACGGTCAGCCTTTTATTTGCCTATGTCTGTAGCTGAACCAGGTTCAGTAATACATTATCAGTAATACACTGATTAATGGATGCTACTGAGATGACCTACAAAAGTATGTGAAATTCAGGCTGATATATTCTCCTATTCCTTATTTACAAAGTTCTTGTTTAAGGATAGTAATGTGAAAATAAGCAGTTGCATTTGAAGCATGTACCCTAAAGCATCTTGTTGTATTTTCACTTAAACATCAGCAGATGTTTAAGTACAGTGCATGCTTTAAGAGAAATAACTTTATATCTGCTGAGGGAGTGAGAGACAAAGAAACAACAAAATAATACATTCAGCTGCATCAGATTTATCTGCATTCAAGAACAATAAGACCATTTTATAAATTCACCAACTAGGGTATTTTAAAGAGAAAAATCCAGAATAAAAAAGTTCCATTTCAGAGACTTAAATCAGACATTTGGCCAAAATGGAAACACTGTTCAAAAGAGAGAGTGGACGAATAGGGATGTGCCAGGATTGACTGAACAAGGAGCCTAGGCTAAGGAATAGTATGTGTGCAGGAGGAGGGCCAGGGGTTAGGAAGAAGACCCATTCAACAACGCACTGAGTGACAAGGAGTAATCTGCATATTTATTAGACTTAAAATATCCCTCTTTCCCCACATCCCTTCTATTTAAGCAGCAGTGGGAGAGAAGCTGTTTTCTGGGGCAATCTCAAGGTACTTCAGTCCTGCCTCAGAAAGTATTAACTTTCTTCTCGAATTCCTGTTTATTTTCTACACAGCTTTAAGATGGAGTTTTGCTCTGCCACAGTTTTTTTTTATCTTAAAAGGCCTGGGCAGTTCCACACTTCTTCACAGCCTGCTTGGACTTGCCACCTGGCCCTATTAATACTTTCTTTGTGCCAGCTGCTTCCCACTATGATAGAGGCTGCAGTATAACAAGCATTCATTTTTAGGATGCTGGTGATTTCAGGACTGGAAGAAGGAGACGCTACTCTTGCAGTAAACAAGTATTTTTAAAGGTCAGGTTGAATTAAAAACTCTTATTTTCCTCCTGTACCTTCCTACTATACCTCAGCAATAGTAAATTCTCCAGTCTCACCTATGGCTCTCTCCAGGGATGAAAAAGAACATTTGGATTTTTTAAAGACATCATATGGCATTGGCCATGACCAGTGCAACAAAGGAAAATCCTCTGTTTCCTCTGGCAGCAGAGGAAAATCATGCATGTTTACTGATAATATCATGCACTTCCCATATCTGCAGATAGTTGTTGGCATGGAGGCGTGTCACTGAGTTGTGTCAGGCTTTGTTATTTTTGCTTCTAATTATAATCTGCTTGCATGTTAGTGCATAGACACATTTTTAATTTTGAAAACTGAATACAATGCTAGTATTGGAGAATTGTGTTTCCCATGTTATGACTGTGGTAGAACCTGCTGTGTTTGTTTCAAATCCTACACTGTGGATAGATACCTATACCTCCTCCATAGAGCTTCCATAAAAGTTCTCCAGCTAAAATATGGGTGCATGCTGAAAAACGACAGGAAAATAGTGTCACATTAAAGGAGCTTGCAGATCAGGTATGAGTGTTTTGAAAGAAAACTTCAGAGTATCAGCCTTTCTAACTTAACTAGGCTTTTGGAAGTAAAAATGAGTGATTCCTTCTTTCAGTAGCTGTATACAAATTTTGCAGAGTAAGTTTGTAGATCATTCTTGTAAATGATTCATAAGGGAAAAGTCAGTAAGAGCATATTTTGCCTAGTTATACTCAGTGATGCAACAGCAAATCCTTTCTGAACCCAAAATAGGTATATCTGAACGAATGGAATAGGAAATTGCATATAATTTTTTTGTGTTGTTAAACAAGTACACTTTAAATGTACTTGCCTTGTAAATGCAATGGACTTGGATATGGTGATAAAATCATATATTTCATCAATATTTTGCTACTGCTGTCTCTACAAGGTAACACTTTGTTCTTCCTTTTCCTCTGCTATTCATTTTGATCTTGAAATACAAGGTTGTTCGGCTTGCAGCTGAACAACCACAACAACCACAACTCAGTGAAGCTGTAGTCACTGCATCCCCACTATACTCATATTCAATGAAACATCTAAAAAGCTGCTGCTTCATATATCGTAACGTGTAATACAGAGAAGAGCAATCACATTACTGGGAGATGGCAGGAAGAACAAGCTATTCCTTCCCAAGGAGAAGCAAACATTTACTTCAAGGTTAGGTGTGGAACATTCTGAAAAGCACATTGTGGCCCCAGTTAGAATAACTGTACTAGGAGTGGCTATGAGAGGCTGGAGTTCATGAACTTAAATGCTTCCAGCTCAGTCAGTGTAAGAAGCCTGGAATGTGGTGATATCATGGGCAGTTTTGCCAAGTGACTTACAGAAGTAACTTTTTGTTGTTTGATGAATATTGTTTTCAGAAATCCTGTCATACTTCATGACATCGCCTTTAGATGTATTCAGCGCAGAGAGCTCTTAAGATTTCATTTGCAGAATGTGCAAATGCTGCCATCCCGGTACTCTTTCCTAAGGTCTAAGCTGGTATGCTTGATTTGCCGTGGTCCATTGCCTATGACTTTCAGTCTGAATTTTTTGAAAGATGTGGAAACAGAGGAAAAACAAATAAATCTGACAACTGCTAGTAGTATCATAATTGAAGTAATAATTTTCAAAACCACCTTATTTTTTTTAAATGCCACCTTTTAATGATCCCTAAAGACATACTTCTTACCTGTGGACCGTTTTGGTGCTAGGCAATCTGTGTTTCTTGCTGGATTCCTTAGAGCTTATCTGCTTTCTTTTGGCAAGTGACTGTGTATGTGTCAGTCACTAATCTTGTTAAACTTTGAAATAGAAAATTAGACTCTCATTTTAAATGTAGCACCATTTTTTTCCTGGTACATCTTTCTACTGCATTCCCCAAATATGTTTAAAAATCTACAGATATATTTTTTATATATTCAGTCACGCTGATGCTTCATTTCTCTTTTACAGCAAGCTAGCCAACAACTGTGATTTGGATCACGTTGAGGTAACTTGAAACCAGAAGTCTGTGTACTGCCAGCAGTGCTTCAGTAGTACCATAAAAGTCAGTGTAGCTACCTGCCCAAGTGTCCTCATGTTCCTGAGCTGAGTTTGCAGGCTCTAAAGAGGTTTATTCTGCCTGCACCACTGCCTCTACCCTAAGCAAATGCAAAGGGTGCTTGGGATGAGCATTTAGCATGGAACAGACAAAACTAGGATAAAAGGTCAGCTAAAAGGTCAGTCGCCTGATACGCTGGGGCTAAGCTCCTGGTACCATTACTCATCTTGTCTCTCTGTACATCTCAATCATGCTCCGATGACTCATGCTAGCATACATAAACCACCTGAAAATACTGTTAATAGTTCTTTGTTCTTTTTGCTTTAACCACCACATTTTCTTTAAGATATGGTAGAAGAATACAACCTTTCCTGGTGCATGCAATGTGTATTTCATTTTGAAAGTATATTTTTCAGGCTAAAGACTGAACTTGGTTTTCAGGAACCTAACTTTTCAGGGCACTTGCATTGAGAGAAAACAGCCTGAAGTGCTCATCCCTAATCACGCCAGTTGGCTGTGAGATTTCTGAAAATCTGAGTTTTGGTTATAACTAGTGTGAGTTCTTCCGAAAATCTGTCTTGAACCCAGTTGCTGCATAAGCAGGTAACCCAATGATTAACGTCTTATTTATATGATTAGAATTACATGGATGAAATTAATGAAATGCAGTACTGATGTGAACTTTCCTTCTGCACACATACTAGACTTAGCCTAAAACCTTTCCACTGCCCAGAAATAGATACACCCACTGCACTTCATAGAGTAAGCCACAGACATCAAAATGCTTCTTCTGTGGCTGTCTTCATAGTGAAGCTAGTCAAGTATGTCTAACACAAATGGGAGAAGAAAGCACTGGAGATCATAGAAATAAATGTTCCTGCAAGATTTCCAGCCTAGCCCAGACAAAGCGTCTTTCACTGAATGAGACTGATTATTGGTTGCAATGATACTTTAAATTTGGGGACTATTTTTACACGGTTAGAATCTTTCAAAGTAGAAAAAAACTTTTAAGCACAAATACTGCAGCCTGATAGAACCTGTGTATTTCATAGTTGTTCATTACAAGAAATGGCAAAGCACTTTTGGGAAAAAAGCTCCCACTTGCAAATAAAATACTCTAGTATTAACTTGTACATTAAGAAAGTTTTTTTTCTGTTTCATTTGCCACAGATGTTGTTAAATTTTAGCCAACTTGGAGTTTTATGGACAGCAAAAAGCTTTCTTTTTTTCTTTTTCTAACATGGTACTAGTTAAATCAACCCTGGCAAAGATAAAGCAAAACATTGACACACAAGCTTGGAATGAACATATTCAGTCCCTTCTCGTGCAAAACCCAGCAGAAACCCCAAAAGAGTTATTTTTAGCTTTTGTTTTCTCCCAGGATAGATAAATGGAATCAGCTGTGACAGAGACATGATTCACCAGCATGAAAAAGAGACTGATAAAATCCAGAACAAACAAACAAAAGCAGAAAAGGGTTTCAGGGAAAAGGGAGAAATGGGTTTATTTTTAGTTTGAATCCATAGGTTTTGCAGAGGTAGGATTCTTCTTTCTCCCACCTCTGCCCTGAAAGTTGAACAACTTTTAGACTAATAAGCAATAGGCAGGAGCAAGCTCTGTTTATGCTAGTAGAAGTCTGAAATGTACCAGAACCCTTGTTATTTCTTTCTTTTAGCCCTTGCAAATATAAATTAAGGCACAGCAGGTTTTCAAAGGTACCTTTGAAGGTATATTTTCTAATGTGACTGCAGAAAATTGTTTCCTTCTTTGCATCAGCAATCAAAATGTTACAGTTTGGGTATCATTCCAGTAACAGAAACTTGTGTTTCATATAAGGCAGAAAGGACATTGGGCTGGTGACCAGTAGTTACATAATTCATTTTTTTTCTGTATCTTAAAGATATGCAGCTCTGATACGTTTTGAGTTTAGTACAGATGGTTGGTATTAAAACCAGAGATATTGCATGAGTCTTGAACCAGAAGCTATTAGAAAACAATGTGCAGTGTTAACTTCTCTTTAAAGTACAAATCCTTCCAGCTCCCATATTTCACCAGACATTCAACCACCATCACTACTGGTTTCTGTTTACTGTAGTTCAGTGTGTCTATGTGTAAGTTCAAATTGTTGCTTTGTTTTGAAGTTCATGTGTGTGCATATTTCTTATTTATTCATTTTTTTTTCCTGTGGATAGGATTTTTCTTGTGTTAGGGTATGATGAATTTCAAGTGAACTCAAGCACATTAAGGTGTTTGCATGGAACTTTGCAGAATATATTGGTGTCTGAAAATTTGTAAAGCTTTCATGGCAAAACTGTGTTTAAGTTAATTCTGAATCTGCTGCCTTTGTGTGAAAGCATAGTGTTACCAGACAAGTTTCCCATGTCAGGTTTTGCAGAATTTGTCCATTTTGCAGTTTTCTGCGGCTGTGAGACAAATGCCTTTTCCTTTTTCCTCTCTATTTTCTCTCCCTCTCTATTTCCCCCTGTTTTCCTCTCTTTTTCTTGCTTGAACGTAGCAATATGGAATTGGTGCTGGTGCGTGGTTTGATAAAGCCTAGCCCTTTGTAGGCACGAGTCTCACAGGAAAGCCACTTTGAGTACTTCTCTGAGGGAGAGGCTACAATGCTTTATGAGCTGGGGGAACAGGAGAGATTTCCACAGACAATGCAGAGAGGTACTGAGCTTGTGTGCGGAGAAGGCAGTTTGACTCTGTAGACCCACAATGGTAACAAATAATTCTAGTCATGACTTCCTTGCATTTTCTCCAGAAAGAGTAGAGTGAACTTCCCAGCAAAAATAGTCAGTTACTGGCTACCGGTCTATTCAAAAAGCAGGGAGCCAAACAATAAGTGAAGTAAATTATGCTCTGTATTTAGCGATCGTAGAAACTATAGGCATTTGAAGGCTTTAGAATAAGGAGTGTTCATATCAAAGGAGAATATTCCTCCCTAAAGACTATATTGTTAGAATTTGTACACATTTTCCTGACAGACTTTATGTAGTGATTGTGGGCCTTGTTATGTACTGTAAAACTGTCAGTACTGTTGTGCTTCCTAAACACTAGGCACTGGTTTAATGAGAGCTTACCTGTATGCATGTTTCAGGAGTCTGTGGGTGGTAAGTGCAGCATCTGCAGATTTATGTTGCTTGATGCTTGTAATAAATGAAAGGCTTGTTTTCTCTTGAGTAGGTGACACTCAAGTTAACTGTAACTTTATAAACAAAAAATGGAACAAAATGTGGAGTTTCTTGTGGGAATCAGAATACTACAGGAGCATTGTGTGTAGAATCTCTATTTCTGGTTTCTTGCTAGTGGCAAATAAGCATAGGGAAGTTTCTTTTATGCATTCATTTTACCTCTTCAAATTGTCTGGTTGTGAGGTTTTTTCTCTTTCAAGCTTATGTGAATTTTGGAAAAAAAATATACTAGTTCAGAAACTTGAGAATTTTCACAGTGAAGCTCTGTGTTCAGTGAGCGTGTAGGTAGGGAAAAGAGATGTAACCAGGATGGTGTGTCTGTCTTAGCCAGGGTGCAAGCATAGTCTTCCTTATGTCATAAAACTAGGTGTACTAAATATGAGTAATCTATTGGTCTTTTATCCTCTCTCAATATTGGTAGGGTTTACATACCATAGACTAGGAAAAATGGAATAAAGCTTTTTTACAGAGTGATGAAAGAAAGTTCAGAGCTCAGTTAATGCAGTAAATTGACTGTCATCATGTTCAAATGTATTAGTTATTCGTATATGTGAGTCTTGATTTCTTATAAACTGTTTTGTGTTTTCCTTATTCGTGGCTTCATGTCTTAAATGTGATTTGATGGGTCTTTCTTTGGCTAGTTGGAGCTGTAGAGTGTTAACAACTGATACTTGACAGAGACCTGAATCCATGCTTACTGCCGTGTCTGGAGGATATGGTCTTCTTGGGAGCATTCCTATGGGAAGACAATTTTATACTGAGGCCATTTCCTTCTCTATCCCTCCATGCAAGTATCTGTTAAAGATCCCTTGGAATTTTTTTGCTTTCTCGAGCATGAACTTGGTAGTCTGGTCTATAAAGGCTTTAAAAAATGTGTATCACCAATGCGATCATATGAATAGATTATTCAGAGCATTTATTTTTATTTATGTAGCATTTTTAGTAAGCACGTAGTAGCATATTTAAGAACTCTATTAAAAATAGACTGTGAAATGTGTTCTGTGATACTCAGATGCCATTCTGTGTACAGTCAGCCTATGTAATAATCTTCATATCAACTTTGTTAGGTAAAGAAAATTTCTGTTGAAGACTTGTAACAAATCCTATTCAATGTGTACTCTGCAAGAAGTCTTATGTCAGAAGATTTTGAGATTTTCTATGATCCATGTGTAACTAAATCTTTGGTCTGTATCAGCTATCTTTTCCTCTTACATTGATACTTACTCATTTCTGACATAGTGTGACTGTGTCTTTCCTTACATGAAATTCTGACACTTTCTGTTTTGGTTTCTTGAGTTGAATTCTAGAAAGTTTTCCTCCTCCCTCCTATTCTTCTCCCCTCTGCAAATAAAATTATTTTTCAGAATTTAATGCTTATAGGGCAAATCATTATATTTCATCACAAAATTTGCTTTTAGCAAACTCATGCAACTTGACAGGTTTTTTTTATCTACATTCCCCTACTTTTTCTCCTCATAGCTTGTAACTTGATTGTTGCAGTTTATTTAAAATTTGTCCCTGAAATGTCTTTTTGCCAGTAGATGGCTGTACCCCCTGGCCAAGAGCCCATTTTGAAAAAAATAGCTGTTTCATTTATAAATATGCATATTCTGACTTAAAGTCAAAGCAGTAAAAAAGCACACTGAAATCTGTCTTATGATCTAGTCCACTTGGCATCCATGCTGTCCATGAAATCCTTTTTCAATAAGATGAGCGCGTAAAAGTTCTACTCTCACTGCTATTGTAATTTAAAAACATAGAAAAGTCCTACTACAGATTGTCACAGTTCTTGCAAGATAACAAATACCATATGAGTTTCCATTCTGCTCAGCTGAATAAAATGGATCAAGTTTAAGGCAGGACTTTAAGGCATAAAGTAGATCACAGGTTGTTATATAATGGTCCTAGTAATTAAACGTTGAGATTATTCCTTTTTAAAACCATAAATGACAATCATTTGAAAGGCCCATAATAATATTTGTTTAAAAATCTATGAAGGCAGTAATACTCAAAGGGTTTTATTAATCCAGTGATCATACCAACTAAACCCCCTTTTTGGTAAAAATCTTTCTATCATGTAGATCACAACATCTGCTGCCACAAATCAGAGAGACTTTTCTGAAATAAGAAGAGAAGACAAAATAAACACAGGAAATTGCTGTTTTTTCAAGAAAGCTTTAAAAAGAAGCTGCATTATGTCACTTCAGAAACTGCGAGTAAAATTAGCAGACTGAATACGTTTGTTTTGGTGACTTTTCACTTCCTTCAGTAATTAGAACCGTTACAATATTACTCAATAAACCAACTCATTTTGTGGGATATGATTCTGTAAAAACTGATAAAGAGCCTCTAGCAGAAAATAAAATGGGTGGAGGAAGGGAAGATTTTTATCCTATACATTTTCTGTATTTTTCTTGATCACTGTAGTGAAGTGACAGTGGCAGAGAAGTATGCAAGAAAAACGACACCTCAGTTTTTCTTTCTTGTTTCTAGAGGCTGTATAGATCAGAATGTATGCCTTTGGAATGAATGATATTGTAAGCCTTCTGTACCGGATGGATTCACCTGCACACATTTAAAATCTGTACACTGATTCATGCAATAGATCACTCAAATGCTCTATACAGATCATTGCATTTCATCTTTAGGAAATGTCCTCATTGGAAAGTTAACTTGTGTTTTCACCTTGGGTTTATTCTTAATGTGCCCTACTCTGTGTAGGTACTAGGTAATAACTCTCTTCACCCATTTAAATTTCAGTTTGTTTTTCTACTTCCTTCTCTATTATGCTGTTGTGGATACAGATATTGCATTTAAAATTCAACAAACAATAAAAGCAATATAGGACATGGTGTTGAGTATTACCTTTTTATAGACCTGTTGCAGCTAGCAAATACTGCCGTAAAACTGGCTTGGAGCAGTAAAAAGTTCCCATGGCCAAACACAAGCCTGTTTTACTGCCTTGATTCCTAAAGGGGAGTAGGGGAAAAATCATGCTAATTTTCAATTTGAGAAATATTTCCTCTTCTGGTTAGAGCACAAAAAAGGCCGCTCAGTTCCTGGGTTCTGTTCCTGACTTTGACATTGATTTGTTGCTTAGCCTGAGCTTTCTGTTTACTCAAAGGTGAGGGCAGTATGAAAAGAGTCTGTAATGGAAATAACATCAACTGTCTCTTCTGTAACGTTTTGAGATCTATTGGTGAAAAAATCAGAAAAGTTGTGCGAAAAAACTTGGTTTTATTTCAGTTCACCTTGCCCAGGTAGAATAATAATATTGTAAACAACTACAAAGAGTGTTCAGGATGACACTGACACAAAGTTTACAAGCACTGTTCTCATGAAACTCAAATGAAGAAACTAATTTTTTATGTTGTTCCCCCCCCCCCCAGTAGATCTCAAAGCACTTTACAGAAGAGACTGCTGATGTTATTTCCATTTTGCAGGTGGAATCTGGTGCACAAAGAAGGGGATGTGTCCTGTATAATTCACCCAGTGGAAGGACTAGAAAGGGAATGCCATCCTTCTGGCCTTCCCAGCTCACAGAGGCTGTGATACAGGGCCATATTCACTCACCATGCACAGTTTCCCTTGTGTTCATTCTTTCTATTTTTCTCCCCCCTGTTCCCCCTGCTCTGAGGAGACAGCCATTCAGCAGTGGAAAAAAATTGTAAGGGAGCTTCCTTCCTTTCTAATTTTCTAAAGTAGTCCTGTATCTTTTCCTTTCGCTTGTAAATTGATCTAAAACTGCTGGCAATAAGATAACTAGACTTGTACAATGTCATAGAATCTCAGAATGGTTTGGGTTGGAAGGGACCTTTAAAGGTCATCTAGTCCAACCCCCTGCAATGAGCAGGGACATCTTTCACTAGATCAGGTTGCTCAGAGCCTGTTCCAGTGTGTCACCACCCTCATAGTAAAAAATTTGTTCCTTATATCTAGTCTGAATACACCCTCTTTTAGTTTAAAACCATTACCCCTTGTCCTATCCCAATAGGCCCTACTAAAAAGTCTGTCCCCAATCATCTACATATTATCTTGGTCTCTATTTGTCCTACATCGTCCATCGTCCAAGTAACATTCTTACCAGATAGGGTCATACCACCACATGAAGAGCAATTATTTTCTTTCCACATGGCCCTTCAGACTCCTTAAGTAGTCCTGTGGGAAATTCAAAATTCATTTATAAAAACAATGGACCAGATTCCCTGGAGATGCTGCCTTCACTGTCCACAGCATTTACTTTTTTTCCATTTTGTTTTCTTCGATGAAATCTGCCAATACTTGTATAAATGTAAGCAGTACCAAACAGTACTTCCAAATTCTTCACAGAGAATAATGCTGTGGTGTTACGGCATCATGGTACTGGCCCTCTGCCAAAAATCTGGCCCTGTTGGCGCACAGTTCAGCTGCACTGTAGCCCTACCTGTTTTTCCTGTTGCTTACCTAGCCTCTCCATGTCAGCAGCAGGGAGGAGGAGTGCAGCTGCAGATGCAAGGCCAGCAAGAATCTGTCACATCTGGGAAGGGGCTGTACTGGACACCAGGGTAGGATAGGGAAGAGAAGGTGGTACCAAACCGAGTACCTTTTTGCACTACAGGAACCTCCAAACAGTAAAGCATTCTGGGACCTGTTTTGGTTCCTTAGCAATAGAAAGTGTGCTGACAAGTGGCATTAACTGGAAAAAGAGTTGCCCCATCTTGAACTTTTTGGAAGTCCTACGTGCTCCTTTTCCAAAAGTGCAAGGTCTATGGTACTTGGTGATATTGTAGTGCTTTTTTTAGTTGGAACGTGAAAAATTTCATATCCCTCAGCATAAGCTTCTCCAGAAATTTACAATCAGAATTCAGGATAAGTAGCGTTATCCACTCAAACCATCAGTGTTGATGAATGCACAATGCTGCCACCTTTCCAACACACAGTGCTGTGTACATATGGTAGAAGAACAGGCACCAATAGCATCAGTAATATGTCCTGGATCTACAGCCAGGCAACAGGAGAGAAGTCTTTGTATGGCCTGTAGATTGTCTCCTAAGAAGTGATGTTTGAGGTGGAGCTCTGATAAATATGCACCCTGGTTGCAGTGCAACACCACAATGTCACGTTTAGACTGTGACCCAGGTAGCTTGATGCAGGTGGTTGTGCTGTGGATGTGCATTATATTGATTTTGTTGAAGGAAGCCATGAGAAATCTTATTTATAATACATGAGATGCACTCAGCCTGAACACGGGCCAGCGTGTTTCATCTGTAATTATTGCTGAGGAGTTGCTTGCTGTTGTGTATTCAGTGGTCCAAAAATCTGTCCCAGATTCTCAACTGGTGTAAATTAATACATCTCTATTAAGTTTGGGAGTGCTGCATTAATTTACACCAGCTGGTTCAGCATGTGAATGAGTGACAGCTTACATCCATAGCACTCTGTTAGCAGTAGCAGTGATTGCTGCTGCTTTGTACCTCAGTCTTTGCAATCGAGTTGCTTCTGCTTTTTTTCTCCTTGCTTTGCTCAAGGGAGCAATATTTTAGACATGTATGTCCTAAATGCAATTAATATGAGAATGATAAATATAGAAGAAAATCACTATGGTAAAAAACCTAATTGAATCTGATGAGAGAATAGCCCAGTTTCTTTTCATTTCTAGAGAGATAGTCTCTGGTGTAAAATATGGAAAGAAAATTAACCTTCTTACATGTTTTCTATTTCCTTCTAAGTTTGAGAGTATAATTGCTAGTACAACTACAATGTCTTAATTATTTGTAAGTTTTCAGAATAACGTTTGACATAAGTACAAATAATTTTGGAAACATTGTGATTTTACATTTTTACTGAAATGGAAAATATTCTGGGAATATATTACATTTGGCTACCAGAATAATTTATAAAAGGTTGTATAATTTTTGTAAGGGTGAATAGTGAGACAGGGAGGCTAAGACCATAGTGTTTATGTAGTAAGTCAATTAAAGAAAAAATGAAATACAAAAGAAGCAGCCATTTGAGCAAAGACCACCATGCTGAACAACAAGTATCCACACTGGCTGTTCTTTGAAGTCAGACACTTAATGCCTTTTATGTCAACAGAAATCAAAGGGAAAACTGAAGAACTGAGCTAGAAAGGTTAAGTTGCACATTGGTCATGGCATAGTCCAGTATACATTGCACAAAAAATGCAGAAAAGTTTTGAAGCTTTTTTTCTTAATTAAACACTTTTGCTGAGTGGCTGCATGAGCAGAGATTCTTAGCAAGAGCAGGCTACAACTTAACGCTTCCTTTTTCATTTCCGATTGAATGTCAGAGAAACTGATCCCCAGGGTCAGGAACTATTCACAGGCTAATGTATAACTCTGTGTGATTAAGGGAGGCACAGATTTTCTTAAATCTGTTAAGTGAAAAGCAGTGGAAGACCCAGAGGTAGAGATGTGCTCTCCTGAAACGAAGTCATTGTCATTCTCCTACACTTCAGAGTCATCAGTACTGTTTGCATTCAAAATACATGCTGATGCAGCCATTATTCGCCCATATTCTTTGCTTAAAATGCAAGCTTTCTTTTCTTGACAAGAGTAACACAGGATGTTCGTGATGCTACCACATGCCATATAACAAATGACAGAACTCTAAATAGGAAAAGAAAACCAGAAAATTGGCTAGCTGAGATTTTAAATTTGCTATCTTGCAGCCTGTCTACATGTCTTCTAGATAGAATTTTGAAAGCATATATATTTCAGAGAGGGAGGGGGGAAGTACCATAGTTAGTCTTGCCTGTAAATTAAACCAAGGTGATGAAATTATGAAACAAGTTAAAAATGTAGAATTTTTATGATTTACAATGGATATAAAAAGACATAGCATTTAACATTCTTAATGATTTTTTTTAAACAATTGCTGTCTGTCCACTCATAAATTATGTTTTCATATGCTTCATTCCTGCATAACACAGAGCTGGAAATAAAAACTGGTTTCTTTCAGAAATGTATTTACGTGGTTAATTTGACTGCTTGTTTTGTTGGCAATGAAATTTTGTGCTTTAAGCATTCAGTTGTTAAAAAAAGAAACATAGCGTGCAGCCAGCATAAGGTGTGTAGTTAAAGCTTGCTTTAGTTTTTCCCAAGCTATCATAAACAATCATTAATGAAGAGAAATAGATCATACTTGATAACTGAATAAAGTTTTGTAAATGCACACACTTATTGACGCACACATGCGTGAGTGCAAGCATTTAGAATTTGATAGTATTTAAAAACTTAACCAAGCTGTCTCTTGCTTTTGAAAAGAACCTAAACAATACATTTGTGCCAGAATTAAGGTATCAGTTTCAACGATATTTGTGTTGAATCAGCTCCATTTGTTAAATGTCAGCTCAGCGGTTATTGACAAGAGAATCATCACAGGACCCACTTTCCTGGACACAAAGTGTCAGCCTGAAAGTGTTAAATAACATCTGGCAGTGACCTGCACTTTGTAAGCCATATTTTTGAAATCAGCTTAACATATTTTGTCTAAACAAACCAAGAAATTAACATGCAGAGGAAAGAAAAACATTCCAGCTGCAGATAAAAATAATTGCTGAAGTACTATCAGGAGACACCGAGTAATTGCAGAAGTGTGATTGAGTGGAGGCAGCAAGTATTTTGTATTTTAACTGTAAAACAGGACATCAGAAGAGAAAACAGAAGGTCTTTAATATGGTACTATCATTAAAAAAAGGTTTGGTTAAGCAAGTATATTGTACACAGAGAAGTGCTATGTTTGTTAGAATGTGTATGGAAGGAACTGAGTATAATTAGACTTATAATAGGAGTTTTTGGCTCTGGTTCTGCTCTGTTTCAAAGCCTCAACTGTTCTTGAATCCTTAATAAGTTAAGGAATGAGTACAGCAAAGGAGAGGGCAGGCAGAATCTGTTGTAGCAGCTTGCCCACACCAGTTTGCCAAGATCTAAGTAGCCCTTTAAAAAAGGCTTATTTTTTGCTGATGACATCATTCCTGCCACTGTCAACGTGTGACAAGTCTTGGCTTGCCTAAAGAAGAAGAAAAAACCTTTCTAAAATTGACACTGCACAGATTTAAAACACATACAAGGACTACTATAAATGTAAGATATTTATACCCTCGTTCCATGCTATGAGTTTTCATTCAAGGATAGTTTTCTCTCAAGCATTTTGACTTTGTAAATCTTTGGACAATGCATTTTAAGCATCCAGTTTGTTCTTTGTGATTTTTGTTACGGCTGCTTTAGCTTAGATATTGGACTGTTTTGATACCAGTGGCCACAACCTGCCTTTTTTTCCATTGTAGTTAATTTTGAGATAACCGAAAATGTCTGTGTAAAGACAGGAAAGCCACAGGTGTTTCTGTAGGTGATCGTAATGCATGCTTTCCATAGTACCATACTAATCTTTTCTCCTTTTTTCTTCTGATTTCTTATTTCTTCTGATCTGAAGCTTTATGGAGAAGATGCTTTATGAGCGTATTTTTGAACGTGCATATTTTTTGCCATTTTAAGCATCATCACCAGCTGTGAATTGTACAATGAATAATTAATGTTGAATGGCGACCTTGAACCTCATAAAGCTGATTAGTAAGACAATGCATCTGGGAGAACAACTTTAAGACTGTGCTTGTAAAAGAATATCAAAACAGCTTAACACAGTAGGGAAAAGCCCCCTGGAGCCCTTTTAAAACCAATTGCCTACAAACACTTCTAAAAAGAACAACTCCGCAGTGGAAAAAAAGCATGTCTAAAAATCCTATGAAGTTCAGAAAATAAAACAGCCTTTATGTTTAATTGTAACAGAGATATTTGCAGTTAAACGCTGCATAACATTATATAGAGGGTATGGTCACCCAGAATAGAGCATATTTGTCTTCTTTCTAGTTCAGATTGTTACGGCACAGTTGTTTTCTAGTTCACTGGATTCTAAACTCATTCATAAACAGGGACAGTGCATGTCTTCACTGATATTTCATAGCAGAAAATATTTGCCCTGGTTCCCTGTTGCAGAGGCTGTTGACAAACTGCTTATAAACCCGGCAAAACTCTGTGTTATTATTGCACACTGGCAAAGCTAAGTATGATGGGAATTTCAGAAATAACTAATCATTTTTTTCTAAAAAAATTAATGTGCAATTTTGAGAAATTGATATTTTTTTTTTTTATTTTTGCACATTCACTAAATGGCATTCGTTGCTGTTAGTTCTAGTGCTGTGGCTGGGATAGAGGAGTGAGTCCTTTCCTCAGTTTGTCTGAAAGGACTAGTTAGTTATAAAAGATTGGAGAAAGGAAGCACTCTCTCTTTGAAAAGCAAGAGAGATGCAGTTCAAAGTCTGAGATGCAAAGATATTAAGGAGCTTGCCTGAGATTATGAAGGAGCTGTGTGACAACAGGTCTGAATTTACCCAGAACTGAAGGATTTAAGCTTCTGAATTAGACCAGCTGGCACGGAATGGGCCCCTGTGTTACATGAGAGAGGAGTGGGTATGTGCAACTCCTTTAGTTGACCAGGAGTACATCTGTCCATGTGTGACAAAGCTGGACCGGTCTCAGGCAAAATGGTTTTAATCACAAGATCGGTCCTTCATCTGTGTATCTGTACTGAGTCAGTGAATGGAGGGAGAATATTGGTTTTATGGTTGAATTTAATCTGTAATGGTATTTATGAAAACATGGCATGGTTCAGTTGTGACTTACAGCAGCTTTAAATCAAGCAAATCTACTCTTTTATTTTGCTTTTCTAAACCATGTTATAAGCTCTAAAATATAGACTACATAATTCATACATTAACTTTGTTTTTCTTCGCAGATTGTTAAATCTGTTAATATTTAAAAGAATTAAGGAACATCTTTTTGTTAAGTGGTTTGCTTTACTTCAAGAACTAAATTCCAGTTTTTATTTGATGATTTTTGATTTAAACATTTTAAAAGATTGTAAACAAATTTAAATGAAGAAAAAAGTCAACATATAGAGAAAAAATTGTGATTTTTTTCCACTTATGGTATACAACACTTTTGGAGATTTTATTCCCATTTTGGATTATTTCAAAATAAAAATCTTGAAAAATTTCACACTTTTGGAAAAACATCCACTGCTTAACTTTAGCAATCCTAATCTGGACTGCTTTCTTAGAAAACTGAAAAAAAACCCCCCTACACCTTCAGTGCAACCGAAAGGATGCCCAAATTTGGCCTGGATTTGGCAAGTAGTTTGTCAGTGATGAGTATTAATTCCATGGCATCATTTAAAATTAGTAATATTCATTTATTCATTTTAAAAATCACTACAAAAATAGTTAATCTGAAAATGATGCAAAATTTAGATTGGGATCAATCTAATTAAAATTATTTTTATACTATAGTGTATAACACAGTGTCATGTTGAATCACTTTCAGGTAGACTTCCTTATTTTTACTGAATTGGTCTCATTATGGAGGTAAAAGCAGGTTATGTTCACTAAAACCATATGAGTTCTGCACTGCCGATCTGACAAGTTTTAAAATCTTTGTACGATTTTAAAACATGCTGGGTAATGTTGCCAGTATAGAGAAACTTTCAGTGGTTCAATTTAATACACTCACTAATCATATACAGTTATACTATATAAAATAACAATTTGCTGAAGTTACTATGGATTATCCACAAATGGATTGAATGTTTTTTGTCTGAACTTATTTTCTATAAATAGATTAAGATAAAACACTTTTAATCCTAATTTAAATACAAAGCACAAATAATTATGAATCTGTCATCAAATCTAAACTGAATTTTTAAAGGTATTTAACTTTTGGACTGTTTTAGTTTTATACTTCCAGGGCAAAGCCATTCAAAATTTTTTTAATCAGTCTCTGAAACATGTGCAGATTCAGCTCACCATATATTTGAATGTAAATTAAATTAAATTACATTAAAGCTATTTAATTATGAATAGAAGAATCGATAGAAGGATTCACAAGGAATTGTGTCCTCTTAAATAAATCTTTGTAGTGTGGAACTATAAATGACCCTCAGATTTGTGCAAGTTGTGCTGGTACTTTTATGCCTCACATCTCTGGACAAAATCTGAGCAGTTTTCTAGGACTTAATCCTGTTGGCTTTCTGTGACACAGCACAGGGAGTACAAGATGTTGAAGACTTGCACCTGTATGTTTGGCACTTGCCAAACCCCCAAAATCTTAATATATTGTATTCTGAATATGGGAGAAATAAATTGGTAATAGGTAGGATGAAATCCCTATGTGCTGCTCCAATTTTGCTTTGAAGGCTTGGGTGAGGCTTAGAGGAGATTGGTGGCCCTCTTACCCCACAAGGGTAAGTTTCATTCTGCTTGAATGTTAGCTAGCTTAACTGCACACCTCTTTTTATTGTGTTGTTTTTTGGTTTGTTCCTCCTCCTCCCCCCCCTCCCCCCCCCCAAATACTGTACTATCAGCCAAGAATAACTTGAGGCTGAATTCAGGACTGCTTTTTAATGCTTTCAAAACATTACAGGAATGCATCTGATGCTTTTTCATACTAGCTTCAATTTTTTTTTTTTTTAAGGCATTTAGTAAAACCAACAACTCCCTGAAAGCAGCAGCGTGCTCGTGCTGAAGCTGCACAGAACAAAGGTTCTGAACCCAAAACCGAAATGCTGGGCTACAGGAGAGGCTGCCTGACAACTCTCTGGCTTCAGGCCTGTCGCCATCTAGAAAGTTCATTGTGTTAATGTAGACAAGTTTTGTTCCACTTGTATTGCCAAAAATCGTATAAATACCAGAGTCCTTTGGCTTCTCCTGCCCTGAGCTTTCTGTGTATTTATCAGAGCTCTCTGCCACCATTTTCTTATTATTTGACTCCTTTTCTGACACTTTTATGGATTTCTTATGAATGACTACATCTTCTTTGCATGTGCGAGAATGGGTAACAGTTTTCTCTTGTCATTTAATGGATATTTAACGCTTCTGCATTAAGCAATATTTTATGAGCAGGTTTCACGTGGAGTGAGAGAGGAAAGGGATAGCTACTAGGCTAATATCTCAATTGCATCCTGGCTCTGAGGCTTACACTGTTGCCACAGAAGGCCATAGCATGGGCTGAGAGGAGTCCTGTTTGGGCACTCATTGGGTTACAGAGACATTAAAGGATATTAATGGCCTTACAGATCTCATGATTAATATCTATTATGAAGCAGCAGACACAGAGGATTCCCCACGTGAACTTTATGACACTGAGTACCTCTCCTTAGTAAGTTTATTAGGGGTGAATACGGGGAAGCTTTTACATTCAGTGCACAGCCCAGATAGGTCTGTGCATGATTTCAAATTCTCCCTTGTGTGGTGCAATTTGATCATTGTGCTGTGCCACCAACTGCTTGTCCAGCTGGTAAAAGATATTGTCCTGAAGGCTTTCAGCATCTCGGATATCTACTGGTTGGAGCTGAAGTGTAGGAGAAATGTGTTACACTTTGCGGCCTATTCTGTGCCCTCTGCATTGCCTCACCTCATGCCAGTTCCTCTTCCTTGTGGGGCCAAGCCCTGTATGAAGAGCTTTATCTAAGACTGTGAATAGCCACACTCTAAAATGACAAAAAACATTTTGAAATCTGACTGTGTATTTGCCGAGGGATGTCTGTGCACATTCTTTGCCACGTACCTTAGTGCAGCCAAACACCAAAATGTACTTGGCAAGTGGGAGAGCATGAAAGCTTACCTCCTCTCATCCAGCCTGGCAAGGTACTGCTCAAAACTCCATCAGTTCTCTTATTCTTCAGTCCCTCAGCTTGAACCAGAAGTCATCTTGGTTATGTATGGCTAGTGTAAACAGATAGGTGCGCTCTTGGGGAAAAGTTGTAGGAAATCTGACTGTAAAATTATTGAGCAAGGGACTAACCTAGGTATGTCAGACTTCATGAAATTTTAGAACCTGTATTGTTTGACAGCGTGATACAAGCATGGCCCTTTATAATGGTGTTTTATTGTGAATTATCTGTTGAGAGCTGATACATGATCACGCTGCTTGTTTTACACAGATCATTAAGCAACTGTGAGATCAGCAGTAGCCTTGCACTGGAATAGTTTCCTATTTTAATTATCACAGCTGCATGTTTATTCTGAAATATTCAGATTCTGAAAATTAAGCTGGCAGCTTAGATCTACCACTTGTCACCTTAGTGAAGTAGGAAATTCTGTGCTTTTGGACTCTGCGTTGTGACTTGTATTTTATTTTTTACATTAATTGATTGCCATCACAACTCACATGGGTCATTTACGGTAGCTGGTTGTGTGACATTACTATCAGTTTTTGTTTGGTGTCTTGGAAAAGTCATCAGAGTTTGGTTTGGGATGAGTCACATGTCTGAGTCAACAGTATCTATATATATATTCTTGCATTATTTCCAAAGAGAAAGAAATGGAAATCAATATTTGAAAGTTATTAGATAATAGCTGTACTATTTAATGTTAGAATGAATGCAATCTTTCATACCAGATTGTTTGATTTACTAAGATAGAAGATAAAAATCACTTTAATTTCATAGAGAAATTTCTTAAAACAAGTATGTATCATACACTTCAGTAGTTAAATCACAAAATTTGTATAACTCTCCTAGATGAAAGATTATAAATTATCCTTGTACAGTGATATTCTACAAATCTGGGAAGAACTGTGGAGTATAAAACAAGAGTAGAAAAAATTGTTTAAATTTAACGTGAACTCATTAAGTTACAAGACTTGTGCAACTTAAAAACTGAAATAAAAGATGGCATGCTGGGTTTTTTTCTGTCCCCAGAATATCATTTTCCTTATAAATTATATTATGACTTTAACAATATTGAAAAAACCCACATTTATATTTTTTCTGTCTGCATGAAGATTTCTCACCTTTTTTATTCTCTTACCTTCTATGTGTTCAGATTTCATCTCCAGTTAACTGTAGTATCCTTTGAAATATAATGGAGTTATATAATTTAGATGTATTTTATGGACAAGTGTTTGCTTGTTTATAGTTTTATAGAGTAATTGCAAAGCAGTTTCTCAGAAGCCTTTATCATGGAGTTACAAGGAGGAGCTAGGACACAGTGGTGATGATTTGCCAAGTAGACGTATTATATACTGTTGAATGCAGAGATAAAAACGCTCATCTTTGCTGAGAGTTAATGAAATGGACTTTCAGATGAATATTGTTTTGACAAGGCAAATATTCAATGTATTTCTCTGCTGAAAGTCCCAGTCTTTCCCCTCAGCAATGCAAAGTGCAGAGGTGACAGAGAAGTATCCAGGCAATGGGAGGTACTGAAACTACAGAACAGCTTTTGTACTCCAAATAAAAATAAAAGTGGGTTCTTTTCACAGTCCAGCCAGTCCAGCCTGATGCATATGCTAGCAAAATAAATCAAGTTCTGGCCAGCTCCATTTACCAGTAGTTCTGTAACTATCCAGACTATCAAAAGAGGGGTTTCCTATGAAACTGCATGTGACACGGAAAGCAAATTAACGTATGGTTTTATTAACAATGATTATCTGATACTATATATTATCATTATTGTTATTCTAAAAATTACTACCCACTAAGTGAAAAATGTCAGAACAGATTGGCAAGGAATGTCTTGCGAGTATGAATGAACTTAGCATGTGCCAGCCACGGGTAGGTGGAATGTGCCACTTAACAAATTCTTCTATTTTTAGCACCCTAACCTTCTTCATATGCTTTCAATCAGGAGACGAGCCTTATGTATGTGAGGCGGCCAAAACAAGCTGCCAGTTGTGGCCTTTCCGTTAGCTTTCCATGGTTTTAGCTTGCAGACCAAACGCCGAAAAATCCTGCAGCAGCTGGCTGCGGAGTGCTGGCCCGTTTGCTGTAGCCATGGTGTGGAATTTCTCTGTGTTGAGTATATTTAGACAGCAGCACACTTACAAATGTGTTGTAAAATTGGACGCCTGCCGGGGGAGGCTTGGGCCTCCTTGGTTTACTTACTAAGCCTATGTTTCAATGGAGAAGCAAATTTGATTTTTCTCCCCCCTCCCTCTCTTTTTCTTTCTCTTTTCCCTCCTCCCCCACCTCTCCTTTGCTAAAGAGGCATCAGTGACTGGTGAGAAGAACTGACCAACTTGACCTCCTCTCCCACTGGTGGTCATGAGAATAATACGGGAGAAGGTCAAAGGTTAGCTTTTGAATACTCTTAGGAGCTAATTTATTACAAGGAGGGAGTTTCACATTGGCTGAATTATTTTCTTGACGAGAAGACCACACTTGAGTTTGTTTATGCCTTGTGTTCATTGGGAGTTCTCTTTAGGAGCCTTTCTATGCACCTGTGCGGAGCACAATAACAGCTCTTTTCTGCAGGGCGGAATAGCCGACAGCCGGAGAAAAAAATGGGCTGGCCTGGAGCAGAACCTGGAGGCTATTTGATTACAGAATGTAGTCCGGAGGGTTTTTTTTCATTGTAACTCCTTTTTTTCCCCCCCTCTTTTGCCCTTATCCTGTTGCTGGATATTTTTTGGCTGGTGGAACATGGGGAAGCTGGGATGGGGGAGGAGTGAAGGAAGGAGAGCACGTTTGCACAAGTATCTTGCTGAGAAATAAAGGCACGGATCCTTCAGGAAATAAGGATCTGGCTTACTTGGAAGTCAGCAAAAGTAAGAGCTGCCGTTCTCTCAGTTACCACTTCCATTTGCTGTTGGGATGCAAGAAAATGATATATTCTGCTTGCATTTCTAGTTGCCTTAGCTGCCTAGAACACTGTGATACCTTATGAGTTCGGAAATTATTTGCCTAGATTTAAGTTTCCTGGCTACACTTAGTCTCTCTGCTGCTCAGCTACAGCCCAGCAACCTACTCTCTCAGTCATTCCTCCTGGTTTTGTACAGTGTCTAGTGATACCTCAAACATCACTTACAGGCAGACAAGGCAGCTGTGGCTGCATATTCTATTGAGACTCCCATTATCCAGCAAATCTTGACCTATTGCAGTGATTTTTCTTTTTACAGAACAACCCCTAGCCTTTGTTTGCAGATTAAAGAACGTCTGTTGTGTGTTAGGAGATGCTGTACGTTAGGCTTTCTGTGCACTGAAATCTGTAACTTTGCCTGAATGTTCTACTGATTTAAATTTGTCCAGATTGTTGGTGAAAAACTCTGAAAGCCAAAATTATGTAAACAAAGCAACTTTCTTTTGAATGCAGTGGGATTAGCTGAGCCTGCTCAGCACTGGAACCTGGGTTTGTTGGGGGAGTTTTACATATTCCACATTTCCAAGCACCAGGACTAGGTAAGGCTCAAGCTTTAAATGTGCTCATTAGTTTTGTCTGTTTAGGCGAGGGGGCTGAAGCCACTTTGGGGGGCTCGAGAAGGGATTATGTAGTTCCTGGAGCTGTAGTCAAATCTAAGGAAAGCAGACTTTCTGCCCATAACATTTCTCCCACCCTCTGCAGTTTACATTTTGTCTTAAATATTAAGACACTTGCCTGTTACAATTTTGGAGAGAGATTTACAGCCATTTAGCAGATACTGCTGGTAAACATTTATACCTGTTAGGTTATGTGATAAAAGGCTCATCTCCACACAGATACAACAGCAGGCAGGGGCACCCCTATAACACAGACAGAGGAAGGAGCCCCCACCATAGGCCCTGCCAGGGCTGTCACAGGGGAGCGTCAGCCCCGCGGTCCAGCATGACCCATCAAGGTGAGTCTATGGGTACATCTCTCCAGGTAACCTCACAGACTGAGGGTGTCACTGCCTGGGGGTATGGAACTCATTATGGGGTGCAGGGGAAGAGCATCTTGGGATTCTACAAAATTTACTGTGGGATATTTAGTGGAGGAAATGGAGGTGGAGAAAGGGAGAGCTCAAGGTGGTTTGGGGAGGAAGTGTGGAAAATAGAGGGAAAAGGAGAGAAAAGGGGCTGGTCACATGTAAACAGTTGATTGTCAGTATTTGTCTAGCCATGCCTTCTGCCTGATCAGCACAGCCTGTCCTGTCTTCTTAAACTCCACTCTTTTTTGAGGGACTCTATTCTGTGTGCAAGTGTGCGTATAGAGGTCAGCAACTGGAGTCAGACCACGAGTTGCAGGGGCTGTACATCTGTAGAGCCCGCAACTGGTGTGAATGAGGGTTTGCAGGTCAGTGTGTGATCGCTAGCCAATGTGAAGCAGACTAGCTGGTGAGTAGGCTTGGCAAGCCAGGTAGAGGCCAGAGGGTCTGTGAGTTGGCAACTGTAGGGATCAAGCCATTTATGAGGGAGATGGCAGGGCTTGAAGGTCAAGCGAGTGTGTACATATGCGCCTCTGTGAGACAGCTGGAGATGAGAGGGTCTAAGGCCCGATTACTGAGTAGACTGAGTGTCTAACACCAGTTACTGGAGGAATCTATAGTGTGTTTGTCTGTGCATCTGTTGGTGTGTGCAAGGGTGACCTCTACCAGCAGCTGGAGTGGGCTGTGGGCCTCAAGGGCTTGTATGTCCAGGCCAGCTACTGGAGAGATCCATATTGTATACATATGTACATGCTTTCCTGTAATGGACCTTCATCCTGATCAGCTAGCGAGAGGAACAAGATAAGGCCATTGGTGCTGTTTGCATGAGTGCTGAGTGTTTCTGTCTGGTGTTCTGTGTGGCTGGCCGTGTGTATATGTCTGTATTTGTGGTATATATGTGTGTGCCTGCCTACTGGGAATACACCCCTACCAGTTGAACCTGCTGGCATGGAGCTGCAGCAGCCTTGACTGTCTCAGGCTTCTGGATTCGGCAACTGAGGAGTTTGTTTAATATCACCTGAAGGGGGAGTGAATTGCACTGCTGGGTGCCTGGTGCTGACGGTAGTAAAAAGTCTTATTTTAGGCAGAACATTATCACAGTCTGAGCTGTGATGATAAACCCACAGACCATAGTGATGAAACTGAAAGGAAATACGTATATTTTTCTGTAGATCTGGAGGGAAGGAAAAAAAAAAAAGACATTTTTCCATGCTCTTTGAACATGTGGAGTCAGTGATGAGTCCCGCAGACTTCAGAAGACAGGCATCATCCTGGCAAAGGGGTGGACCCGGTGGTGGTCTAGTAACAGGAGAAGTTAGATCTCATTTCCGCCAGTGCGTCTGACCAGCATCCTGAGCCAACTGCTTTTCATTCTAGATACATTGTCCTGTGTAATAGGAAGACATCTGAGAAATGATGCTGTCTGTGCTTAATGAAAGGTTGTAACTGAGCATGTGCTAACCATTGCCCTGGCGCTGCTCATTCCACATTGTAACACTTAGGCCTGCCCTTTGTTCTCCCTCTTTTGTCCTTCAAGTTGTAAGATCTGCAGGCCAGAAACTGTCATCTCTTCCACTTGGACTGTGTCCACATCTCTTACAGCAGTATAAATTATAGTATCTATCTGTCAGCTGAGGTTACCGTTCTGTGACACCAGTTGAGACTTTGTAGGGCACTACTAGAGTGTAAAAGGGAGAACTGGAACTGCATTGTTGTTGTGGGCAGCAGCCTGTTACCGACACCCAAGCCTGTATTAAAAGTGTGGCTCTGCTTTATTATGTATTTGCTCTGCTGTTTCACATGCTGTTGGTTTTGCTATGCAAAGTGCTGTCTTTTGTGAACAGAACAATCATCGCTGGTTCGTTGGGGTTCAGAAACACGTTGATAAACATAATCAATGTAAGCAAAGCTGAGCAAACCTGTTCTAAGTGCAAACTGGCGTTAAGCAAACAGGTTCAACATAGTGCCCACATCACTGCTGTTGGGGAGTTGGGGCTTGGCATAGCTTAAGGTTTTGACTTCAGGATAACTTCTCTCTATTGGATTGCATGAAGTTTACTACATGCCGAACTTGCTTCCGTTTTCTTCACAGAGGAAGGAATTTTTATGCCAATCCAATTCAACAGCCAAAATAATACCATGATAATAGATTATGTTGATACATAAATTTTGTGGAGCGAAGCAGCACTTTCATTACTGCTTACACTAAGTGGAGCCTGGCCTGTTTCAAAGTGTTCATGTGTAGGAGGTAAAATGATATCTAAAGTTTCAGCTGCTTCCTCAGAGAGTTGTCAAACAAGGATCCTACAGTGTTCTCCAATATTTCCTTTCTGATCAGCAAGGACATGTGTACAAATGTACTCCCTGCACTTGATTTCCTCAGAGATATAAAGCGCAGGCTCAGTAAACCCAGAAGTTTGAAATTAAATTGGTTGCAATTTATATATGTGTTTAATATATAAAAGCTCTAGTTCTATACAGAATTAAATCTGGTTTCTAATTTAATTAACTAACCAGCAAATAATTACATACATCATCTCATAAGCTTACTTAACATTTTTCTTGTTCATGTGTAACTGCAGTTTGCTTTATTCCCTCCTGGGAAGATTTTCTTTCTTTTTCTTCCCTTTCAAAATACAACTTAGCTGAACTAAGTGATAATGAATATCAAGTAAAGATGATAATCTGTGGTTTTTTTCCACTTACATGTTAGTGACATTGAGAGTCTGTATAGACTGCTCACATCACTTTTCTCTTCTTTTTCTATTTCCCTTGTATTCCACTTGAGGAAATCTTGATTTCTAGGAATGAACTTACAGCTTATGATTGATAGTAACTTTTAAAATGTTTCAGTGTTACAATGTTTTGCAGAAACATTGTGAAGCCTGGTAGACAGTCTTCATGTCTATTCTACTTTGAAAAGTCACATTCTTCATTTTGATTTATAATCTCTTACCTATTTTTAGAATAAGCAACCTGCCAGACTGAAAATTGTGAGCAATGAAAGTCAAGATAGATTTTATGATGGCTAAAAGCTGTGTAAAAAGAGTGAACATGGTCATTTTATAGTGGGTGATCTACCCTATATAACCAAAAGCTTTAACTTGTGTAGTTACAACTGTAATCCAGAAGCCGATAATAAAATTATTCTTCCTGGAATTTTGTTCCTTCACAAATAAGCTATGTCACACCACCTTATTCTCAAACTAAGTGCTCATAATATTTGACAACCTAGGGAAAAATAACTGTTGCTACATTTATTTATGTTTGGTTTTATTCTTAATTCTTGTAAAGACTGCTTATTGTAAATTTATAAAGAAAAAGAAGCAGCTTATTGAGCAGATTTTAGTTATTTATTTACTACTTCTAAAGCTTTTAGAAGAGAGGGCTCTACATGAGTAAACACAGTGTATACACGCACACAATCACCAACCCTGTAAAAAAAAAAATTTTTACCCTCTTCTAAGGGAAGAAGATGCATTTCTGCAATAGTCAGTCAGTGAAGTGGAAGAGATTGAAAATTGTGTCTTCTCTATAGAGCTACTAGTTGCTTAGCTGATGTGTCCCTCGATTGTATGCTGAAAATATCATACTACTAGCAGCCCCCTTTGGTCTGGCAGGGATAGCTGAAATTAAGGCTTTGAGTGGGTGAAGGCTATTTGCAAGATCTCCTGCTGAGCCTGCTAAGACATATATTGTGGGGCAATTTCTGGAGTTTTGCCAGTTGCAAACAGGAGGCCCCCAACAAGCCTATTAAGGTAGGAATGAGGTTGGAATGCCACACTTTGCTGCACTCTGTTTTCCCCTGTCCCTGCTCTGCTGACCACCAGAGTAAAAATAAACCAGAGGAATTTTTTTTCACTGTAATGTCTGCCATCCCTTATTACATTTTGTAATTTATAAATAGTTCATCTGATTAACTGTGATTTTTTTTGTTTTGTTTTTAATACTTATGAATAAGAAATATTTTCCCATTGACCTCCCTCCTTGTCTCTGCAAGTAGCAGGACAAGATGACATACATCTACTTTATTTTATTATGAAGCTGTAAATCTTTATTGGCCTTTTGTTGATGTAGTTTAGGAGGATCAGAATTAAAATGCAGTTTTTACATACCATTTTAATGTTTTTAAGAATGTTGTCATTGGAAAGTCCTGTCAAACTCATTTATGGTTCAGTAAAGTGTTGTATCTTGGTTCCCAGGCCTCAGCTACCCATTGTGAGACTGATTTTTATGTGCTACTGTATGGTGGAAAGCGTGGCTTATGACAGGAACAGAGTTGTTGCCTTAAAATTGGGAAAGGCTACTGACTTGCCGTAATACATACTGACAGTAAGGGATTTTAGAGGTTGGATGTGGGTGTCCAATAAGGAGGTTTTCTAAAGAGAAATGTTCTTGGATTTATTAAAACAATAACTTTATAGGTCTGGAGCAGGATCCTTGCAATGTGGTATAAAGCATGAGATGCAGAAGTTTGGAAAGTTTTTTTTTTTTGTACAGGTTGTTCATCTTGGAATCATTTAGCATTAAAGTACTCTACTGTATGTTGCACACAGATGTGGTTTAACGCACAAACTGAATAGCCTCTTGCTCTTTTCTTCAAGGTTTCAGAACTAGATTTTATAGGTTTTGGCAGTCTGTACGTAGAAGTTTCAAAATTGTTCTATAAGCAATATCTTGTGGTCATAAATTATCACAACCATTTTAGGTTTGTAAAAGCCCTACATAAATCTCCATGTAAGCACAACAATAAAAATTGCAAATGTGTTTAGTAATGTTTCTTGGGTCACCATTGCTCTGAGTTCTGTGTAACAGTACCCTAAAAACTACAACTGGAAACCTATCTTATTACCTATTTGTTAACTCCCACCATAACATACTGCAGTAGTAAAATCACTAAGCTTTGCTGTTTATTGCCCTTTTGATATGTGGCAACATAAGTGGACCACAGGCACTCCAAGATAAAACAGGAGGAGGCATTTTTCAATATTAATAGTGCAGATGTCAGATCTTTGCCTCCTCGGAGCCAACAAACCAAATTTGATTGTTGTGGGCTTTCTGGGAAGTTGACTTCATGCAACCTCTGGATTCCTTATTTACTGGTAGAGAAAGCATTGCTCAACACATGGCTGGCATCACTCTCAGTCATTTTGGAAGAATATTATCTAAATGACTGAACTGTTATTGGAAACATCCCTGCAAGTTCAGCTGTACTATGTGCTTTATGAACTTATAGGAAAACATGGTTCTTGCTTCAAAGAGCTTATAATGAGGTTCAAAATGAGGCCCACCACATCAAAAGAGAGATATAGTATAGGAGGGAAGGAAGACAGAAGGAACTGAGGTGCTTTTGTCCAGTGGGACATAGCAGAGCCATGCCTTTAGTTCCCAAGTGGTTTAAGTAGAGAGTTTTAATTGTGGTTGCTCCAGCCAGTCCCCCTTTCCATGTGTGTGCCTCAGTCCGCAACAGAACTTGATCTGAATCCAAAACCTGCTCTGCTTTCCTTAGCAGAACCGTGACCCAGATACATTAGCAGCTGAACAGCTGCAGAGCACCAGACTCTGCTGGTGAAGGAAGGCTCTAAAGCAACCAATCTGGAAGTGCAGGCAGCTGGATAAGATTTCTGTTGTGCACCTGATCTACTGTTGCAATTACATTTCATATTGTAGCTGCAAATAAGTTAATAATAATCTCCCCACGTGCATTTTTTCACACAGTTCTCTAGTCACCTTTTAACTTTACATAAATGTTATAATCTGAGGAGCATGGCAAGGCTTACCCAAAGGATTCTCATTTTCCAAGTAGTTAGTGAAACAAAATGTAAAACTCTGTTCTTCAGTTAATGATAATGCCAGGATCTCCTTGCAATAAATGGACTATGATCTGCAGAGTAGGTAGGCCCGATGATTGACAGGATATGCTGCAGGAAAGAGTGACTCTTTAATGTATCTTGGCTTTTAAGATCGATAAGAAATATAGAAAACAGATTGACTCAAATGGAAGGAGAACTTTGGATGACTGAAAAAGGTGCAGTAGGACTGTTGGTTAGAAAAATGTCTATGTGTGATTTTTTTTTCTGAACAAGGAATATTATTCTATACGACTGTGGGAAACTGAGTTCCAAGTTCCTCCACCATTGTCAGCAGGGCATGCAGCTGAACCTGAGTCTCCCATTATATACTCAGTAAATGACATAGCAGGTAAGGTATTAGAGTGGACACGTTCTCGTTTTCATCAGAGATTTCTTCCTGAGGCTGAGAAACTTCCCGTATCACAACTGCTGTGAACATACCCTTTGGAGTCTTTTGGTTTCAGCTCATGATGGTTTCTCACAAAACCACCGCAAAACATATTTTTTGAAGCTGTATTCCAGAGGTGATGGTTGTGGTGATGGCTGTGGAGGGTAGGTCAGTATATATATACTACAGCTGCATCTCAGAATAGAAAGAATTGGTGCATCATCCTAAGCAGCTCGGAGTAACTATTTCTTTTCCTCAATCTCTAGAATTAGAGGCTGCACGTCCTAGAATAAATGACGTAGTTAGAAATTGGTGTAAAGTAAAATTCACTGAAACATAGATCAAAATCATCCCAGCTGTCCATTTTGTTCTACCGTTGACAGTAGGCAACCCTCTTGCTCTATGATCCCAACACCCTCATATTTCTTATTCCTTAAACTTTGGTGAAACCCTGCGTGCTCAAAGCCTCACATTATCAGTAGCCCTTTAAGGCTAGCTAAAACCCGTTTAAGAACAACTGAGCCTGTTCCTATTGGATTTACTGTGTCCTCACTGGCAGATGATCTTTCATCCTTGTCTGTGTGTCGGTGCTTCTGAAACTGCAGTTGCTGCAATACTGTTTAGTAAAAGCAGGCCTAGAGGCACAAAAAAAACCCCCAAAACCCCCTTGTGTAAACAGTTCACTGACTGCTGAAATATTTTGCAAGCAATGTATATTGCAGGTAGATTTCTGCTCTTCCAACTATTTCTAATGTAGAGAATTACTCAATGTAGATAGTTGTCTTGCAAAAAATAAAATAAAATTGCCAAACCTTCCAGCTAATACTAGCTAGTAGTTGTTCTCTCGCACAATTTGGTTTGAAACAGGACCCAGGAGATAAAAGCAGCCAGCAACTTGGCTGCATGGACAGCTTCTGTTCGTGTGTTGAGGTGAAAGCTCTGGCTGTCCTGTACCTCTGTCCTGCCCAGTTCTAGTCTTGGCCGTTCAGTGTGAGAGTTTGTGGGTTAAGTTCAGCCATTGCCATATAATAGTGTCACAACCCCCCGCCAGGTCACTTTACAGACGTCATTCTGTAAGGAAGGGCTAAGGAGAAAAGAAAAACTCACCCTTCCATTCTTTTGCCCCGTGCACTGACTGACCTCTTTCATTCCCAGGTAAAGCAAGCAGATGCATTCCCTGCTTTCCACTGCCCCTCAAAAGAGATAAAGAAAAATTATATCTGGGAGTGGCTGGCAAGAAGAAAAATAGTCGTTTGGAGTGTATTTAAAGCAGAAATTTAAACCAAAATGCATGTCAAAAGATGCAGAGGGCGCTCAGACACCAAAAGAATATATGCTGCATTGAACTTCTCTTTTTTAATTTGTGTCCATGACATTCTGTAAACTGTCTTTTATTTTATATTTAAAATTACTAAACAAATGATTACACCTTCACTTGAAGTTGTATGTCCGATCAAGTGAAAATCCTTTTTTCTTATGTTGCATAAACTCCAGACAGGATGCAAACTGTGCTTCTAGGGTTTGTTTGCATTTTGGGAGGGGGGAGGGTGTTTTTTGTTGTTTTTACAAGAATGAAAGCTACTCAAAGGAATATGTAAGGTAATGTGCGTTCCTGAACTCTAGAAACGGCAATAATAGTTGAATGGTATTTTAAGGATGAAAGCCAACACACACTGTATACAAAATATTCCATTCTTTCTTAGATATACCATATCTAGAATTATGACAGTGTTATGCTTGGAAATGTAAATTGTTCCTTTGATAAAATATTTAAAAGTAGGTAAGTTTGTTCACTTGGATATATAAAGCCAAAACTCAGCTCTAGTATTAATACTTGGCCTAAGATTTCCTGACAACTGTCTGCAGTACCTCAACATCCCCATGTAATAATCAAAACTGTCTTTTTTCTTTCTTCTCTTAAATTTAGGCTTCATAACCTAGCTTGATCAAAATAGAGGTACCTTCGCTTTCTTACTTCTTTCTCTCATATATTTAAGACACATTTTCAGATGTGATCAGCATCCAGCACTAAGAAATCTGTTGTTTTCTGTTCACTAGGCATTGAAGTGTAAGATTTGACTTTTTCCAACTCCAATTATCTGTGCTGAGTTTCTTATTGTTGTTTGCCAGCTTTTTTGAAAATCTGTCTTTGAATATGCCTGCATAATTAGAGATAGTATATGGAGCAATACCTAGAGCGAAGGGGGATTCAATTCTCACTCTCATTTTCATTTTTTAAAATGTTTATAGCTTTGCAAAATGTTTTCATTTAGGCTGAAACTACCCACTTCTATTGTTGTGGAAGAAGCATTTTCCCAAAACTTAAGCCTGTTTAAATTTGCTTTTCTGGCTCAGAAAAGTACTTTGTCATAGTATGCATACATAGAAATACACATACATAGTATATTTTAAGTTGCTAGCTTTTTTTTTTTTTTAATTTATTTTGAATCTCTTTTACCTCACAGGATTTTGGTGCTTTGGAAGGGTCATAATCCCAAGTCATACATCTTAAGAAAATCTGTTTTGATATGACTACATTATAGGGGTTTGATGAAAACAGTTTGTGCATGTACACCGGCCTTTCTTATACTTTTACCCTCTTTGATCTTTGTCTTTGCAAAGATCACTCACCGTTCCATTGATCCTGTGCATATAAGTATAAGTAAGCTGAGTTGATTTTCATTTGTGTTTGTTGAGCTGACAGATATGGTCTGCAAGGTGAGAGTAGACTGCTTTTGTGCTCTGCAGCCCATATGTATATATTCTAGTTACTAACGTTTATTTCATAGTTTTTCCAGAAGCTATAATAAGGATTTTGTTTAAATGAATATTCCATATTTGTGGCATGTGAAAGAATGAGAAAAAGGCATTAGTCTAATCCAGCTTTTATGTATCACGGTTGAACTGTACCAATCATACTTTTATGGTTTCCCGAGGAGACAAGGTTTATGAGATCATCCTCTCTGTGTCTCTGTTTTTGTCAGTCTCCTCTTCCCTCCCTCTCCCTCTTTCTCCCTCAGTCCTCACCAATAACCTTTGAACCTACTGGCCAAGTTCAGTCACATTTGCTCGAGGAGGAGAAGTCTGAAATATATTAAATTCCTAGAGGTATCGTGAATACTGGCAGTCAGGTAGTGGAGAGAAACTCAAAGGAGTTGCCCTCCAAGGAGGAAAAGGCTTACAATGTAAATGTAATCCGTGCTAAAGTGCAGATAATCCACACAGGGGCAGCTCTAAACAAAGACATTGTTTCATGAGTTCTACTGTTCGTAGATATTTTTGGTTTTAGAGTACTAAATGTTGTACTTAGCATCAGGATTAATCACATAAGTGCTATTGTATGGGAAATTTATGGGAACATTTTGCAGTCAGACATTAATTTATTTTCTTTACTTATTTGCAGACTTCCTGTGTATGTGACACCCAGCCAGCTGGTGGATGCATACACACACACTCATCATCAGCCGTTCAGGCTGAGCTTTGAGAGGTCAGCTCTCGACTGTCTTGGCTTCCTTCTGTTTCTACTTATAAACAAACAGTAAGGTGTATTAACATGAAAAGTAGATACTTTTTACAAAGCTGTAGAGTAGGATGTGTTGAAAAGGTGAAACAGTTTCATTATGAATGCCTCTTACTCCTTGGAATATAACTGTGGTACTGAACTCTCCTGCAATCCAAACCCATCTTCCACAGATATAATATCATAGAATCATAGAATCATTAAGGTTGGAAAAGGCCTCTAAGATCATCGAGTCCAACCGTCAACCCAACACCACCACGCCCACTAAACCCTGTCCCTAAGCACCTCATCTACACGTCTTTTAAGTACTTCCAGGGATGGTGACTCAACCACTTCCCTGGGCAGCCTCTTCCAATGTTTAACCACTCTTTCAGTAAAGAAATTTTTGTTACTAGAAATACGTTACTAGTGCGCTACATTTTCCTCTTTTCTCTCAGATGGGAGGAAAACTTGCCTCTTCTCCTATGTAAGTCATTGATAATACTCCAGGTGATTCTGTGATGGCAAGCACAGGCCCTGGCTGAGGGTGAACTGTTTTCCCACTTGCCAATGTCATCAGCTCTGGGAATCAGTGGATGCATCCAGGGTGGCTCCACAGACACCACTGCAGAGTAGAGTCACTCAGGCTGTATGCAGTAGCCATTTGCCCAGAGTTTTTGAATATCCTGCAACATGGGCTGCTAGACATCCAGAACTAGTAAGGATGGTGATAGTATGTAAAGCAATGCAGGAGAAATGATAGACTTGAAAGAGGAAAAAATTGGACACATTTACATGGTTTTCAAAGGCCCACATTTAGGGTTATCTTCTCAGGTAGGATTAAACAATAACAACAACTGTATGTATGTACACACACACACACGCGGTTATATGCATATATATTTTTTATTTTAATGAACAAGCTATGTAGGATACTCTAATTGTCACCGTCCAGTGTTAAAGTTTTCTCTTTTCTCATGTTGTCTGTACATCACCAAACTGTAATAAAAAGGCCTGGCTGTGTGGTCATGACTCACTAGCAGCTGATCTCAGCAACTATGCAGTGTTTTTTATCTCAGAGTAAAAGGAGGATTTTTATGCACAGAGCTGTACTTTTTGATATTTAATATTTCAGGTCTCATTCCCACTGACAGTCTGGAGTAGACAGGGGTCATGACTTAACTTGTCCGTGAAATAAATAGAACACTATTGATGCTATAAAGATAAGTAATATTCATTACAAAGACCACATTAAAGTCACGTACTTGAAGAGGCAAGTGTTTGGAAACCAGGGCATGCCAGATTTATAATTGTCTTTGTGATATTAATTCAGTCACTACACACATAAGCATAATGATCAGAGCTGGTTGATAATTCAGTAACAGATGTTTTGTTTATGCTTCAGAATGCATTAAATACTTTAGAATTCTGTAGTGACATATTTAATGAAATATAAAATACCTTAGCAAAAATAAAAAAAAGACATCTGTTTTCCTGTCAAAGTGATACCTTGGCAAGACTGAAACCACACTATTTGTTTCAGTTAGCTGCTTATTTCAAATTGGTAGCAATTAGGAATGCATTCTTTAATTGTCTGGCTACAGTTTCATTAATGTGTATGGAGTAGATGCAGAAGAAATCTGTTTGCATGTTGAACTTCTGTAGTTCTCTCATTCAGGGTGGGATTTGGTTACCTAAACATAAGTATCTGTTGTTATTTGAGACACTAAGGTATCCCACCTGGCTCCCGGCTGCTATTTCTGAAGGGTGCAAGTCCCTAATCGATCTTTTCTCCTGTCTGTAAGCCCTGTGCAAACATTTCAGATGCCTTATAATGTCTCAAATGGCACTAGTGCTTACACATAAACAGTTAACAACACACTTAACTGACTTTGCAAGCTGGAAAGTATTTTTGAAGTGGAGTTGTATGTATAATAATGCTCATATGCAGATTTTCTCACATTAATGTTAATCCAAATAAGAACAGATCACTTGTATATCAGATGTCAACATCTTTAAGTAGTCTAGCACTGCAAAATTTTGTTAAATGGAACAAGACGTGCAGCAGAAAGAGGAAAACACAGTACATAAATGTATGTAACTGGACTCTGTGTTCCTAGGGAGGTGTGTGGGCTCATACATAGCAAAATAATGTAGGGCAACATTCTTGTGAACAGAACAGTGGCAATACTGATACAAACCAAAGGCCTATCCAGCTTCTGTCTCCATCTGTGGTCAGCAGCAGATGCTTAGAGAAGATCATAATCAAAACAGGATAGGTGTACAGTGCTTTGTACTTAAAAGCCCTCACTAGGATTCTGAATCCTTCAGGAATATGTCTAGTTACTTTGAATTCATGCAGTCACTTTTTAAATCACTATCCAATTTACTCACCCAAGACCACTGTCGACTTTGCAATCAAATATATAGGCATCCCTGATTTACTAATGAACTTCTCAGGAGGATAACGGAATATTATTCATGTTTCTGGTTTCATCTTTTGGTTTTGGACCTACAAAGAATTCATAATAATTTGCCCAAAAACTTTTGGTACAGTATTTCTCGATTTACCATCAGACATGCAGCTAGTCTAATTTTTCAACACTAAAAAAAGTACAATACTTTTTTGGTGAAATGAGAAGTCTCTTTAAAAAGCTGTGAAAAGATTTCAAAACTTTCTTTTCACTCTTTTTTTTTTTTTCTCTATTCACCATTTTATGCCCAAGCAATGGGCTAATTGGAGATCAAGGAACAACAGACCTCACAGAAACCTTGCCCAGAAGGATGAAGGTGATGAACTGGTGTAAAGTTCTGAGATGTGTTTATTGCAGAGTGATATACAAAACACAGATTTTCTTGAAATCTGTGAATCGTAATTATTAATCTGTTGGATAAAGTATGAGTTGAGTTTGCATGTTTGTATTCTTCTCAGAACTACCCTTCTAATTTGAAGGCAAGGAGTTATAGCATCTCTAACTTGCTTATCTGGTATTTGGGAGATGAGAGTTTTACACCAGTTCATCACCTTCATCCTTCTGGGCAAGGTTTCTGAGGTCTGTTGTTCCTTGATCTCTAAACTTCTTATTTTTGAAAGCACTGGGCTTCGGGAGTTGACTAATCAGGAGATTGTAGAAGACGACTATAGCAGGCCTCAGACCTTTGCGAGGTCTTCAGCTCATGAGCATTATGTTGGATTTGATTTCAAATCTCAAGGCCTCTTTGAAGTCATTAATGCAGCAGCACTAGCGTGCAGCAGTGAGGTCAAGGCATGGAAAACTCTTCATTACTGGCTACAGACTTTTTTCTTCCCTGCAGGGACACGTTGCTCTGAGCTAGCTAGTTACACGACCTTATCTCTTTGGCCTTCTGGTACAGATGTCTGTGCGTGCTGGTCTGAAGCTGAGCTGCTAAACTGGTTCGTTCAGCTAATGAGTTATCAATACTTGAAATAGGTTCAACAGCAGAGAGAATATACAGGAGGGGTGAGAGCTCATCTTGTTAGGTATGAGATCATGTTATTATTCAATAAAATTGTTATTTTGCAACCCTGCCTGCCTCAGGTCACTGAATGAGAGAAGAAAATAATTTGCAAAATTCAGTGCCTCTAAAGAGGGTCATAGATAATCCATGAAGTTCTTAAATGAGTTTTTATATGTACCCAGAGAGGGGAAAAAAAACCAACACAAAAACAGGGAACATGAACCATGTACAGGTTTCTACAAAAGAACGTATGTAGGATGGGGATTCTGTGCTTGGTAATTCAGCTGTTGTTATGTTGTTGTAATTTCAGCAGATGGGGTTTTGCCTACTTCAGATGTTTTCAATTTAAAACCTTCCACCTAATGTGTTTTTTTTTCCCCATCCTTGTTTGACATGAGAGAAGGGAAAGGGTAGGGGAGCTTTCCATCTATTTAGCTTTCACCATTTCTAATAGATAAACTATCAACAAATGCAGTTTTGTTTTAGTACTTGATTAACCCCCCTGATTTTACACAGCAAAACATACTGAGGTCTCTGGTAATCTTTTGAGTAATTGCTTATCATTATCAGAGTAAAAAATTACTCTTGGACTATAGTTTGTACTTATGTACAAACAAGTTTTAGCCTTATTTTGCACTCCTTTGACATTCTGAGCAATAAAGGCCTTTGCATAAGTACAATTGCACTGTACCTTCTTTCCCACTTATTCTGAATGAACCACAGGTTAATGTAAATGCCATGATTTCATACTCGGGTAATAGCTTTTTTGCCCCCAAACCAGATTCCATAGAGGGGTTTTTGGTTTGGTTTTGTTGTTTGTTTTTTTCTTTAGAGATCCTGTCTTTGAATTGTTGATGTTTTCCATTCTTTTCTGAAATAAGATACTGTATGCATTAAATGACAGAATAAAAAATAGGATGCTTTGAAACTCTGCTCTTTTCTAAGCCAGCATATCAGTATTTGCTTGTATGTGTTCAGGATTTACATTGACGTTTTCCATCATCTAAATGTAGATCCAATGTATTCCTTAATTCTTGCAATAAAATGTAAGACCTTTGATAAAGTAGAGGCCTTCTGCATTCTTCTCAGATGATTGGCATACATGTTCCTATTCTAGGAACACAGTATTCTATTATTTTAAATACTAGTGTTCATCTCAAACAATTCTTAACCCTCAGACCTATCCTTGGGGTGGGTGAAGGGCAACAGAAAGTATAGATATGCACATAACTTAATGACTGAGCAGAGGAAAGGTTTTTGGGGGCAAGTATACAAGAAAAAGAGTGCTCCTTTTATGGTTTGTTGCTAAGACCGACATACAATTTATTTGGTTAGTTTAGTTTTCTCTGTTAAAAAATTATTGACAAAAGGTCAATGTGTAACTTTTCCCATTAAATTTTAGGAAGAGTTTACCTAAGCATGCCACAGTATTTAGTAATCAAATAGTCGTTAATAATAATTCTTTTTTGGAATTCATGGAATTCTGACCCAATAGATTTTATACAGCTTTTGTTATCCATGTTTAGATGACTTCAAAATAAAATATTTAAATAATTAAAAACCAATTTTAATTGAAAGCAATTGGTTAAGATTTAGTAGGAAATATTTTAACTAACATCAGTTGTTGTCCATAGGCATGAATGTGTAGCTTCCCTGCAAGGAAATCCAAGCAGGCAACTGTAGAGATGGCTCTCCCTCTTGCCTTTTCCTCTCCTTTCCTTTCTCCTCATTCCATGTTGTTGAGGAGCAGGATTCTTCAAAGCTGTTTTAAATTCCAGATTGTGTGATTATGGAAGTTTGAACAAATTCAGGGTTGTGGCTAGATGATTCAGCTTTTGCTTCTGTGCTATCCAGCAGAGGTTGTTGCTCTGCGCAGGAATGATAGGGTTGGAAATAGAAGACATTAGGAAAGTTGAGTTTTGTGACTGCTTTGTTAGGGAAGTGTTTGATTTTTAGATGTTCCTGGGTCTGTGCTACTTCTTGGACTCCCCATATCTTCATTACTGACTCCCAGTCTTCATTTAGTTAAGCAGCAAATCTTAATGACTAGCTAATAGTTAAAATGTTTTGTCACAACCAGAGCTGTGTATCTGTAATCTCCTGGCTAGATGACTACATTGTATTCTACGAATGGAAGACTTTGGAGAGTGCAACAGGAATACGTAAAAGCCATTTTCCAGTGGCTACCCGAGCTATCCACTGCTTGTGGGTAGCTTGTTTTCTGTACCGCTTGTTTTATAAATCCTTCTGCATCCTTGCAGAATTCCTGCATCTGAAAGGATAACCTCAAAAAGCAACAACAACAAAAACCAACAAAAAAACCCAGATAAAGTCGGAACAGCTGAGCTATACAAAGCTTGATAAGCCAAGTAGACTCTGCTCACAGTGTTTATGCTTATTTAGAGAGTAGGTGGTTCAAGTGACCAGTGACCATAGGTTGACATATTGTTTGCTTTCCTCCAGAAAGCAATATCTTGTCCTAGTATTTAAGATCAGCTGTTAGCAGAACTTGGATTAAGACATGCGAGTTTAGGATTGGCCTAACTCTTGCTTCCATCTGTGTATATTCAGTCAACATTTCTAAAATCCCTCCCTAATGCAGCATACTTATTTCTATAGCCTTAATTGAGGGCAGGGAAAGAGTTCATTTATATGGAGTACACACACTATTGAAGTTGTGATTAAGAGACTACCCAAGGCGAGCTTTGTAAGGGAAGGGTAGTTTCTTTGCTTCGGCTAACTCATACAATTAAAACATAGGGCAAAAAGTCCCCAAAACTTTCCAGTACAGCAGCATCATCTGTTCCCAGTATTTCTGTTGGTCAAATCAAAAGGTGAAATCTCTGTAAATCCTTGTCTTGTTTATACGGAAGCAAATTGTGCGTGCTATTTTCATCCAACAGCTTGCAGTACTTAATAGGTGAGCAGTAAGGAAAATAATTTTTTTCCATTCAGCTGTCCATTGGCTTCTTTCAAGTTTTGTTTTTATTCACAGGAAGCAAATCAGAAACATGTAATTTTTTTGTGAGTACAGTAGTGTTTCTCTGTATTGAGCAGTTAATCAAAACTTGTCTGAACACACTGACTTTTTCGAGGCACACAGAGAGCATTTTACTCTTAGTACTGGGAGGTGCGTATCAGTTGGTTTTATTTGACCTCATTGACAGTAAGAAGAAACAAAAATTCTTAATTGAATATAATGCTTGGACATTATTAAATAGTTTTATACTCTAGAAGTTTAATTAGTTAAAACCACTGTGTAAAATGTTGGGTTTTTAATCTTACTTGCAGATTTATTTCTTCAGAGTTCCCTCCAGACTCTCCCCCAAACTCTCATACAGTCTTTGCCCAACTCCACCCTGACCAATTTTTTGCACGACTCAAAACCAAACTCTTATCCAAACTCAGCAAACCCTGTCAATGTTGGTTGTTTAGATCTTAAAAGTTTCCATTTGAAAATTTTCAGCTATGTGCAGATGGTTCACAAAATGTCCAGAGGAGACTCTAGAAAAGTAAAATTCTTCTCCACTGATTTTGTAAATGTGTATACAGTTAGAAACAGAGTTTTGATTTAGTAGGCCTTTAAAAATACAATAACATGCCTTCTACAAAATTAAGTCCCAGTACAGTATTCATACTGGGCATTTGCTGTTCCCTACAGATCAGTGCCCGCTAGGATACACTGCTCAGTGTGTTTATAAAAGAAAAAACATTGCTAGTTGTGAAAGAGAAATGATGTCTCAAGAATTAGACAAATCACTGCATAATTTGCCTTCTGAAGGTACAAAGGTAACTTACACATTGCAAGAACAGAGAAGCAGCAGTGGTCTATTTTTGCACGAGCTCTGTAGGTGACCACAGCGTGTGTATTAGAGAAGAAGAAAGGATGGGGTTTTGATTGGAGCTGTGGCTGCATTTCTCAGCTCTGCTACAGACTTCCTAATATCAAGTCACCTGTAACTCTGCTGAGATTACATGGTATCTTACTTCAAGTCCATGGCCCACAGCTGCCCTGGGCTTGAATCTTTTATATGGTCAATCAAGAGAAGTAATCAAGGCCTTAGACCACTCCTTTTCATCAGCCATGTAAGTGCTTTTGAGTCTGGACAGCATGCTGTGTTGATTATTGCTTTCCTATGCTTATGCACACCAGAAGAGTCTATAAATATTGGAATTAATATGTATAATATATCTGAACTCATGATTTCATTGTTCAGTATGAACAGAGTTGCTGTAGGGCTTATTTTTGTCCTTTTCAACCTTGCATATGTAGCAGGATTGGACAAGGCATGCTTTGATTTAGCTTGCATGCACATCAAACCACAGGCTTGGTCCAGAGGGCTTTTGTTTGTTTGTTTGATGGGGGGAGGCTTATTCTTTTAGATTTCTGTGTACATTTTTTTTAAAGGCTGGAATCTTTATTTTTCTGTAACGCAGCAAACAGGGAGACATTAAATCCCAACCTATGTATAAATTGGCATGGGTGTGAACCATTAAGACATTGGGCTTAGACCTACATGGGGAATTATTTTGTAAACAAACTTGAAAAATAGAAAGGTAAATTCTACTGGGAAAGGTAAAAATAAAATAATATAATGTTATTTTGCCTCAGTTTTCCTGAAACAGAATATGTGTCTGTGTGGTATTACTTTCTAAACCTAGTTTCAAGTGTAATGCCATAGAGAATGTTCATAGACATTGTTCTGAAGTGATTTATCCTTTAAATCACAGCTGCCTTACTGCCTGCCTTCATCTGATCCTAAAAGTATAAATGAACTCCAAGGCTTTGATCTGGAAGGTTCAAAACTCAAAGGAGATTTTCAAGGGCTTTGAAGTTGAGCTCTAGAAGGGACAATGCACTGTGCACTTATTCACTGGGGGAGTGCTGTCATCGTACAACCAAGCCTTTGCCAGTGTAAATTCATCACAGTGTTTGATGTAGCACTATTACATTAGTATTCATTTTGGTTTAGAGTTAGAATACAGAAGAAAAGGAGCTTTTTTTGCTGTTTGACTCCATTTGTTAATTGAGATAAATATACATTAATTTTCTTTTGACAGAATTTTTCAGAATTAAAAAGAAGTGTCTCCTAGTATCACCCTTTCCACTGTTAAATAAAGTTCTGAGAAACTGTTCAGAGAGATTCTTACAGAGATCAGCAGTTTTCACTAAATGACAGCAGACAAGAAAAATTGGTGTAGACTTTAAAAAAATGCCTTGTGAAGGCCTCTTCCAAATTTAGAAAATGCCCTGTGCCCTTCGCTTGTGATCACATAGGCAAAATCCTGTGCTTGCAAAAGTTGTGATTAAAGTTACAGAGGCTGCGTGTTTACATGGTGTTGCAGGGTGACATTTGTAGAGTCCAATGAGCAATTGATGCCTAAAATGTCAATCAGAATTCTATTACTTTCTTCTGACATAAACTTCTGAATTAGAAATGTGGATTACAGCCCATGGAGATACAAAGTGACTCATGTGGCTGAGCACACCTTCACCATTAAATCAGCAGGCACTGAAGGTATCTCTGGATCTGAAACTACTATCAGAAGAACAGAGTAGGATAGAGAAAACACTATGTGAGTTTCCCCAGATAACTTGAAAAACACATTTTGGTTATTCTGTCAAAAACTTTGGTGTTTTAGTTTTTGGTCTATGCCTTTTAGATGGAGCTGCATGGTACCTCATTGATATGAACATTTGATTGAAACCACTAAGCTCGTAACTTTCATGACCTGAACCAGATTAAAATAGAAGCTTTTACAGATAAAAGGCTTGTAGGTTTATCTTTTCTCCTACCTACCCCGAAAGAGCTGCAAACTTCTTTCTGTAATTTCATGGTCCTTTTGTTGGAAATGAGTATCATGAGACTGGGGATAATGGCATGCTGTGACTCGCTGTTTCAATAAAGACAGGATTATGATGATGAGGCTTCCCCCCCCCCCCCGTCTTTGTCAATTGGTATGATAAATAAATAAAAGTCAGCTGGCATGTTCCTCTTGATATTTCAAGTTGATACTGCCTTTTTCTCACTCCTTGTTCATAACTTAGCTGTTCTCCAGCATTTGTAGCTGGGAAGTACTCATTTTATGAAAATCATAGATTTTGTTCTCAGTTCATCAAACAATTCAAAAATTTGCCTAGGCTAACTCAATGATCACTATTCCTTATTATGGAACAATTTCCTGGTCTTTGCATGCAATTGTTTCCTAGGCTTTTATAGTCTTCCTTTCAGAATTTCTGCTTGCTCACAGGTACATTATAGCTCAAAGGGTTAATTTAATCATGTAGTTCCCGTTGCATAAAGACTTGTATCATAGCCACCATCTTCCCACCTGATAAGTGGGCTGGATCCTTAGCTTGCTCCTCTGTTACTGAACTTACTTGGAGCAACGGGTTGTCAGCCCTCATCAGAAAATATAAGTGCTTTTGGGAGCGTCTGTGGTGCATTATCCTGTCATTTCAGGGAGACATGAAAGTCTAGGAGGAAGAAGAATATTTCATATCTGGTATTTCATTCCCCTTTTGCAGCTTTGCTTACCTGTCACACAGAGTGAATGAACTTAAAGCTTATTGGCAACTGCCTTAACTGCAATTCCCTATACATCTTATGACAATAACCCAGTTAGTGTACATGGATGTGATCTATGTAACCAGATTAATGAATTAGCTACTAGTCAACAGGTGCTTAAGAATGATAATTCTTAAAAAATATGATATCATTGTTTGGAGGCCTAAGAAACATGCTGACCCAGAGAGAGTGCAATCAATAATACTGCAGATTTAACCAGTCCCATGGCTCATAGGTCTGTGGGACCCTCTGCCTGTAAGAAAAGGTGTCTCTGAATTAGCATTTAAATTCAGCTTAGGAGTCCAATTTGAACTGCCCCCATTTACTGCACTTTAGTATGTATTGTATAGCACTGTCCAAGCATGCAAATGGATTTATTTTGATGAAGTTAAACAAGAAGATGCATCCTAGCTGTAAACAGACCTTTAGTACACAAATCTAGACTAGGTCTAGTCAGAGGTAAAAACCCGACATGCATATAGTACACGTCAGTTCCCTAGCAGAAAATCTTGTTACAGAGCTAATCCTTTTTTGCCGCTCTACTTGCTAATGTAAATATAGCCAAAGTGTAGCAGGGTAGCATACTTTTCCTAACATATTCATCACTGGAAGTGATTGAATTTTCAGTTTAAACCATTTGTGGCCAGAAGTTTAGCTGAATGTTTGTAATGCTGAAGGAGACCCTACAGAAATGTTTACCTCAGCATTTCTCAGGACATTAATGCTGCTTGGAACGCAAAACAGGACATTGTGCCAGATGCAGAACATTAGTGTAAAAGTTTATATTCCTTCAAAAATGTTACTTGAGGCATACTATATTATTTTAGCAGTGGTTAATTAAGCCTGGGAAAGGTCTGTCTATGCTAATCCACACACTTTGTGTCCTGAATGGTGTTGGTCACCCTATTTTTACATGGTTGATGACAATCTAATGATCAGTGGTGTCTCATGGATGGAAATTTTGTTTTGCTTCAGTCCACCTGATTTTCTCCAAGTTTAATGATGTCTCAGGGTTTATACTACATTCCATCACCACTGCAACTAGACCTTCTAGTCTAATACTAGTCTTGATAAGTAGCAAAAAATAGCTGCCTGAAAGTCCTGCCTCCTTGTGCTAGTTTGGTAACTAAGAAAAATGTAACTGTGTGAATAAACATCTAGAATGTTATTATCACATGGGATTGTTATGTGATATTTAATGTATGATGCTTACACATATTAGTGCCTGTGTGTATTTCAAAATGAAGCTTACATGTCCTCCTACATCACACTACAAGCCCTTTTTTTTCCTTCTAAGGCAGATTTTGAGTTTCTAAACTTGATAACTTTCCTATCAATACCAGAGTTTACCAATAGGAAAATTATTTCCTGTTCATCTGGAATGCTGGAAATACATCAAAGCAGATGTCCCTCATTTGTCATTTTGTCTAAGTGCAGATTATTTTGATGCAGGATGGATGAAAAGAGTGTTTAGGCTCATTTTCTGGGGCACTGGCTGAACTTAGCCTTCCAGCTGCTATGGAGCTCTACAGTTTCTCTCTGGCTCTTCCCAAACCAAGGAAGGGCTGCAGAGAGGAGATGTAATCAGGCTGCATGTGGATGATGAGCTACGATGTCTCTTCTCCATCCAGGCAGCTCCACACTGTGGGAACAGTCCCACATCACGAGATCTGACATAGGGATGCTTAAACCAGAGTGGATAGGAGAGGGCTTATCCCTCCCTGTGCTGCCCCTCCTATCAATGCTATACCCAAATCCTAGCTGCATTATGAACCTGCAGGGGTGATGTTGCCACAAAAAGCTTTTATTCTGCATGATCCTAGGACCCACGGACTGGATGGATATGCTGGCTGCAGACACTTCCATGTTGGAAAGAAAGACATGGAAGAAGAAAAGCCATAACTTCCCTGAAGATTTTTTTCCAAAAAAAATTTTATTGTCACCTCTGTTATGCTTCTACATTTTATCTTTACCTATGTTTCTTTTTTGCATTATAAATTTTCCTATATAATTTCATCTCTTAATTAATATTAGTATTTTTGTTACTCTGATCTGAATACATTCTTTATAAAGATTTTATCTGTCTTCTATATGCGTAGTGGCCAAGAAGTAGGGATGCTTATAATGTTAGATTTTATTCTCCTCAGGGTGTAGCAGTTGTGAGTAAAAGAAGTTAGAACTGTCTTTAAACCATAAATAGATCACTACAGGTCATCACTATGGTTTAAAGTAGATATACTGTAATCCTCTGCCAGATTATTCATTTGTCCTTCATGAGGAAAAGAAAAACAATTTGAGAAAAAAAGAAGTTTTGTATTGTACCCAAGGAAGCTGACTGGTGATTTGGGAATGAATATAGTGAATTGGAAGGAAATTAGATAAAGGGTTAACTGTGCAGTTGTCTAATCCATATGAAAATAGGTAGAAAGTGGTGTGTTGGTGGGGGTGGATTGGTGTGCAGTGTTTGCCTAAAGTGTGCATCTCTGGTGTACTATCAGTGTGTATTGGTAATCAGACTATAATATTTGTGATTATGAAAGCCTAAAATGTGTATTAGAACATACAATGAAACCTTTGAGTATATTTCCTAAAGTTAATTGAAGTTTGTATGGTTGTTCTGTTCAGAGGCTGCTGTGTGTGTAAGCTGTATAGAAAAAGAAGGTAAGGGCTTGTAGAAATAAGCGTTCATGTTAAAGTGGGATTTTTCTTTTGGATTGCAAATGTTCTGTGCTTGCATATTAGTTTGCCAAAGGTTGAGTCCTAAAGGCTGGAAAGACTGTTATAACATTTAGTTTTGTGTAAAAGGTAGCCTTTAAAGCCACTGCTCATATTTTCTGAAGTAAATTGCACAGAATTTTCTGCATAGCAGTGATTAATGTGGTTTATTTTGCAATAATGCTCAGCTATCTCAACCAAAGATTGGGTGCAATTGCATTGGAACATTTCTTCCCCCCCAACTCCATAATGATCTTCCCTGGATAGTGCCTGCATGTGGAGTTAATTATACTGATGTTAAGTAATTATATTATTGACATTCTCCTTGAAACACAGAGAATTATTTCCAAACTTTCCAATTTTTTCATACTTAGAGGCACAAATCACATCTACAGAGTTGTACTCGTGATTTCCATCAAATTTCAGTATCTGTTAATCACTACCTCAGGGTAGAGTTTAATTCTCAGTATCTTCCAAAAGACATTTCAGTCAGATTCCATAACTCTCTAGGTTTCATATAACAGCAGGACAATCTGCGTGAGTAAACAGATGCCTGGGAGATTCCTATCTGTGCATGAAATGATTCTTAATAAACTACTCCTGAATAAGCTCCCTATGCAGGCACTCTTATTTTCAGCTTCTACTACTTTTCTTCTGTGAGTGAATTCAGGAGAGCTTGACCATTTTACTGTAAAATTAGAAATAAATTGAAGTGCAAAACAGATTCCTCTATGCTAAACTTAGCATTCCTTAATAAGTGTTCGTAATGATTTGATGTTCCACTCCTCGCTCAGGCAATACACTACGGTTCCTGAATGTGAAAGGCTGAGCTAGATTTTTAATTTACTAGTTGAACTTGGAAGTCACTTTCCAACATGAAGTGTGGAAGTGTTTCCATATGTAACTCACCAGCTTTTAGATATCAATGGAACATTTTTCACTAACTTACATGAAAAAATCCAGAAAGAAGCAAATAAAATATTAGTATTAAAATAAAGGATTTATTTTTCTAATCCATTTCAATAGTAGTTGTACAACAATGTGTTGTATAAGATTCTTGAAGTTAATTCCTGAAGCAAAAGTAAATAAACTAAAGCCAACACAAACTTTAGTGTATTTTACTAAAGAAGTAGTTATGCAGAACCTCTCTCTCTCCCTCTCTCTTTCTTTCTCCCCTTCCTCCCTTCCTCCCTTCCTCTCTTTCTTTCTTCCTCTCTTCCTTTCTTTCCTTTCTTTCCTTTCTTTCTTTCTTTCAATAGAATCTGCTCTCCATTAAACCAGAAACTCATTTTTGCATGAGTTTTAAAATGAGTGTTGTCAAAAACTTGTTTTGATAATATGATTTAGGTCTCTATCCTGATTAGGTCCCAATTCAGAAATGGGATTTATGCATTTAAATGTTAGCCTTTCTTTGAGTTAGGGTAAGAAAAGATGTTTTCCTGAGTTGAGCTTTCTCACATGGTCAAATTATTTTCACAAATGGCCCGCTAATGTACATGTGATTTAACATGTTCTTCTGACTAAAGGTTGCACACTTAGGCTCTTACATAGCAAAAACTTCTTCCAATTTTTGAATCAGCTACTTGAGAAGGAAGTTGGGGAACACCAGGAAACTCTGGAAGTTTTCCTTCTGGGATGATCTGTTTTCTCCCTCTCATCCCCATCTACTTCAGGGTAATAGATTTTCTGAAGTAACAATAGATGGGTTGTTACAGAAAATATTTCAGAAACCAACAAGTCAAGCTTGAAATAGCTTATTGAGAGTTTACAATGTGAGCAAGTTACTTACAAGTGGCTAAATATAAATGTCCTGTAGTAACCTAATTCTCTTACATTGTTTTTCATGCACTGCGTGTGGTTGAAGGGTTGAACTTACACTATTTTATGATAAGCAAATAAAGTGACAAAAATTTAGGGTAAGTAAAGCAAAATTGTTGTCTGTTTAAGCCAAGACAGACGCAAATGTTTAAATATTTTGGTTGCTTTAGTTATAGGATTTTTAACTTGAGGTGCGTATTAACAGTCTTGTTTTCAGAAAACTGTGGATGTCCATGCTTTGAAAATTATAAGCTTTTTCAAAATTAGTTTGCCAAAAATTGCATGCAAGACCAGAATCACCGTGCTGTTGTGAATGTTGTCATTAGTACGCTGAAGCGTGTGAAGTTTTGACAAAGAATGTGTTTCAAACCATTCAACATGTCACCTGTGTTTACAAGGCACCTCATGCTTTGTATTGCCAAGCTTAAAGTAGGCTCTTTTTTAGGTTGAGATTGCTGGTGGCTGGCAGGGAGCTAGAGACTGGCTCATTTTTTTCTGCGCCAAACTAAGTCTGCTTTAGAATTTTTGAGTTTTCTTGGAAATTTTCAGATTTCCACTTAGGCATGTCATCAACATTTGCCTGTTCTGCTAGATTAGTTGAGCTTATTCCTTTTCAGTTCTACTTGGCTAAAGTGAAATCAGTTGCTACAGCTAGTTTTGTTTTTACACAAGTTGTAATTTTCAAGTAACATGAGTACATGTGAACATACAC